>NC_140591.1:315870331-316480643 GCF_964204655.1 Triturus cristatus
TCCTGTGAGTCACATGAAGAATGTATTGAAGACCCTGGTTGTCATGCCAGCGTGGAGAATGAAGACGCAGCCACTATGAGCTTAGACTGTGACCAGACTCAAAGTGCAGGGCTCAGTCCAGCTTTATCCTATTCAGAAGAATCCCTGGAACCTGCTGGTACACCTGAGGACCAGGAATGTCAGGATACACCACTGCAGACAATACAAGCTGTTCAACATCCTTCAACAGAAAACTCTGAAGCAGAGGTCAAAATTAGCCAGACCAATGATACCAAGGTAAGGAGTCTAGGCAACAGATTTCTGGAATCCTATTCGATGTTAAAAAGGAAGTATTATTGAAATCCAATGGAAGGGGTAGAGCCTTACATGAGATATAGCATATGACCTACTCATTGAGGAAGTTGTGTTTCAGAATGGAATGTCTTTTAAAGCAAGGGTTAACCATCAACTGGAAACCTAATCTTTGCACCGAAGCAATGCATAGTATTTAGTTCACAACATGTGTCATTCTCACCCAGTCAGAAATGGACTTGGACAACTAAATTTGCCAACTGAATAGTGCATAGCTGCCCCAGCCACGGGGCTTCCCAGCGCTGAACCCGTAAAAGAGGTACATCAACTACGTACACCAAGAGGAAAAGGGTAAGGAGGAAAGCTACTTGGAAAAGAGCCAGTTCTTGAGCAATTTCCCAAAGTGCAGATGGTTCTGGGTTTTCCTGAGGGAACAAGGTAGTTTGTTCCACAAAATAGGGGCCAACGCTCAGAAAGAGCAGCCTCCAGCTCTTGCCTTTGTTACTCAAGGAACAATGGCCAAGTTCAGGTCAGCCAATTGGAGCAATCTGGATGGTAGCTAAGGGGATATAAGATTGTTATGGATGGGAGGGAGCCCTCTGGTAGTGAAGAATCTTGTGGGCTATGCACACGTTTCTCAAAGTGTACGTGCTTGTCCACAGGGAGTCAATGCAGTTTATGGAGAAGCCTAGAGGTGGAGTAACATTTTGGGAGGAAGAAATGCAATCTTGCTGCAGCATTTTGGGTTCTCCGAAGTCTTTTCACGAGAGCATTTTTAGCTCCTAGGTAGATAATATTACCCAGTACAGTAATCGAGCCAAGGATGGGTTTAAGGCTTCTCAAAAAACTGAAACAGGTGCCAGTCAGTGATTTGGATTGGGCCTCGAAGGCAAGAGTATCGTCAATCCAAACTCCAAGGTTTTTAATAACTGGTTTGGGCTTGGGGGTGGACCGAGGATGGCCCGCCACCAATGGTCTCACCGGGAGAGAGAGTGTTTACCTAACATAAGAATTTCAGTTTTGTTGGCATGAAATCTCAAGCAGTTGTTATTCATCCACTTAGCAACCGCTAGCATTCCTTTCTGAAAATTGTCCATGTCTTGCGTTCTCAGACAGTGAAAAAATCAGCTGGCTATCGTTGTTACACTATACCATCGCGGGTCCATATCATTTTACAGCCTGTGCATTTGGTTTGATATAGATATTAAATAAGATAGGACTCAAAGAGGAGCCATGGGGGACTCTAAAGTGTAGCGATTGCTGGTCGGACGCAAAAGGGGGAGAGATTACCTGAAAAGAGCGCTGGTTTTAAAAATGAGAAAAATCAGGTCCGAATTGACCCCAGTTAACTGATGTTATGTAAGCGCTGTAGTAGTGTTTTATGTTCGACCGTGTCATAACGTGGTGCTTAAGTCCATCAGGATTAAGGCTGATGACCTGCCTTCATCTTAAGAATTGCCGATTTTCTCTGTTACGGCTAAAAGGGCGGATTCGGTACTGTGGGCAGGCCTAAAGCCATTTTGAGAGATATCTAAAATATGGTGGTGTTCTGAAAACTCTGGCAGAGCGCTGTTGACATGTTTCTCTGTTACCTTGGCCAGAAAAGGTAAACGGGAGATGGGACGATAATTCTCCAGCTTCGTGAGAGCCAAAAAGGGTTTTTTAAGCAGGGCAATAACTTTGCCGTGCTTCCAAGAGCAAGGCTCTGAGCAGATGTTAAAGAAAGATTAATAGTTTCTAAGAAGGATGGGAGTAAAAGATTCTGAAGTTTTAGAATGAGCTCTGGTCTGATGGGGTTGTTGGGGAGCCAGATGTCACTTGGCTACAAAGAGTTTGTAAAGAGTACTCAGTGTGGCCTTAGTACTGATGTTCTCTGAAGAAACAATATAGTCAGACAGATCAGAAGTCATGTTAGAGGAGAAATGGGAGTAAATTTCCTCAATTTTGCCCATAAGATAGTCTGTTAGCTTGTTGCAGTGTTCGATTGAGTAGTTCAGTCGATAGAACTGGTTTCAAATAGGCTGTTGACTAAATTGAAAATGTATTTGGCAGAGTTGTTGCTGTTACAGATATTATTAGAGGAAAACTCAGCCCGCGTCTTCTTAATCAGCTTGTGATATGCTTTAAAAGCTGACCTATACTGTGGTTTTGCGGAGGAATCATAGGTTTTCCTCCAGGCTCGCTCAAGTACATTATAATGTTTTTTAGCAATCACGAGGGTCTCATTGAACCAAGGGGCAGATGTTTCTTTTTGGCCTGAACCTGGCTTGCGGAAATGAGAGCATCAAGATATGAGGTGAGCCAAGATTTAAGCATATTATAATCACAATGGGGGAAGGCTACCTTGGAGTAAAGTGCCAAATTCCTGCAAGTCTAGTTTCTGCCAAGGACGTGCAGGATGGTGTCGGGGGCCCTGGTGGAGTCGTGGCGAGAGATGCAGATGGACATGGGGATTATAAAGTGGTCACTCTATGTTATAGGCTAGGAGGTCGAGACCCGTAGGTTGCATACCTACAACTAATTGGGATAATTGCATGACTGAAAGGTCAACAAGAAAGTCATAAAATTCGCCATCGTGGCTTGAATCGAAGGGGAGGTTAAGGTCGCATATTTTATGACTAGCAGGTGTATGAAGTTTATAAGCTCTTCTCCGAGCCTTGAGGGAGCGATACATTAGCAGCCCAGAGAAGGTTAAATTGATATTGAGGAATATATTAAAATTGGCTTTTTCACAATCTTAAATGGCACTCTAGGTCAGACTGCAGCCTAGCATTTCTTTGTAAACAAACGCAAACGTTATGCCACCTTCTCTGCCACTGGCTCCATTACAGTTCTTAAAGTTATGACAAGGGGGCAGTGCTAAAGCCGGTTCTGCTACCATAGACTACCCAAGCCAAGTTTCTGTGAGAAATACTGTCAGGTGAATGGTACTGGATACAATCTAAGATGTCAGCCTGATGACGAACCAAACAACTGCAATTGATACTGAATATCTTAAACGTGATGGAGCGTGGTTGAGTGTGGCGGGTAGGTATAGTGTTAGATCTAAGTATGCTGCATTTGAACCCACAAGTCTTGCATCTAAAGGAGATCTCCGCTGGGTCCTATCTGGTTCAAGCAACTATTCTGATTTAAAGCATGGAGTTTGGGCGAGGGGTAAACTAACTTGTTTGAGAATAGAGAGCCAGGGTTCCTCGCCTCTGGTGCTGTCTGGGTGCGGATGGGCACAGACGGGCTTGGGCTTGGCATGCCAGTGGCACGTCAGCACTTTGCAGCTCATTTTATAGCCGATGCCTAAGATTGAAATTGAGTAAGTGACGGTAACTAGACTGCTAACAATAGTTCCTCTGGTGGCCCCACCCAAATGGTCCACCATCTAAAATTTGCGCTAATCCTAGTGACAGAATACTGTGCAAATTCAATAGCAGCAGTTTCGTAACAATAAGTTCGAGAGATTTTTTAAAATATCAGAAATACAGTAAAAAAGGTCAAAAACTGGAGGAACGGGGTTATCTAGATGAAGGATCATCTTGTACCGGTCAATTACAGGTGAAGCATCTGCGCATCAGAGCTCATTATATGGCCGATGCCTAAGGTTGGAATTTGGCAAGCGGCGTCAACTAGACTGCTAACAATAGCTGCTCTGGCGGCCCCACTAAACTGGTCTACCGCACTACACAGCCAGAAAACAGTGCACAGTGTTTGCTAGTTCGGGACAGACCTAAACACTTTAAAATAGTCAAGCTAAAACACTCATAACATGCACAGTCCACCCTCTCAAATTCCTCAAGTTGTGCTAATCCTAGGAACAGAATACAGTGTAAATTCAATAGCAGCATTTTGATGATGAGAAGTACGAGCTATTTAAAAAAAAATAGCAGCAATACTATAAAAAAGGTTAACAAAGAGGATTGAGGGGGTTATCAAACTTAAGGATCGTCTCGGACCACCAATTACAGGTGTAAACTGCACTAATTGTCCTAACTCGGATACCTATGTGTGACATCCTTTCAGAGATATGCATTTGATAAAATCATGCTACTTGAAATATTTGGCACAAATGATATGCATTAGGAGGAACAACGGCATACATGCCTATTGATAAAATGTTCATGATAGAACGCCATTCTTCTTGGCATCCGTCAACCAACTCTGTTCAATACCTTTGCAAATCCTTTGGAGATACTTACTTGCCATTTGGTTTCCTGATCTCTAGCTTGGTTGAAGATGGCACCCAACTGGTGGTGAAGTTAGATGGCAATTTGGAATGGGTGCAGGAAAACTTTGAGAACTGTACAATAGCAGTTGCAAACTGGATGAGAGACAATGAGCTTCAGTTTAATTCTGAGAAGGCAGAGATCTTGGTTTTAGGCATCAGTCAAATTCCTTTTGCTATATTTGTTTATGACTTAAATAAAATATTTCATCATTAGTGTATTTGTTTGATAAATGCTGATTTCTGTGTTCTTGTGTAATGTTTTACAGTACAAATCATCAAAATTGCTTAACTCAGTGGTCCGGGATTGCAATAATGACTCTGTGTTTGTCTCTGTATTCCAATAATGATTTAGTGGGGGTCCCTGGATTCCAGTAATGATTAAGTGGGGGGCCACAGAAGTCAAAAGATTAAGATCCAGTGATTTACACTGCAGATGTTTGCTTCTAATTTCTAATTGTCACTTTATGTCTTTTCTTTAGGAAACTTAAAATATTTGTTAATATTACCACAAGAAGTCTTCTGTTCTTCACTACGGCTTATTAAAGGATCAAAGCTGTATTTGAATCAGCAATGCTTAGAAACAAAGGACACTATGGTTCCCTTTAAGAAGCTCTGTATGATTCATGGCAGCTGTTACCTGATGTCTTTAGGAGCAACTTGAGAGACCATATAAGAGAAATGACTTGCACATGCATTGCGTTACCGCTCTGCCAGGCCAACACCGCTCAATGAATGAATGTACAGACAATGGTTTGAAGCCACATCCACCGTGTAAATAGACAAGATACAGATTTGCAGCTGTGTTGTCGGAGTGAAGCATGGAATTGGAACACTCCATGCAGATGCTTAACAAAAAACACCCTGCTTGCCAACAAACTGCAGATTGTACGTCGTGCCTGGACTTCAATAGCTCGTAGTTCAAGCTTTGTGCTTTCAAGCGAATTGAGCATAAAGACATAATACTTATATGAAGGCCTTTCATCAATTGATATCCATGCTTTTAACACACAATGAACTCAGTCTGATAGCTGATGCTAAAAGCCTAGAGCTTTTCATGTCACAGTATTGGATTCAGCATGAGAGTGATGTGTATAAAATACTTCTATGAAGTTTGGTGTGCCAATACTGTATAAAAAGGTACCCTGTGCACAGTATTGTAATTGATCGTTTTTATTATTTCTGAAGTTATTAGTAATTGGGAATGAGAAGTACATTTTAACCTAACATCTATATGATGCACTTTTTCAGTTTTGAAGTAGCAGTGCTGGACTTTTATATAAAAAAAATGGATGACAATTGCAAACATTCTGCTGCATTAGTAATTGTTACACAAATATTAATCCACATTTCTGTAAAATATGTATATATAATATATAATAGTAGTCGCATGTACTCTGTGTGTGTGTGTGTGTGTGTGTGTGTGGGTGTGCGCATGTACATGTTTAACCCAAACTATGAGGACCACACTGGTCCTCACAGTGTTAGTAAACCCTGAAACACTATCTCTGTGAGGACCAGCGTGCTACAGGGGACCACTTCCTGTAGTGTGATAAGGGTTCTTTTGAGTGAATGTATTAAAAAAATAAAAGCACAGTTATGTTTGCTTTGGTCAGCTTTATAACTTTTTCCAGTATCAAGGCGTGCTTGGAGTTAGAATGGTAAATACGCACTCCATTACAGTCAATGGCAGGATATCATAAAAATAGGTACGTAGTGGTGTGTGAAAGATGTGTTTAGATGGTGTTTCGTTTTTTCCCTCCAATTAAGTCAGTATTCTTTCTGAACATTATTCTATGACGCAGAAGGATAAATATTCATGAGGACTTGAAGAGGAATGACAATGTTAATACAATGAAGGTTCGATGAGAATAGAATTATGTCTCTGGATAGGAAAGGCCACAGAGAAATACTTACCTTTTCCAAACTTGGGGGCATATCAGCATCAACCGGCGATAATTATCTTAGTGCTAGGATAACTATCGCCGGCTAGCTTGGATTTTTATCGCTGCGATAGCGTGCTATTAGCAACGCTTATCTCAAAAGCGATAAAAATCCTAGCGCTAACTGCCAAACGTGAGATTATCGCTGGGAACCCAGCGATAATCCCACGAAGTTTGGCGATAGCTTGCTGATAGGGCCTCACATACTTAGCCATGATATCCACCTTACATAGGATATCATGGCTAAGTCAGTTTCAAAGCAGGTGTAAGGAAAGTAGCGATAAGAGAGGTTATCGCTACTTTTCTTGTCGCTATGCTGCTTTGCGTGAGGCTTGATAATAGGAGAAATGTCGCTTAGCGACATTTCTCCCGTTATCCTGGGGAAGAACGCCCACTTTGCATCTCATTAGAGATGCAAAGATGGGCGTTAGGAATTCAGGCGCTAAGGCAAGGTTTCACGCGATAGCATGACCTTGCTAATATAGCGATAAAATTATCGCCGTTTTTCGGCCGAAAACGGCCGCAAAAGCGGCGATAATTATATATCGCCGCCTTGTAGATATGCCCCTTGGTTTCTCTACACTGAGACATGTGTAACCATCTTTAAACAAGCAATGATTTCAGCAGTGGAAATTATCCATTCACGGTACCCTTAAGTAGACATTCTAATTTACTGAGTGCCCTCACTGAGTGCCCTTCACCTTCACTTTTAAATGCCACGTTTGATGCAACATTGGCAGAATTTTAACACAATTCACTCTATCCAGTACTGTTCTGTGATTGTTGGAAAGATCACAGTCACCCACCCAGTAATTTTCATTGAGAACAGGTGATACCCATTTGCCAGTTTAAGAACCTCTTGTATTATGGTAACTTTCCCCAGAGTACTTGGCCACTTTGTAAAAAATGTATGTTCGTGAGTTTGACCTTTATGAAAATAGTATTGTTAGATGGCTATTGCACTAGTAGTTATCACAGTTATGTGGAACCACCATGAGACTTCAGTGGCACATGGTCACTTATTTCTATGAATCAATTTCTTTAGCCCATGTTAAGGCAAGTGTCACAAAAATGTCAGGTCTGTGTATAGATGTAATAGCAATATCCTTGTTCTCTTACTCATACTTATTATTCAAACTGTGAGTTATCCTCAGTCAGACAGGCAGGTACCTGCTCCCTTTACTAAAATAAAAGCTAGACTTGATCACAATTTCATAAAATCCTAATGGAAAAATGTTCAATGAAAGGCCGAGCAGAAGGAGTAAGACTCATAAAGGGTAGAAACACACTGGACAGCTGGTTCATGGCTAGATTTTGGCAACAGCTTGTTCCCAGTTCTGGAGTCCATATTTCAGAAGCCCACATGTAAAAACCTTCTCCTCCCTATCCAAATACTGTCAGATTGTGAGATTGTCAAGAAAGTTCTGCAAGAAGTTTAAACCAACTGGTATCCATACCAACCAGGATCTTCAGTAGTTGATCCTGAATATCACTCGCTATAATTTATTTCAGATTACAATACAGTCAGTGATTTGTGCTTACAATGGCCAATATGCTGTACGATGTGAGCGACCACATTATGGACCAGCTAGAATTTGAATAGTTGTCTCATGTGGGAAATTTAGGAGCAGCTGAAGGAAAGCAGCCTAATAACTATGAACAGTAACTGTGGTGTTGCAAAGGTACATACACTATATTCTTCACAGACTGCTATTGCTTATCCCCAGGGAAAACAGGACCTCACTGTCCTGTAAGTAGGAACGTGCAGTTGTTATATAGCAAGTCTTGTATCATCTTGTATTGTAATGTAAAATGGGATTTTAAAAGCACAGTGCTCAACCAAGCCTGGAGGTGCTAAAGGCGCATGTCCCACCGAATATATGTGAATGTTTTTGATGGTGGTCCTCAAGACAGATCTCAAATGCATTGACTCTTTGAAGAGTAATGGCAACATCTTTATAGTGGACTCCCTATGCTTGGAAATATTATATATGCTTTGTCAATCAAATATTTTCTCAAGCGTACAAGCATGTGAACAGTGCACAAAAAGCACAATATTGTTCGGTCTTACCCATACAGAGCATGCGCTGTCTCTTCGAGACCATTTGTTTTCTGTCAGTAGGCTTTGAGAACACTCGTTCTTTACCATTGGTTGACTTCATTGTCACTCTCATTTGCTTGCTTGGTTCTCTTTGGTCAGCTGCCATAGGCTTCCTTCATCTTTATGTGTTTGTCACTGGCCTTTGTTTTAGGCATTACTTTTTTCTTTCTTTCTAAGCACTGTACCACATGGTTCTTTTTTCAGCGGGCCCCTCATGTGTTTTTCCCCCCTCCATGTTTATCTCCTGTGCATCTGCTTGCCCACACCCACCCACCCTCCTTCTTTTGTCAATGTTGGCTTCCCCCAACAACCCTCCATCCATTCATTGTGTGTGTTGGCTTGACCCTACTCTTCCTCCATTTATTGACCTTGTTAGATCGACGTCCTCCCACCCTCCTTTTGTTGTCCATGTTGCCTTGCCCCCACCCTCCATCTCTCCAATCATTGTCCAAGTTGGTTCGCACGCATCCTCCCTCCCTTCATTCATTGTCCATGTTGGCTTGTCCCTCCCCCACTGATTATCCCTCCTTCAGTTTCTGTGTTGCCCAGACCTCTCCCTCCATCCATTTTCCGTGGATGCCTCCCACCCACCATAACAAACAAAAGTGCTGTGAAGCAGATACCGCTTTTTTCCCACACCCTCGATCCTCTGTATTGCCTTCTCACTCACTTCTTGTTACCTCCCGCCTACCAGCAAAAAAATATTGCTGTGAAGCGGTTAGCACTGGCTGCATCATAATACGTTTTTAAAAAACTTTCAGCTGTACTGCCGTAAAACATGGCTAAAAAGAATTGACTAAGCTAATACTTATTTTATTGAGTATCTGTATCTTACTCCTGTTTTCGATGCATATACCTCCTAAATATTCAGGCCTGATTCACCAAGCTTTTTCTGTGAGTTGCTATGTCTTACTCCAGGCCTAGGTGTGACCTAATCATCACCCATTTCACAAAGATTTTTTCCCATGATTATGCATGCCTAACTATTGGAAATTCATGACTTAGTCACATCTTGATCATGAGTAAGAAGCAGTAAGAAGCAACTACTTGCAGAAACAAACTTTGTGAATCAGGTTCCTGTGTGCTGTTCACATTCTTGTAAGTAATGTAATGTGCACTTGATGAAAGATGTGTTTGATGTGCCAGGATATTTGCATTTTCAGGTTGCTATATAAACTTTAAGAATAACATCAGTCCGTTTCCATTTCACAGTGCTTCGGAAAATGTAATTCTCTAATAGGCTGAACAATTAAGATCACAGTTCATCAGAATGCCTGTGCCAAGAACTGCCTTGTAAAATATTTACCTACCGAAATGTGCGCTGCAGTGTATTTTGGAGCGATATTGTCCTCGCATGTAGCAACATTTTCCATCATCAAGAAAAACAATAACAAATAATTGTGAGAAAAAATAGAAGCTTTTCACAGGTGGATGTAAATATATAAATATATATTTTATTTAATTTGATTAGAATGCCCTAGCATTTTTTCTGGTAAAACGTGTTTGCACAAGCCAGGAGAATATTTACACCACTATTCACATACCTGCATGACAGCTTTGTAGTTTTAATAATTTTCTTTGTATTTTGTAAATATCTTATGTAAACTGTTTTGTGTGTTTGTGTGGAAATAAATTGTGGCAGAGTTGTTTTTGCATTTAACACTAATGTTTGTGTCTTTTTCTATCCACTTTGCTGTCCACTACAAGTTGTTACAAAACATCTCTAGGTGTCTTCCTATACCAAGCTTGTAAGGCTTAGCCAATAACTCGGGCACATTTCTGCACTTGGGATGTTACTGTTACTGTATTGTTATTACCCTGTGCAATTAATTTCCTGCCCCTCTAGTACAGGCCTAAGCTAAAGACAGTGGTGTGTACTGTGAAGAAGGGCAGTTAACATCAACAGTCTAAGGGACTCGTTTAGAGATTTGCAGGGCAGGAGCTCCACCATAATTTGATGACGCTCCTGCCCTGACAAACTCCTGCCTCGCTCCCTTCATTTTGATTCAGAAGAACCATTGGAATCTCGACTGCAGAACCAGTTGAGGCCTTTTACCAGGCAACCCAGAGAAAAACAAGAAATAAATGCAGAGCGGGGCAAATAATCAATGGTTTCTGCTCAGCATTCATCGGTGCTTTCAGTGCATGCATCTGCCAGGCTGGTGGATGTCCTGGAATTGCAGAGATCCCTGCCAAGCAGGCGGAGGTCTCTAAAACCTGCCAGGGCATAGGAGGCCATGTCTGTCCACAAACTCCAAATGAGGCTGTAAGACTTCTGATTGGTAGGACCATTGCCTGCACTCTATAGAGTGAGCTCATCCTCACCATTCACATTCTTCCTCTCTGTTTGTTTACCAGTGACCTACTCCTACTCACCTGGTGTTATTTCAATGAATCAGGAATCCTAATAAAGCTGCTGAGCTCTAATAACGGTATAGACACACACAAACACATAACACCCTTTGAGCTCTATCTACTAATTACAAAGTCCTCTGGTTAACTGCTCTGACCTCTGATCCCTGGGTGGTTGTCAGTGAAGGAAGCAGTATATTTGCCGGATCCACTCATTGAGGTCAAATAAAAGAGGCTTAATTGCACTTTAACTTCACACTCCCAATTACATTCCACAGAACAAACTCTAATTCCAAGCACATAACTTTCGGCATTATATTGAAATAGCCAGAATTGAAAGTAAGTTTCTAGATGGGAACTTACATATTTTATATATTTACCTATTCTTTATGTCTGCACTTCACTGGAACACGGCGTTAATCCACGGCTCGAACCATGCTGTGCCTTTACAATGTTGTTTGAACCACAAACGCGTCCTTTGCTTCTCAACTCGTTACAATGACTTGCCTTAAGGGAGATGTTGTTGGATTGATGTTGGACTTTAAGTTCAACACTGTCCCTACTGTTGCACAGACTGGACTTGGAATAGTAAATTATACTGTTGCCACTCCAACGCTTTCCCTAAGGCAAGTCGTTGTAATGACTTGCGAGGTAATAGAACTCATCGTAAAGACCCATTGGGGGGTTGGATCACGTTGTAAAGGCATGCGGAAAAAATGCCTGAGTGGTTCTGACATCAATCCCACCTTCTTGGAATTATTTGCAGTCAATAAAGAATGGCTAATATGCACCTGTGTTGCATCACTCAGTCAATGAGGCTTTAACCCCTTCGCCGCGGGGGTAATTCCCCCGCGGGAGGGAGGGGGGGGGGCGCGGTGCTCGTGATGAGCCCAGCTCGTCATGAGGCACAATGGAGCTGTGCTCATGACGAGCTGAGCTAGTCACGACTCTGCCCACTGATTGAGTCTCCCGCACAGGCGGGGAATCAATTGCGCGTGAGAGTGCCGCGGCAGTTATGACGAGCCCAGCTCGTCATGAGCACAGCTCCACTGTGCCTCATGACGAGCTGGGCTCGTCATAAGCATGGAAGGGGTTAATGGCCTCGCCATCATTCTGTTGTTGGTTTTACAGCAACACTAAAGAATGCAAGCATCAGAAGTGGTGCGGCAATTGATTGGGACTGAAAGCGACCTGAATCTATTGAAGAGAGATATGGACCAAATGAAATGAAGTTGGGGGCATCCAAGCAGAGGTTCTCAACCACATTTGTTTTTAAACTCATTTGTATTGGCATTTAGAGTATAAAATACATGTACATGAGAGCATCTCTGTTTCCTGGAAACAATAAGGCGATTATAGCGTAATGACAGCCTGTAGGGGAAAGTACAAATATCTGCTAGATATGCCGTCAGGGTTCTGAACCACATTTTAATATGACCCAGATGGTCTGTAGGGAATCCTTTAAAATGCCAACACGATGATATAAAGTTGTTTCAGTTATTCATTTCCTGAATTTTTTCTGGGTTTTAACCATGCAAACTAAATTAACCTGTTTTATGAACTCTCAAGCATGATTTTCATTGGAAGCCACTTTGTTCTGTTGTTGTATCTGAAAGGCTACAACTTATCTTTCTTTTTTGCATGTGTGGTCAGGCAGGGTTGGCGAGCAGGGCTATAAAGTTTAATTGCCTCTGGTTGATTTCTTGAACAGATTGTTCTTGAATATGTGTACAGTGTTGGGTATTCACCAACTCGTTCATAATCGGCAACAAATTCCCTTTTAATAGCAAACAGGTCTCAAAAAACAACACCATAATTCTAGGCATGATGTCTGGATGCATAGAAACGACGAAAGGTGTGGTTGGGAATATCATTGTATATATGTGTACAAAATGCTCTTTTGTAGAAGCAAAGTCCCCCCCAAAAATCTGGAAACATCTTGTCTTGACGTCATCAACTCTATTATGTTAACATATATTTTGAAATCCTTAAGGATTGAGTTGAAAGCACCCATCAACTATTGCCTAATAGGGTTAACATTACAACGATTATAATATAAATTGTTTGTCAGTTCGGTGGTCACACTTGTTCTTCATGCAAATCGGATAGAGAACAACCAGCAGCCTGCGCTGCGCTCTGAACATGTTACAGCTTTTCACTAACCAGAAGTTCTGCTTTATCAAAATTAACTACACCGGGATTCTCAACAAGAGAAGGACCCTGGGAGGTGTGGCCAAGATGGCAGCGGAGGCGGTTGCATACTAACCATGCTCCACGTGGCCCTCTGAGTCTGACAGTTATCCATTGTTGCAGCCTGACCTAAACCAATCTCCTGGACTCGTCTGGGATCGTCATCACCACTTTTCTGCCACTGCTGCTGCCTTAGTTGTCGCTGGGTACAGGGCGGCTGCCTGGAGCTGGGATCCAGACTGGTGGTCGCGGTGGTGGTGTGGCCTGGAGAAGCAGGGCCAAGGTCTGGGAGGTGGAGAGTCAGGTGAAGAAACTTCCTTCCATGGACAGGTGATTCACAGCAGTGAGGAGGAGGGGGACCAGGGCATATAGCTGGAGGCAGTTCACGACGCCGCAAGTGAAACTGCTGGTCAGGGACGAGAGGCGGGGTTGTGGTCCTAAGGTGGCGTGGATGGAGGTGATGCTGCCTGGGAGGAAGGGCATGTAGAACTAAGTGGTGCAGCCCTCTCCTGGACATGACAGAAAGGGAGGATAGGCTCACTCTCTAGGAACGCATCCACAGGGGTCCTGTGTCTGGAATCAACAGCTGGAACCCCTTCGAGCATCATACATGACGGTCCGTATATTACGCCACAGCTGTGATGGATGCATGTCGGCAAGGTGAGATGCATGTCCGGCAAAGTGAGAGGGTGGTGGTAATTATCACGGGGATCACACTTTCCTCTTGCTCAAAATTCAGGTGCCATTTGTTCTGTGAGAACCCTTACCCAAATTGACTGGGACATCGTCGCAAGTACAGCGAGTGGTGGAGGATGGGCTGCCCCTGAACTTCTGGCCATGGACAAACTACTGATGTTGAGGCTTGGCCGAGCGCTGGAGGGGACATGCTTGAGATGATAAAGGATATATGCGTCCGACACCACTGTATGAGGATGAGGTTTCACTGAGGGGAGATTATCCTCTGAAAGTATACCACTGCAAAAACCTGCTGGCACACCCGGGGGGGCATGGGGGGAGGGGCACTTGCTAAGCAGCTGCTGTTGCCCAAGCTCGGGCACACTGTGAAGGTTTGTGGTTTGAGCAGCGCTGGGGGTTCTGCACCTCAAGATATAGGGGAAAGTACTTGCCAAGAGGCTCCTAACAGGCGTCAGTGCAATAGGACATCCCGACCATAATAGTTTGTGCCAGGGAGGAATATGTTCCTTAATTTGTACCACCTGTTCAGTCTGGCAGACAATACCTGAACATCCAGCTCAATTCAAGTGGTTCTTTCTCTTGATATGGAAAAGGCCTTTTTACACCCTGGGGTGGCCGTATTCAATGATGGTCTTGGAAAGTTGGGGGATCGTCCCTTTCTTCAGATAGTGGCTCCAACTACTGTACCCCCAACCAGTGGTATGAGTAGTAGGGGAGCTAGGTAGACGGGCTTCTTATACAATGTTTGCTCTTGCTATGGAGTCCCTGGCCTGTCTGTTGCATAGTACGGAGGCGATTTGGGGAATACGCATGGAAGACCAGTAGCTGGTGTTTCTGTTTAAGAAAATAATGCTTCAATCTATCTTAGAGATGGCTTGGAGGCACTGCTAGTGGTGGTGGAGATTTTGAAAGATTTTAGGGATGATTCCTGGTTGAAGATTAATTGGAACAAGTCTTTATTTTTCCTTATTCGACCCTTATGGGATGAGTGGCGTGATGGGGTTTCCCTGGTGGGGATAGAATCGACGTTTCAGACCTTTAGGTACCTGGGGGTGAATGTAAATCACTCAGAGGCTGACTTAATTGAGGATAATCTGGGTAGACTGATGGAGACAAAGTGTCAGCCCATTAAAATCTGGGTGTCCCTGCCGCAGTTACCAATAAGCAGGATAGCAATATTTAAAATGAATGTCCTCCCAAGATTACTTTATTTCTTTTTAGCACTTCCGGGCAAGTGGCCCAGAAAGGTATTGTCTGACTTGAACAAGACCCTCTCCAACTGGATTTGGGGATCGAGCTGGAAACTGGTAGCCCTATGTAAACTACACCGTTCAATTGACGCCAGTGGTTTTGGGGCCCTCAATTACGAATTATACTATGCTGCGGCCGAGGTTCAGTGGCTAACTCCCATAGCCGTATTCTTAAAGGGAAGGTGTCATCAGAGATTTGTAAGGTCCTCACATAATACACTGGTTGCTGACCCCAGGAGCATGTGAGTGAGTAACACACAAGCTGGGGAGACAGCGGGACATTCGGGAGAAAATATATATACCCCAAGTACCTCAGACACTCAAGTGCCCCCGAACTCCCACTTTGGTCCCATCCTCCCATTCGTCTCCTCATAACCATATATGACAAGCAGCCTTGGACTGAGCCGGCGGGGCGGATTTGCGGTTAACGATGTATGGTCAGGGGAGATACACTGGATGCCAGCCTATTTACCTTCATTGTGTTTTGATTTATTGTTCAAGCCACATGTCCTATGCAAAGTGGGGATCCTCATTGTTTCTATGATGTTATTCACGTTTGTGCTTAAGATGCTGATAAGCTAAGCCTACATTACGCATAATGGTTCATATCGCTACTTATGTAAGATTTCACCCTATATTGGTTCTTCTCTGTTTTTTACTGTGGACACAGGCTATATGGGTAACTTGCATGTAGATGGAAGACTAATCTATTGTAAAGGGGATCTTTTCTGTAACTTTGAATGATCTGCATTGTCTGCTATTCTCTAAAAGTGAGGTATTATGGGGCTTATTTACAAGCCCCTTGCGCTGCCGGTTCATGACTTTTTCTGATGCACCGGCGGCGCATATCCCATATTTACAGGGACACAAAAAGCCACCCTGCGTGGCTTTTCCTGTCCTTGTAAATGCCTCCCCTTTACACGCATCACTTTGCGTGAAAGCAGCATTCTATGAGTGTTGCTGTGGTTGTTCCCATGCAACTCCCATGGAACCTGACACATTTCCAGATTTAGGAAAAATCCTAAACCTGCAAATGAGTCTGAATGCTACGCCTCCCAGTGGAGGAGTTAGGTGGAGCATTGAGGAGAAATACATTCATTTCTCCACGTTTTTGTCCTCTTTCTATGCGTGCTGCATTCTGCAGCACACATATAGCGAGGAAATCACCTCTTGTGATTGTTTATGTGCAGGAAAGTGTCCCTTCCCGCACATAAACAATCATTAAAAAAATTACATTTTACAAGTTCTATGTGTGCTAATGCAGCACACATAGAAGCTGAAAAACGCCTTTTCAGAATGTTTATGTGCAGGAAAGGACAACATGGTGCAAGGGTGCCTACGTCGGCACATGGCAGCCAATTGTGCACCAGCGCATGGGAGCGCAAAGCGATCCGTCATATCCTTGTAGATATGACGCATCCCTGTGCTTTGAAAGTGCCGCAGCATGGCGCAGCAGCACTTTCTTGTAAATTAGGCCCTATATGTTTAGTAAGTCTTGTATGGATCAATGCATTTAGCAGCTCAGTAGCGGCCCACTAAAGAATCCTGTCATAAATATAATCATGCAGTAGCTATAAAGCCCAGTCTTACATTCATTAGCGAGGGCCCTACGAACCCTGCACAGAGCAAACCATTGGTGCCTGACAGTGTAGCGGCGAGGACAGAGCTGGCTCATCACGCCCTGCCACATGAGCGAGCTGGGTGGTATTTTACACCGTAGGGGGGACCTGGAGGCTGAAGACTAACTCGGCTGCACAGTACGGAGCTTCGAGAGCAGAGGCATTTCAACGCAGCCCGCCAGAGGCAAAGCAACAGCTACGGATCCCCGGTAAGCAGGGAAATAGCCATCATACGGGTCAGGCTGCCGACGCCAAGGACTCGATGTGGGAGGATTTGGGTACAGCCGAACAAAATGGTGGAACTGACCTCTGCCCGGTGACACAGCCGCCTCACCCCCCTTTATTCCGTGTGGCTGGGACTCCTGCAGCAGGGGCAATACAGACGGCTCCCGGAGTTCCTCTCAACCATTTATTCAGAAAAGGAACCAGGGTGCCCCACTTCCCCCCTGTGAACTTCACATTGCAGCCCCTCCCACGGTTAGGACACAGCACCGGAGCCCCTGTAAGCAGGGGAACATCTGCCGCAAGGGACCGCCAAAGCCGAGAACTCGCTGTAGGCGGAACTGGGTGTGGCCATCTGAAACGGTGGCACGGGCCTCGGTCTGGTGACACCGCCACTTTCCCATCCTCCACTCTGAGCGATCGTGACCCTTGTGGGGGTAACACAGACGACTGCCGGAGCTGGGCACTCAGGAGAAACCAAGGAGCCCTCCCATGGACTCCACTCAGGTGGGATGACTGAGATACACAGCAGCAGGGGGCATACTCCATCGCCTCAATCAACACGTCTGGCAACCACTTGGCAGAGCGTGGAGCCTCTACCCTGTCGTATTGGCTGCAATTCAGACTGAAACAATACTGCACATCTTTGTGTCCTGTGCCAGCACGTGAGTGCACAGATCTGGGTCAAAGGAGAGTAAAATCATATGTCATCCCATCCTGAATGCAAAAACTGCAAAGAGTGTAAAGAAGGCACTCACTACCTCCGCCACTTCCCTTTCCACCCCCCCTCCCAAGAGGGGTGCAACATCAGAGGCTCGAAAGGCACTAACGTACCAATCTTCAATATACCAAAGACGCAGGGTTCCTCTCAACATGCAGCACAACAGTGAAAATCAACGGTCTCCATCGGGTGGGCTTAGTGGAGAATTGCGACCCAGCCGCCGTGGCAGTGTCATGTCAGCACAGATGTTAGGCTCATTGGAGAGGCTAAATAGCATACCACTGCTGTGACAGAACCTACAGCATGTTTGTGCATTGTGTGGCATGCACCATGTCGTGCATGTCACACAGTGCACGAACGTAGGTGGTATTCTAAGGAGGGTGTAGCATGTGCCCCTCTGCATGCACCCCCATGGGCAGAATCACCCGGGGGCTCTGTGTAGGACAGTAGGGTCTGCAATCCTATGATCACCCAGATTTTTTGCTTTTGCTTCATTGGTTTACGACTTTCCCTGGCGGTGGGCCTGCCAATCAGACCCACAGCCTAGCTGTTCTCTCTCGAAATTAATACACATGTACATTAGGTGCATCCACTAATTGGAACTGGGCCGCCTTGTCAGTCCCTGTCTCAGCATACCCCAGGTATCCAGGGCATCGGTGTACCCAGGGCCTACCAGGGGCTGCAGCATGTATTATGCCACCCCTGGATGGCCGCCCAAAGTTGACACAACTGGCTGCACGACAGCTGGGGCAAGGTGGTGTAATCACCCGTTGCTGTAGGTGTAGTATTCCTATACCTAACCCTAAAATGGACACATGGATTCCTATCAGTCACTCTTATGGCAGGCCTTATCAATCCTGAAGGCAGAGTGCTGGGGATCATGTGGGACGGTGCTCTGGCGCGAGCTGAGCCCGTCGACGGCTTGCGGAACCAAGTCCTAAATAGCCGTTCCATGGTGACGCGGGCCAACTACTTTAAAATGCATTATAATCCTTGCGGTTATTTGCTAACTTTGGCATCGCATCACCTACACATGTCGAGTAAGGTGTCATACGAATTGGAATACGAACCCCTCGCCAGTTCTGGCGACGGGGTTAGCATTCCCCCCTTTTAGAGGGGCACGACATGGAAGTAACCTTGAACCCCGGTTAAAGTTGACTCAAGCCTCAGCATCACAAAATGGATGCTGCCACCAGACACAAGTCTGACCTCCTGCTGCTGGGAGACCTTCCAGCGAGGGGAGCTTGGACAAAGGGTTTCCTGTCGAGGGCGGTGCTAGCACCATCCCAGACAGGGTTTGTGTATCCCAGGTAGGCAGGGCTGAAAGGAAGGTGATTGCAAGTGGCACCCCGGTGCTCACTGTGCATAGCCCGGCTCAAACCAGTTTCAGGGGCACACCAGCCCCTGAGCTGGGGCGAAGCCGGACAAAGGATAGGGGTGTAACCACCCCCCTCCTGGCCCCACCCATAGGTAGGACCTAGTCACGGGCCAGCCCCTTTTCCTAGAATAAAGGTAGGAGCGAGTCCCCTTCCCAAATTGGATAATCGGATAATTCTGAATCTTGAACTACTTTCCACGAAAGGAACTCTTGACTTTTCTGAAGACTCTCCCTTGTGGCTAAGGAGTAGCCACCCTGCACCAGCAGGCACCACCTAAGCGCTTGCGGTTCGCTGTACGTCTCTCCTACGGATCAAGACTGCCCAGCTCGACGAGACCCGAGTCCCTGCCATCTCTGACCTCTACCTACATCATCAGCCCAGCTGAGAGTCGTAGGTGTGACGAGACCTGCGGGACCGGCTATCTTCAGAACCTGCACGACGCTTATCTAGCACGCCCACCGAGGGACCCTCGAGTGAGTGCACCTAGGGTTTGAGAAGCCCTAACCCTGAGCAGCTCCAGCACCGAAGTCTGCCTCCCCAGCATCCACGAGATCTGCGTGGGGGCCCTTCCGCTCCTTGCTGTTCACCGCGTTATCCGACCACTTGCCGACCGGCTTGTGGCCCTCTTCACGACGCACCACGATTGTTTCATCACTAGTCTGGTTGCTCCAGACTGGCTCTTGCTCCCCTTCAACAGAGGAGTACCTCGGACCCTCCTGGTCCACTCCAGACGCCATCTTGACTCCCCCGCTTGGGTTGCCACTGCCAAGACCCGCTGCCCCATTCCTGGGCCCAGCATCATCGACAGCAGACACCTTCGTGGGACAGCTCGCCCTCCATCCTGGTCGCCGCCGCGCCTCCCGGTCCGAGGAACAGCCGAGTCCGACGTCATCCACTCACCTGGTCGAGGTGACTTCAGCCGGTACCCTCCTGGTGCCCACACGATCGCTGGCTAGCGGTTGAGAACTGAGTCCCCTCTGCTTTCAGGTTTCCTTCATCCTCGATCCAGGTTTGGATCTCGCTGAACATCGTCACTGGTCGCCTGCCAGCAACTCTTCTTTCAGGCTCCTGAGACTACAACGAGGACTCCCGAAATCTTGACGAACTTCACGTAGCCTCTGGGCTAGGTAACTCGAGCATTTCGGTGCTCCATCGCAGGTTCGCTCAACAAGTGTCCAGTTCCTTTTTCGTTTAGTCCCACTGATCGGATCACTCCGGAATCAGTAACTCCAGACTCTAACCATTCGCATTTCACTGTTAGTGTAGATGGTTTCTCGTGCCCCTCGGGCATTTGTGTAAATTGTGCAACTGAAGTATTTTCGTAAGAGTTTTGTAGTGTGCTTAGCTCCCTGACTCATAAAGAGCCAGGGTAGTCTTGTTATAAATAAATATCCTTTATTTTCATAACAACTTGTGTGGTGTCCTTTCACGTGGTGTTCAAGGGGTAAATGTGGTGGTAAAACAGCTGGCTTAACACGCCCTCTAGAGTTTAGCCTAAGACTGCTCGTATCCACGCTACTAGGATAGCTGGTCTATAAGGTTGACTTACAACCAATCATCAATAAGGGTCGCTTGGAATGATACACAGTGATCACTAGAATAGTGAGCACTACATATCAGGCCAACTTCTCACATTGGTGGCAGCGGTGGGATTTGAGCTTGCTGTTGTTTTACCACACACGTATCCTAAGAATATCGAAGTGAAAGATCACATAAGTACCCAGGTACATATAACTTAACTTAGAATACTCTGAGTTCTACTGAACCAGCTGTTGTAGTGTAACAGGGCTTAGCACACCCTGACTACAACTCTTAGCAAGGGATCAGTAGGTAAACACATAGTGTAGGTAGGTGCATCACTTACACCTCACTAGAAAGCATGTCGGTCCACGGAGAGTCTGCAGAGACTCCCTTAGTGGTCAGTGACCCTCCACAGGTCGTGTCACGATATGCAGCTCTTAGCTTCAAGGAGATGAGACAACTGTGTGCCTCCAGGAAGCTAAACCAGGGTTCTAACCCTACCATCGCAGCTCTGATAGGTCTCTTAGAGGCGTACGATGCTAGGAGGTCCTCTAACACAGGTCCCCCCAATGCTGATGGGAACATGCCTCCCTTAGAGGGAACCCTTGGTGACCCCGACCTCGACCTCCACACAGAGGAGGAGGACGAGGAAGAGTTATCAGGAGACGAGGCAAACAAAGGTCCAGTGGTAGTCGGCAGGCTTACAAGGACCAACTTAAGCAGGCATGAGAATGGAACTGGGGGAGCCCCGGGCCCACGCTCAAGCAGGCTTAACCTTGGGAACGGACGAGCTAGGTCTCTCTCCAGAGGCTCTGGCAGATCGGTTCATACACATGTCTCTCAGGCATCTTCTCAGAGAGGAATGACGTCCCCTCAGAGAAGGGAGCATGAAGCGAAGATGAGGGAAGTCAATCTGAGGATCGAGCGGGAAGAACTTGCCCTCGCCAAAGAAAGACTTGCCCTGGCCCGAGAGCAGAAGTTAAGTGGGTTAGATCCCACTGGTGGCAGCATTCTCAATAGAGAGAAAGACAGGGGTATAGACACTAGACACCTGAGTAAAATAGTGCCCCCCTTTAAACAAGGGGATGACATCCACAAATGGATAACTGCTTTGGAGAGGGCCTGCACTGTCCAGTGCGTCCCCCCAAGTCAGTGGGCAGCTATTCTGTGGCTTTCCTTTGAAGGTAAAGGAAGGGACAAGCTCCTCACTACGAGAGCTGAGGATGCTAACAACTACCAAGTCCTGAAGAACACACTGATTGATGGGTTCGGCTTAACCACGGAAAAGTACCGGGTGCTGTTCCGGGACACCCAGAAAATTCAGTCTCAGGATTGGACTGACTTTGTCGATTGTGCCACTAAGGCTTTGGAAGGCTGGTTGCTGGGTAGCAAGGTTACTGATTACACAGGATTGTACAATCTTATCATGCGAGAACAGATTTTAAACAACTGTCAGAACCAATTGTTGCATCAGCACCTTGTCGACTCGGATCTGACCTCTCCCCAAGAATTGGGAAAGAAGGCAGACAGATGGGTCAGAACAAGGGTCAAGCAGAACCAGAATCAGAACCAGGGTGGTCAGAAGAAAGCAGACCAAAAGGGTAGTAACAAGAACAAACAAAATGACCAGAAGTCTTCGACAGGTCCCCAACAAACCAAAGAGGGTGGGGGTCAGGCTTCACAGAAGAAGAAGACTCAAGAAGGCCAGTCAAAAAGGTGGTGCCAATACTATAAAAGTAAGACTCGCTGGTTTAGTGAGTGCACCAAGAAAGGAGGGCAAAATCCTGCCACTTAAGCCCCTAAGGCACCTGCACCCCCTAGTACAGTCAGCAGTGGTAGTGCGCCTCCCAAGGCATTAGTTGGGTTAACCTTGGGAACCGAGGGGAGTGACGACTTAGTCAGCACGCTCACTCAGGCCGTCCTTGTCTGTACAGGGGATATGGATATGTCCCCTGATGCCAGTCCCAATACTTTGGGCAAATACAGACAGACACCTTTGATCAATGGAAAAGTGGCTCAGGCCTACAGGGACACTTGTGCCAGTGTCACCATGGTGACGCCTAACTTTGTGGACCCTGGACAGATCATGCTAGGTACCGATTACCTAGTGACCAATGCCAGCAACGTCACTACCAATCACAGTATGGCAGTTGTTGATTTCTCCTGGGGAGGGGTAAGTGGCCCGAAAAAGGTTGTGGTTAGTTCAGACCTCCCCGTAGAATGTCTGTTGGGCAATGATTTGGAAACGTCACAATGGTCAGAAGTGGAGCAGAGGACTCACATGGAAATGTTAGGCTTGCCAGCACATGTCCTTGCTGTGACCAGGTCACAGGCCAAAAGATGCCCCACTGAACAGGTGCTGGATCCTGGAAGAACGGACCAGACACCTTCCAAGAAAAGGAGCAGTAAGGGTAAGGCTTCGCCTTCCCCCTTGCCCCAGGTCGTGGATCAAGTCTCTGAGGAGGCTGACCTTAAAGAACTGAGGGAAACTGAGCCGAAAGAGCTTGAACCTGGTCAGGTTGAGTTTCTGGGCTCAGGGGGACCCTCCAGGGAAGACCTGGGGAAGGCACAGTTAGACTGCCCCTCACTTGAACCCCTCAGACAGCAGGCTGCTGCTGAGGCTGCAGGGAACGCCACAGGTACCCACAAAGTGTACTGGGACGATGGACTCCTGTACTCCGAGGCAAGAGACCCCAAACCTGGCGCGACCAGGAGGCTGGTCATCCCCTTGTCTCTGAGAGGTTTCCTTCTTACCTTGGCCCACGAGATTCCCCTTGCAGGTCACTTAGGCCAGAATAAGACTTGGGACAGAATTGTTCCACACTTTCACTGGCCCCACATGTCCGAAGATACGAAGGAGTTTTGCCGCTCCTGTGTCACTTGCCAAGCCAGTGGTAAGTCAGGTGGCACGACAAAGGCCCCCCTCATACCACTACCGGTGGTGGGGGTACCCTTTGAACGAGTGGGGATCGACATTGTCGGACCAATGGAACCCCAGACAGCATCAGGGCACAAGTTTATACTGGTGGTGGTGGACCACGCCACCAGGTATCCTGAAGCTATTCCCCTTAGGACCACTACAGCACCTGTGGTGGCACGGGCCCTACTTGGAGTGTTCTCCAGAGTGGGCTTCCCTAAGGAGGTCGTCTCAGACAGAGGTGCAAACTTCATGTCGGGATATCTGACTGCTATGTGGAAGGAGTGTGGTGTCAACTACAAGTTCACCACACCCTATCACCCACAATGCAATGGGCTTGTTGAGAGATTCAACAGGACCCTAAAAGGGATGATTCACGGACTACCTGAAAAGCTTCGGCGGAGATGGGATGTCCTGATACCCTGCCTCTTGTTCGCCTACAGAGAGGTCCCGCAGAAGGGGGTTGGCTACAGCCCTTTTGAGCTTCTGTTCGGACATCCTGTACGGGGACCCCTTTGTTTGGTAAAGGAAGGATGGGAGAGACCTCTCAGAAAGCCGGCATCAAACATTGTGGACTATGTGCTCGGTCTCCGCTCGCGGATGGCGGAGTACATGGAAAAGGCATCTAAAAACCTTGAGGCGAGCCAAGAATTACAAAAAGCTTGGCACGACCAAAAGGCTGTCCTGACTGTGTACCAGCCTGGACAGAAGGTGTGGGTGCTGGAGCCAGTGGCCCCAGCAGCACTCAAAGACAAATGGTCTGGGCCCCACACGATCATTGAGCAAAAGGGAGAGGTCACCTACCTGGTAGACCTGGGAACTCCCCGGAGCCCCCACCGGGTGCTCCATGTAAACAGGCTCAAGGCATATGTCGACAGGGAGGGCATGGGCTTGCTCATGGCCACAGATGAGGGACAGGAGGAAGAGAGTGACCCTCTCCCGGACCTGCTCTCTCAGAACCCTGACGATGGGTCAGTAGATGGTGTTGTCTTTTGTGGCAGCCTCTCTGGACATCAACAAAAGGATTGTAAACAGGTTCTTCAATCCTTTCGACATATGTTCTCTCTGACACCCAGTCAGACCAATTGGTGTACCCATGAGGTCGACACTGGGGACAGTCTGCCCGTAAAGAGTAAAATCTATCGACAGCCTGATCATGTCAGAGACTGCATCAAGACAGAGGTGCAGAAAATGTTGGAGCTGGGAGTCATTGAACCCTCGGACAGCCCCTGGGCTAGTCCCGTAGTTCTCGTGCCGAAACCTCACACCCAGGGCGGTAAGAAAGAGATGAGGTTTTGCGTGGACTACAGAGGTCTCAATGCAGTCACTAAGACTGACGCCCACCCGATACCAAGAGCAGACGAACTTATCGACCGGTTGGCTTCGGCCAACTACTTAAGTACGTTTGACCTGACAGCTGGGTATTGGCAAATCAGGTTAGCTGAGGAGGCCAAGCCCAAAACAGCATTTTCTACCCCGGGTGGGCATTATCAGTTCGTGGTAATGCCCTTTGGTTTGAAAAATGCACCTGCCACCTTCCAAAGGCTGGTGAATCGAGTTCTCACTGGGTTGGACGACTTCTGTGCGGCGTATCTGGACGATATCGCTGTCTTTAGCGCCACCTGGGAGGATCACCTGGTCCACCTGAGGAAAGTGTTAGAGGCCCTGCAAAAGGCAGGCCTCACTATCAAGGCCACTAAGTGCCAGATAGGGCAGACACAGGTTGTATACCTGGGCCACCTAGTAGGTGGAGGCCAGGTTCAGCCATTGGAGAGCAAAATACAGGCCATCCAGGACTGGGCTCCTCCAACCACCCAGACTCAGGTTCGAGCTTTCTTGGGCCTGACTGGTTATTACCGGAAATTTGTCAGAAATTATGGATCCATTGTGACCCCGCTAAACGACCTGACAAGTAAAAAGATGCCAAAAAAAGTTCAGTGGACAGCAAGCTGTCAGAAGGCATTCGATGACCTAAAGCAGGCCATGTGCACAGCACCTATCCTAAAGAGTCCAGACTACTCCAAACCATTCATTGTCCAAACAGACGCTTCGGAGCTGGGTGTGGGAGCTGTTCTATCTCAACTGAATTTTGATGGTCATGACCAGCCCATAGCTTTTATTTGCAGGAGGCTGACCCCCAGAGAGAAGAATTGGTCAGCTATTGAGAGGGAGGCCTTTGCTGTGGTTTGGGCCCTGAAGAAGTTGAGGCCATACTTGTTTGGCACTCACTTCAAGATTCAGACCGACCATAAGCCCCTCTTGTGGCTAAATCAAATGAAGGGTGAAAACCCCAAACTACTTAGGTGGTCCATTTCCCTACAGGGGATGGACTTCACAGTGGAACATAGACCTGGCACTGATCATGGCAATGCAGATGGGCTCTCCAGGTATTTCCACTTAGAGCAAGAAGACTCACCTGGTCAAGGTTAGCTTATTGTCCCAAAGTTTGGGGGGGGTCATGTAGGAGAGTAGGGTCTGCAATCCTATGATCACCCAGATTTTTTGCTTTTGCTTCATTGGTTTACGACTTTCCCTGGCGGTGGGCCTGCCAATCAGACCCACAGCCTAGCTGTTCTCTCTCGAAATTAATACACATGTACATTAGGTGCATCCACTAATTGGAACTGGGCCGCCTTGTCAGTCCCTGTCTCAGCATACCCCAGGTATCCAGGGCATCGGTGTACCCAGGGCCTACCAGGGGCTGCAGCATGTATTATGCCACCCCTGGATGGCCGCCCAAAGTTGACACAACTGGCTGCACGACAGCTGGGGCAAGGTGGTGTAATCACCCGTTGCTGTAGGTGTAGTATTCCTATACCTAACCCTAAAATGGACACATGGATTCCTATCAGTCACTCCTATGGCAGGCCTTATCAATCCTGAAGGCAGAGTGCTGGGGATCATGTGGGACGGTGCTCTGGCGCGAGCTGAGCCCGTCGACGGCTTGCGGAACCAAGTCCTAAATAGCCGTTCCATGGTGACGCGGGCCAACTACTTTAAAATGCATTATAATCCTTGCGGTTATTTGCTAACTTTGGCATCGCATCACCTACACATGTCGAGTAAGGTGTCATACGAATTGGAATACGAACCCCTCGCCAGTTCTGGCGACGGGGTTAGCATTCCCCCCTTTTAGAGGGGCACGACATGGAAGTAACCTTGAACCCCGGTTAAAGTTGACTCAAGCCTCAGCATCACAAAATGGATGCTGCCACCAGACACAAGTCTGACCTCCTGCTGCTGGGAGACCTTCCAGCGAGGGGAGCTTGGACAAAGGGTTTCCTGTCGAGGGCGGTGTTAGCACCATCCCAGACAGGGTTTGTGTATCCCAGGTAGGCAGGGCTGAAAGGAAGGTGATTGCAAGTGGCACCCCGGTGCTCACTGTGCATAGCCCGGCTCAAACCAGTTTCAGGGGCACACCAGCCCCTGAGCTGGGGCGAAGCCGGACAAAGGATAGGGGTGTAACCACCCCCCTCCTGGCCCCACCCATAGGTAGGACCTAGTCACGGGCCAGCCCCTTTTCCTAGAATAAAGGTAGGAGCGAGTCCCCTTCCCAAATTGGATAATCGGAACATTCTGAATCTTGAACTACTTTCCACGAAAGGAACTCTTGACTTTTCTGAAGACTCTCCCTTGTGGCTAAGGAGTAGCCACCCTGCACCAGCAGGCACCACCTAAACGCTTGCGGTTCGCTGTACGTCTCTCCTACGGATCAAGACTGCCCAGCTCGACGAGACCCGAGTCCCTGCCATCTCTGACCTCTACCTACATCATCAGCCCAGCTGAGAGTCGTAGGTGTGACGAGACCTGCGGGACCGGCTATCTTCAGAACCTGCACGACGCTTATCTAGCACGCCCACCGAGGGACCCTCGAGTGAGTGCACCTAGGGTTTGAGAAGCCCTAACCCTGAGCAGCTCCAGCACCGAAGTCTGCCTCCCCAGCATCCACGAGATCTGCGTGGGGGCCCTTCCGCTCCTTGCTGTTCACCGCGTTGTCCGACCACTTGCCGACCGGCTTGTGGCCCTCTTCACGACGCACCACGATTGTTTCATCACTAGTCTGGTTGCTCCAGACTGGCTCTTGCTCCCCTTCAACAGAGGAGTACCTCGGACCCTCCTGGTCCACTCCAGACGCCATCTTGACTCCCCCGCTTGGGTTGCCACTGCCAAGACCCGCTGCCCCATTCCTGGGCCCAGCATCATCGACAGCAGACACCTTCGTGGGACAGCTCGCCCTCCATCCTGGTCACCGCCGCGCCTCCCGGTCCGAGGAACAGCCGAGTCCGACGACATCCACTCACCTGGTCGAGGTGACTTCAGCCGGTACCCTCCTGGTGCCCACACGATCGCTGGCTAGCGGTTGAGAACTGAGTCCCCTCTGCTTTCAGGTTTCCTTCATCCTCGATCCAGGTTTGGATCTCGCTGAACATCGTCACTGGTCGCCTGCCAGCAACTCTTCTTTCAGGCTCCTGAGACTACAACGAGGACTCCCGACATCTTGACGAACTTCACGCAGCCGCAGCCTCTGGGCTAGGTAACTCGAGCATTTCGGTGCTCCATCGCAGGTTCGCTCAACAAGTGTCCAGTTCCTTTTTCGTTTAGTCCCACTGATCGGATCACTCCGGAATCAGTAACTCCAGACTCTAACCATTCGCATTTCACTGTTAGTGTAGATGGTTTCTCGTGCCCCTCGGGCATTTGTGTAAATTGTGCAACTGAAGTATTTTCGTAAGAGTTTTGTAGTGTGCTTAGCTCCCTGACTCATAAAGAGCCAGGGTAGTCTTGTTATAAATAAATATCCTTTATTTTCATAACAACTTGTGTGGTGTCCTTTCACGTGGTGTTCAAGGGGTAAATGTGGTGGTAAAACAGCTGGCTTAACACGCCCTCTAGAGTTTAGCCTAAGACTGCTCGTATCCACGCTACTAGGATAGCTGGTCTATAAGGTTGACTTACAACCAATCATCAATAAGGGTCGCTTGGAATGATACACAGTGATCACTAGAATAGTGAGCACTACATATCAGGCCAACTTCTCACACTCTGTTAGGGCCCTTTTACCTGCATTACCTCACCGTGAAATGGGTGGTGGAAATGCATGTCGTAATATGCTTGGCAGTGTCGGCAACGCCACATTTACAGGCGATTCCACAACACCACCGCCACACTAGATGGGCAACCATCTCTTAGGAATTAACCGGTTGGAATTTTTGGGACTAACTAAGGGTCCTTACATGTTTTGTGTTTTCAGACCGCTTTGGACGATTGGTTCACCCGCGATGGAGTAAATCCCCTTTGTTATTTTGGCAGACTTATCAAATCAAGGTTAAAGGATACCCTGAACTACACAGCAAAAACTGTGCAGGTAAGCCAAAGATTTTGGTTCACTATTGTCAATTACATCCTTTTGATTAGGATCAGTAGTTTTTATGTGCACCTCCTTCTTACAGACTACCCACCACCGATGTGATCAGGCCACCCCACAGACACCTATGTATAGGTCAGTAATGCAGGCACATTTTTGGCCCCTATTTAGAGATTATTATTATTTTGCTGCATTGAATCCGACTCTATGAGTATACCCTCAGGTTGCCTCCCCTCCCTTTGTCCCGAGGAAGACCCGTGAGCAGAGGATATAACTTACCCTCCATGCACCAGGGTCGAAACGTCAACATTCTTTCCCAAGTGGACCTGTACCCTACGCCACCCTTACCCTGCCCAACCTACAGATGATATCTCTCTGTTTCTTCTTTTTGAAAAATCGTGAACGACAACAGGAATGACCCATGAGGGGCAGGCCCTGATTAACTGGTCTTGATGTTACTTATAACCAGTTTTTCATTGTTTATAATAAATGTAATCATTATTTTTTAACCCATCTTCACTCTGATATCCCTCTTTTTCACCTTATCTGTCTCACACATGAGCACGTTTCTTCTCACTTCCCTTTGGAGCAACTGCTCATCTTGCTATAGAATATGGTAATATGTTTACCTACAGTCTGTGAAATAAAAACAGTTATCTTTTCAAAGAAGTAATGGGTGACATTTTTATTTGAAGGTTCGCAAATTTGAGAACTTTGTGCTAATCATATGCATATCTAAATTGTATTTCAAATCATGAACGTTACTACGACTCGATTGCATGGTAAATAAGTCTAGGACCAACTGTTTTCTATATCAATCGATACCCAGGTCTGCGGACAGTATTTGGGTTACCCCATTATGTTATAATGGTAGGCTGTATGTTAGCAACACGCATCTGATGTGTTTTGGCTAATTGTTTGCACCTGCATACCACACTATAACACACACTCCATTTCAGACCATGATACTTTGCCATTCCACAGCACCACGAGATTTGAAAAGGGAAATGTGGGCACTGAAGTCAGGTTATTTTTTTGCTTTTCACTCTTTCTTGTCCCTTTTTCTTCTTTCATTTATTTCCTTGTGATTAATTAATTTGAGTTCATCATATTTATTTGGATAATGTCAGGGCACACAAATCCACGTTTTATTGAGGGAGAATTGTCAGTCATGGTGGATGAAATCATAAGAGTAGAGCCACATTTGTTTGATGGCCCGAGCCCTAAATATACTCCTATCTTAAAAAAGGGAAATGTGGGCCAGAATATTGTCAGGGCGAATGCTGTAGTAAACAATCTGTGCACACAAGAGGAAATTAGGAAGAGACATAACGTCCTGTGGGAGATAGTGCGCTCCCTGGCCTGCAAGCATCACCTGGAGGCCCAGAGGATTGGTAGTGGTTCTCCCAGCCCCCCTAACCACTATTTCCCTGGGAGGAGAAGATCTTGCAGATCCTACATACTGAAGGCTTGACAGGAATCCCTGGTGGGGTGGAGACTGGTAAGTTACACTTTGCAATATGTCTCTAAACCTAAATGTCCTGTTTGCTTGGAAGTTAGCTGTTGCTAATGTGTTCAGCACAATTTATTTTACATAGAAACTTAGATATATCAGTTACATCTTGTTTGGCTTGTCTGTTTGAAGGTATTGAGATGCTTTTAAGATAACAGATTTCAATAGCCATCACATCTCACATGATGTTATGGTGTCTGTAAGTGTATGTACTCCAAACAACAAATAACATATATGTGTTTCACATGGTTAATGTCTGTTCTCTTTTAACCCCAGATTTACCAAGGTATGTTTTGCAAGTGTAGTGAATGTATCATTGAAAAAACTACCACTATCATGGTGTCTTGTGTCTGTTTTGTGAAAATCATATTGCTATGTAATTTGCTCATTCTCTCCTTTGAAACAACTTTTCACATATTGTAAAGTGTCATTTATTGATCAATACCTATTTAACGTTTTCTATTAAACATTGTTTGTGTTGAAGTTGTATAAGCAGTCCTTTTCTTGTCATGTAATTAAATTGATGTTATGAGTTGCATAAATCAAAGTTTGTCAACATAAAAACTTTAATATTGTAAATTTATATGCTGAATATAAGTAATTTCTGTGATGTTAATATGATTAATGCTAAACATCCATCTAAGTTGTGTCAATGTCTGTTTTGTAGCCTGCTAGGCCTTGGACTGGTTAATTTCACAGTTCTCCTCTCTACTGTGTTGTGTTGAATTGCTGGTACAATTCATGTATAATTACTAATGTTGACATTTCGGGATATCCGCTTACATGTTTTTTTTAAAAGTTGTTTTGTATGAAATTTAAACTGTTTGTGTAAAGAATTACAATGCCACTAAAAGGTATAATCATGATATTGATTTCTTTTTCCCTTTTAGGTTGCAATATTTCTGATTTATAACTCCTTGTATGTGCAATTCACACTTTTACAATGTATTCATATTTTTACATTCCTAATAGGTCCAACAACCTGGGCACGTGGCCCACCATCTGCCACTCAGGAACTCTCCACACCAGCCCTGTATCAACCCTCCAGGGATGACTTCACTCCTGCAAGTCTGGAGGAAGAGGAGTGGCCTGGTCCATTTGGTCTGCCTGGGTTCCCCTAATCCTCACATTTTTAGGTCTCGCCTAGCGTTGCAGCGCACATGCGCTGCTCGCTCTGGCAAGATATATTGTAGATGAGGATTTTTCAGAAGGGACTTGAAGCCCCGCCCCTGAATTTCATTGGCTGGCGTCATCAGTTATGTAAAACGCTGGCCTCCGATAGGAACTGAGCCTTTTTCGTTGCCGCCCTCTCCCCTTTTCTGCCGGCCCATCCGGACTGGATCGTCTGCTTCACGGCTGTCTTGAAGTAATTTCTTATCTAAAGTATGCGTGTTATCTAAACAAGCCGTGAAGCAAAGAATTCAGTCCGTATGGGCCGTCCCAAAAGGAGGAAGGGTTGCAGGCAGGCACAATGCGCACAAAGCTTTCCTTCCACGCAGGACTGCCTCGGTTGCTTCACGGCTGTCATGAGGCTATTTCTTATCTTTAGGAGGCGGATCATGTGTGTGTAGTAGCGGATCAAGTTTAGGGCAGCTTGTTTTTATTACTTTACTGAGTGCAGCGCCCACTAGGAACACTGCTCTCAGTTTATTTATTTATTTATATTTTCGCTCTATTTGTTTTTTAATAAAAACAGTCTTTTGGTAAGCGTGCGCACTCATTTTGAATGTATGCACACAACTATAACATGAGGTGGCCGTATCATCACCACTCCCTTCCCCAAAGGGCTACAGCAAATCAGCCATTAATTAGTGCTGGTGCCAGGGTCGAAGCTTGTGCTCTAAGAGCACAGATCTGCGAAAGTGGCATCCTGGCCACGCTGCCCGCTTCAGGCATTCCCGCGGGTTCTCTTGGGGCTTCCCCGTCTGTCCTCGACTCTTCCAAAGGTGCGCGAGCCCCAGTTATATTACACTAGGACACAATCTTTTTTGGTAGGCATGAGAAGATGAACTGATGTGCCCAAAATCACAGGAGTCTCGTCCCCAAGACTCGAACATGATTCCCCAGCTCCGAAGTCGGCAGCTTGGCCGTTCTGCCAGAGAGAGCACGAAGGCCGTGTTTTTACTTCCATGAAAGGACCAGGGCCTCTCCGGCCCGCCCCTCCTAGCTTGTTCCTTACGTTATCAACCGTCTCCCAAAAACGCTCATTTCAGTGCCTGGTGGAGATGTATTTTTGTTTGGCCCAAAACAAAGTGTATATATACATCTTGGTATCAGTGTGAAAGCTTCTGTTAGACTTGTATGTCACAGTGAGGCGAATTCAGATAGTCTGGCCCATGGATTCTAAGCAAGATAGGTTAAAAGGTTAAACCGTCCATCTCCCCTTATTTACTTTTCACTTCCTACGTGTGCCGTTCTCCAGAATCCGCACGTTTTAATCCTCGAAATAGAGAGGTTTCTTGTGTGAAGTTTGCAACCCTGTCTTGCAAAAGAAACGCTCTTAAAGCACTGTTCTCAAGCACACGTTTGTCGAGACTCACAACGTTTCCTGCGATAAACCTGTTGAACCTTCGATGCCCCGCCCAGCTTCCGTGCCCTGGGGAGCTGCCCTCTGTCACTTTGTTTACTTTCGGTCTTTGATCCGCAGTGAGGTTGCCTAGGTGTGCCGGTGATGTAATTGTGTTGGGACGAGGAAGCGAGAGTGGTTGCTCCTTCCTACTCGCTCCTACAAAAAGTTCTGTGGGGTACCCGTGCGTGAACAGCCGGGATCTGCTTCATGTGGTTTTCCTCACCTTGTGCAGCCCCACAACATAACCGCAACATTTGTCAGAACAACCCTTTTTTTATTTTATTTAAATGGGGTGGCAAGTAGTAAACCATAGTTGCCTTGAGGCCCCTAGTCACGGGTAGCCAGTCCATGGCCTGTTTGTTTTTGTTTTTTGTTTTGTTTTGTTTTTTTAACCCAACAGAAGATTACATTATCTCATTGTTGCAGTTCCGCTTTCTAAACATTTAAAATACAAGTTCAAAAATTCTCATTGTAATGGGCTGCTGAATATAACAGAACAGTGGATAATTGTGCTTTTCATTTGGCACCGATGGTCAGGCGCTGCAAACAGAAGTGGGCGTTGATGTATGCTTGAAGGACATTAAAAATAAATGCATAAAGTTGAAATTATTTTTGTGTGTGGATGGCTCAGCTGAGATGCACCTGAGATTAACATGACTCTAATTCTTCTGCAAAGCAAGTAAGGGACAATCGGTCAAGTGATGTCTCTTCGACAATTACATAACTTCACGGCATATCACTATTGGAATATCAATTGATTAGCAGTGCTGCCAGGTGACATCATATGATTTGCTTGCCGTCAACCACCCAAGCCTTTGTAGCCACAGTATCTTCTATTCAGGGACTTTTGGTTCCGATTTTGACATAGGTTGTTTGGGCTTATAATTCCCAACGTGCAAAGCGTTGTTGACTAAAATTCCATAACTCGCTGACCTCTTTTTACCTGGCACGAGGCCGCCAGGCAGCCATTGGAGTGGAGAATATGGACGTTTCTCGTAACCTAATTTGACTAATGCTGGAGACGAGACGAGGGACTTTCTGCTGAAACCGTCACTATGCAGATATGGACTGAATGTGAGCGAACTGAGGAGGTTTCCATGTATGCCTACGGTTGAGGAGTGTAGGCACGTACGGCTGGGGGAAGAGTAATTCACTCACCAGCCTCAGTTTCGTAGGATTTAGAGATGGGGGCTGTCGGAGTGGGGCTTCCACTTCTGGAGATGAAATCTAGGCCGAAAGACACCGTTCTGCTGACGTGTTCGTTTTGTGTGAAGGCAGCAGGATGCATTTGCTAAGAAAGAATATTCATAACATAAAATAAATATGTGAGTTTTATTATTATGGGTGCGGACCTTTTTGGGAAAAGATGGGTTTTCCTCCTAGGATCGTTTGGTTGCCCTTGTTATTGGCATTATAAATGACAATGCAATTTAATATGTTTGAAAAATAAAAACAAAAATAAAAGGCATTTTCATTTACAATAAATAGCTCAAACTAGTGTCAATGCGAGACCTATTGCATTGCAAATGCTTGTTAATTTTAATACCAAGTAATGTGTCCTACGAATAAATGTAATCTGGGAAACCATATTGGTTTTTAAAACTCACTACTCACGCGGGCCCCCAACTAAAAAGTAGAAGTGCCTCCCTGTCTTCAGGTGTGGACTCCCTCTCTATCAAACCTGCATAAAAGAACCCCCGGGGCATATTATCAAGGACAGCGTTAAAATTATCGCCGGCGATAATGGGCTTGATAATATGCCGCAGAGAATTCCAATAGAAGCCCATGTTGACACCAGACCATGGGCTTCTATGGGAATTCTCCAGGGCATATTATCAAGCCCATTATCGCCGCTTTAGCGGCAGGTTTTTGCCGCTAAACCGACGATAATATTTAACGCCGTCCTTGATAATATGCCCCACCATTTGTGCAGACAGTAAGCATATAGTACGTAAATCAATAAGGGTGTGCAAATAAGACCAAAAAAATTAACAATTTCTTTAAAAACATGTGAATAATTATCATAACGGGATTGAGAGGACAAAGCATATGTCAAAACTCATATCTCTTGTATATCTTTTTATAAGAGTCAGTTAGGGGTACGTGCACTGTAACATAAGTGAAGCAGAGTTCCAACTATAGAATAAGTAATATATCAATGGATTAATGAATGAAAATGCCAAAGAGTAGAACAGTGAATCTGAGTAGATTAGTATTCGCCATATTTATGTTCATAAACTAAAGCTTCGTATCTGATAAATACTTTTACACAGGTTTAGGGTGTTTTCTGAGTGCAGTAAATACATGGGAGTACACCCACGCAACACCCATGGAAATGCCTCCCTGGCGCAGACTAATGAAACGCAGCGATTTATGCTGCGTTACATTACTCGAGATTTATGAAGCCTTGCAGGGCCAGGCAAGCGGTTTGCGTGGCTTCATAAATCTCATTTTTCATTTGCATCGCTTTTGCTGCCCTGCCAGCGGTTTGCGTGGCTTCATAAATCTCATTTTTCATTTGCGGCGCTTTTGCTGCCCTGCAAGCGGTTTGCGTGGCTTCATAAATCTCATTTTTCATTTGCGGCGCTTTTGCTGCCCTGCAAGCGGTTTGCGTGGCTTCATAAATCTCATTTTTCATTTGCGGCGCTTTTGCACCACGTTGCAATTCCATTGCATGTGCATTTCTAAAATGGACCTTATTGTTTTCTACAAATTAAAAAGAAAAGAAGTTGATATCAGCGATTTTCCACATATTCATGGAATTTCCACGTAAACGCAACTGCCACACCACACTTGTACTACCTCTCTTGAGATTAAAAGTGCTTTGAGGCCGAGTTGACAACTTCACAGAGTGAAAGACATTGTAAAGTGATTCACTCAAAGAAGTGGTAGACAGAATATAAACTCAGGTAGGCAGCCTGGGATGAAAGGGGGGTTTAGCAGAGGTAAAGTCCGCGCTCCTGGAAGCATTATCTTCTCAGCACATGATCCAGGCGCGCCGCTTACAGTTCTGATTTGCACTAAGCACAGCTTTGAGACTCTCAGACAGGCAGGATGTCAGCACATCCTATTTAATCCAGTGGCTGAATGTCTATCTGGACGGCTTATGCTCTCTGCTGCTGGCTGCACGCGCCACAAGAAAGGCATCATCAAAGTAAGAGGCAAGAAGATCCTGAAATCCCTTCTCACATCAAAAGCGGGAAGTCTGTCGCGCGCCGTTTGAACTCTCTGGCAGAAGGAAGGTCTTATAATGTTGTGACTTCGAGGAAATAATCATGGGGGTGCCTGATTCGTGGCCCCATTCTGCTCAGAAGATTTCCAGAAGACAAGTATTAAACATTCCTACCACCGCCACACACACCCCAGACCCACACACCTGCGCTTTTGAAGCTATGGGAAGAGACACTATTTAGACTACTTTTCGCCGACGCATCTTTCTACAAAAGTTCACCTAGAATGTTATCACTTCCTTACATCCCTACCAACCGCTGTTTGGGGGCTACTGTAAAGGACAGGTGCAAAAGGACATGAAAACTAGAACCACAATAATGTTACACCGGCACTCGCACTGTGTTTCTCACCTTTGAAAGTTTCACAGGCTGCTGTAAGAGATGTCATGTACATCTCTGCTAATTGTGTATACCTGGTAAGATGAAAGGTTGAGTCAACCCCAGCAGAATCCAAACCTCCACATCTGAGGAAGCACAAAACTACACGTGGCACCTTTACCCCCTGAGCAAAGATATTTTCCACAGGATTCAGTAGTGAATGAGCAGTATGAAGGGGCATATTAGCAACGGCCAGCGATAATTATCGCAGGCCGTGCTTAGCGATAACTTTTTTATCGCAGGCTATCTCTGGAATGTATCGCCCTGGTAGAGCGTTATTAACAACGTGTTTCTCCAGGGCGATAAAAATTCCGTTTTGAAGGGAACATCGCTGGTTTTCCAGCGATGTTCCCTGCAAAACGGCGATAACCTTGCTGATACGACCCTGTAATCGTATCAGCATAATCCACCCCCTATGTAAAGCATAGGTAGGTCTGGATTTTAGCAGACGTTAGTTTTTGGCGAAAACGGCCGTTTTCGCCAAAATCTAACATGTGCTAAAATCCTGTGGGCTGCCTTGTAAATATTGCGATGTGAACATCAGTGATTTTTGCAAGGTAGTCCATCCGGGGAACGCCCAGTGACACCCACTTTGCATCTCATTAGAGATGCAAAGGGAGGCGTTGGGAAAAAGGGTGCTAACCTGTGATTATGCATGTTAGCACCTTCTTATAAATAGGGCGATATTTTTATCTCCGCTTTTTTGGCTTTTTAGCCCTTGTAAATATGCCCCGAAGTGAGTTATGGGGATATTCTAAAGAACGTGGGATAATTACTGCAAAATGAGCTTAACGCAACTCTCCTTATCGCAGTCTATCGCGGGAAAATAACACCGTGTTAACGGCGTAGTCACAACACGGCTGTACCATGCGATAGGCACACGATAACGTGTCAAATGTCCGCATTAAAACCAACGCGATGCCAAAAAAACACGAAACACGAATATGAAAATAGTAGCGATGAGGCCAATCGCGATACAAACATCAGCGATAACCAGCAACAGGCCTGCGATTCCCACGCGCCATGCGGGAAAATGCTCAATAAAAGCAGAGTAAAGAAACGGTGAGATGACAACGTAGGAGCACAACTCCACAGCCGTGACATAGAACAAATGACCATTGTCCCGCATCAGATAAGCATCTCCTCACAAACAGCCACAATGTACATTGACGTGCATACTGTATGTAAACTGCCCCAATGCGGAAACATACATTGAGCTCACTATGAAACCGCATCTCCTCTTCACATTGCAGAGGGACAATCAACACCCCCGCACACAGACGTGCCATGTCCATGATCAAACAATAATGAAAGTGTGGACTAATGTAGGGGCAGTGACTCCCCATTACGTACATGTTGCCCATGTCGTAGGACTAGAGTCACAGGGTGCATCCCTGCATCATGGCGGCACATATCAGAGCCCAAAAAAGCCCTGTTGTCAATTGGAGGCCACAAATGACAGCTAAAATTGAATGAATTGGGACACATGTGAAACGCCGAAGAGTGGGATACCATACCAACTGCGACACACAGAACTGTCAGTCTGAATGCGTGACACCCTAAACAGCCTCACTGCACAGAGGTGACACCCCCACCATCCGTTAACAAATTCCTAAATTGCTAGCACTACATGTCGCACCCACACTTGTCTGAGTGAAGTGCCTGTACAGATGAATGACATGCACGCAGGGAATGTGTCTTGGAATGCATTTATTTGCACATGCTGTGCCTGTGATCATTCATCGTATTGTCCCATGATTGCTAAGGACCGTCACAATGTGACGTCAACATGAGAAGAAATTGTCAATGATGGTGTTCCTATGGGCTATTCCTGCTGCGGCTGCAGTGGGGTGTGGTCCACCTGCCTCATCTTCATCATCATCATCCGGTGCATCTGGCACTCGTATCCATGGGTCATTGCTGCGTACACATATGTTGTGCAACACACAACATGCAACGATCATCTTGCACACAATGTCTGGGCTGTACAGGAGCCTTCCACCTGTGATGTCCAGGCACATGAAACGTGACTTCAACATGCCAAATGTGCGTTCCACAATGCCCCTGGTGCGTTTGTGGGCCAAATTGTATTGCCTCTGGGCCTGTATGTTCGAGGCTCGGAGGAGTGTCATCATCCAAGTGCAGAGTGCATATCCTAGGTCACCTGTGACAGTGCAGAGAGACATGAGTCAAGACTTCGTACTGCATGATGTGTTGGCAGGCTCACTGGTTCATTGGTGTGTGATATGTGTGACTTAGTGATTCCTGTATGACATGAACTGTTTGTTGTAAATGAGTGGCATCAATGTGTATTACATAGCCTCACTGCTGCTCCTCCTTCCCCCCGAGCATAATCACTAGTGTGCGCAGCGCGGTTGCATCACTTGCACCCCTACAGCACACCGTTGTCAAGCCTGTCTGCGCATGTCCACAAGCATGACTACGACATAGTGATGACGTGCGCTGAAGGTGGCCGGCCACGTGTGTGTAGGCCCATTGTAAGGACAGGACTGACAGATGTAGAGCACCTGCCTGGCTGAACTCGCCATGCGGTTGAGGGTAGATATTTGGCACATGCTGCGCTAATAGCGACACACACAACAGTTGGCATGTGTGATACCTGACCCCGAGCGGGCATGCCCTCCAACATGTACCCCTTTGGCCGAGCCCGCACTCCAGGGGCATGCCACATAGCAACATTGTCAATTGCGGGACGGATGGCGTAGACACTACAACAGAGACATACGCATTAGTCACTTCCTTGGCAAGGCCTAAACTTAACTACACCCAGATCCACGTGTTGAAGAGCCACACCCCTACGCTGTCCTGTTGTACACTTGTCCACTTCGCTTACGCTCACAGGGAGGTACGACATGGCTACATGTCCCAGGTCTACCCCACTGCCTGCGGTGACATGGTTGCGCCCACTGTACACAGCACAATGTAATGTGGTATGGCCCGGTGCCCTCATGCATACATAATGACCACACGGACACACTGAGTGAGTTTGTGGAACAGGCTAGGGGCACGTGCACCCAGCCCCTTTTATTGCCAGGGTCACATGTCCAGTGACGCCTGTGCTGGATGGGTGTTGGGCAGTGGAAGCCACCCCTCAGGGGATGGTTGGTGTTGGCAACTACCACAACAGTGATCAGACAATTACCAGTACAAGGTTCAAACAGCAAGGGTCCATGACTTGAGCTGCACAGAGTTAGTGGCCCCGGATGCACTGCGGCCGGCACAGGCACACCGCCACGGGACGGTGACTTCCGCTGCACTGAGGTAGGGCCACGCGAGCTGAGCGGGTCCTGGTCGATGTCCAAGGTGAATGTCGCAGAGGGTTGCGGGACGGTGACTTCCGCTGCACTGAGGTAGGGCCACGCGAGCTGAGCGGGTCCTGGTCGATGTCCAAGGTGAATGTTGCAGAGGGTTGCGGGGGACAGTGGAAGGTGTCCTTCCAGGGCATGATGCAGAGGGCATAAGCAAGCAGAAACAGGCAAATGGCAGAGTTGAATGCTACAGACTCCTCTTTACCAACATGTTAGTATCAGCTACATGATGATGAAGACAACCCCCAGCCCATGGACTCAGATGCCACTAAAGTTCAACCAGAGTGTGCCCATGAATTTCGGGACACATATTTAGTGGCACCAGAGCTGAAGCGGGATGCAGTCTGCGATGAGGCCTGTACAATGACATGAACTTTGCCATGAAGAGAGCAAGACTCAGTTCCAATTGTGTGAGCTACTCCACCACAGTGTGTGCCGGAGGCAGTGGTCAGCAGTGGCCCACAGCCACGTGTCATTAGCTTGCGATGCACAGAGTTAGTGGCACCTGTACAGTTGTTGGTAGTGTCCCATCAACTCCGTGACGGAGTGCCTTTTCTCCTCCGGACTGAAGCGCGTCTTCCTCTTACTCCTCTCCTTGCGTACTGTGACATGAACACTGCCATGAAGAAATCAAGACTCAGTTCCAAATGTGTGACCTAGTTGGTCGCAGTGTAGGCCAGAGGCAGCGGTCAGCGCGGGTCAACCACTGTCCAGCCACCTCCTCCTGGATCTCTAACACATGACATTGTAATGGCATGTGGAGAAGATTTGTTGCTGACGGAGGTAGTTGCACCAGAGCTGAGCGGGTGTACAGCCTGCGACGATGCCGTGTCCTGTCTGATACGGACTGCATTGGATTGATGTGAGGCCTGCAGGACCGCAGTGTAGGCCGAAGGCCGAAGTCAGCAAGGGCCCACAGACGCGTGTGGTTGGAAAGCTATGCACAGCGTTGGTGGCACCGCATCGAAGGGAGTTTAGTGATATAAAATCAGCCATAAAATATGTACTCTGCCATTGTGTAATCAAGACTCAGTTCCAAATGTGTGACCTACTAGTCTGCTGTGTCAGACGGTGGAGTACGTCAACGAGAAAGGAGTACTGTGGGCCTGTGTCACGAAGGCCGTGATGGTCTGAGGAGGCTGCCAAGGTCGGGGTCCTTGGGCTTGGAGCTTGCAGCAGCACGTGGTGCAGCAGGCGCACAGGATCGCAGGCACCACCGCTCATGGCGTCGGCCTCGTGGCGGAGTGAGAGGCGCCGTCCTGGCAGGGACATTGGCCATTCCGGAAGAGAACCACGCCCAGGGCTACGTACTTTTTTTCCACACCCCTACTCTAGCCTGGCATACACCGGGCCAGCCCACTCCGCACATGCTTACAGGGGGGACGTAACAAGCCACATTTCTGCAATCTTACCCACTGTCTGGGGTGACATGGTTGCGTCCACTGTGCACTACACTACCCCCACCAGCAGTGTATGTCACCATGAATATGTCTGTGGTCTGCATTGTGTACATTCTCATTCGTCAGTCACTTGCCTCCTTCACACATGCCTGGTTCCCACCTCTCCCCACATTCTGCTAATGTGTGGCTGAGGTGCCATGCCGTTGATGGCTCTTGTACATGACTAGCCCAGGTTACCACATTAAGTTGTGCTGTGGTGTCTGGTGGGTGGGCATGTTGTTTGCCATGTTGTATGTGAGTTTGTGACGTGTGCATTCCCGGAGTTGTGAATTGCATGATAGTGGATTTGAGGTGTGTTGTGTGTTCATTTAGTACTTACCAACGAGCAGTGCATTTCCATAGGTGCCAGCCTGGAAGCGCTGGTTGATGATGGACTGTCTGAAGATGTAAGAATCATGCACACTGCCTGGGTAGTTGGCGACGACATTGGTGAAGAGTCCCTGGTGGTCCACTATTGCCTGCACATTAATGGAAGGTGTGTGCTTTCTTTTGTGGTAATTGTGTGCAGTGTCGGCAGGGGACACAAGTAGGACAGGTGTGCAGTCAATTGCCCCCAACACGTGCAGAATGCCAGCTATGGCGTAGAAGCCTTGCTTGGTCTCCAGCTGTTCCTGCGCAGTGTGGGGGCAGTATAGGTACTGGGGTACCAGGCTGAGGATGGCATCCAGGACCGGTTAGAGGAACTTTGATAGGGCTGGCTGTGAGACTCCTCCGTCTCTGGCGGTTGTTGGTTGGAAGGTAACAGAGGCCAGCAGGTGCAGCACAGCCAACAGCTTGGTCTGAGGTGGCATGTTGGTTGTGCGCTGTGTTGGTACCGTCAACCTGTGGGCAATGATGTTCAGGATGCAGAGGATGGTTCTCCCTTTGAGTCTGTAGTGGGCAATGTCATTCTCTGGTGTTAAGTCTGTGAGGCTGGTGCATTTTCTGAAGGTCCGCTGTCTTTGTCAGCGCTGCCTCTGTGGTAGTATGGGGGGTGGGGAGGCTTGGGGGGGGTGGCAGACTGGGGGTGGTGGCGGTGGGTGTTGTGGCCCCGTTGGGGCTCCGAGCTGCATGATCAGTAGCTCCATGGCTTCTGCTTGTCTTCAGGTGTGGCTCTGGGCTGGGCTCCCTTTTCTGGTGCAGGCTGTCGTCCGACTTTACACCAAGTCAGAGCAGGTGTTAATTCCCTGCTACTAACGCGCCTTATCGCCTGTTTTGGGATCTTATCGCCGATCTGGCTGGTCGTTGAGAATGTTGCGGAGTGGTGTTGTCGCGGCTTTTGGCACGGGAACGCCAATCTGCATCTCATTAGCGGTAGTTGCCGGGGTCATCTGTGGCGAAGTTTTTTGCGGCTGCTATCGCAGGTAAACTGGTGATATGGGCAGTTATCACCAGCTTGTGAATAGGGCGATAGTTTTATTGCGACTTTGGCTGCGGTAAAGTGCCGACAACTCAGAGATAGTTCCTTGAGAATATGCCCGACAGAGTAATTTTGAACAACACACACTTTCCTTTATCTATTTGTATACAATAAAAACCATTATAAGCATTGTCCTGCGGACTGTTTAGATTTTCAAACGGGTGAAATAAGTGTAAGGTACAAAATAGAGACTGAACAAGGAAGTATATGCAAACGTCAAGGCACTCGTGTACATACATACATGTATGTATTTATTTATGCATTTTTATATAGTGCGAACATTACCCAAAGGTGTTAGGTTGTTTTACAGTAGATGTTACATGGAAAATTACATAGGGTTCAAAATTAACAAATATTACCAAAAGTAGTTACATAAGGTCGAGAATTACAAAAAGGTAAATCATTGCAGAAAAACAAATTGTACAAGAAGTATATACAGCAGTGAAAAGGTTGAAAGCGCAGGATGAAATGGAGGTAGTGTAGTTGTGAGTGCCAAGATTAGCTGCAGTGTTTTAGCTAAAATATTGTTGAAAGAGGGGGGCTTTCGCATCAGTAGCGGCTGGCAACATTAAAATATGGTAGGCGCAATGCCCAAAAATCTCACCATTTATTTTACTGGCCCTCCTTCCCATCCGGTGTGTCTCTCCTCAGTGGGATCCTGGTGTCAGCAGGAAAGGGAAAGATGACAGCAGGAAAAGGAAGGCCTGTCTTCCTGTCTAGTGCAAAGCGTATCCAACCAATCCTCAAGCTGTTCTCATATAGTTTTCAGCATAAGAGCAGCTCCAGGATTGGTTGGAGCAGGCTAACCCAGCACTCATTTTGAGGCTGGGGGCCTGTGCCAGCAATCCTCTGGCTGTTTAACAGCGCTGGGATTGCTGGCTCTGGAATGCGCATGTTGAGCTGGTTGTCGCAAGACAGCCGGCCAATCCAACATATGCACTGGCAGAAACAGCAGTCATCCCACAATCGCAGGAATTAGCCCTGCCCTCACACTTGTGCTGTAACAGCATAAGCTCCTATTAATCTGCGTTTACCTGCTTCGCTCGCAGCAGGTGAGGAGCTGCTTCCCCGCCCTTTAGGAGGAACTACCACTGTTTCAGAACTGTTTTGAAAGTCACCAGCAAGGTGGTTGTGTGTAGGTTTGGAGGTAATGAGTTCCAAATTCTGGTTGTGCTACCCGATAAGAATTGTGCTAGGAGCTGTTCCTTTTTAAAGCTTGAGAGTTCTAGCAGCATTGCTTTGCATTTCAGGATGGTCTAATGCCGCCCGATATGTATAGAGGCTTATGGGTAATGCAAGCAGTCTTGTAAATAGTCCTGGCTTCAATTGGCATCCAGCGGAGAGTGACCAACATAGGTCTGGTGTGGTCATTCCTTTTGGCCCCATAGACAAAGCATACTTTGGAGTGTATTTTTAATCTCCGGGGGTGAGATGGGTTTTGAGGTGACCACTCAAGAGAGAGTTACGATTGTTGATCCCGAAGAGCATCAGTGTATGAGCAAAAGATTTCAGATCTTGCTCTGCAATGTAACAGAGGATTCCCCATAGAAAACGTAGTTGATAGCACATGATTCTAGCCATGGAGGTTGATTTTAGAATCCTAGGATTTGACACTGTCAACAATGATGGGTTTACTGTTAAGGATGTTGTGTGTCCATCCTGGTTGCAGCGGAAATGTTGATTTCGAAGAGGCGATGAGAAAGAATTCAAATCATAGCAAGCATGATAGTAACCTGATGGATTACTTGTTAAATCCTTTGTAGATCAATGACAGCTTCACAGGTGTGGAATTGTGCTCCAGATAACTGACTGAATTAATGCATTTGTAATTTATAGAGTTTTGTTACCCAAAAAGGTGCCCTGGTGCTAAGAAAAGAGGATCAGCCAGCTGATGGATGGAAAAAAGGAGAAAAGATTACTGTGGGCGTAATGTAATGGGCAGGAAGTTCCGGTGCTTAGCTATGAAATAGGTGAAAGACTGTCCACCCATACAAGCTTTGCAGATGACAGGACGTTTAGCGAGGTGCATGGTTGGATCCATGACATAATATTGTGTAAAACAATAATGACTCACAAAAATATTGTCAAAATAATATTGTTGACAGAAATATTGCCATTTCGTGCTTAGTTAACAAAAACACAAATATTGTTCCAGGGCGGTGAACACATATACAAAGATATTAAGTCAGAGACTGTACACTAACAAAAACACTATTTACAAAGACATTAAAAAACACTACACAAGAGTACAGCTTTCCCTCATTTGCCCAACACCATTAAAAACACACAATGACACAATGGGGAGTAATGTGCAGGGCAACCCCAATAGAAAGAGGACCCCACACAGACACCGCCATGTGCCATTCAACGTGTAGCCAATCCTAATCATGAGTATCACAGCTCTAGTGCAACACAAATATCAAACATGAGTTATACATGAGAGGAATACGGGGCTCATTACGATGCCGGACGGAAGCCCATCCGTAGTGTTGGCGGTGGCGGAAAACATATTTTTTCTGCCCCTGATGCGTATATTGGGACCACCATATTGCAATGGGCCACCAGAGGCCATTGTCCGTCCGACGCGGTCTTTCTGGCTCCGCATGTTTTCTCGGGACGCAAGGGTGGCGGACGGAGCCTATAGAGCAAGATCGGCATGCGTAAACACGTTCCGTCCACAAAACAGATTACGATGGGCCCGATTCACAGAACTAACTTAAGATAAAATTCTAAACTTACTACTTTTGGTATTCACAGAAGGCATTTAGTAGTAGTAAAGTTAGGATTTTGTCTTAAGTTTGACTTAAGACAAACTTAAGACAGACTTACGAGAAACTTAAGACAGACTTACAACCACAACTCCCAGCAAGCGTGCAGGCCGGGCCGGCCCCACGATGTATGTGGCAACCTGACAACTACAATGTGCGAGGCCCACCCAAATTCACATGAGGGACACCCTCAGGCCTCCTGAAGGCAAGTGGGGCCAATGCCGTGCACCGTAGATGCACAGCGCGCACCCCGCGACATTGAAAACTGAAATCCACTGGCGGCTCCTATTGGCCAGATGGCGCTTTCGCATAGGCGGTGCCACACCGCATCGGCCAGGAAGCGCCGTCCGCAATCCTGCACCACTCATTTGGGTCCAATGCGTCTTTTCGCTGTGGACGTCAGCTACCGCGCCTGTAAACACATCAGGCATTTGCATTGTCGCCATGCGAATTGCATCACATACCCCAAAATATCAGCCGAAAGTGATGTGTGCACCCAGTGAAGGCATCATAGAGTGTGACCTTTGATTCACGTCTGCACACACATCGATTGTCCAAGAAAAGGAGAGTGAAATTACATTCTTTGTCATGCCTCGTGGCCAGCATGGCCTTAAATGAGTCAAGGAGTCAAAAAGACCAAAGGCCTCTCGCACTTTACCAATGTTGAGTAATGAAACTAACAACCTGTTCACACTGCCTGTATATCTCTTGTTATGTGCTCAGCGAATCCTTGGCCATGGGCTGTCTTCTGAAGGGCCAGTGATGTAGGATGACAATTCAAGGTGTCCATTCTCTGCAACTCAGACACACTGGTAATTCCTAGCACTTCCAATACACGTACTGGTGTCATGCAGTGGACCTAGCTGCCATTGCCTGTAAATGTCTCACACACGTCATAGGAGTGCACATGTGTAACAAAACATCATCGCCTGGATGACGTCATCTGTCATTCACAGCCATGTGTGCATGTAAACACAATCCATGTGTTTATGTACCTCATGAAGGTGAACATGGCAATGTCTGTCACGCGAAATCACCACACAGTCACGATGTACTGATCCCATAATGTTCACATTTGTCTGCCCACCGTGCTGAATATACATGTTTCATTGTCCAGGTAACAATAACTGCCCTCATTCCGTAATGTAGTTGTCTCTTGTGGGACTGAAGTCTGAGGTCATGCAGTTACAGCAGCTACATGCAAATCTGCATAGATGCTACAAAACTGAAGTGCTGTGGCATCTAACCACAGGGCAGCTCAACCTTGATGTAGCAGTATATTATATGCCATACACATCGAGCTACTATGGATGTTGAAGTATTGAGTATGTCGAGTGAGTGAAGAAAAGCAACGTCTGAATGCGTGTCACTTGTGCATGTCACGTGTCCAAGAGTCAAGACAATGTTGTGCTTGTGTGAGTCTACACTTAAGCTGAGTACCACATCTCTCATCTTTGACTCATCTTATGCATGTGTACCCTGACAGGATACGTAGGAGGAGACTACCTATCTTTTGACCTGTCCCACACCTGGCGAGGATGGAGGATATCGACATCATCAGGAAATTTTGTTTGGATCGCCTCACACTGCGAGAGCTATGTGCTCATTTGGATCCCCATTTGAAGCCAAAACGAACATATCATGTTGCATTGTCTGATACAGTGAAAGTGATGGCTGCACTGCATTTCTTCGCCACTGGGTCTTTCCAGTACACTGTGTCCAGAGCTGGTGGGATGTCACAGATCATGTTCAGCATGGTGTTGCGTGACGTCCTATCAGCATTGATGCTGTACAAGGACAGCTATGTCCACTTTCCGAGGCGGGATGAATTGCCAGCTGTGGAGGAGGATTACTTTGATCTGGGAGACATCCCAAATGTTGTGGGAGCTATTGACGGAACCCACATTGACCTCGTTCCACCACAGGCACGTGAACACATTTTTCGCAACCGAAAACACCACCACTCCATTAATGTGCAAGTGGTATGCCAGGCGGATCAGATAACCTCACACGCCTGTGCAAAGTTCCCTGGTTCTGCACATGACTCCTACATCTTGCGGAAAAGCAGCATACCACAATTGATGGCTAATCTGCACCCCGAGCGGGCATAGATTGTTGGTGAGTGTGCTGTGTCAATGACAGTGATGTATGTGTGACATGCTGCTCTCCTCACATATTCTGATTGCAATGTTTGTCTGTGTTCCTCACAACTAGGTGACTCAGGGTATCCGAATGTTCCGTGGTTGATGAGCCCACTGAGGAATCCAACCACGCCCGGGGAAGTCAATACAATGATGCCCATGGGAGGACACGTCATGTGGTGGAGCGTACTTTTGGACTGCTCAAGTCTAGATTTAGGTGTCTAGACAAGAGTGGTGGGGCACTACTCTACTCCGCACAGAAGGTGTCCCAGATAGTAGTCGCCTGCTGCATGCTACACAACCTGGCCTTGCGCAAGAAGATCCCCCTGATTCTGGATGATGATGAGCAGCAGCAGCCCCCTCCTCCAAACCCACACATGCCCAGTGACGATGACAGTGGTGAGGAAGAAGGCCTTGACATGCGTCAACATCTCATTGCCAACTACTTCCGTTGAGTGTAAGTGAACAATGGGTGCCTATGGCTGTGTCTGTGTGCTATGCTGATGGCTACCAAACTTTGATGATTGTTGCAGGTATTCTGTCCACACAGTGGAACTATGCACAGGATTAGAGGACTTGAGCAGGTAAGGACCGAGTCATCCTACCACATGAGCACCCTGAAGCACTGGACCTAATAGCCATAGTGCCTCACTAGCTCAAACACTCACTGTCAGTGTTACAAGCGCACAGACACCCTAGGACACAACACTCTCAGATCTCTCAGGAATAGCGTTAACAACACACACCCTGACTCTTATAATTGTCCACAATGGGTTCATTGGAAGACAAGAAACGGTTCAGAACATTTAGCAGAGTACCATGCCCACATATCATTAAGTAAGATGGCATATCAATCAGCCCTCTGTATGAAGCCCTACGAACCCATCCCCCCTCCCCCTGCAGGAAGAACCTGTATCAAATGTCATTAAACTATGGGCTTTGTGAGCAGATCCCACTACTCAGCCCATAGATGGTGAAATGTACATCACATGTGCTGTGTCGCTCTTCTCTCTGGCTCATCGACGACAGTAGAACACAGGTTGCACGCAGGTGAAATTGGCATAGCGGAAGGTCAGCCTATAACTGATGCGGAGCACAGCCAATGGTGTACATTCAAAGACAAGCTGCATCCGTTCATGGTACAGTTGCGTCAGACCGGGGTTGGCCTGAACCACAGGACAGGCTGCAAATTGCGTGAGAGTAATATGAAAACCAGCAATCTGCAGTACTGGCAAAAGGTTGATGTGAAACCGTCAAATGCAGTCAGTAAATATGAGGAGTGACACCCGGTAGGGCTCCAATAGTAGTGTGCAACGCAGTGACAAGGCCAGAGCCTAAAAGTAGAAAGAATTTGCAAGGTCTTCAGTATAAGACACTTTTGATATTTGGTGTGTCATCAGCCCAGAAACAAGTGGGAGTGTTGTGTCTCGCAGACACTGAATCGCGCGGGACGGTCAAGACACCTGGGATTCGAAGGTCTCACGGTCTGATGTGAGAGCAACAACTTGTTGAAACAAAAGCCCATTGAGCCTGCATCACTAGTTGAAGTCTGCTTTTCTTGTGGGAATGTGAGGCCACAACTATCTACAAGCACATATGGGGGAGTAAAGAGAACATTGCAAAAGCAAGTAATACATAGTGCAAGTGTTCCTATTTACGGGACACCTGCCTGTAAACTGCAGCAGTTATGGTCATTCAGGATAAGATAACTTCCTTTGAAAAGTAGATTTGGCGTGGGTATGTCGCCAGGGACTGTTGTTCATGTGGGTACAAATGCAAAAAGACTGGACATGACCCATGAAAAGTCCCGTGTAACTGTACTTGAGTTTGTGTATGCGACTGTGTCACCTTTGGCCACATGACAGGATGTGTTTTGATGCTGGCTCTTGTGGGATTCATTGTGTGTTTTGTGACAACTTACGTCATATCCATATTGATGTTAGTAGGAGGATGGGAGCACCCTACTTCACCTCCCAGCACAGTTCACCCCTTGACACCCCTGGCAGTTCTGTCAAAATGCTTACTTGCAATGTAGCTTTTAGTGTTTCACCTGAGTTGGGCAGTGAGAGGTACCGAGAAATTAGTGTATTGTGGCAGCTTTTTCAGCAGACACCGATCTCAATTTATCTTACCGCTACTGATGTGGTATAATGTCGTGCAACACATGTGTCTAGGGATTGACAGCACTGACCTGCAACCAGCCGAGGTGACTCACTTCCACGGAAAGCCAAGTAAGCATTTCAACTGCAGTGCATTTACCAGGATGCTGAGGGGGAAAATGTGCTGGGAGGTGAAGTCGTGTGCTCCCATCCCCCTTCTGTCCATGTTGATGGTGTTGGCCTCTGTTAACTGGTATGCATCTTATACAGTGTTACATAGTGCAGTGCTTTTTCTTTATTGCCATCATATGTCAAATCACTGTCTTTGCCTTGTGTCATTCCAGGTTCCTCTACTCTGTCAATGGATTGTCGCATTCACGTTTCATGATACATTACAATGTGAGTTAACATGCTACTTACTATGATAAAAATGTCATCTTGACACAAAGGCATACAGGTGTGATCTGTGTTTATTTGTCAATGAGGGACAGGTGAGGGATGAAGTTGAAAGTGATGGTACATGGCTAGTTCGGGTAGAACACACAATGGTGGGATTCCACAGTCCAACAGTACACTCACGTCCTTGTGGCAATGTGGAAAAGGATTTACAACAAAGTCAATGCTCGGTGTGACACCGGTAACATCAATGTTGGCTCCAAGAACTGGTACGGCATGGTGCTTTGCCACGTGATCCTCCCTGGGACCTTTTCGGATGCCCCCTACTCCGTTTGGCCTGGGGGGAACCTGCTGCATGCTCGGAGGTGTCTGAGGATTCGCTGTGATGTGACTCACCCCTCCCTGTGGTCGCTGCTGAGGTGTTGTGACTATCATCCAGCTGGCCACGACGGGTGGCCAGCTATTTGTGCTGCATGCAGGTCCCTCAGGACACCTACAAGCTGGTCCATGTACTCGGCAATTTGTCCCAAACGAGTGTTCATGGACCTCTGCAGCAGGGGGAGTTCATGCAGTTTGTCAAGGACCTGGCCCATCTGTCCCTAGTTCTGCTGGTATGCCCCAAGGACCGTTTGTACGGTGGCCTGGGCCTCTGTCTCATTGTCCTCCTGTGACTGTCCCCCAGTTGTCCTCCCACATGCCCTGCTGCCACAGACCGGTGGCGGTGCCTGGCACTGCTACCGCACACTGTCCCCAGCATCCCGAGGCTGTCTGGTGGCATTGACTACAAGTGGCACAGGGACAGTGTTGGAGGCAGCAGTGGTGATGGTGGAGGTGGCTGCCATACAGGTCGGTGCTGCAGGGGTCAGCGTTGTTGTTGCAGCTGTTGTGGGAGTGGTGGTGGTGGTGGTGGGGACAGTGAGGGCCGGAGACTCTGCTTGCCTGGGCAAGCCGGAGGTTCCACGTCGGTCCTCCTCATCGGTAAGAACCAGGGAGTCTGCATCTGAGGGTTCAGCTTCTTGGGTGGGAGACTGGCTGGGCTCGTCCATGGCACGGGCGCCTGCTGTTGCTGGCGAGTCACCTGTTGAACAGAGGTTGGATTGTCAGCATGTTCAGTACACAGCACAACTTTGATGTTCATATTTTGCACATTTCGATTGAGACAACATGACTTTTCATCTTGGCATAACTTGTAATTCATGACAGTTTGTCAGTAGTGGGACATGATGTGGAGGTAAATACATTGCTCGTCAGCGATGTGACATGGCTGTAGCAACAATTTCATATGTACAGATATTGTATTTCCAAGTACATGTCCTCTGGTACCAACTTGTTGATCATCCACTTCTGTTCATGCTAGGATATTTGTGACTTTGCTATGACTGTTTGTCTACTGTGCCGCAACTTCCAGATTTCTGTTGTGCTTTTTGTACTGTCCCCGTGTGTTTGTGATGTTTGACTGAGTCTAACTGCATGCGTTGTGTTTATGTGAGTCTTTCTGTATTGGGATAATGGTACTTGCACAATGGGTTTTGGCCACTACGTTCTTGGGTTTTGCTTTGCAGTTACATGTGACTGCATCAATGACAGTGTGATTCATGTGAACTCTCAATGGTATCTTCTGTGTCTGCACTGGCTGCAACTTATGCAGCTTGACAGAGTTGGCTCACAAGTGCGGGATGTGGTGGTCAAATAGCTCCCTGGCGTTTGGGAGGGAAGACAGAGGGACTTGTGGGAGTTGTGGTCTTGCTGTCAGGTCCTGATAACCCCCTCCCGAGTAAGATGTCTACCTACCTGTTAAGTAAAGCAGAGGAGGGTGATGAATGCCACATGGCCGTGGGGTGGGGAGAGTGCTCCATGCTGTTTGGGAGGGAAGACAGAGGGCCTTGTGGGAGTTGTGGTCTTGCTATCAGGTCCCGACAACCCCCTCCCGAGTAAGATGGCTACCTACCTATTAAGTGAAGCAGAGGAAAGAAATGCTAGCCTTATGAGACGTTCATGTTGACAGCGTGCATTGTACATGAGTTTGATTTTGTCTGGCAATTGAGGCTCACTTGTTGTGCACAACAGTACATTACAGTGGGATGTGATCATTTTGTTTGTACTTACCAGCCTCCACTCCCCCCTCGATTCCTGTGAGACTCTCGGGATGCAGTATGGCAAGCACCTTCTCCTCTCATTCAGTGAAGGTTAGTGGTGGTATGGGAGGGCGGCCACCAGTTCTTTGGGCCGCCTCGTAGTTCCTATTGGCCCGATGCTTGACCCGGGCCTTGAGGTCGACCCACCGCCTTTTGATGTCACACAGTGTGCGTAGGGTGGTCCCTACAGCATTGACTTTGTTGTAGATCCTTGTCAACATCTGAGTTTTGTGCACAAGTGGGGTGTGTTGGACCAGGCTTCCATACAAATCTGGTTCTACCCTTATTATCTCGTCTACCATCACTTTCAACTCAGTGTCAGTGAATTTGGGCATTTTCTGTTTGGCCATGGTGCAAAGGTGAGAAAAGTGCAGGGTGCAGGGGGTGGTGGAGTTATGTGAAGAGTGTCAGGTGTGTGGGTGGGAAGTGGTGTTGTGTGGAGATGGGTGTATGTGATGTTGTGCTGTCTGCGTAAATGGTGTCCTGTCTCTCTGTGTCAGCTTCTGGTATGCAAAGGATGCTGGTCCAGGAAGGGGTTGGTTTTATGCTGTGGTATGTGGGTGTGTCCACATGTGTGATGTCCTCCAGGTGTTTCTTCCATGCTGGGCATGGCTTACATTGCCAATGGACATTTGGGGTGTATCATTGTGGCGTGTGTGATGTGATTGAGGGCAGCGTCGTGTGCAGGCACACTTTGTGCATCGCTGTTCAGTTTGTTACTACCGCCATTCATTTGGTCTATGTGCAAGCAAGGAATTCGGAACGCAATGCTCCGTCCTCCAGCTCCGCGGTTTCATCGTAATTGCCATGCGGTCATTTCGCAGCAGGAGTGGCCTTTTTAGTCCCTTGAACTGCTTGCCCCGTCCGCCGTGGTCGGATTTGCAACTTTTCCGAGCATGGTGGACGGTCATTTGTGAGTTCCGTCCACCGTGGTAGGATTTTCAGTGCATTGCATCATAATTTGACTGACTGAGATTCCGAGGGTCATGCAGATGGATTTTTGCTGCAAGCACGGCGGACGGAAGCCCTTTCCGTCCGGCATCGGAATGGGCCCCTATGTTCAGAATCAAAGGGATAATTAATTGTCCCAGAAGTATTGCATATATAAAACACCCACTAGGCGAGAGAGAGAAAATTCCGTAAACCTATACAATTCGTATTGTTCATCAAATTTCACCATCAAACTTTGATATTTGTGTTGCACTAGAGCACAGAATTTAACAAAACCTTCAAGAGAACGAAACTCTGCCAGATTCCCAAGACAACAGCAAAGAGAAAAACTGCAAAAAAAAATATGACCAACTACCTTATCAAGGAAGTTGAAAAATTAAACTGATTCAAGTTAACTTAACTTAATTCAAAAATGTAAATGTATAAATATATAAGCAAAGTCTCTGTCGTTATTTCTCTATAAATCTTTAGATACTAACCTCCAACTGCAACAAAAAGCACTGCACAACAATTAATTAAACTCCATACTATAACACCTGGACAAAAGCACAGTTAAAGTATTTTAAATTAAGACATTTATAAAAATCAAGTAGCCCTTATACGTAAAAAATTAAAATGGAACCCCTGCAATCAATCCAAACCTAAATGTTTAAATGTTACTGAAAGAAATGTTTTCCCAAACAGAAAAAAAGACACCCGACACAAATCTCAACAGCTTCAAATGAAAACTGAAAAAAACCTACAATGACAATGTTCAACACATGTGTATGGATAAAATGTACAACAATTGAAACAATGCTTTCTCTACTTTAACAAAGTAAAATTAAATTTATAACAGAATATTTAACTAAGGGCCTGATTAGGATGACGGTCGGATTGCCACGGACAGGCTATTGGTGGTGGTCCAATCGATATCCAGCAGTCCGACCTCCGCATTATTATGCGGTCGGTTCGACAGCTGAGGTCGGAGGGTCCGACGACGCATCCGACAAGCTCAAGGAGTCTGTCAGGCCGTCGGTCAAATCGTATTCCCTACAATAGGTGCAGTGCCTGCGCAAGCACCACCGTAGATATTATGATGTCCCTTTATGACAGCCTTTCCATGGCAGTCCAACAGCTATGGAAAGACTGTCGGAAAGGGACTTTGTGGGCCCCAGCAGGGCCCGTGTACCCAGTGAGCCACCACTATGAGGCCCGTGGTGCACCTGTAGAGCCCCCCCAAACATCCATGCCCCGTTTGCCAAGCACCACATTGTGCCATACATACGGTGCATGGATGTTTCAAAACATCCCCTTTACCGCAGCGGCTTGTGCCAGGCCGCAGCATAAGCCGCAATGGAAAAGGGGATGTTTCTGACCGACTACACGGCGTCGCACCTTAATTTGGCGGGTGGAACCGCCAACTACTTGTCGGTCGGTTTCAAACACGCTGTGATGGTGGTCGGACACTCGTTCGACTGCATTCATATATTAGGCCCTAAATTATTAAACTATTTTCACATAAAATGGCTGAAAGAGCAACATATATTACATCGCAGAAAGGCAAACAATTGCTCTTGCACATGGGATACGCCTACTAAAGTGTTTGGACAGAATATCAGAAAAAAATATTGGGACATCAAAATTATCCTCGACAGGAATATCGAAGGTAAAAATATAGGGCCCGATTACAACCCTGTTGGACACACAGCTAGCCCCCTGCGGCGGCTGTTGGGAACATGCTGCCAAGCCGGCAGCATCCAGACCGTTGCATTGCAACATTACTGTGAGGCTGGCAGTCTGTCGGTGGTACAGTTATGGCGGCGGCATGCTGTGGCCCTCGGAAAGGGCCTGTAGCTAATGCTGGAAATACTGCAATTCCTGCAGGGGGTCGAGTACACTGTTTCCCTGCAGCTTGGTCTGCAGGAGAAACAGTGCATGTAACAGTGCATATGGCATGGGGCATATACATCTGGCACAGTAACATCTCAAGGGCACACGCTCCCTGTAGACATGTTTGCACCCCAAAACGTGCCTTTCCACTGACCTTTTCATGGTGGTGTCCCCGCCATGAAAAGGTTGGTGGAAAGGCAAGTTGAGAACAGCCCAGCGATGGAAATGCCGGGACTGCCTCTATGGGCCACCGTTGACACTGCCGACGGGGTACCAGACATGTTGGTGGTGGCAGTGGTCGTGTGGTGGTCAGCCCGCCCTGCTTGTGATCCCGCAGTTGGACTGCCAGGGTAGCAGGCGGTCGGACCACCAAAATGCAATGGTGGTTCATAGACCACCAGGGTCATAATCGGGCCCACAGTTTTTAGTGTTGATTTTAATATTACTGTAAAAAATATTGATGAAGAAAATATCATTGTATTTAATATTGTGTGTAAGTGTAAAGTAGTATATAATTTACTGTATTGTGTTTTTATGTATCTGTTTATTTTTTTAGATTAGTGTTTTAGTGAGCTATATATTTTTGTTATGAAATGTTTGAGATTTAAAATGTAGTTGTATTAATATATATAAATATATATATATATATATTTTTGCAGTAGGATATTGGTTTTTAGGGGATAAGGTTGGTGAGATTTTTAAAATATGTATACTGTAAAATAAAAAGATATATGTTAATGGTTACAAAAATATATTTTTTTTAAAGTACAAGTTTTTTCATAAACATAATACTTAGATGTATTTTATTAAACAATTATAATTTTCAGCTTTCGTAAATTTTACCAAAATAGTAGAAATATGTAAAACATTTTAAAATTGTAATTTAAAACAAAATATATATTTTAAATTTATAAATATATAAATAAATTCAAATAGTGTTTTGTTTGATGATGTGTAATTTTGAAATCGTTTATTTCTTATTGTATGGTTTATAGTTTTGGAAAGGTTGAAAAAGAATGGTATACATATTTTAATTATTAATATTAATACATACATTTTTTACAATTTTAATATTTTAGTTTATCTATATTGGTTTGTAGTTTTGATTAGTTTGTTTTTAGATAGAATTATGTTTAATATTTTCTTTTAATGATTATGGAGTGTTGATTGGTTTTGTTGAAAGTTTAATTTGTATTAATTTCTATAAAAATACTGAAGTGGGTATTGTAAATGTCACATTTTTAGAATCCAACACCTTTTTCAAATACCCTTAGATTGGATTGGGATTGTTTTGAAGTGTTATCCTTTTAGTGTGCAACACCTTCGTCCAATATGGTTGGATTGGAGTGGGAAAGGCGAATTTCACCCCCTTAGTGTTCAACACCCTCCTCAAATTGGTTTAGATCGGAATGGGTTTAGAAGATTTCACCCCTTTAGTGTTTATTACCTTCCTCAAATTGGCTTAGATTAAAGTGGGAATAGTAAATGTCAACACTTTAGTGCCCAACACCTTCCTTAAATTGGTTTAGATTGGAGTGGGAATTCTAAATGTCACCCCTTTAGTGTTGAACAATGTTTAAGAAATGATTTATGTTGGAGTTTGATCATTTAATTTTATATTTTTATTTTGATATCTTGTATTTTTTTATTTGTATGTAGTGCAAATATTTTGTGTTATTTTATTAGCCTTGTTGTTCATCAGTAACACAAAATAAAATAGTGATACATTTGTAAATACTTTTATTAATTACATTATTTTGTATGATAAAGATACTTCACACATTTTTCAGATTTTATTTCTGTTTTCAAAGTTTATTTTTGTATCTTTTGACATTTTTAGTGATATATATTTTATCTGAAAAACAAACATATTTATTAAGGTAAGTGAATAAAATATTTCTTTTTACTTTTTTATGAATAAAGAAAACATGTAAATTCTATTTACAGAGGACCTGATTACAAATTTGGTGGTCCTACAGCGGACAGTGCAACATGCCTTCCGCCGTAGGACCACCAAACCTGTGGTGCGACTGCCTGCCAGATCAGGAGTTTATTCCTGGTCTGGTGGACGGTCCCGCGGCGGTCTGACTGTGGCAGTATGGTATGCACGTAGGAGAGCTTACCATGCAGACCGCCACTCTTGGAGCGCCACCTGCACCTTCCTATATACATGCCACACCTTGCAGGAACTGGGGTGCAAATCGAGGGTGAACTACATGTGTGCCATCGCATGCACCCCTGGGCCCTGAGGCCTAGGGGTGCATGCATCAAAAGCAAAACTAAGAATATAATCCACACTAAATACACCTACCCACACCCCTAAAACTCTAAAGAAAAACTTACAAAAGGTCGTACGTTGTCTGTCGAACAGTAGCAGGTAACCATGACTCGCTCACAAGAAATCCACCTCAAAATGACAGTATTAGACTACAAAATACAGTTAGAGGTAAAAAGTAAATGTCTGCTAAAAGCCAATATAATAAAGACTTTCCCCTAAAATAAACAACAGAATATAACTCAAAAGTATTGACATTTTTAAAAAAAAATGTAAATGAATATGTAGATTATAAATATAATTTAACTAGTACTAGAAAAACATAACCTAATATCATTAAGTACTATCTGCTATATACTAAACAAAGTATACTAAAGCTGCAAAAATACAAACTTATATGTGTAAGAAATGTATATGTTAAATATAATAAGGTACCCCTTTTGTACAAATGTTTACAAATGCAAATATGTTAAAACTGTTTAAAAAATACATTACATGCCTTAATTTACAAAGCAAGTGTAATAAATGCTGTACCACTATAATAATGAAAACAAATGTTATTGAAAAAAGTATATATGTTAAAATAAATGTAAAGATATCCCATGAAATTAAATATGAAAAGCAAAATAAATGTCATTGCAAAAACTATAACATGCATTGCTTACTTAACAAAACAATACACAGTACACATACAATGTTGGATACTAAAGAAGTTAGGTCTACTATTCACACACCAATCTAATGAATTTTGGGAACACTAAAAGGTTCATATTTACTTCTCCCACTCCTATCTAATTAGTTTTGGAGAACGTACTGTACCCTAGAGAGTTTACCTTTACTAGTCCCACTCCAATTTAAACTATTTTGGTGAAGGCAGTGGACACTAAAGGGTTTACATTTACTATTTCCACTTCCAATATACACCACTTTGGGAAAGATATTGCACACTAAAGGGGTTAGAGTTACTATACCCACTCCATTCTAAACCAGTTTGGTGAAGGTGTTAGACACTAAAGAGGTTACATTTACTGTTTCAAACAAGTAAAGTGATGGAAGGAGGTTTGCAATAAGCCTAGGTAATGGCAAGCCCCACAGGTAGCTTTCCAACCTATTGTTCTTTTGCCCATCATGCTACCTCAGATTAGACCCAGTTATATGCATATCAGTCTTGACCCTGCTCCAATACGAACAGTTCAGCCTGAACTACCAAGCCAGGTCCCCTTCGAACCAGAACACAAGGAACCCAAGAATGGTGTCACTCTGATCGGCCATGGCCATTTAGGACGGTACACCAAATACACAGAAGATGATGGGAGGATGCTTGCAATACGTCTGCCTCCTGTCAATCACTGGGCCTAGTATTTGCCCACCATGCCACCTCGGATTAGATCCAGCTATATGCAAATCAGTCTTGACCCTGCTCCATTAGGAATAGTCCAGCCCAAACTGCCAACCAGGTACTCCCCTTGGGTCTCTTACTCACTGTGCCACTCGAACTAAGCTACACTCGACTGAAGAGCCCCAATCAGGGCGAAACCAGTCTTGGATTGCTTATGATCCGGTTCAGAGAGGATCTAACTTGGCAGTTCAGGCTGGAATGACATAAAAATAACGTCTTACCATAAATAAATATAAAACTAACCTTTTTCGATAAAAATGACATAAAACAAATTATAAACATAACACAAATACCATACAAAATGATATAGTATACAACAATATTTTTGTTAACTATATATTTAACAACAATATCAAGAACAACACTTAAAAGCATATTCATACTTTCGATCTTTCTGTCCATGATATTTAGGACATCACCATATTCCTACAACGATTTTCTGTAGCACAATATTTATTTTCGGATATGTTGTTCAAACACTGCATGGTCACTGAACCCAGATGTTGGAACTGCATATAGGAATATAAAAAGCAATGAAGGCAGAGGGCAAGACTGAAGTATGATTCTATGAGCCAGGCAGAGGGCCTAAAAAAGACCCTGAGTGTGATACGAAGCCAGTGAAGAGACACCAGCTCACCCAAGATAGAAACATGATGCAGGACAGTGGCGGCTCCCCCATTACGGCGTTGGGCGTTGCCCCACTGCTTTCTCGCGGTGCGAGAAGGAAGAAACATAAATGGTAAAAACGACCATTTATGTTTCTGCCTTCTCGCATTGCAAGAAAGCAGAAGTGCCTCTGTGCTTGGTTGGGGGCGGGAGGGTGGGCGGTCCTGCTCGAGGGCAGGGGGGGAGTGGCTTGCCCACTGTTGTGGGTACTGACTGTCTGGTCCGCCCTGGAGCCGACCAAACAGTCAGTACCCACAACAGTGGGTAAGCCACTCCCCCCCTGCCCTCGAGCGGGACCGCCCATTCTCCCTTGTTCTCTACTCAGAGAAAATGTCCCGGCTGGGGCGCTCGCCTGCTGCGCCTACCAGCGTTTTGATTGGTGTGCGTAGTGCGTTGCGTAGGACAGGGAAGCAGGAAGCTGCCTGCTTCTTGCAGCAGGAACACGAGGACTCACCAGTGACTGGCCTGAAGCGGAGGTGGTGCGGTACCCCCGCACTCACTCAGGTAGGATTAATGTTTTATTTTAGCTGTTTGTTTGTTCCCCCCGCCACTTCCCCCCCAGCATGTCGGCCGCCGCTGTATATATATGCGGATATTTGTTGCTTCAAGTTATGTGACTCTAATGACAAGCGAGTCTGAAATTCTGACCTTTTCAGAGGTTTCCAGACATGAGGCAAACTGGTTAAAGGTAACCGGCAGGCCACGGAAAGAACCGTGATTCTGCTGGGATTAGGAATAGAGAAGTGGACATCTGCTAATGGCGGCCGCTGTCTGAACGGTATGGATGTCACCGGTGTGAGGAAGTTAAGTGTACGAATCAGAGAGCTTATTACTTCTGTTTCTTGTGCGAGTGGAAGGTAAAATGCACTGCACAGTTACACAAACCTGCACGCAAGGACTTGTTCTAAGATACCACACAGACAATTATTTAAAAATTAACATGGTGTTGTCACACGGTTTGTTTTTCCTCAATGATTCTGGCTTATGCAGATAATTGTATTTTAAGGGGTGGGATGTGCAGCCTTGGTAAGGACCCGGCTGTGTGATGTCACTTGTAGTGAAATGTTCTGCGAGGAGCTCAGATGGCATGGAGTCTCACCATTTAAATGAGCATTTTAGTGTTTCTTTCCTGGTTGGTAAATTCATTTATTTCGTTCATGAATGTGTTTATTACTGTTTTTTGTTTATTCTGGCACTGCTCTCTTCATATGCTATTCATTTTGCATGCATACTCCTTTATCGTTGTATCCATGCTGGGTGGTGTTCTTGGGTCACATTATAACATACGTTGCCTAGGGGCTTGTTCTCTGCATTATGTTGCCAGTTTTCAGGGTGTCAATCGACCCAATTCCTTTTGTTGTTACCCACTGTGGCCAATTACCTCGCATGTGCATGAATTGTGTGCCTGTCCATTACCATGGGCGCTTCGGTGGTCAGGGTACCATCTCTGTGCAGTGTTCGTCATTTTCACCCAGAGTTTTTTCAGATATTACACGGCAGCTTAATCAGCATCTGAATACTGATAGTCTGTGTTAGTTGAGCTCTGGGGATAGAGTAATTACAAAAATGTCGAGAAGGACCCGCGAACCCACCTTATGGCAGTCAGGCTCACTCGCAAGGCTCACTCGCCACCGAGCACTCACTCCCAAACTTTTACGCCCCTACTACTTTCAAATGTCACCAGCCGCCACTGATGCAGGATACTAAAAAGGAGGCATGTTGCTGCATTTTGAACAATTTGAAGTCTGGTGAGATGGTAGTTAGAGAGGCTCAATAAAGAGAGCATCAGTGGGCCAGGATATATAAGATGATCTAAACAACTGATTTCTTGGAATCAAGAGAAAGCGTAGGTGAGTCTACTGAGCATCCTAAGATACAATAAGCAACTGGCTACTATGTGGGTGATCTGAGTGAAAGGATAGCACATTGCTGAAAAGAAAACCAAGATTTCTAGCAAACATGTGGTGTACAAGGGGTATCAAGATTAGAAGGCAATCAATCAGGTGGCCATAAAGTAGCAAGTACCTCGACAATAAATTAAGCTTGATTGTCATTTAAACACTGGGCAACTTTAATAAGGCAGAAATTGGACTCTGCATGGCCTAGACTGCTGGCCATACATTATCAGCTTACATCATCACAGGAAGACCTCTGGAATGGATGAGTGCAGCTAAAGGCGTGAGGTAGAGATTAAAGAGGCTATAGCTCAGAGAGGGGCTGTGAGGGACACCACACTAAAATGGCTTACAGGAGCAAGTAGAGGTGAGAGGTAGACTTGTTGGGATTGGTCCAAGAGAAACTACTGAAACCAATTAAGGTGGAGGTCCAAGATGCCCAAGGCCGCAAGCCTGGAAAGAATGATGGCATTAGACACTGTATTGAAGACCACAGGGAGATCAAGAATGACCAATGTAGCTATTCCGCCATAATCTACTCTTATGTGGAGTTTGTTAGCAACTGCGAAAAGTGTGGATTCCCTACTGTGTAGGGGGCAAAATCCCAATTGAAAAACATCAAGCCACTGATGAACTTCTACAACCTCAGTAAGTTTGTGACTAATGTGCTATTCAAGAATTTTAAAATGTAGGGATCAGAGAGAAGGGACAGTGGTCAAGGGATTTAGACAAAGTTTCTTTAAGAGTGGAACAACCAGAACCTGTGTCCAAGCAAGTGGGACATACGCATCTGTCAAGGAATGATTATAGAAGTCAATGATCACTGAAAAGAGATGTATTGTTGCATGAGGTATGACAGAAGCTGTAAATGAGAAGCAAAAGACACACAATTGATGGACGGAATGCAGAACAAATCAAAACATTCACCCCCAGTCAAGAGATCTGGGTTAAATCCATCATTCTTTAGCTCACCATGCCACCCCAGTTTAGACCTAGGCATATGCAAATCAGTCTTGACCTTGTGCCTCATGGGAACAGTCCAGCCCGAACTGCCAAGCCAGGTCCTCCCTGGACCGGAAACAAGCATCCTAGGACCGGTTTCGGGGTTTCACCTCTCCATGCCACTGGAGTCAAGCTATCCTGGCTGATTAGGGCTGATTTGCATATGGCTGGGTCCAAACTGGAATGGCATGGTGAGCAAAAAAACAATGGATTTAGGCCCAGATCTCTGTACTGGGGTGAATGTATGACATTGTTCTGCAGTCTGACCATCAATTGTTCTATTTGTAAATGAGAAGCAGACAGGAGCTTAGTCTGGGAGGAGGAAGATGCTGGTAATTCCACAGACGGAAGGTAAGATGTTGGTTGAAATGAAGCAGAATGCATTTAATTTTGTCTTGAAAGAAGTCAGGCAAGCATTTATACAGTTCCTGACAGGAAGGGAGTTGGAGAGGTGGGAAGGAGAGAAAAAGAATCAACAATTTTAAGGATTTCATCTGCAGAGTTGTTGGCCCCAGGCAGAAGCACAGAAGGAGGAGCGTACAAGACAGATTTTATGTTTGTAGGGTGTGAATTGGTAAGGATAGAGAATTTGTATTGTTCCACTTTAATCAAGTCTTCATTTCCTTTCAAGAACTTTGTATTGGTGTTTGTAAAGGGTGAGCTCCTCTGAGTAAGAGGGGTGGACAGACAGAGGGAGTAACTTTGAAAGGTTTGAAAGGGGGTAAACTATTTAGGGAAGAGAAGATCCAAGAGCTGAAGTCACCTGAGTATGAAGAAGAAGAGGTAATATTGAATAGGAAATATGATAATTATGTTCTGGAACTAGTGTACTGAAAAGAAAAGTAAATCTTACAATTAAACAAAAACTAAAAGGAGACAGCTAGGATCACTTTAGTGGTTACTTTGTGAATGAAAGCTAGTGAAAAGCCAGTAATCAAGGGAGAATAATTAGTTAATTTATTTACAGTTTTTCTATAGCACGGCTGCACCCTGGGGTATTAGAGCGCTTTACACAGAACAGGATTCATTCATATAACATTAATTTAAAGGCAAAGCTGAACCACAATCAGGGAGGAAGAAACAGGGCTTGGGAGAGTAGGTAGACGAGAAGCGGGAGGAGGAAGCGAGGGGGGCTGGTAAGAGGAACCAGAGGACATAACAGCAGAATATGAATATGCAATGCTAAATGGATGTACACCGGCACCAGATAAGCAAGAATCAAGTGCCAGCTTGCAAATGAACATAAAACGTAGTTACTAAACACTGCTTCTGGACCAGAACCGCCTAGGTAAATCTTATCCAGGTGAGTCTTTAGAATTTTTCTAATGGAAAGAATATTTGATTGGCAATAACTATAATAATCAAACTGGTTTTATCCTTTGTAGGTAGCTGTCCAATTAGTTCCAGATGGGTCTCTTAGTAGCAAGTAAATCTAAATGGCTTTATCTGTGCTATATGTAAAGCTCAACCATGCCCATCCTGTATGTATAGAGATCTTGTTGGCAGATTTCTAATTGGAAAGATCTGTCTTACTCCAAAAGCTAAAGACAAATCAGCCAGTAGTAGGTCATCCATTCCTAACTGAGATATATTTATGGTTGCAAACACCGCTAAGCAGACTGTTATTAGATCTAAAACCATTTCAATACTGGAAATATTCTCAATGAAAGTAGTGATTGCCAAGTATGAGGAGAAATATATAAAATCGGTATTGCTTTGGCAGGATGCCACCTGAAGTGAGACTGTCAATTTAGGCCTTTACATGCTGAATTTACCAAAGTTTAGTCAATTTTTAGATTTGTAAAGACAATAAATGAGGTCTACTAAATAATTTTTGTGACTTCACATAATTAATGTTGTCACTTCATCAGAGCAATGAATTAAAACAGGGTATAATCCCATACTAAATATTTAGACTCAGGTCAGTATTCTCTCCTTGAACATGACACTTTTATGATTTTTCTCTTATGGTATAACATTACTTATGTGGTCATAACTTGATTGAACTGGTATCAAAAGCATAATAACCACAGGGTTTGATCCGGTTACTGTCCTGATTCAAATTAATTTAGCCTGAGATTATACCCCCTTTTAATTCATTGCCCTGATGAAGTTTACAATAGGAGGAGCACCTTAGCATTATCTGATAATATGCATCTATTGTTGCAGGGATTCTGCACATACACAGAACTATGTGCAGGAAAACAGGACCTCAGTGTATAGGGGTGTACCAACCTGCCACCTTAGTACCCAAAATCCCAAAACCGACTAGCTATAGTGTCTCATTTGTTCTCCTCCAAATATCACAAAGCTACAAATGATTAGACAACCCAGAACACAACACTCCCGACTCTCTCAGGAATCGCAGGAGCAGGACATACGCTTTCGCTCACTCGTACTTGTCCACAATATTCTTATTCAGAGTCACTGAAAATAGTTCAAAATGTTTATTTTAACTATCATGCTCTACAATACAGTATACGAGCCACGACCAGCAGCAAAATGCATAAACTCAGCACAGTTAGCATGGTTACAATTCCATAGAATACAAAGGGAGAAGTCATTATATAAAGACTGTGGAAAAAGGACATTTAGGCCTAACTACCCTCCCCTTGACTAGAAGAAGTTTATTTTAGATAAAGGAAGATCTCTGGGCTTTGACAGCAGACCCCATACCTTAAAGCCTGGATGTAAGGTTTACATCATAGGAACAGCAGAGCTCTTCTCCATGGAACAGCTTTCTCCAAGTGTGTTAAAACAACATGCCATCCCGTAATATCAAAGCATGAATCTTCAGTATTGCAGCTGTGTGTAGCATGTTATGTCTAGGTGCTAGGGACTGACCAGAACAGAATAACAAGGGGCATTGTTTATCGACCTTTCACATTGTGTTCAGACTATACTCCAGGAAAAGCAGAGAACGCAAAAAGCAACCCGTTCTCGTGTGAAAGGCACAGATTCTTGTAAAAACAAAGTCATGTAGTAACTTGCGCAAAAGCAACATCATGGCGGCAAAAGCTCATGCCAACTTAGCAATGTCGACAATGTTCCTAAGGGTCATATATCACCCTCCCCTTGCTAAGGTCATAGGACACACACAAAGGACCAAAACACAGTTCAAAAGTCAAGCAGAGTTCAAAGCTTTTGAAGAGAAAAAAAAAAATATTTGGAAAGAAATTGAAATTTTTCACACAAACAAAATTCAATATAGTTATTTAGGGCCTACTGAAAGACTGCTGTCTCCGGGATAATACATTTATTATGAAGGAGGTGGTAAGTCCATCAAGGTGTGTGAACCGGGGAATGCAATTACCTCCAAAAGATCATCCCTATCGTTGGTAGAAAAAAGGGATGCCATCCAATAAAGTAGGTCGAAGGAACAAACGTGTTCCTCGTAATCAAACGCCTCTAAAAGCAGAAGTGGGCAACTTGTGTGATATTCAATGAAACTCCATTGCAGGACGTTCTGCGCCGCCGCACAGACATCCCATTCAGCCAATACTCCAAGTGCTGCCACACGTGCTATACGGCCATCCCCAGAACAAGCCTGGTCATGAGCCTCTAAGGGACCCATCAACTGGTAAAATCCATGACTGGGCACAACGTGTTGGAGAGGCATATATCCATTGCCCAATAGAAGGGGCATTGCCAACAGTAAAACACTGGTTGCACGCAAGTAAAGTAGGCAAAGCGAAAAGAAAATCCATAACTGACGCCAAGCGTTGCTAATGGCAAGCATCCAAATCTTGTTGAATGTGATCAAGGTACGGCTGCAATTGGCCTGGTCTGTGCATTACCACAAGAGGAGCAGCCATTATGCAGCAGGAACATGAGAAGCAGGATTCCAGCACCTAACGCCAATACTAAGGGGAAGCCTCCGAAGATGCTGGAAAAAATAGAATGAATAAAAGCTGGTATTACTCCAAATATCGTCTGAAAAGAAGTCAGAAGACCAGATCCCACACGTTTAAAAAAATTTGCAAAGCCTTTGGTGTCAGACGCATTAAATATTTGATGTATAAGCTCCCCAAAATGAAGTGGGAGGTTAGTGTTCAGAAGGGACTGTATCTCACTAGAAGTCCTAGCCACCTGTAACTCGAAGGTCTCTCGGGCCGAAGTGAGAGCCGCCTCTTGTTGGAATAATAGCACTTTGAGCCTGCTCAACTTGTTGAAATCTGTTTTCACAGTTGGAATGGAAGGCCAAATTGAACTATCTAGACTCCCATGCGGGGGTGGAAAAAGCACATTGCTACAACAAATTACACGCTGGGAAACTGTTACTAAATAAGGGACACCTGCCCGTAAACCACAGCAGACTTGGTTGTTCAAAATAAAATAACTGCCATTTGTAAGCAATGTAAAAGCGGGAATTATTGACGGCAGTGGGGTCCCTTTTAAAAAACAAGCAAGATTGGGCGCTGACACATTACAAGCGCCGTGCAATTTAACGTGTTTGCAAACCAGGGAATATCCTACTGTGGAAGCACAGTCCTCTCCTGTAAAAAAACGTCCTTACTCTCCCTCTGACATCTGTAAGTGAAAGGTAGGGACCACAATTCATGTAGAAATGCACTACCCAGTGGTTCAAAACGGCCAATCGGAAAATGTCGCATGCATGATTTAAATTGAAATAATGAAAAAGGGAGAGAGATAACCCCATGAATTAACCAAACAGCAGAATCCGTTTCCGCTACCGAGAACGGTAATGGCTCCAATTGTTCAATATGCAAAAGTGTATATGCATCATCTTTCATGGACATAAATGTCTGTTTATCAGTTAGATTACACGGCAAAAACAAAGCAGTGGCATTCAAATAATCCCATGTCACTTTTCCCATTTTAAGAGTTTGCAATGTCCAAGCAAATTGCTTAACAGATCTTAACTGATTTTGGCCATGATATAACACAGAAACATCACTTTGAGCAATATCAATAACAGATGAAACAATATTATCCAATGTATAAATGTGTGAGGAAAGTGTGTTGATGCTGTTGTCTACTACGGCAAGGACTTTTTCTAAATTGGCTTGAACACTTTGGCGCAGACGAAGAGCTGCCTCAATCTGCGAAAGTTTCCAAATTTCATTGTAAGCGGAATAAATAAATCTCTTAGATATAGGATTCCTAGGTCATAAGATGAAATCAGCCAGATTGATGTCATTCGACAAGAGAAAAAGATGTTGTTTCACTGATGCCAACGTGGAATGTTCCAACCATTGTTGGCATAACTTACCCACTGAATACGTGGTGACCGAATGTGTGAGGGAATAATGAGGATCAGGTCTAGTCTGAATGAAACCATGCGTGACAATATAAAAACGCAATTGGCATGCATTTGTATTAATTAGCCACATCAACCATTCGGAAGAATCAATTTCAGAGACATTGAAAGTGTAATTTCGAAGCAAATCTTGCAATGCCACAATAGTATAATTTGTTTGAGTGCGCCAATCGTCATATTCCGCTAAGGATGGAATGGATGGGTATTTACATTTTTGACAGTTGCCAGGGCAAAACAAGTGGTTTGGTACAATGTATTATTTAAAAATAAAATTTGAGCTGGGATCAGGCAGGCACGATATAAAGCCTCACTTCGCTGAACCTGCCAAGGCTTTGTGCCCCAGATTGATTTTAAATCAACGGTCTCTTTCCAGTGATCATAACCCTGTGTAGCAAATTTAGTTCTAAACAAGTTGGCGTGAATCAATTTAGTGTGGGTCAACATAAATTTGGATTGCGAAGATGATTGGAGTTTAAAAAAATAGGATTCCGGATTAGATATGTCATAATCTGTATAATATGTGAATTTATCTATAAGAGTTTTAGAACTCCCCTCTACGGGAATAGGACAATGTTACCATTGTGTATAATTAAAAACAAGTCTTAACGTGTTTGTTTTGTGTAAAAAATGATGCCCATAATGTTGATAGCAAAATAGATCTCCATAATTGGCAGAATTTAAATGCAAATCTTCAGCATCAAAAGCAGCATAATATTTTAAAGCTGAAAACAATGCATGTACGGCTTGCACATCCCAATCATCAGAATGTATGTCCAGTGTTACCACATCTCCTAATGAGACGCAAAACACATATGGTACCCTAAGTACCTTGGTCGGACCATGGATTTCGAAGGCTACTTTGTCCCAAACTATGCCATCTGCAACCGGGAATGCTGAAATATTAACAAGTATCTAATCACGTTTCATGATATGGGACTATGTGTGAGGGGCCAGAATTCCATCGACCAAGCTTACAGCAGAGCGTTCTGGCAAGTAATGACCATTGATGAGTAAAAAGAACACTGTCACAAATACAATTGACATGAAGAGGAAAATTAGTATAAGCACCAACCAAATGTAAGTCCATGGAGGGACTAAGTAAGTCTTTTTGAACCAAGAGAAGAAAATACTTAATTTAGTCGGTGTGTCTGCCAAACTGGATGTCGAGGAAGACGAGCCGGAATAAAGGCTGGCATGATCTCTGTAGTAGCCACTCGCAGGTTGATTAATCAGAGGTGGAAGTGCTGGTTCTGCCTGATGTTCTCGAGGACTGTTCGGCACCTTACTCACGGACTCATCAGCATGATATGTATACTCGACATCCATAGTGGAAGATAGAGGTCGGACGGGTGAAAGATCAATTACAGTATCCATCACTTTCTTAGCCACACGATGATGATGAAGTCACTGGATCTAATGAAACTGTGTTGCACGAAACTGCAGGCGTGAAACTATTCAGAATCGGCCACACGGTGTAACATGATATTGTCCACTGAGATGTATCTGTTTGTTGTCTTAGCGAACAGGTAAAGGTGGTGAAATGACTGTATGAGTCCCCTTCAGTCCAAGCACTGGAACTGCTGCACGATGCGAGGGGCCAAATTCGTTTTGTTCGTTAGCTTTTCTCGTACCAGATCTCCGACTTTAGGAAGCCAACCGGCAACTGGAATCAGTAGTGCTGCATCAGTGGAAGAGGATAAATGTTCAGTTTCATAGCTGTCATGTGTCTTTTGTGGATCCTGTAACACAGTAGAATGATTATATACGTCAAAGGTTGCGGCAGCCACCACAACGTCTAGACCATCAAGGTCTGGCACAAACATTTTAATGCCAAAGAGCATTTCGTATGGGGTCCGCCCACACAGAGATCGTCTAGGGAGATTGTTAAGTGCACGTTGAACCCCATACAAGTGGGCCAGCCAGTTCCTGCCAGTACCTAAGACTCTAGCTGTCAAGGATTGCTTTAAGTCACGGTTCATACGATCCACAATTGAACTGCCCTCAGGCCTGTATGGAGATGAAAACTGCATTAGCACCCCCATAGACTTCATCGCATCCTTGTACACCTTAGAGGCGAACGCTGGACCTTGGTCAGAATGGAAGGTGCCACAGGAAAACACCCCGACAAAGACACGCAAACCCCTGATGACATTTCGAGCGTCAGCACTGCGTTGTGGCCAAACCCAAAGGGATCTAGTGCACGAATCGACTGCAGCAAATTTATATTTATACGCAGTATCGGAAGAGAGTGGACCGTAGTGATCAAGATAGATACAGCCAAAAGGTTGAGTAGCAATACACAGCTGTGTCTGCGGTGGGCATGTGACCGTAGACGGCTTGATTTGCTGAAAAATGTCACAAGAAAGTACATAATTACGGCTCTGTTTATATAAACCACGCCACCACTAACGTTGCTGTAAAATGGAGACTGATGCCGACACACCGGCATGTGCTGACGCTATGCCTTCGGGTGCGGCTTTGATCAAAGCAGGTCTGCGGTCCAATTTGGAAATCATCAGATCCCCAACAGAAGTAATCATAGCATAAGGAACCTGTTCAGGAGTTATATGATAAGAGTATTTAGAAGGGAAACCCTGAGGATAAGCAGTTCCCTCCCTCGTTGCAGCTACCGCTGCCAGACCCTCATTATCTATTTTAGTCATGGACCTTGTAACTGCTGCTATGGAACACGTGGCTACTGCAGACTTGGCCGCTTCATCAGCCAAAGAATTACCAAGAGCATGTGCTCCCACACGCTGATGGCTAAGAGTATGTTGTTTACGGTCCGCCACTCAAACCCAAAGCGTTTTATGCTTAATTGCGCTGCCTTTAGAGTCTTGATAGTCATTCCGAGACCAAAAGAATAAGTTGTCATTAAAATACTGGACACAGTAATAAGAATCGCACACAATGAGAGTATTCACATTTGGATCAGCAAACTCGAGAGCAAGAATAAGAGCACGCAGCTCCGCCAATTGTGCCGTACAGTCTCCAAGTGCCTGAGTGTGCACTATGGAAGACTTAAACTTTCCATTAACAATTGAGCCAGCAACAATTGCGCAAGCCGCCGAATAAGCATGTTTGGAACCGGGGCCTGTTGAGCCGAGCCCTCGGTGTAAATGATGCAGTCGTACTCATGTAGAGGAAGAAGAGACAAGGTAGGAGGATGAACGTGTTCGTACTGTAAAAACTCCTATGTCTGTAGAGCAGGATCAAAGATAAACGTGACATTAGCCGATGTCAAAGGAGCAGCCCATTGTATCCAACGGGGGTGTAGTGCATTCGAGTTAGGTACATTCGCCTTAGTCACGGCCTCCAAAGCAGGGAAAGAATGCGTTTACCTTGTGCCAGCGAGCGTTCCTTCAGAATCGCCATCTGCACCGCTGTCCAAAAAAATTCCACTGTGGAGAAACGCATTTCCGCCGCAGTGTATAAAAGTGATTTGTATGCAATAGGTATTGTGTCTCCCTCATTGAACGTCAAGTAAGTGAAACCCACTGTCTCTGAAACTATACGTATTACCAGGATGGTGGTGTTATCACGCGTCAATAAGTAGTTAGTTGCAAGCAAGTCTGATTGCAAAGAATGTAGGACAGAAGTATGTTCCGGAAGCCAGCTGGCAGAAGAATATATAGGTTGCATCAATGCATAAAACGGTTTGATACGCTGGGCATAATCGGAAATGTATATCCTCCCGAAATTCAAATATCCCAGCAAGGACTGAAGTTTCTTCAGTGTAGAAGGGGGTTGCAATTGTGCACATTTCTCCAAGAAGTGATGGCTAAGCCCTTACCTTCATTATTGAGCTCGTGGCCCAAAAAGAGTACCGCCAAATGGGCGATGTGCGATTTTGCAAAATTAAATTTATATCCATAGTCGGCAAAGGACAAGATAATTCTCTCAACTCGGACTAGATGCAGCATAAGTTCATCATCCGTCAGATAGATGTCATCCACATACGAGAACGCATCTGGGTCTATGTCGTTTAACAAAGACAAATTATGTGCCGCAGATGCCCCAGGCTATTCTTACACCCCATAGGCAAAGCGTACGTTTTTTCTGATTCCCGGCGGCAGTAAATTCTGTCAAGTCACGGCTATCAGGAGCGATATTGTGACTGTAGAAACCATTAGAAATATCAAGTGTAGTTTTGTATTTTTTACGAACAAGATTGTTCACCAGCGCAGAGCTGTGTGTGTTTTGCACGGCAAAAGTGTGACAATGACTATTCAAATTTTGGTAATCCAATACAATCCGATATGAATCATCAGATTTTGATACCGTAAAGAGAGGATTGTTCATTGGTGATGTAAATGAATCAGTCACTCCTTGCTACTCTAACTGTGTTAGAATGTCACAAACGTAAGCCTTTGCTTCACGTCTGATTGGGCTAGTGGTGAGGCTGCGTGTGTCTCTATTTTATACTATTTTACTTCTTGGTTAGCGATATTTTGTTTTGTGCTACATTTTAACTCTTACCTGAATTTCGGCGCCCTTAACTGCTGTGTTGCCCGGTACTTGCCCCGTTCCACCGCAGCTTTTGCCGTTTGTTGTGGAGGGCGTATACCTGGCTCCCTCTGCCCTGCCTGCTCCGACTCACTTCAGTGGCAGGAGGAGGCAGGTCTAATTTACCATTCTCCCGCATTTAAGCAGGATGCCACAGCGGACGCGCAGGACACGTGCTGCGGGCGCGCCGCTTGGCGTGCTAAAGTCAAGCCCGTCTGCGCCTGGACGTCGCTAGATGCCAGACATGCTGCCGGTTATTCGGGGAGTAGACTATGCTACTCTTGTGGAGGCCTTCAGGCTATCAGGGAAAGGGTTAGCATCTGTAACCATCCTCCTTGTTCTATGCGGGAGGATCCATTCTGCTGTATTATATGTGGCTTTAACTCCTGGCCCACTACAGCTTCTTCTATCGCCCCCTGCCCCTCCAGGCATACTATCAAACTCTTGAGTCTCAATTGCCGGTCTTTAGTAAAGCATCATGCTGAGGTGCATGACCTGTTGCAGGATGAGTTTCCTGATGTCTTCATTTTAACCGAGACTTGGCTCTCAGCTGACATGGTGGCAGAGCCAGGTTTAGCACTCCCCCAAGGCTACAGCATTGCTACTCTCAACAGAGAGACGAGAGGTGGCGGTGTCGCAGTTATTTTTAAATCTTGCTACACTTGCACCTTTGCTAAAGAGGTCCTGGCTGGGTGTGAGTGCTCGCGTTTTGGGATTTCCTTTAACGCCAACTATACTCTGTCTGGGCTATTGGTTTACCATCCACCGGGGCCATCTGAAGAGTTCCAGGGAAGCACTCATCGCTGTAGCTAGCTCCTTGGCTATGAGATCTGCCAATTTTAGTATTATTGGTGACCTGAACCTGCATCTGGAGAGTCCACATGACACAGATATGGGCAGTTTTCTAGCAGATCTTGCTGCTTGTCAGCTTGTTCAACTGGTTTTTGGCCACACCCACTCTGCAGGCCACCTGCTAGATCCAGTCTTTTCTAATCTCTCTGCCCTTACAGTTAAAACCCTAATCCCGATGAGTTGGTCTGATCATTATTTGATATCTATGACACTCTCGCGGGTTGAGCCCTCTCAGAGGGTGGAACAGGAGTCATCTTTCAAACGTCCGTGGCACAAATTGGACATGGATCAATTCCACGCCTTTCTTTCCACGCATACTCTTAGCTTACCCGATGATCTTGATGCAGCCGAAAAGGCTTTATCCGACTGGATTCGATGACCTATGGACGCACTTATCCCGGCTAAGTGGTCTAAGAGTCGCAACAGCAAACCCAGTCCTTAGTACAACAGCAAGCTTGTTACTATGCGGAAAGCCTGTAAAAGGTTGAAACGAGTGTGGAGACGGGATTATGACCCGGTTTTGAAGGGGCACTATCTGGCAGCTATCAAGGACTATCATAGGGCTATTCAGAAGGACAGGGCGGCCTTTTATGCGGATGAAATTAGGAGTAGCAGCAACCCCGCTAAAAGTATTATTTCTATACCTAAAGATCTTAAAGCGGCTGGGGCATCAACAGCATCTCTAAACTCTTCTGACCAACAGTGTGAGGACCTTGCCACCTTCTTTATTAAGAAAGTAGAAAACATCTACAGGACCTTCCCTCCCACTTTGAGGATATCAGGTCCTGTTCAGAGACCCCCCACCACGGGCACTCTCGCTGTCTTCCCTTCAATCACCCAGGAAGAGATGCGTAGGTTGTGTAGTAGGATTAAATCTGGCTCTCCAACAGATCCGCTTAAGCCTGAACAATTTCTTAAATACCTGCCTCTGCTCCTTACACCTTTTTGTCAGTTGATCAATCTGTCCCTGTCGAGGGCAGTCGTCCCTAAGGCCTGGAAACAAGCCAGGGTGGTCCCTCTGCTGAAAAAACCCACTCTGGACACCACCAAACTGGAGAATTTCTGCCCCATCTCTCTCCTGCCGTGAGTAGCTAAGATCACTGAGGCCTATATCAATTCCATTCTGACATGATTTCTGGAAAACAACAGTGTGCTTGATGCCTCTCAGAATGGTTTCCGCCCTGGTCCCAGCACAGAGTCTGCTCTCCTTGCTGTGACCGAACATCTGAGGGCAGCCTTAGATGCCGGACGCACTTCCACACTGATTTTATTAGATCTCGTTCGACACGGTATCACATCAGATCCTGCTACAATGGTTGGAGGAAGCTGGCATTGAGGGTTCAGCCCTGGGTTGGTTCGCTTCTTTTCTTATCCTGTAAAGAACGAGGAGAGCGTTGATCAGGGACTTGAAATCTATCAGGAGTCTTAATTTTCGCACGGTCGCGCAAGTCATAAGCACGCTCTGAAGACTCAGGTGTCGGTGAACCAGCACGCAAACCTTGCTTCTGCTGTTGCTGCCCCTGTTTTTTGTTCTTCAAGTTCTTTTAAGGAAAGAACGGACGCCCATCTTTATCAGTCTGGCCTTTTTGTTGAGTTTGAGATTGAGTTTGCGTTTGAGTAAAAGGCTTAACTCCCAGACTATTGCGGCCTATGGTCTTATAAGCTTTTGCAATAATCTTTGGTCATTTTCATGGTTTGTCTGCATCTAGGACAGCCGCCAAGCTGTTTGCCACTTGAAAGCTCCCCGCATCGCCCTTGTAATTGGCACGGATCATATCAGCAACCACGTCGAACACCCCCACCAGTCTCATCCCCAACTCAACAGCCACTTTGGCCCCGTGTTCATCTTGAACACACTTAATCACAGAGGGGAGCACGGTCATGGAGGGAGTGTGAAACACTTTGAATATACCGCTGCAAACACCTTGCCCCAGGTGTTACAATCAGCTAACTCGGAAAGTAAGTCTTTAGGCAATCTAATAGTAAATATCCTGAGTTTCTCCACAGGACTGGTATTTGGAAAAACAGCCTCTAATAAGCCAATAAGGTAACTCATCCTTATTCTGTGGACGCTTGCCTATCATTGAATTAACCTTAAGGGGACTGATAGTTACACCACCAGTTCCAGCAGGTTGCGCAGCACCTCCAGGTGGTCCCACCTGGAAGTTGCGCGTGATGAACTGTATAACAGCTCTATGTACACGTATCAAAGGCGTATGTAATACGTGAAGGTCTGCAATTGCAACAGTTAAATAACGGGGTGTGGGGTGTACCCAGCCAAAACGGGCCAAGTGGCCCCATCTATAGATAAAGGACCTAATCGTACAGGTGATACTGGGTGAGGAAGGGCGCCATTAAACCAAATTTTGTGTTGCCAAGTTGTAAGTGGAACTTCAAGAGCCCTATATGGCTGATAAGCGTGAGGAAGGGCAGTGGCAGTATATTTTCATGAAACAAATAATCTGTTCCATCCACTGCAAGAAAATTAACCTAAGAATAAAACCCCTCGAAGTGGTAAGCTGGATTCGCTTCCACAACAAATATAAGCTCGGCACCCGCATCAGGCACTCCATATTAAGACAAATACGCCTTGAGCGATGCGCGGCTATGGGGTGGAACATCAACCGCCATCACGAAAAACAAAGAACATCTACCTAGAGCGCAGCAGCACAATAACGGGTCAAGAATAAAGAGAAAAAACCTTTTAAAACTTCAAGCTTGAAAGAACCTATAAAACATCAATATTGGAGGTTACACCGTCACAGCTGTCTCCGGAAACAGAAGTGAGGGTTTTTGTGGACAAGCACAAGCACTACTCAAGAGTCTTGCAGATAAGAACCAGACCAAACGTTGGCGGCGCCTTGTTGCAGGGATTCTGCACATACACAGAACTATGCGCAGGAAACCGGATCTCAGTGTATAGGGGTGTACCAACCTACCACATTAGTATCCAAATTCCCAAAACCGACTAGCTATAGTGTCTCATTCGTTCTCCACCAAATATCACAAAGCTACAAATGATTAGACAACCCAGAACACAACACTCCCGACTCTCTCAGGTTTCGCGGGAGCAAGACATACTCTTTCACCCACTCACTCGTATTTGTCCACAATACCAATATGCAGAGTCACCGAAAATAGTTAAAAATGTTTATTTTAACTATTGTGCTCTACAATACAGTATGCGAGCCACTACCAGCAGCAAAATGCATAAACTCAGCAGTTAGCATGGTTACAATTTCATAGACTACAAAGGGAGAAGTCATTATATAAAGACTGTGGAAGAAGGGCATTTAGGCCTAATCACCCTCCCTTTGACTAGAAGACGTTTATTTTATATAAAGGAAGATCTCTGGGCTTTGACAGCAGACCCCATACCTTAAAGCCTAGATGTAAGGTTTACATCATAGAAACAGCGGAGCTCTTCTCCATGGAACGGCTTTCTCCAAGTGTGTTAAAACAACTTGCCACCCCGTAATATCAAAGCACGAGTCTTCAGTATTGCAGCTGTGTGTAGCATGTTATGTCTAGGTGCTAGGGACTGACCAGAACAGAATAACAAGGGGTATTGTTTATCGACCTTGCACATTGTGTTCAGACTAAACTCCAGGAAAATCAGAGAACGCGAAAAGCAACCTGTTCTCATGTGAAAGGCACTAACAGATTCTTGCAAAAACAAAGTCATGTAGTAACGTGCACAAAAGCAATATCATGGCAGCAAAAGCTCATGCCAACTTAGCAATGTCGAGAATGTCCCTAACGGCCATGTAACACTATAATGTAGCACAATAACTATGATGACTGCAAGAATTGATATGATTTGACCTGGCACCTTTTCTGTTCTTAACCATTCAGGGAAAAACGATTCGATATCTTGGAACTAAAAATTATCTTGGCATACAACAAAGGCTGTTGATATAGAGGAAAGCATGCCTCTTACGTGTTTTCCCGCTCTTCACTTTTTTAATGGAAGTCTGTCTCTTTCTGATTTTCAGAGTAATCCTGAGATTAATAAATCAATGTGTAGGTAAAATCATTAGGCATCCTAACTGGGAACATACAAACATACTCAAGAGATCATTCACATTTGGTTTGACTATAATTATATAGCCTTGATTTTAACCCAGTATGAGGTGTATTTAGGAAACCAGTTTTCCAGGAGAGTTGAGATTTTATTAGCCATTTAATTTGGCTGACTCTGATATATTGTCATTTAACCAAAAACCTAAAAAAATTCAGGAAATTTGAATGCAGTAGAATACTATTGTTTACTAACTCATCCAGGCTACACATAAAGTTCATAAAGTTCAGTGGCTGAAGTTCAGATTTCTCTTTATTAAACGTGCACCCCAGAAGTACAAAAGTAACATTTAAAAAATTGCACGTGAAACGGAAGGTTGTGTGCAAAACCTAGAGCCATGGTGGGGAGCAGGGTGCCTACGTATAAGGAAATCTAGCTAGAAAGACAGAATCTTCAAGGTTGAGGCACAGACTTCAATATGGATAAAGTAAAATTTAAATTAGCACTTTTTCCAGTAGGAGCTATTAACAAAAACATGTATGGGGAAATGGAATTTATGTCAGTGGTACATGCCTTGTCAATGTCATTATGTAAGGTTTTGTCAGTAATGTACAGAACACTATAACCAAAATATTGTCTGGCAGAAACATTGTGTTCTAAATATAATTTACAAAAACATCGCCCCATCGGAGCTATGAATAGAAAATCCACACTCAGTGGGCCGATATTTTTTAAAATTATAATTAGGACATGTTATTTATGTCAGGCAATATTCTTGATAACAACATTTTGAGATGTAATCAGTGCAATATCATTTACCTATAATGATTCATGTTTGTATAGGATATGACAATTTTTTCGATTTTCAGTGTAACTAAGGGCATCGTCCCGATGCCGGTGGGACTGCCACCGACAGGCCATCGGTGGTGGTCCTGCCGACAGACAGCTCTTCAGGCCGACCGCCACATTACGGTACAGGCGGTCAGACCCTTGATTCTCGGGGGACAGACCGGTGCCTCAAAGAGGATTTACTGATCCTGTCGGGACAGCTGTCGGAATAGTGATCCTGAATGGAGGCGGTGTTTGCTCAGGCCTCGCCGTCTGGATCACAAAGTCCCTTTCTGAATGCTTTTTCATGGCGGTCTCACCGCCATGAAAAGGTAGACAGAAACCGACTTTGGGGGCCCCAAGCAGGACCCTGTAGGCCACTGCTAAGTGCCCAGGGGGGCACATGTGGTGCCCCCTCCACACATCCATGCACCATGTGCCAGGGACATGGTGCATGGATATTTGTAAATTGGCCTTTTCTACTGTGGCTTGTATTGCAGTCCTTTTCCGGGCCACAGCAGAAGCCGCAGTAGAAAAAGGCATTTTACGACTCCCTGCACGGTGGTATTATCGTAATAGGGTGGGCAGGACCTGCCAGCAGCCCAATGGCAGTTGGATGCTCATCTGACCGCCATCGTAATGTGCCTCTACGTTTGTTATGACTTACTGTTGATACATTTTGAACTCCAAGTGAACACATCAAACCTTGTGCTTGCTCCGGCGGGGTTTCTGCTGCCAGGTAAAAGATCGCTGGCCTAGTCTAGTCACACTAGGGTGGATTGGTTGGGGACCGTGTTAAACCTCAATTTCATTAGGCAATGTGTCCTGAGACAAGACACAGCACATCATATTAAAATACAGTTAATTTAGTAAGGACAGACTCAGTAAGTGCATTCTAGAGCAGAATTAGAAAATGTAAAACAATTTATTACAAAAATTCAAAAGGTACACCACAGAATTTGCAAAGAGGAGATGCATAAGTCATTGCCATGAAGGCTCTCTGTAATAGGGCAATACAGAATAGCAAGCAAAATCCGAAAAATTCCAAGGCCCAAATTAGCAGAAAAATCAATAACTAAATCGGACATCATCCCTAGTAGCATTGGAAAGTCTCCAGGAAAGTTCTGCCTCACATCCAAAATTGAAGGATTATATAGAGAATCTTCTCATAGAGCATAATTACAACTGAAAATTCAACACGGTGTGAGCAAAAGAGTTATAATTTCAGCAAATCAGAGCACTGGTATATTAAACATCACATTTTCTTACCATCTAAGCACTATCAAATTGCTTGAAGATTGATTTAACCCTTCTCTGCTAATGTCATCTGGAGATGGCAGGACAAACTAGTTACAAAACAAAAGTGTGCTATTGTGAATGAATACAGTACAGTACAGTGAGCTAGCGGCAGCGCCCTTGAATAATGGGAACATTATTGAGCCCATGTTGGAAAAAAGTATTTCAGAATAGCAAAAATAAAGGAAATACCCAAACATGACTTTTCTTAACTGTGTGCTGCAGAAATAATAAACAGTGAAAGTAATAGGTGAGACATCCATTTTGAAAAAGATGGCGTTGAGGCCTAACTGAGGAAAATGCATTTTAACATGGCAGAGTGAATTAGTAACAAAGGTAATGGAATCAAAGAAGTATACACATATAAATTCAAGTGTAAATCCACAATTTGTACAATTTTAATAATGTGCAGTTTTATAAATGCACAATAACTCCCAGAAATTCCCGCCTCTGATTATTCTATAATCACTTAATCGAACAATCAGTTATAAAAATGTCTGCATCACTTTGTACTTCTTGCTATTTGATTCCTCTAACAGCTTCAGTTGATTATACATTTAATTTCTGGCTTCATCCAGTTCAGTCTCATCCCACTTCCTCTTAGATGATCTCCAGTTTTTATTATTACTCCAACAAGTTTGAGATTTAAGTTTAGAAAATGTGATCAAGAGAAACAGAACAATTGCACAAATCTACACCATAATTACAGGGAGTAGTATAGTTCTAAATATACACCCTTCTAAGCAATCAATCCACTCACAATCTTTACTAAATCACTTTCCTGTCTCACTCACCCAAGAACCTACCATTTTCTAAAAGCCATACTCTTCTAAAGCTTTGACTCCATGAGGAATATTAGTAATATTTAAAACATAGGCATTAAGAACCCCACTGTAATCTGGTATTGAAGATGCAAAACCTTCTCACTTTCAATTCCCTGCAAAAACCGCCTTCCTTCTAGTAATTTTGCATGATCATGGCATGCAAAGCAACTAGTTCTGTAGTAATCTGTGTTGATGCACCAGCTGTGTTAGAAGGGAGCCTATCCACAAGCGTAGATAATCTTATAGTTTTCAATTATTCATAGCTACTCAAATAAATGGAATCATAACTCCTAATACATCCAGAACTATGTGCCCAAAATCACGTTTAACTCTCTTTGAACCAACAGCATCATTCAACTCATTCACTTGATAGGAAACACTAAAGCCAAATTGCAGGAACCCACCCAATTACATGGCATGTTGAAATACGCAGTCTTACCACACACATAACAGATTCCTCTAAGTATGGGTTTTTCACCAATCACCATTGACCAAATAAGTCCTTTTGAACTTACTCTTTCCCACAAATTCACTTTCTTTAGAATCGTGATGAACTATACACAGTTCAATCTTTCTCTCATGCTCCATTCCTTGGATGTGAATTTGAAACCCTAAATTCCTCTTCAGCCTTAACCGGTTGTCTAATTTTCTTTTCATCCTTACAGTTTCTCAAAATTTTCACTTTCTTCTAATATTCTTTAACAAATTCACACTCTTCTTTACTCAGCTATGCGCATCCCTACTTTCAGTCTGTTTAGTCTTAAGGTTAGTGTGTGTAAATGTATTCCAATATTTACTCTAAGTTACCCTGTTCCCAGCATCTTTGGAAAAAGGAAGATCTTCAAATGAAACGTTAAAATTTGGCAAGACTGGCGAAAGAAACTTCTGCTCATTACATACACTAACAAAACATTGCAGGACAAACTATAGAAAATATTTAGCCGTTCACTGGCAGAAAAAGGGGCTATAATGCACACCATACAATTTTTAACCCTGATAAAATTTACCTATTCACCCAACATTTTTGTATAGATATTATCTAGGGGTGGGCGGAACTCATAGAGTGTAACTCCGCGGAATTCCGTGGAGTTATATGAAAACTCCACGAGATTCCGCTGAGTTCCGTGAACGGGAGGAAATCAGCACGTTGTGCTGCTTGCGCTGATTATTAGCTCTGGGAGCTAGTTTTGCACTGCAAAATCAGCATAAACTGCACCACGCTGCATGTCAGAGGGAGCTGCTTCTTTGCTGCAGCACACGTAGATTTTATAGTCGAGCGGCAGCTTTCTCACAGTGAATGGTCGCGTTGAGAAAATCTCACCAGGTGCCTTCATAGCGCCCGAAAATCATGCAAGGGGATGCCAATTCTCACTCATGCTCGGCAACTTACTGTTGGCGAGCCGTTCAGGAGAAAAAACACCACACGCCGGTTGGCGGAATTTGGCCGGAACTCCTTGTTACAAGCGAATACAGAGTGGCCAAAACTCAGCAAACTCCACCAGCAGAGCGGAATTTATCGCCCACCCCTAATATTATCATACTAACTAATCTTTCCCAGTATGTTAGTGTATTAGCCTCAATTTCATTATGTATGGTAGTTAGTTCAACCTTTGTGGAGACATATCCAACTGGAAAATTGAGGCACAACAGTTGACCAACTGAGACCATTAATGTCACTACCAGTAAAATCATGCAAACAATTTTAGAGCATCTGCTATATGCCATTTATACTGAGAAAAAAAAACAAGAATTAAAAGAATGTGGAACTTCAAATCTCAGTCATCCAGAAAACTATTTTCCTTTTTTTAAGCAATAAATCTTCTTCTCTTTTTTTTAAATAATAATCAAAATCAAACTTCAAATTCCCTTGATTTACTCAGTTCATAATCTCAAGACTTTATTTCTTCATATTGACTCTTTGAAAAGAGTCATGATTTAATTTCTGAAATTATTTCATCACTATCGGGATTCGCAAAGGTTCAAGGTGGCTCTTCTTCAAGATTTAATAGATTAATTAGACTGTAAATCTCAGTATCTGGCTTTTCTTCTTCATTTCCATATGGAGATGCCAGATATGTCTTTCAGATGAAGCCTACTTTTGGTTTGGAATTCTCTTGCTTGTTGTCTTTTAGCAACAGGTGATTCACTCTCACTATTATCTAAATCAATGTCAACCACTTCTGGTTCTTCTCTGTTCGATTCTAGTCTTTAATTATCCGAATGACTTTCCTTAAAATTTCTCTTGACTGTCTTAGGAGAGATGACTCTGACTCTTGTATCTTCACTTGTGACTACTGCTGAATCGTATTCGCTCACAGACAAACTTGTACTTAGATCAGCATCAGCAACTCAACTCACTGTGAACTGCTTTCTTCCCCTGGAGTTCTTGAGACCCACATTTTCATCTGTAGCTTTTAATTAGTTGGATCAAAGACTATCTCTTCTTTCTGCTGCCCATCATTTTGCATCAGTTCCTCACTCTGATCTCCAAATTGAAACTAGCCACTGGTACCTCCTCAGGTTGTTCACTTTCACTTTAAACAGAAACTTCACAGGTTTCAAAATGTTCTTCACCCCCCTCTTGAGCCACCCTGTGAACTTGAGCTTAACCCTGTGAATTAGTGTTTGTTGTCTCTGTCTCTTCACCAGCCATCTTCACTCTTCTCGTGTGAGTGGTGTGGGTTCAATGTGGAATTCCAGAACACTTCACAGAGGTGTTAGTCACAAGCAAAGCTTGATATGGTCCTTTCTATCATTCCGCAAGGTAGCTCTTGCAATAATGCTTCTTTCCCAAGATCCAATCTCCTGGTTGTAGGGGATGGCACTGAATGTTCTATATCAGTGCTGTTGCCAAGTTCACCTGATGAGAGACAGATTTCACCACATCAGCCAGACCTTTACAGTAGTCCAATACAATGTCATCAATTATTGACACAAGTGTTGCTACCATGGCTCTGTCTATTAACCATTCATAGGGCAAGAGTCCAGTTTTTTGTCTGGGGTAATTCTAATGCTTGTGAGAACACAAGGAAGAACATCAGACTATTTCAAATTGGTGAATGCACACACTTTAGCCAGTGGGTTTTTGATGGCCATGTTCATCTTCTAGAAAATGAAAGATAATTGAGGATGATAAGTATAATGGAATATCTGGCTAATTTGGAGAGTTGTACAAATCCATTTAAGAATCTCATTTTTAAAATGGGTACCACAGTCTGTCGCAATAGGAGTTGCTAGGCCAAACGATGTAATCAATTCCCTTAACAAAAGTTTGCAAAATGTCCCACTGTCTAGGCCTGGGCGGAAATCATGGAATTCCACTCCATGGAACCCCACAGAGTTACAAACAAAACTGCGAGATTCTGTGGAATTCCACGAACAGGCAGAAATAGTCACACTGCTTGCGCTGTGATTTAGCGCCGGGAGCTCATTCCGCGCTGAAAACTCAGCATGAATGGCACCACACCATGCACCAGAGGGCACAGCTTCTTGAGTTGATTTTGCGCCAGCTCAAGTAGATATTCTGCTCGAGCGTCAGCGAACTGACTGCGAATGGTGGCAACTGCCGCTGACAGCCCGCGTTGGGGAAATCTCAATGGGTGTCATTCTAGCGACTAAAAATCACTCTGTGGACTCCAAATTTCGCTTGCCAACTTACCATGTGAAAGCCATGTGGGAGAAAAACCTAGCCATGTGGCTGTTGGAATATTTTGACCAGAACTCTGCTTTCCAAGTGTAATACGGAGTGGCCAAAATTCCACCAATTCCACCGGCGGAGCGGAATATATCGCCCACTCCTAATACTGTCACCTCTCAGAGTAGGATAGTCCTCAACCTATTTAGAAAATAAGCAGACAATCACAAGAACATATTTAAGGCCATACTAAACCGGCATCTCAATGAAGTCTGCTTGAAGTCTTGGAAATGGGCCCTTTGATTTGCCAATATGTTTCACAATGACAATAGTTCTACTTCCCTGTTTATTTTTCTGACAGATGACACACTTTTTGACACACATTTTCTGCAATACTTCTGAATTTGGTATTAAACCAGCACCTTTTAAAAGTCCTGGTCATCGAGTCCCTCGCTGCATCTATTTGGCCATATAACTAACGAGCCACAGAATGTAGCATAATGTCAGGAAGTATCCAAATGTCATTATGATTCTTTTTATAAATCAACATTTCACATTTCTATCTCCCATCTTCAGGTACTTCCTCTTGCAGATCCCTCAATTCACTTAATGAGGTCTGTTTTGGGTTCAATAGGAGACAATTTATTATTATTCTTACTTTTAATAGAACTTTCCCTTGATTCATTTTGCTCTGATTCCTGCACTGTTATTTGCTCATTTCATTTTACAGTTACATTTTCAAGTGGGCATTACCTTGTAACTTGTCAGCATATTTATTTCCTAATGTCACCATGTCAGCCTTACGGATCGCACACTTAACCACCCCAATTTCTTTTGACTGTTCTATTGCTTCCAGAAAATCACGAATATAGCAAACATTCCTGATGGGAGTACCAGAAAATGTCATAAAACCCCTTTGTGACCTTAACCCCCAAAATCATGTATCACTCTAAATCTATACTGCCTGTCTGTATACATTGCGATACCAAAGGGGATGATGGGCGGAGCATTTGAGCAAATCAAACACTCACCCACAGTCAACTGATCTGGGTTTAATCCATCATCATTCTTTAGCTCACTCCACCACCTCACCCTGGTCTGGCAGTTCGGGCTGGACTGTTCCCATTGGGCACAGGGTCAAGACTGATTTGCATATGGCTGGGTCCAAGCTGGAATGGCATGGTGAGCAAAAAACGATGGATTTAGGCCCAGATATCTGTACTGGGGTGAATGTATGACATTGTTCTGCATTCTGTCCATCAATAGTTCTTTTTGCATTTGTCACCCCGAGTGGGACGGGTATGCTCATACGTGAGTCCCGTGCTCTTCATGCCACTGTAATCAAGCTATACTGGCTGAAGAGGGGTGAAACCCCGAAACCGGTCGTAGGATGCTTGTTTCCAGTCCAGGGAGGAACTGGCCTGGCAGTTCGGGCTGGACTGTTCCCATTGGGCACAGGGTCAAGACGGATTTGCATATGGCTGGGTCCAAGCTGGAATGGCATGGTGAGCAAAAAAATGATGGATTTAGGCCCAGATCTCTGTACTGGGGTGAATGTATGACATTGTTCTGCATTCTGTCCATCAATAGTTCTTTTTGCATTTGTCTGTATACATTGTCACATTAAATTAATCTGCAAGACAGAAAGCCCTTGTCAGTGCAAACAACTCTGCCACTTGTGTTGAAGTTAAATCAGGCGGATATGATGCTTGAATAATTTCAATAATGGAATAACTGCATAAGAGTATCAGTGTTCCATGATGGTCTCTCAGACAAGAATTGTTTACAAACAAAATCAGATCAGCAATTTCAAGAGGAACATCTTTTAAGTCTGGTCTTGGCTTGGGACGTAGTTCTGGTTCACCAGCAGAATTGCAGGATTCAAATAATTACACCTTCTGATTGAGATGTTTTCATTTGCCAGAATAATTTGATCATATCTCATGAAGCAACTATTGGTCTTAAGCTGAGTTCTGGTGCAAGTCAACAAAATCTCAACTGAATGTGGAAGAAACACATTGAGAGCATGTCCCACTACAAACCGTTCACTTTGTTCAATTGCGATGCTAACAGACGCAACTACTTTCAGACAGCCAGGAAGAGCCATAGCCACTGGATCTAACACTGCAGAAAGGTATGCAACAGGTCTCATAACCCCTTCCTGTTTTTGGGTGAGGATAGGCAATGAGCACCACTCTTCTCATGGCAAAAAGGAAGAACTCCTTTTCATAATCAGACATTCCAAGGGCAGGTGCACTACACACATTTTCTTCTGATTCCTGAAAGGCCTTCATACATTCATCATCAAATGTCACTGTGAGTTTGTCTAATTAAAGGCTTTGCAGTCACAGAAAAGTTTGAAATCCACTCATGACCTTTCGGTCACAGATGTGATCCCCTTAGCATGGTCAGATCATGCGGCCATTATGTTCGAGCTGACCATCCAGGAAGGTCAGGGTAGGGATTTTTCCTCCAGAAAAAATAAGGAAATCAGAGCCTGGAATAAGGTAGGAGGGAAAGAACTAACAGAGCTGCTACTCTCAACGCAGGGAACTTTGCCCCCGAAGGTGGAGGAAGCTTCCTCCGTGTACACAGCATGGGTAGTGGACGCCTGCTACATTCTAGCTCCTAAGAAAGTAATCGCTCCCAAAAGGACACAGCTCACGGCGCCTAGGTATTCTCAGGAACTAAGGGCACAAAAACTGAAATGCAAACAGTTAGAATGGTCTTGGAGGAAGGAGTATCGTCCAGCTGAAAGAGCAATATATAAACAAGGCCTCCCATGTTATAAACAGATGCTATTCGAAACTAAGCGTGAGTTCTTTGCTGGACAGATTAATCTAGCCAGTAACTCTCCAAAGGAACTATTTAAAGTAGTTACCAGGCTGGCACATCCACAGCCTGCAAATATTATAACCAGTCAGGAATTTTGCGAAGAAATTTATACTTTTTTTCAGGCTAAAGTGGAAGCTATTTTTAGCACCTTTAAGGACCCTGTTGGCAGCGGATCAGGAGATTTAATACATGGCCATAAATCAGGGCCAGTGTTAAAGCTTAGTATGGATAGATTTCCATCAATATCCTACTTAGACACACTCAAGCTTCTCTTATCTGCCAAATCAGGTTCACCCTATGACCCTTGTCCAGTAGCAATAGCGAAATTGGCCTCTGAACCTATAGCCTTGACACTTTCGCCTCTATTCAACGCTGTTTTACGAAGGGCTTTTTCCTAAATTGTGGAAAACTGCATCGGTCATGCCGCTTTTAAAAAAGCCTAGTTTGGATATTAAAGACCCAAGCAGTTTCCGCCTCCCTTTGCCTTCCAAACTGGTTTCGAAATAAATGAACATTAAATTGAGCTCTTATTTATGTGAAGCCAAGGTCTTAGACCCCACCCAATTTGGGTTTAGGGAAGGGCACAGTACCGAAACAGCCCTTCTTAAATCCATGGAAGAGATTAGGAGAGTGTTGGATCAGGGAGGAAAGGCTCTACTGATCCTGCTTGATCTCTCCGCAGCTTCCGAGACGGTCCACCATGGAGTACTGATGGACCGTTTGTTGGCTTGCGGAGTGAAGGATAAAGCCTGGACTCTCATTAAATCCTTCCTCTTGGACAGACGCCAGACAGTCTCGTTGGGTGAGTTTGTCTCCAAGCCTTTTTATCTTCCATGTGGGGTCCCCCAGGGGTCTTCCCTGAGCCCTACGCTCTTTAATGTTTATGTATCCTCTCTGGCTTCTTTAATTGAGTCTTTCGGCTTTTGCTTAACATCCTATGCCGATGATACTCAAATTGTGGTTTCCATCCAACCAGGGCAAGAGAAGGCATCTGGTGAGAGGCTTCATGATTGTATGGGAGCAGTGGGAGGCTGGATGAAGCAAAACTGTTTAAAGCTGAATGCTAGTAAAACAGAAGTAATCCTGTTTGGGAATAATGTCAATTTCTGGACCCCTAGCTGGTGGCCAAAGTCTATGGGGACTCTCCCAAAACCCTCCAGGAAAGTTAAGAACCTGGGTGTGGTATTGGATGAACATCTTGACATGCGTGATCAAGTGAATGCCGTGGTCTCCGCCACTTCTTATATTCTCAGGACCACAAGGAAAATTCTGCCTCTTCTACCGGCAGATTGTAAGCGCGCAGTGGTAACGACCTTGATTATGTCAAGATTAGACTATTGTAACAGTCTTTATTTAAATATGCAGGAGCGCAGCTTACCAAAACTTCAGATGCTCCAGAATTCAGCAGCTAGGCTGCTTACTGGAACCTCGAAATTTGCGTCAATCTAGAGCTCAATCAAAAAATTTCACTGGTTGCCTGTAAAAAAGCGAATCCTTTTTAAAACTCTTTGCTTAGTCTTCCAAGCTCTCCAGGACACAGGCCCATTTCATCTGAAACAACAATTCCAGTGGTATGTGCCCGGAAGATATTTACGCTCGTCAGGAGAAAAATTAAGAGTAGTACCAACCATAAGGAGAGCCAGATGGGGAGGCAGAAGCTTTTCCTCTGGGGCAGCTAAGGCCTGGAATGAGCTCCCTTTTGGTTTGAGAAATTCTAAGGATTTACTTGCATTCAGGAAAGCGCTGAAAACATGGCTGTTTTAAACTTTCCTGGACGGAACCGTGAGTTAGGAGGACTGCAGCAAGCGCCAGGACACCTTAGCGTAACTGTGCGCTATACAAGTTTTACTAACAAAACATAACATGACAGTAGCCAACTATTAACAGGAACATCCTCACCTCCCTCTGGGTGGCTGGAAGATTTATCTTCAGACTTGCAAAAGCCTGTTATTTTGAGACTTTCCTTGCTCCTTTTTCAATATGATTACTAGGATAAATTTGTTCTTTTTTTACAATACTGCATCTTTGCAGGTGAAACCTCATGACCATTGTCAGTCAGTTGATTCAGACCTGCAACAGTCTTCTTTTGTCCTTGATGCTACAAGCAAGTCATCAATGTACTGGAATAAGATTGAGTTACAGGGCAACTGTAAATTCTCCAAATCTTTCTTTGGGACCTGACTACAAATCAAGGGGCTTTCAGTATACCCCTGTGGGATTAAACAGCAAATGAGGACTTTATTTCGGAACTGAAATGCAAAAAGATATTGACTATCCTCATTCAGAAGAATTGAGAAGAACGCTTGGAATAAGTCAATGTCTGTATACCATTCTACATCTGCAGGAATGTGGAACAAAACTACAGCAGGATTCGATACCACCACACAACATAAGATTACAATCTGGTTCATTTTTCTATGGTCCTGCACTATTCTTCACTTAGCACTCGGTTTTTATAATGGCAATCACTACCAAGTGCATCTCATGGAATACCTTATCCTATAATTTTTCCTAATGCAGTCTTGAATCTTTCTTCTGCCTCTTTTGTAAAGCTGTATTGCCTAATTTTAAGAAAAACAGCATTGATTTTAACTTGAGTTCTAATTGGTGTGGCACTTTTTAACAACCATATCTCTTTACCTTTGCAATCCAATACCTCTTCTTTGGCAGTATATCTTAAATCCAAAGGGAGGTCATCTTTAGTAAGAACTGGAACCAATTGTGTGACTTGATTTTAAACACTGAGGGCCTAATTTAGATCTTGGTGGATCGAGTCCCGACGTGGCATTTTTGGTGGTCTTCCAGCCCGACGGCTTGGCAGTCTGCACGCCCTACTTAGATGCTAGCGGGTCCATAGACATAAGACACTGCCACTCCCTATACCTCCCAAACCCAACTCCCTGCTGAACACCTTACTCATTTTCCCATAGAAGATGTCCTTTTTACTCTTGCCCTAACCCCTTCCCAACCCCAACCCACCCATAGCAAACGCCAATCTACAATTTCTACAACCCAACCCATCTATTCCACATCCCCAACCCACCCCTACTAATTGCATGAGCACTCCTCCCAAAACCACCACTCCAAACCCAAGGGCACCCCTCCAAAACCCAAACCCTCCTCCCTTGTAAGATCTTTGAGGTGCCTGCTCTGCCCACTCTATGCCCCTTCCTGAGTAGGTTCCCCTTGGCAGTGTGTTATGAGGCAAACATTGTGCCACTGAACTGCCGTTTGGCTTGATTATTATTTTGTAGAATAAATACATACTTTTGATTTGACCAAGCTAGTCCTGGCATTAATTTTCCTTAGCACTTGTTTGATACCTAGCAATGTTTCTGACTAAAATACAAACGACTTTTTTTTCTTTACCATGATGGCAGGTAATACAATTCATGTTTTAAATGTCCACTTTAAGTACATACACTGGTTAACATAGTATGTGATGGCCATTTGAATTTAGGTGTAGGCAGGGGGTGAGGAGCCTAGAGCGAATTAGACACCATCCCTTCTAGGGGGAAGAGGTTGACCAATGGGTGGGGAAGCAAGAGGGAGGGTGGAGATGGTTATCTGGGTGGCGAACAATTATGCAGGTGTAACAGGAGCAGTAGGTTCTGACACCACTAGAGACTGATCGCTCTGACTCTGGCTTATTCTTCCTTAAGTTTGTTGGCTGATTGAACACAAGTGTTGTATGCGATATCACTCCTTCATGCAGAATTTCCATTCATATCTTAATACTTTTTGGCACATTTCCTTCTTTTCAAAATTATCTGTAATTTGTCACTGCCACATGACTGTAACAGAGCATAATGACATAGTTACACATCTAGAATGTCCTGCATGGATTCTTTGTGAATTCCTATTTCTGTGGAATTTACTCAAAGGCAAGCAAGGCTAATCCATGAGAACATTTGGCCAGTACCCTCTCCTTATATGTACCTCTCACTCTGAGGATATAAGTTGTCCAGCGCCACTTCTGACGTAAAGGTCCTAAGAGAGACAAGGGATAAAAGATTGGGGTGTTTGATATGCCAGAGGTCTATGCTGCAGCCATCACACATGCGCACATTGCATTGTCAAGCACCGAAGCACAAGTGATGGGGCCTAAGATCACAGCCCAAATTTCGCCAGAAAAGTGCTGTACATCAGGGCTCCAAAACGGATGGCAAACCTGAGTCACACAAACAGTGTAATTGGCAGTTCAGGGCTTGTAACAAAGTTAATCATAATGTGGCTAGAACCATGTGGTGATTGGTTGTTTTACAGGCTCTATGCAGTCAATCACGCTGTTAGAGTGAGTACAGGGTTGCTACGAAGCAGTAATTGAAATCTCAAGCTGAGCACGGAATTGCAAGGGCGAGGAGCACAGAATTGCAAGGGCGAGGTGCAGAAAGCATCCAGGGTAATGTGTGTTATAGCTTTGCATTGTAAGTTAGAAATATTAAATGCTGCTATGTTTGCATGACTACATAGGCCTGTGTATTGACTGTGACAAAATGGTAGTAATTTGTGGAATGTTGGCCATCCATAATAAGATTGTGCTCATTCCAGGTATAATACTGGCCTTGTCGTATGGTGCCATTTGATGGAGTATAGAAGGCATCTATGGCATGATGACACCCACTTCTGGTACATTGCTGATCAAGGCATAATACTGTAATAGTTGCCATATTAGAGGCATCTATAAGATGATGGTATCCACCCAGCTATAATTGATGGTTCTACCATATCAGCAACAACTCCTGGAATATTATGATTGCCAGGGCATTGTGGTGCCCACTTTTAGTGTAATGGTTGCCTTGGAATAATCGTGATAGCACGGAGGTCCAGGGCATGGAGATTTCCACCTTTGGTGTAGTGCTGCTCTGGGATAATCATGTTAAATGTTGGTGTGTTGTGGGAATCCATGCATGATGGTGCCCACCACTTATAAAATGGCTTTTATAAAGCTGACAAAATACTGGTAATTTCTTGCATAGTTTGAGCCTCCATGAAGCACTTGTACCTATCTCTGATATAACATTTGTCCAGGCATGATGATGTATGTTCCTGGCATAGTATTTGCATCCATGCATGATGTCAACACCTTATAATGCTGCTCAAGGTCTATTTGTGCAAATGCTTGGTATTATGGGGGCATTAATGACATGATGGTGCCCATCTATGCCACAAAGTTCAAGCTGCAAAATGGTGGCAATTATTGGCACATTTCTAGCACTAATTGCAGGATATGTGTCATATGGCGTAAAGGCAGCATATATCATGTGTGGCATTAGTACATGTAAATCAGTTATAACATAACAAACTGATGGCATGGTATCATTCAACATGTGCAATAGCATTGGTGTGTGACCCTGTAAAATCCACCCGCTCTGTTGTGCATCACCTGAAGTTGTGAGATACGTATTTTTTTTAGGTCACCCATATCCCTTGAAACACATGACTAGGAATCTCCATGGAAGGGCATGATGGAAACATAAAATGAAGTGTAATGCATAAGTGAAGGAAGGTGCTATGAAACATCACAGGATATATGAAATTGAATTGTCTGAACTGCCTTTGTCACCAGGCCTGGAGGAGGCACTTTGCAGAGAAAATCTCTTCCGGTCATTCCATCAATGACAATCACTCTGGAGGAATTTCGTTCACCAAATATGGGTACCGGGAATGTACCGCCAAAATGGGGGTCCATTGTCAAAATCCACACTCCTGGTCTCTGTTCTGGGAAGAGGTGTTCCAGCATCCCTGAGATAAAGCACTTACCTTTTACTATGCCGCGCGCCCTCCACCTACAGATGTGGACAGGCAATCCGCAGTTTTTTCCCCACTGATTCCCCATTAGAGTTCTTCACAAGACCAGCGACACCTTTGCTTCGACCTAAACTTCTCCACGGCCACCACTATACTTCGATCTAGGCTCCTCATTGTGGGGTTGACGGGTAGCAGGCGGCCCGGTAGGTCTATAGCCCCCCCCCCCCACACACACACACACAAACAATAACAACACTTACACCTTGTTACAGTTACGGGCCTGAACCACGAGGCCGTCCCCGGGGTCCCTTTTAGTACCTCCTACGCCTCCCACTCCTGGCATCCACCACTTTCTCCAATTAGTAGGGTCCATGAGGTGTCACACCCCTCAGACCCCTACCACAGGTGGAACAGTCCACCAACATAACACTCATGGCACGCGGCAGACCCCTGGGTCGGCTTTGATCTTCTGTTGGAGGCGCTATGCCTCACCTATGGCAGACAGAGTCAGAACGCCGCTTATATTCGAGAACTTTCAATAAATTCCTAAAACGGGGACTAACAACACTGTAGCCGCAGCTCTCGCTGCTGCTGCTGATAACACCACTGACAGAAGGCTCCGGGCCTTTGCTGCGCCCTGGAAGTCTGCCCAAGCTCCTACCAACAGACACACAAGGTCAATAATCCGATACCAGTCATCTTGGTGTGAGAGTTCAGGTTGGAAGAATTTCCCCTTTGTTGTGGGCTTCGCCGGGGCCTTGGCTCCGCATTCCTGTGAAGTCCCTCCAAGCAACAACCCCCGTGCGTTAAATTAATCCTCGCCCTTCCGCTCTCCGCAGCCCCCGCCCACATCCTACTCTGGCAAACGAAGCTAAGGTTACTTACTACCTGCAGCGCATTCCTCTCCCGACACTGCTTGGTTTTCAGTCAAAACAAAGAGCGCAGTGTGCGCTGCTGTTCGGAGGGCAGCCGGCAGGGCTGTGTACCGCATAATTAAACAGTACAATGCGTGGTCTGTGCCGGCAGCCAGCGATTTAATCCATATTTAGTTAGGGCACGAGTTTTGGCAAATCCCACTTTGCCTGCATGGTGCCCAAAATTCATTTTACACGCGCGCCTGGAGCAGAGCTCTCAATGGGCTGGGGACTTGGGTGTATTTAAAGGGCAGGTGCTGGGTACCTTCCTTAAAATTAAAGGGCGAGTACTTGCACGTCTCAGCAGTGGTGCAGTCCCCACATTGGGATAGCACCGACACTTCTCAATAGCAAACAGCTCCTCTGGGACATTGGATACCTGCACGTCTATATTTTCATTTCAAGAACTGAAACCAATAATGGCGGGTGGGTTTTCTTGTGATCCTGCGGTTTTTCAGACAAGTGGTAAAAAACGGGAGTCAGGGGTTGCTTGATGCCAGTGTGGATTAACAGAGAAGGAAGGGTATGCGATTGAGGGCACCCGAAAACCAAGGCAAAGGCCGCCACTCTCCAGACGAGGACTTTTGTTTGTGTACAAAAAAAAAAAAGAATCCATGAGATTTAGGCTTTCCCTTCATTTGTTTGAAGGATAATTCCTCTATTTTGCTTTTTCAGTGCTAATCCTACAAAGGGAGATTTCAATTGATTGGTAAGATGCTCAATTATGTTCTTAAATTGTGCTCACTGAAGGCAAAGTCAGTCATTTGTCAAGCCCCAAGGCAAGCTGTTGCTTATCTGAGCTTTTTAAGCTCTCTAAAGGAGAGGGAGGGGGAACAGATCTGAAGCATTTTAGTTTTGCAAAGATAGTTACAGGCTGGATTCGGTTTGGCTTAATTAGAAAAAGGAATGTTTTCGACTTTTTCCAGTTGAAATAAACTTTTGTCTCGAGGCAAACAAATGGTAAACATTAAAATGGTCTCCCTTTCATCACTTCACACATCTCCAACGTTGGAGGGTCCTCATGCAAGGTTTTCAAGTTTTCCAGGGCCTCGTGTGAGTAGTCCATCTAGTTCAAGGCTTTAGTTAGCATTCTGGGATTTGTAGTTCTATGTTTCCCATTATAACTCCGGACTATAAATCAATGGATGCCAAGCAAAAACCTCGAATAGATGAATTACTCATGCATGAGCTTCTCGTGTATGGACCTGGGCAACTTGAGTTTGCTCCACATGTTCCTGTCGATGCTATTAGCTCATACGCTACATGGTAAATTCAATAATCACCACACAGTGTAGAATAACCGCTTAATTCCAAGGGTAAACCCAGCCCCCCTGGTTTCAGTACTGTGCGAGTGACTAAACCTGGATTGTGAAAAATCTAGTCATATCTTCTAAATAAGTAGAGCGCTGAAAGCTTTTTCTGCGAAGGGTGGGAAGCAGTGATACGAGATGATAGCTTCCAAGAACATATGGGTCAGTCGATGATTTTCTGATGAAGTGAGTGACCGGGGCATCTTTCCAGTTACCTGGGACAGTAGCCTTGGCTATGGAGAGATCACAGATGTCAGTGATGATGGGGATCACCGTCTCAGGGGTTACGGCAAGTAGATGGGGGAGACATGGTTGAGAAGCTGAACTGGACGTAATGGATGTAAGAATGGTGTGAACTTCTGTGTGGGATAATGCCTGGAAATTGGCAAAGGACCGATGGCTTCTGGGGACTTCGTCTCAGCAGTTGCAAAAACCAAATCCGTGGGGGGATTGTGGAGGGAAGTGTCCATGGTAGCGTAGTCGTGGGAAAGCCAAATAAATATTCCTACATAGAGCTCAATTGTTTGTGGCTCATACTGGAGGTAAGGGATGCAATGTTCCAGTTCTGGGTTTTTATTTAACAACGAAATGCATTCTGGGGATTATCATCCTGGTTCACATCTGTTGCACCAATTGAACTAAAGACCTGAAAATAATGATTTGTAAAAGAAAAGTCCAAGACTGGGATATTGTGTTCCTAGTGACACTGAGTCATCTGATAATCTAGTCGGAGATGCATTTTATTAAGGATTGCCTGTTAAAGAGCAACTTGCATCCAAAGATGTCTATAGAGACCAGCGGCGGCTCCTCCGCAATGGCGGAGGAGCATCACCCCACTGGCTCTATTACCGTTTTATTTTTCAGCTTCTGGCTGAGCCAGTGTATGTGGGGAGGGGCGGGCCAGGTCACAGCAGTTGAGGCGGAGTGATGTGCACTGCTCACTCTGCATGTCTGTTGGGCCGGCCGTCTTAAGCAGTGAAAGTATGCATTCATGTCTACCTCTGTAGTCTGTCGGCTGCAGTGTAAAACCTGCAGGGCGACCTGTTAAAATAAAACTTTTTAACAGGTAAAAACCATTAAAAAAAATTAGTAAGTTAACCTCATGTAAGTTTAGTAGCACACAAGGTAGAGTGCATGGTATTTACAAGTGGGGCATGTAGAACATTAATGGTACCATGTAGCTATGGTGACAAAACCCTAAAAGTTGTTTTCCCTGTAGTGGGCCTAGTTGTCCTATGTAGAAAACCAGACTACTGATTAACGTACTAATACTGTATCTCACAAATGGGACAAAGCTAGAAAGTTACTTAAACCATTATCAATTCAATGTTGAAGTCTGATTTTTAATAAATATTAAGGAAAAGTAAAGCTCTGTCAGCTCTCCACCTGTGCGCAACCTTGAATAGGTGCCAAGGAGATGTGAAATGCCTCCCAGCAGCAATCAAAAGGCTGACCTGAGTAGCTAGAAATGACTCCCCTTAGCTTTCCAGAATATTCAGAGTGGGGTCAATGGGCATGCTGTGACACTACATTGTCCAATCCTGCTTGATAGGTCTGTGGAGCAGCATGTAAGACTAGGAACACACTTGAAAGGGAGAGAACAGGATGTAAATACAGTTCTTGTGTATTCTCTGCATGGTTACTGAAGGACCCTGCTTTTGTCCTAGCAGACATCTGTGTCTGGGTTGTTGTAAGTGCAGTGCCTGCTTCCAACTCGTTTTAGAGTTATATGTGGGTTGACACTAGCATTAAGATAGTACAATCCCCACACATACCCAGCCCTCAGAGCCCATGTTTAGTGTGGTCGAAGACTTTTACCATCTTGAAAATGCCCTGCTACATGGCATTTTGCGCCTGTTTGCTGTAAGATAGACATGAAATACTGAAAAAGTTAGTAGGGTTGGTCTTGCGTACTTTTTCCCTATTGGTAAAGGAAAAAACCAGGAGTCACTCCACGCACTAGCTGGTGCCAGACATAAATGTGGCACCCCTAGTCACCTTTTTCAGAACAATTTCTAGGTCTGTCGGAAGATCAGAAGAGGACTTGATCTGCTGTCTGCAATCTGGGAGAAGCCCAGAAGGACAATGCAGTGGGCTACAAGGGTCGGTTGGCTGACCTCGTGTGCGGCTACAAGGAAACAACAAGCTGCAAGAGGTTTCTTCCCTGGGGTGCCCAGTTGGCTAGTGTCAAATAGACTTGCAGTGGACTTTTACTGCTGGTCTCTGTCTGATACCCTGAGAGTCTTTAAGTGCCTGCCTTGGGCTGCTGGGGGCCTTTGAAGTGTACTGCTGTGGTTGATGGGGACTTAAAAGACTAAGGGCCAGATGTACATAGGTTTAATTTAGGTCTCAGATGGCCCGATTCGCATTTGCGACCACAAAAAAGCTTTTTTTGAATGTACAAAGCCCTATTTTGTGATACTGTAACCTATTACAGAAATGCAAAAACTGGTTCGTGATTTGGTATTAGGAAGGGGCTTGTTAAGGGTGTCCCTTTGTAATAGCGACTCGTAGTGGTATGTGTGAAGGTTTTGTGGATGAAATGCGATAGCAAAACATTCTCATTTTACCGCCTACTTCAAGTAGGGGGTAACCAATTTGCAAACAGGAAGTGGTCCCCAAGGGACCCCTTCCTCTTCGTGAATGGTTGTAAAAAATGTTTTCATTTTTCTTTTTGAAACGCATCCCATTTTCCTTTTAAGGAAAATGGGATGCATTTTTAAAAAAAACATTGCTTTGTTTAAAAGCAATCACAGACATCGTGGTCTGCTGACCCCAGCAGTCCAAAATCCATGTGATTTTAGTAATTCCCAATGGGTCGCAAATTGCGACCTACATGGTGAATATTAATGAGGTCGGTCTATTTGCGACCCACTGGGAATCGCTAAATGTGTAAAACACACATTTGTACGTAGCTGTTTGCGATTACCAAATAGTGAATCACTAGAAATCGCAATTAGGTAACTGCAAACCTGAAGCTATATACATCTGGCCCTCAGTCAAAGTGTAAAATCTTTGACCAGGATGAGCAAGGTTGGTGTATCCGACTCTCGCTCCATCGCGGTTGGCCTCAAATCACGCCTAGGTCCCCGTCTAGCGTGACCATTGCCTATCATTGGCACATTCACTTAAAACATTTTTAATTCATATCTACGTTTCCCCTTATTGAATGTTTGACATTTTAGTGTTCTTCTCTTGATTAAGTTTTGCTGTATTTTTCTTATTCACTTTGGGATTTTTATTGTTTGGTGTTTTGCCTTTATTACTTTTTGGGTACTGCATAAATACTTTACAACTTCACACATTGCCCTTTGTGACTCCTTTCTGCTATGTGCCAAAGCTACCATGGGCTTGAGCTCAGGGTATTTAAGTGATTTAGAAGGTTCAACCTGATAAGGGGTGTGGTTATTTCTTGAAGTGGACTGTGGCCCACCCCAAATATTAATCGAATATTTTACATTGCTGACAGCAGTGAGTTCAAGAGGTTTGTAGTACCATGCAGTGTTTTACGTTGATATTAAAAGTCCATCTCTAAATTGACAGCAACAATTGACTTTTTTGGATTTTTAATTGCCTTTTTGTTTTTAATTGGGTCATATCTGATTTTTGCCATCTTCATTCTTGCACTCAATTTTTGCACCTTAAGTTTTTGGGAACATGGAGGTGGATCTGGGTAATACGGAGATCCATAGCAAGGCAGAGCTGAGGACCATGTGCAAGCAACAAGAGCTGAAGCTGTACAAGCAGTCCAAGGAGAAGGATTACCAAATTGTCCTCAGAGTATGGAGGACGTCTGCCTGATACAGTGCACCTCAAAAGAGAATGGCGATCAACTTGAGGAGGGGAATGAGGATAACACTGAGAAAGACCCACTACCAGGGGAGTGTGTTCTCCAAGAAGCAGCATCACTGACATTGTCAAGGTCAGGGAGCTGTGCGCCCTCCCACAGTTTGTACCCATCGGTGCTGTAGGAGCAATAATTCTATAGGGCCTTGAGATTGCAGCTGCCGACCATTTCCCTTGAAGAGAAAAGGCTGGCCTTGGTTGCAGAGGAGAAAAAGTTGACCGTGGCCTTAGAAGAAAAGAAGGTCCTGCTTTACCATGGGAGGAGCCAGCAATAGATGGAGTGGAAGTCCTGAAGGCGCCTCTGAGGCTAGTGATGATGGTGGCAGTGATTTAGAGGTGTGTAGGAGAGGTGAACAACGAGACCACAATCCAAAAGACCTGGCACCTAGTTATGTGGCGGTGTGTACTCAAAACAATGGTTCACCTGGAATGAATTGACACAAACTTTGTAGATAAGCAAATAAATATATTCTAAGCATACAAGTAATGTAGTAAAAACACGAATACACTAGACTTATGGGTGATTAAACCACAAAAGTATAGCAACTAGATGTATAGTGTAGTAATTTGTAGACGACATAGAAATTGCACAGATGTCACATACACAGTGCAATAAGCAGACAAATCAACAAATATGCACTGTGTCTCATGGTGGGAAAACAAAGTGAACAGGTGGCAATTTTATCTACAGGCAACGACTTTCAATATGTGTTGATAAAAGCACTCGTGTGCCGTGGTAAGTCTGTTTGTTTTCTTCGAGCCAGGTCAGCTTCTTCCTTTACAGTTAATCGATTTGGCTCATAAACAGAGCTTGCCACATCACAGCTATTGCTTAATCCGGTTCCTTTATTTCACAAAATTACACCAAGTGCATCACAACATTAAAAGCCTACGGGTTTTGTCTGTAGCCTTCCACAGGGCCATTGCAATTAGCAGACAAACCAACAAATATGCACTGTGTCTCAGGGTGGAAGTGAACAGGTGGCAATTTTATGTACAGAGAACGACTTTCAATATGTGTTTATAAATGCAAACATATGTGAATAAATTAAAACGGTAAATTGTTTAAAGCCAGTGATAATTAGTATGCTTTGGTGTCGATGGTATTTTTAACTCTTTAGAAATGTCGAGTTCTCTTTAGGACAAAGAGACAACAGGGACATCTATGTGGGGAACTAATGAAATGATGGCTAATGAAGGAAGGATATTCCTATTTTTGGTATGCTAGGGTAATAACAGGAATATTGCCTGCAGATGTAATTAGCAACTGATCATAATAGCAATGTTGCCAGTTCGTAATTATTATGATCAACATTCCCGTTTCAAGATGGTCGCTGCGTTCACTTTCTCCCGGTGTCACAAAACCACATTTCAGCGTCAATTGGGATACCAGAGCTATAGCAGTGCTTATGGCTAGAGATGTCTTCTGATAGGTTAGGGTTTCTGCACCGCCTTCAAAATCTATACCAATAATTTCATCTTTTACAACCATAGAACAGAGGTTTCTAAGCAGAGGTCAGGGTAAGGGGATGATGCAGGAATGGATGCAGGCGTCCAGTGTTTGTTGCTGCATGAGCGTGGCAGCTTGCCTCATAGCTCCAACAATACTAGTAATTAGGCACACTATTTTGATGTTACCCTCCCAAAGCAAACTCATGTAAACAAGTCAGACCTAAAAGTGAATCACACATTGGGCCACCAGCCCAAGCATGGAAGGGAACTATTTTAAGGTGGATGTACTTGATTCCAGTGACCAGCACCTGCAGCTCTTTATTTATTTTAGTCTGTCTGATGTGGCAGCTTCCCTTGTTCCTTTCATTTTCTTAACCTGTCTTTAGATTCTCTTATACACCAAAGCAAAGCCAGATTCAAGCAAAATACTTTTTTTTTTTTAAATTAAAATGTGCCTATCACTAAAGTCAATAACTTAAAACCTTAGGATCTACATGAAATGCCAGTAACATAATACAAGCATAATGTGTGTCACCCATCCCTTTTAAAACATCCCATTACTAATAATTATTTTTAAAGAGTTAAAACCCTATGAGGTGATCATCATCGTAATTAGCGCTCCCGGTTTTATGGTATTTATTTTTTGCCATTTCCGGCTTTATTTATTCATATTTATTTTTGGGGCATTTTATCTGTATTTATCCACATGTATTTTTTTCACAAACAAAAGAAGACTCTGCAGCTAGTATTTTTCCACATTTAGCTGAAAACGTTGCCATTCGCAGAATGTCCCAAATTAAAAGTGCTATCACAAGCCATTTTTCTCAGAACCTTGCTGGTTCTATCATCAGCACAGAGTGCCACATTCTCTCCCCCACTGAACACCCTACTGCCCAGGGGCGTAGCTAGAGCTTCTGGCGCACGGGGCTATCCCTCAGATTGCCGCCCATGGCAGGTAGCGGGAGTTAGGGGGTGCTGGGTAAAAAGAACGGCGAGCACTTGAAAGAGGTCCTAGAGACACGTGATATCGCCGCTAATAGTTACCTCGATCATGCAAGTTACATGCACATACATGACTCACGCCAAGGCTACACAGTTGAATACACCGGCAGTACAAAGACATACAATTGATGGACGGAATGCAGAACAAATCAAAAAATTCACCCCCAGTCAAGAGATCAGGGTTAAATCCATCATTCTTTTGCTCACCATGCAACCCCTGTTTAGACTTGGTCATATGCAAATCAAGACTGATTTGCATATGGCTGGGTTCAAACTGGAATGGCATAGGGAGCAAAAAAACTAAGGCTTTAGGCCCAGATCTCTGTACTGAGATGAATGTGTGACATTGTTCTGCATTCTGTCCATCAATTGTTCTACAGTTCTACAAGTACAGAGGTATCAAGGTTGACTTGTTTGCAACCTCCAGCATATTTAACCAAAAATATGACCAGATTCCTATATGCAGTGGCAATGTGTTGGTCTGAATAGATGTTATTACACCTTCCTAAATTGAGGCTATTAATAACTCATCACAATTTCTTTCTGCTTTTGAGCACTCCTCAGGACTTTAAAAAGTTCATGATTGTGTTGTATGACTGTCAGATGCTTGCTAACCAAAATGATTTCAGATCTGTGCTGTGTTTATTCTCAATTGTGGCTGCGACTCTCTCGGTGATGGCTCACAAATATGACTGGACACTTTCAGTTTCATGCACACTGCGTCCCCTGTCCAACTTGAGTACCTGATTTCCCACAGCTTGGTGTTGGCTTTTTGTTCTTGGGAGATTATTGATGCAGGAGTTGCTCGCTGTAGAGCCATTGTCTCCAGCCTGGGTCAGGCTTGCCCTCACAGCAGCTCACTTGTAGTCAGTGTCCAAGGACAGTCAAAACCTTGTCTTGTTGCAAACCATTGCAAACCTGTAAGAGGAACATGTCCAGGAATCAGATGTCACTTTAAAGTTTTAAGGTCCCACCTTCGTGTGTAAGTGGCCCTAACATCCAGTGTCACACTGAGAAAGCATGAGTGGTTCTTGCTGGCCTTTGGTGAGAGAAAGTAAGAAACCTTTGTAAAGGCAGCTGGTTTCCTTTCCTTTCTTTTGCACCCTGCATTCTGAGGAGTGACTATGGCTACTCTAGAGCCATGCATGTAAAACGTGACTTGCATTAACGTAGAACACATGCTTGTACATGCTGATCTCTTGTGATGAGCCTACACACATACTAGACCCAAAACTTCACTTATAAGGTGGTGGCTATGGAAGATCAAAATAAGGAGAAAAGATACCTATTAGCATGTATTTGATAACACAAGTAAGAAGAGTAATGGTTTCATTCTCAGGAATGTTCTAAGATGAAATTGTTCCTATCACTTGTCGACAACACCAAAGACCGCAATCGCGAATTTCGACGTGAAGCAAACTTCAGTTTCTTTATCTCCTGCTGTTCGGTGCTCAGAAGCATGGCAGGCTGTCTCCTAAACCAAGGCTAGCTTGAAACCTATGGTAATTAATTCTGTATCTGGGACCCCATGCTTCTTTACCCCTTTCAGTTCTGAGTTTTTACTTGGAGATCCATAGATAAATTTAACCATACATAATAAATAAAGCTTCTTAGGGAGTGCCAGTTTTCCTGTTAGAGTGGGAGTCAAAAGCAAACCAGCCGAATCCTGGAATGGCTTAGGTTCCTCTCACAAATTAAGTTACTGAGGGAAAGAATGAAATTTTAAATGTGGCCGACAAATAAGCAAGAAATAATCTTTGTGAGATTTTTAAAAACCGATGGAAACTTCATAGCTTTACTTGATCATCCATAGGGGATAAAGGATGTAACGCACATTTTATAAACCCCTAAAAAACACCAAATAGCTTGTTTTAAGATTCAGAGGTCTTCACAAATAGGGTTAAACCTAATAGTGAAACATAGAATCCTAACAAAACCAGGTGTGAGAACAATTGAGAGCTCCTTTAGGCATACATGACAGTAGACTCACATAGCCCCAACATCAGACTACAAGTGTCCTCTGCAATACCGGTTGTTTTGTGTTCAGAAAGTTACAGCCGGTAACTGTATGCACACAAATAACAGAAGGGAGTAGTCCTTTAAAATCTAAAATATATTGATATATGCAGAAGTCGATCAGTGAGTCAAAGTTGATACAAGCATGAGTGTACATCAGTAAAAGTTGCAAGGATCAGGTGCCTTTAAGCACACTGTTGGGTTCAAAACAGAGATATTAGGATTACATGCATTAAGAAAACGATGAGCCATAGGCGCAAAAATCTGGTCACAAAGTACTTGCTGCATATTGCGAACAGTTAAGATTTTTAAGAAGTGCTGTAGGATTAATCTTAAAAATCTAAATCGTTGTGGGTCAGAATCTGACCATCCTTATGAAAATTAAGGTAGATCACAAATTGCAACACAGTACTACTGGAGAAAATTACAGGGATGGTGGCCTGCTGGGGTCAGCAGACCACCATGTCTGTAATTACTTTTTAGTCAATTACATTTTTTGTGCTAAGTGGTGTAATATGCCAGTGGTCAAACGTTTTGATTTACGATTGCAAATGCAATAGGTCTCGCAATTGTTTGATTTAGAGCTATTGACATTGCAAATGTTATTGTATATCTGTAATAAAAAAAAGGTAAATGAAGCCTTTAAAGCATGCAGTTTAAATACATGTAACAAACAGTTTCCATTAAAATGATTGTGAGGGCCCCTGAGCAGCTGTACTGTACAACTTCCTCCTCCCCCGTCACTAGCAATCACCTCAGCGGCCTGCTCCAAATATAATTACCACTCTCCTCACAGTCAGATTTTGTGCACAAACATTTCTCACATCATGTATAATCACCTGGTTAATTATCAATAGTAGCCCTTTTTCCCTTCTTGGGCCTCTGTCTTCGGGGGGGCTGGTGCTTGTCCGCGCTTCATAAAGATTGTCTGTGCTTCGCCACGTCTTTGTGCTCAGGCGCCACTGCCTCCTCATGCGCCGCTGCCTCCTCATGCTACTATCTCTTACAGTGAGCCCTAGTTCTTAGGCCTCGCAGCAGTGGCTGCACGATGTAACTAACTTGTGTGGTGTGCGGAGCAGGCCCTTTTCTTTTCCTGCTGTTTGGCCCGGGCTCTGATACGATGCTCCCAACCTGCCTTTCAGTTCCATGATTCATGTGGCCACATCCCGACATGGAAGGCGTAATCATCATTGGCACGGAGAGCAGTGGTGTAGCGAAAGTTGAGGGGGCCCCCATGCACAGTACACGGAGGGACCCCGCTCCGGATGTAACATAGTTGCCAAGGTTTCAGATTGCTATGTGTGACATTTTCATAATTTCAGTGTAATTATGAGTGACATTTCAACGACTATGAGTGAGATACTTTCTCGCAAGCAAATCAAGTAATGAAGATAAGGGAAACCTATTAATATCAGAAATTACACCCATTAAAGCACATCTGCTAATGTTTCAGATTGCTTATGTGTGACATTTTCATAGATTCAGTGGATTTATGAGACATTCAGTGACTACATTTGTGACATTTAAAGTGACACTTTCTTGCAACCAAAATCCCACAATGAAGTCCATGGAAACAGACAAATATCAGAAAACACACTCATTTGTGCAACATGAAAGTCACACTCTACAGCAGGTGCTTTTAAAGCTATTTGTTAATTTCTAATTAATTAGCATCCTCCGCCCCAACCGCAGCTCCAGGTGAGGCTGAACCACAAGTAACAAAGGGAACTCTGTGACAAAAGCGGCAACCCACTGAGCTATCCACATACAACACAGGTCTGTAACATGCTGGTAGACTTTCTTTATAGCAGGCATATTAACTGTCTGCGCTACTTTATGGTGAGAGTGAAAACTATCAGTAGAAAACAGTATGACCTCTGTCCAGTGGGATCTTTAATCACCCGATTTATATGTGACTTTCACTTAGCAAGTCTCTTAGTGTTGCGAAAATAAAACCTGCGGCTTCGTACTGTCAAGCAAAGATATTAAACTCTTTGAACTAATAAATCAGTAAATCAACTGCTAGTTTAATTAGACAAAACTACCACCTTAGATGGCTCTGTATTTACAGCACAGACAACTTTAGTGTGGATTTGCACGGCGCTGTGCTGTGCTGGGGCCCCCTCCCCATTCTCGTAACAAATATTTTAAAAGGCAGGAATAAATTATATTAAAATGTGCCTTACTTAGTCTCTTGATAGAATGATGCTGCTGGCGGACCCTGGAGATTGCTTGCCTGTCTCTTCTTCAGTCAGGGCGAGCAGCCTGCGCCGCCTGCTCCCTATGGGACTCATCCTGTGAGTGGTGAGTCCAGGGCACAAGTTAGGCTCTGCCTGGGCACAGCAACAGCCTATGGCGAGTTCAGGAGGAGGTGGTCGGTTCTCGACTCGAACACCGGCTTCCTTCTTTTCTCGGCCTGGCCATGCAGCAGAACAGCAAGTAATTTCCTGGGTGCTTGGGGCCCAGCTGGCGGGCAGGAAATTGAACATCCTGCTACAGGTTGGGCCCACCGGACACGGCTCCTGCCCAACCAACAGTGCGTCCACGTGGGACCTGACAGACTCCGGCTCCTTTGTGCCTCCGCCCGTCTTATTGGGGGCCGCAATTCTCCTTCTCTCAGGCGATGGGCAGCGTGGGTAACGTAACCTCTCTAGTCTTGCCAGGTCCGTCATGTCAGCGCGTGGCGGTGGCTCGCGTTACTGCTGCATTTTAGAGGCACTGCGCAGGGGCTGTCCAAAACATGACGCCCAGGGTCGTCATTCGTAGCGCTTTCGTGCGCTGCGTGATTGACGGCCCTGGGAGCCACATACAAGGTTATGCCGCGCACCGCACCACCGCCACTATGCTAGGTGGTGCGTGCGTGCACTGCAGGAAGCCAGTGCGCTTGCAGGCAGTTATTGCAGTCACATGTGCAGACAGCGTTCCTTCGCGACAGACTCACAGTCGCGTGTGTGGGGTGGGTGCTGGCCGGGTCGGTGACGTGTATGTCAGAGTGTGACAATAAATGCTGCCGCCGTGTGCCACCAGGGTCGCGCAACCCTTGGCCGCCACCGCCCCCAAAATAGTGCCGCCTGGGGCGGACCGCCCCCACCGCCCCCCCCTAGCTACGCCACTGCTACTGCCCCACTGAGAGAAACTCGCACTGCCTTCACCTACAAGCCAATTGTGCCCCGCTATAAACACCTGGAAGCTTTAAGTTGTATTCATAGGGAATACAACTTAAAGCTTTTACACTCGTTATTCAGAAATCAATTCATGTTTTTGCTTGATAAGCTAAGGACATGAAAAGAAAAGTAGAGCTTCCCTGGCAAATTCTGTAAGGTGGCGCTAATGTGTTTTGGTGTGAATAAAACCAATCTGTCCACTTTGTGACTATCTGTCTTGTTTTATTTAGTTATGTATTTATTGTTTGTATTTTAACACCTTTTATCTCTCCTCCTGAGGCTGCATTTTGGAATAGAAACATGTCAGAAAAGGACATTTGCAGCAAAACTATTTCCTCTTTTTTTTAAATCCATTTCTCAGGGAAACGAACGATGGAAAGGAGAGGAAAGAATAGCTACGGTTTTCTGCAAGTGAGAAGGAGCGCGACAGAAAGAGAGGGAATAAGAGGAAGAAAGGGGGGGCAGCAGAAGTGGACAATGTCCTTGTCTTCTCTGGACAAGGAGGAAGAGACAGCAATGGTTATGGGCTATGCAGTTCGGCAACAAACTCTGTGAACACTCCAGTCAGTGGCGTAGCAAGGCTTTGCCGAGTTTGTGGCCGGATTGTTCTTGCAGCCACACCTACACAGTTTACTGCTCTGCAGTCCGGTCACAAACTCGGCAAACACTCCACTGCTTTAGCCGCCCCCAAAACTGCATACGCCACTGACTCCAGCCCCCCTACCCATGGGCACTTACCTTTGAAATGGCTGCCGCAGAGCTCACTCGAGGGGTGGAGCGGAGTCACAGAGATGGCTGGGGCAGCAACAAAAACAGCAACAGGAGCTCAAAAAAGACTCCTCATTGTAAGAAATTTCCAGCAAATCAGGAGGTGGTGATTCTTGTTACTGTAGGCAGGCATAGCCCTAGAATCAGGAAGAGGGCATGGTGAGGCAACTCTCTCCTCCTTGAGCACGGCAGCGCAGCAAAATGTGCTAGTATTTTCCCATTATTAAATATAAATACAGACAAAGGAAAACTTGTTTTCCATCTGTAGTTATATGTAAAAATCAATTTAAACGGAAAACTGGGAGCCCTAATCGAAATCAATATGGGTGTGTGGTTTTGGTGCCAAACAAAAAGGCTCTGCGTTTCGCTTGAGTTTTTGTTGGATTTATATATCAAATTCTGCATAATTTCTACGGTGCAAGCTAAACTTTAGCTTCTTCACTATACCTGTACAGCAAATGGGGGTACTGTTATATAGTTGTTTACTTGAGTGCTCGCAGAGATGAGAACAGCGTGATCTTGTCTGCAATTGTATATACAGTGGGGCAGATTTACAAGCCTCTTGCGCTGCCGGTGCATCACGTTGCCTGACGCACTGGTGGCGCAGCCTGCTAAGTGATATTTACATGAACAGGTAAAGTCACCCTGCGTGACTTAACCTGTGTTTGTAAATATCGCCACTGTTCATGCAACACTTTGCGAGTAAGAGGTGTGACATGGGTGTTGCTGTGGGTGTTCCCACGCAACACCCATGTCCACTGATGCATTTCCAGATTTTGTAAATCTGGAAATGCGTCAGAATGCTGCGCTACCCTAGGGGTGGCGTAGCAAGGTGCCACGAGGAGAAATGTTATCATTTCTCCTCGTTTTTTTCCTCTTTCAATGCGTGCTGCATTCTACAGCACACATCAATTGATTGTTTTTGTGCATGAAGGTGCCCCTTCCTGCACAAAAACAACCTCCACATGATGCAGGCATCCTTGCACCATGGTGCAAGGGTGCCTGTGCCGGCGCATGGCAGCAGTTTGTGCGCCAGCACAGGGGGAAGCACAGAGATGCAACATATTGTTGTAAAAATATCGCATCCCTGTGCTTCGAAACTAACGCAGCGCGGCGCAGCAAAATGACTTGCAGCACCGCGCTGCGTTAGTTTCTTGTAGATCTGCCCCAGTATGTCTTTTGAGGTCCCTGCAACTAACTGAAAACATGCATAAGGTTTGATTTATAACCATACAGGTGCCACCTCCATTTATACTAAATATTTCTCATCACATGATTGCATTTTTAAGAAAGAGTATGTCTGCAATAGCAGTTTTAAATTATTTGGACATAAGTAAGCAGTACTTTTTATGAATACTAAACAACAAAGCGCTCTTCAAGGAATTAATGGATGTTATGACTGATACTGTGTTTTTCTCTGCCATGGCTTGAACATTTATTAAAAGCAGGCAAGATTAATAATCCACACATTGGGGCCATTCACAAGGGCAAACTTACATACGAGTAAATCCACACTTTGTAGTAAATTTACTACTTTTAGCAATTCACTATTTTCAAGTGTTAACTATAAAGTGTAGACTTACATCACTCCAACCCTTGAAACCAGGGGTTGGAGCCTAACTTATGAGTGCAAAGCTACTACTTGTAACTTTCACATGTAGGCAGAGGTCTCACCATTGGGGTGGAGATCTCACTACGGTAAGTATAGAGAAAGGTCAAAAAGTTAACTAAACTTTAATTTAAAAAAGGTACAAATAATTTCATTTTAAATATTGATACATTTAATATATTTATTTTAAATGCAGAAGAAAATATAAAATGCTACATCACAATTTTTTTTACAGCCTTTAATTTTTTTCAGTTTTGTATAACAATGCAAAGAAAACAATCAGCAAGCAGTGGTGAATACGGTAGAAAACAAAGTACACATAGATCAATTATGGCTTACAGTTTACATTACCGGGTATACTAGGCACACCTCACATAAGAACAACTAGACTCACCCTGCTCCCCTCCCGCCTTCAGCTTGTTGCTACATAACTATTAACTTTATTTTAAATTAAATATTAAGTTAGTTAAAATTAAAATTATTTTTAATATATTTTTTAAAAAGCTGACCTGAAGTAAAAATTTTATATTATTTATTAAGCATGAAATATTCATAACATTTATATGTATAATTACTTCAAAATGTAATAATTTTTTTTTTTTAAGGAAAGTTTTTTTTAATTACAAAAAGATGATTACATTATTTTAAATGCAATCTTAATTTTTATATACAGGTAATTTGTTAGCATTGATTTTGTATTTTAAGTTGAAATAAATTAATTTATTTTAACACTATTTCCTGTGGAATTCTATTTTAAGACCCTAGCTTCAATATTTTCTATGAAAATGCGTTGGAGTACCAGTATTTGGCCATATGTGGTGCTAGATTTACTCCAGGTCTGAGCTGGAGTACCTGCATTAACTACCGAAGTGCAGTCTGTGAATAAGAGTGGCTTTACTCTTTTGTGAATGGGTGCATGTCCTTGCTCAAACCCCTCACCAACTCTCCCTTCACCCCTCGTTACTCCTTCCTAAATCTCTACCATTTAGAAGTAAATATTTCCTATTTTCCTGCCACTCCATCTCATCCCTTTCGCATTTACTACAAAAACTATACCCACAAATGTGCAGATCTCTGTAGTTGGGTGGAGCTCTCCGCACAGAAAGCAGAGACAGAGACCTCCATATGTAGGTTTTTAGTACTATTGTAGTACAACTAAATATACTACTAAATACAGTTTGTGAATAGGCACATTGTTTTCTCTCAACTATTCTATCCTAGTCTATCAACTCCTTCATATAAACTCTGACGAGCATGATGTTACTCTAAAGGGAATAATTATTTTTCATCATCCAATTGTTCGACCTTGTGCTCTCTGCAGTCACCCCCAAACGTTTTGCCTTTTACCCTCTACTTTTTGCTGAGTTTGTTTTTGTTGGCCTTAGGACTCTGTGCCATTTACCACTGCTAACCAGTGCTAAAGTACTTGTGCTCTGTCCCCTAAATATGGTTTGGTTGGCTTATACCTAATTGGCTATTTAATTTTAAGCCCCTTGTAGAGTGGTATACCATAAACCCAAGGCCTGTAAATTCAATTCTACTAGTAGGCCTGCAGCATTGATTGTGGCACCCACTTAAGCAGCTCTTTAACCATGTCTCAGGCCTGCCATTGCAGAGCCTGTTTGTTCAGTTTTAAATTGCCCTTTCGACCCGGCAGGCCCAAACCTTCCTTTTTAATACCTAAAAGTCACCCATAGGGTAGGCCATGGACAGCACAGATGGAAGGGTGCAATGTATTTAAAAAGTTGGACATGTACCTTTAAGTTTTACATGTACTGGTAGTGGAAAAACTCTTAGATTATCTCTCCCATAGGATAACATTTGACTTGCCTTATTACATTTTATAAGTGTAATTTTCAAATGGGAAGAGATCATCAATTCATTTTTGGTGTCTTTGAAATTGGGGTGAAATACCCTATTTAGTGGTGAGGTCCGTTTTTTTAATCCCAATTTTTAATATGTCACTTTTAGAAAGTTGGTATTTACCTACCCTTAGCTCTTTAGACTTTGTGAATTCCCCCAGAAGGTAACCCAATAGAGGGATTAGGCGTGCCTGAATTGGCCACCTGCTGGCAGGAGGGGGGCAGACCAGAGCTGAGCACAGTCCCACTTACAACTGAATAGCCTGTGTTCTACATTCACACCAAGGGCCTAAAGACCCTGCATTGTCACTTCAGCCAGCTTGGAGCCAGGGCAGGGGAGGAATGGAATTTCGCACACTTCAAAGCCACTGTCTAAAAGCTTCTCCCATTTCCAGAACAAGGGCACCAGGGTATGAAAGTAGGACTTCAGACACCAACTCTTCAGTAAACTTATGGACCTATGGATACTCTGACAGGAAGAAGGACTGCTGTGCTGCTGAAAGGAATGCCTCTCTGCTGGACTGCTACTCTAAAGTTGCTATGCCCTTCTGCATTGACCTGCTGCCTACTGCCCTCTTGCCTGGGGAAGAACTGGACCTGCAACTTCATCTTGAACCCAGGACCCCAGAGCGACTCAAAGGGCTAGTCTGCTGGACTACTGATCCGCACATCAGGGACAAAAAAGGCTCCCCAATAGCTCTTGGACCCGTGTTCAGCAAGTTCCTGACCCCCAAGTGGTGCCTCTCAGGTCCTGAATCCATGGTGTGGTTCCCGAGCTCTTGAATTCAAGATTTTGGGCTCTTTGTGACAGCAAATTGGCCAATGCATACTGGAACCACGCCGCTCGCAATGAAAATCAACTCTAGCCTGTCTCTTCGCACAACAGCATGGACAGCCAATAAGAGATCGTCAACGTGAATCTCCAGCCCTCCCGACCTGCTCTTTGCACTACACTGAATGCAGGCTGTGGCGCAACCCTTGCTCCTTGCAGCCCTCTCCAACACAAATAGGACTCTTGGCACAAAACTTTAGAAGGTAAAACTTCAGTGGGACAAATATGGGACTGTATCCGACCCATGCTTCATCACAGTCAGCTTGAACTTTTGACTTTGACCTGGACCTGACCAGAGCAACCAGATAGGCGTGGTTGGTGGAGCTACATTGCAGTTTATTATCTAAAAATGTATAACTCCGGTTCTATTGATTGAATGTTTGCTGTTTTGGTGTCAAATAATTGATTACTCTATTTCTCTAAATTGGTTTGTGTTTTTTCGTGCTTGTGTTTTCACTTTATTACTGTTTGTGTGCTGCATACATACTTTACACATTGTCTCTAAGTTAAGCCTGACTGCTTTTTGTGCCAAGCTAACCATGGTTAAGTCCAGGTTAATTTAGTTACTTTTTGTGGCTCAGCCTGCAAGGGATTGTGGCTGTTGCTTGTGCAGGGCTCACACCCCAGTCAACCAACAACCCAATTTCTTACACCCAAATAGAAAAATTACTTTTGACTCTCAATGTGCTGCTCTGTAGGAGTCAGAGAAAATGTGGGGCATATGTACTACGAAGTGGCAGAGCATGGTGTTTGGCTTCTTAGCTCAACGCCATGCTCCGCCACTTCTGAAACGCAGGGCTGCACCATATTTACAACAATATGGTGCAGCCCTTCATTTCCTCCTGCGCTGGCCCTACATTTAGCAGCCTAGCACCAATGCAGGCACCTTTGCACCATAGTGCAAGGGTGTCAGCATTGAGGGAAAGACTGTTTATGTTCAGGAAGGTCTTCCTTCCTGCACACAACCAATCTTTAAATGGGCATTTTGTAACTCCTATGTGTGCTGCTTAATGCACACATAGAAGTAGCAAAATGTAATGTTTTTATTAATTGTTGATGTGCAGGAAGGGTCACCTTCCTGCACATAAACAATCAATGGCCTATTGCTGTTTCTATTTGCGCTGCGCAATGCAGCACACAGAGAAACAGCAAAAACGAGGAGAAATGAAACATTTCTCCACATTGCACCTGTTTAAGACCAGGTTTTCCCTGGTATTAATTTTGGCATTGCCCCATATTTACACTGTCCTTGAAAATATGGGGCAGCACCAAAATCAATGGGTGTTGCGGTGGAACGGCCACCGCAATACCCATTGCCCACCCCTTTCATGCTAAGTATAGCGTGAAAGAGGGCTTTATTCATAAGGCAGCGTTAAGCTGCTTTGTGAATAAGGTGAAGCCCCTATCGCCACTACAACATCCTGAAAAGTGACGTTGTAGTGGCGATAGGGGCTTGTAAATCTGCCCCTGTATTTGGTCACATGCTCAAATTGCTCCCATTTGTATCAAGCTTTTCCTTTCACGGTCCGTTTTATGGCATACCCGTGTTTAAATCAACAGCATAAATGTACGATTATTGTATTTGGATATCACTGATAAACCATATTTATTGTGTACATATGTATGATTATATCATGAACTATAAAATATGTTTTTCTTGACAAAAGTTTAGATGAAATAAAAGCTCTCAACAGTTGATGATCATCACTAGTAGAAGGTTACAGTCTGTAGAAAACAGACTGCTGGCTATGGAAAGCAGATTAATCGAGATGAGCAACAGTTCAGTGACGTACAATATGTTACTAATACATTTTATGGCTTGCAGCGTGACATTTATGTTCTGTAATGTCCTGCTGCAAATTTAGAAAATCGAAATAGATGCAACAAATTTGAGACTTTATGATCTGTCCGAAGGAGCAGAGGGTAATGATAAATTTCCTTAACAAGATTCTTCCTGCGATTGTAGGCTTGCTTATTTCTCAAAACCGAAACATACAAAGAGCTCATACGCTAGTTCCGTCTACATTATCAACTACGCCCTGAGTATCACCATGATCTTTTTGGAATACATAGACCTCCTTAACATTATTAAAGGTGTTAAAGATAAAATGAAACATATCTGGTCTGACCATCAACTGTTTATCTCTGAAGACCCCTCTAATGCCACAACTGCAAGAAACAAGTATGCCTCACTATGAGGACAATGCTCAACAACTCAGTATTCACTCAGGTGCCATACATCCTTGTAGTCTCAAGATTGCGGACAATGGAATCTGTAGATCCTTTGAGCAACTAAATCAGAAACGAAAATATATTAATAAAAACTGTTGCATTACTATTTCATCCCTATGGATATTTCTACTGTGAAACCTATTTAACCACTTTTCTTTATATTTCTTGTTGGTGCATTAACGCTTTTATATCTAATTATCTCTGCGGGTTCCCTTTTGCTTGGTTGCTATGTTCAAATTATGTCTCAAGGGTTTATTGTTTTATGTGTTTTCTAGTTCTGGGTTCTATGCCTCGTACTGCTGGCTCTCTTTTAACAATGGTCTATTTCTCTTTGCTTTTTTACTCATTTCTCGTCACTCTTTTTATCTTGTTTAAATTTTTGAAAGGGCCTTTGTTACATCCCTTATGCTTTCTCCACTTTATTGTAATAGTTCGTATTGTCACATTTATTTGACTCTATTTTTGTTTTGTTTACTACAGGTTTTCATTGGTGTCTATATTCAGCTTTTTTCATTGTTCATGGTTAGTGTTGTCTCAGAGAATGTCTGTGATCTTAGCAACTCCGTCAAAAGATAAAAGGGACTATGTCATTTTTTAAACAGAATGCTAAAATTGCCTTTTTACCAATTGCAACAAATTAGAATCTTTAAAAGACCACGGAAGAAAAATATAGTTTTTTTTCTCTTGCAGCAGACATTGAAGAAGCACTGTCCTTTTTCACAAATCTCTTTATGTAGAAACATTGTCTCAGGAGTGACATTCTGAGGAAAGAGGGGTACCCCTTGATTCATTGATAAAATATGAATTATGGCCCTGTGAAAACTGACCATTCTTTTTGGAATTATACTAATACCAAAATCGCTAGTATTTCTGATGACAATATTGTTACAGGTGGTAACTTCAATGATATCCTTGATCCTTTTATAAATATAATGGTTGCAAATTTGTCCCTAATAAATCTCGTAAAGCTTTTGAGTCTGCACTCTGTTGTAGACATTTAACAGCTGCTTGGAGACTCTTCATGCTTATTTCTTCAGAATTTTCATTTTTTTCCTTAGGTACCTTATCCTGTATTGCATATTTGATAGTAGGTAAATCCCTTTCTAAATGTTTACACCTTGCAAAAATGGGTTCCAGTTTTCTGTCAGACCACATCCTTGTTTTACTACCTTTGATACGCCATATGTTGGGAAGAGGAAGGTTTAATAATCACCTTTTCTCCTACCCAAACTTCCAAATATAGTTTGGTGCTTTTGGAACTGAATTATTTGAATTTGACAAAGCCACAAACACTTATTTTGCAAATAATCGAGATGCTCCTAAAGCTGCTTCCTGTTTTTTTACTATTTTATTTGTAGCCAATAAGAAAAAGAATCGAACTCTCTATGTAATACTTTACTTCAACAAGTTAAATCGATGGGACACGTGAAGTTTACAACCAAGTCCTCAATGGTGCATCTGCTCGTTCTGTTTATGTATCAGCAGCAGCACATGGAGGCAGGTAAAGGTGTGGAAGCCTGGCACACAGCCGTGGTCCATGCAGGTAACAGCGGTGGGGCCAGATAAAAGGGGATTCTGAGGGATGATGCTGAGAAAAAATGAATTATTTAATTTCCCCCCTGCTTCATCCCTCGAAATCTCCCCTTACCCGGCCCACGGCCCCACCGCTGTTAACTGCATGGACTGCGGCTGTTGGCACCCCCCCCCCCTCCCCCAGCATACCCACACCCCCACTCAGTAAGTCTCTCTGCAGTAGCCATCCTGTAGGACACTGTTTAAACTGGAAAGGTCCCCAGTTACACTTTACACAATGGAAATGTCTGTCTTTTGCTGGTGCCAGGCCTAGTCATAGTTCAAGCTGGAATCAGCCATACTTGCTTGTACTGAACACAGACATGGACACATCCCTATAGCCTCATGCTTCTTAATTGGCCGTGGAACTCTGCTGTCACGTGCAATATTAGTATAATGTACTGTAGGGGGGCACTTTACATGAAATATTTTTGCAAAGTTCATGTTTATGCTTATGCAGTGTCAGATGTATGTAGATTACAACTAACCAGTACTCGCTTTTAGATTTAAAAAAAACTGTGCATAATGTTTGAAGTAAAAGGCAGAAGTGTGAAAGCTAGTACTACCTTTCCATCAAGCACGAGGACGAGAAGTGAAGCATGAAACGTGTGAATTCATGAGCACTGCGAAGAAAGATGAGTATCTGGCAAAAAAATAAATAAAGTATAGGATTTTTTGAGCCTGGAAGTCACTTTTGCTCACAGTAAAAGAAAATAGATGGTTAACTTTGGAAATGGTGATTGGAGACCAACGAGTGCCCTATAAGCTCCCACAGGGAAAGATGTTGCCTTGGCTTTCTATCTTTAGATAGCTCCTAACATGCCTCACTGGCTGTGTTCCCTAATTGTTTGTGTCTCAGTTAAAGGTGGGCAGTAAGGGGAAAGCCACTAACAATGGGCTACTTCGGTGTCCTTCCACTGCTCATTTCCAAGTGCGTATTCATTCATTCATTCATTTCCCTGATGCCAGCTCTGCTGTTGGACATCTTTGGGCCGAACTCAACCCTTGGCAGTGTCATGGCAGGGGTCACCCCGCTTAGCCCATCCAACACCATCCCCATTGGCTGTTTTCTTGCCTGGGGCTTCCAATCCCCCACCCTCCAAACAGGAGCACTGTAAATGAATGAAATGAAATGAAAAAGAGATTCATAAAGCGCAGTAGAACTACCGAAGCTTTCAATGCCGACAGAAACATTCGTTTTTCCAAGACAAACCCTTACTTCGGCTGTTAGTAGCCCAAAAATAAAAATAAAAAGTGTGCCAACAGATCCACCATGGCTTTGTGAAACTGCTCTTAATGTTTATTTCAATGAAGCAACTTTCACTAAGGAGACAAAAGGCGCTTATGAGGAAAAAAGAACTGCTGGCCCAGGGTAATACTCTCGACTTGGCAGGCCAGTCCAATTCCAAAGGAAGCCTTCAGGCTTTTGTTAATTGAGATAACACAGTGCCGCATCCAGACAGAAGAATTTGGACTGAATTAAGGTTTTAACTCATGGGAATACATACTCTGTAGCCTCACTGCAGTATTAGAAATGAGCAGGCCAGCCATGATGCCCATCGTTTCTCCAGCGGTCAGAATGCGCTATACCTGGTCGGTTGGCTGCACAGTTTAGGGGCTGGTCACCTGGTGATTTAAGGCTGATTCACAGGTCATTACATGCCTCTTTGCTAGCATCACCAAAGGGAAACATGTTTCTAAAGCTATGTTGTGCATTTGCCTTACACCTGTTCTGCAGTTTCTTCCCCCAGTTCCCACACAGAGAATTCTCTCTTACCTCAGTTCTCATGCCTGGGTTGTGGGAAGAATGCTGCCAGTTCCAGAAGCAACTGCAACCAAGAGCAAACCGAAGATCACAGCACCAAGATTGTGGAAGAAAAATGACTCCATACTCCGCAAATTAGGAAAGAATATGAATGCGTCCTTTTATTAGTGATCACAGAATGTAGGACCCCACAAACAGAGGTTCACAGGCAACTGCCAAAATGTAGAGCTTCCAGAGTCCCGAACTGTCCCACAATTATACAATGCATATAGAGGAAAGAAAACATTTAGGTTAGAGAAATGTGGTAGTAACTTCTGTTCTAAAAGAGTCTATGTTACTGTTACTAATGGCCTTCAAAGCTTTTTCTCTTGCTTTCTCACAACCTTCTTTCCACCAGTTGGCCACTTTTTCTGTCAACCTGCTTCCATATACCAAATTTAGTCCTTTCTCTCTTTTGTCCACAGACTCCTTTTGGGGCAGCCGTGATGGGGCTAGTTGTTTTCTCTGACACGGCTCTCCCTCGTAAATAAATGTTGGCAGCTCACAAGCACTTCTACACAATACATTGATTGTGTGAGGTGCTGCACGAGAGGCTTCTTGCCTGAGTCGCTTGAGGCGTCCAACCTAGGTCACATGAGACATGCCACTACGCACCTGTTAGCGGCAGAGGAGATGCAGACATCTGTGTTAGGGAGGATGCTGAAATCAGTTGTGATTTAGGATGGTGTTAAATGGGAGCCAAGACCATGTGATTTGGTACTACCAATCATACTGCTCAGTCCAATAGTCTATACAAATATTCTTTGTTGTCGAAATCGCGGGTATTCTACAACTGGGACTATGATACAAGGCACTGACCCTAGTGATCATAGTACTTACAACCCTTCCTCCCCATCCTCCAGACTCCTGCGACATCACTTCCAATATGGTTAGAGACTGGAGCACTTTGGTGCCAGGCACAGGGATGTTTTAAGAAATTCAAGCACTGGCAATGCCAATAGGGCTGACTCTGTCAAGCCAGGCCTAAAAATCCATGGGGCAGATTTACAAGAAACTGATGCATGTGTAGAGATGCGTCAGGTCCCCTGCACCAGCATGTGATACCCTTGCACCACCATAGATGCGCCGTATTTGCAATACGGTACAACATGGCTCAAGGATTGACAGATGCATCAGAAATTCTGATGCATCTGTTGGCCCAAAAGTCATGCATTGCTGGAGTCATGTCGCAAGCACGACGCAACTCCAGCAATGTACATTGAGGCCTATACTTATTGTACTGTGTCACTCCTTATGCCTGCTTCAAGCAGGCGTAAGGTTTTGACGCAGTGGCATCCTAGAAGTGGCGCAGTGAAATCTTGTAGATTTCACTGCGTTACTTTTACAAGGCTTTCCTGCGTGGAACGCCACCGTGCATACATTATGCCTGATGCAGGTATAATGTGACGCAGGGCTTTACAACATGGCGCATCTCCCTAGATGGGTCACGTTGTAAATTGGCTGCATTGTTTATGCCACCGCTGCATCACAAAAGTGACGCAAGGGGCTTGTAAATCTGCCCCATGTATGTTGACTGCCCTCCTTCCATTTGTGCTGTTGCCTGAGAGACATACCATAAATTATCTACTTACTTTAATAGCATTGCAATGGCATGAGTGTGCCCCTAAACGTTCAAGCTCAGGTAGCTGGATACATAAACAAAATGATCACAGCAGTGTGAAGGGCAAGCTCTTTTTTGTGGAAACACAAACCATGTACCCAATCAAATCAGGTACTCCTCGCCCCCAACATGCGGGTGAGCCAAAACCTCTCTCCTGGTGATTCTCACATAATTGGATGGCTCCATGCTTTTTCCTTAATTACCTGGAGAACACAGAGGGGCATATTTACAATAAACTGGTGGAGCGCAGTGTAGCTCCAAAATCGCTAATGCTGCACTCTGTCAGATTAAAAATGCAGGGATGTGGAGTATTCACAAGAGTGCGGTGCACCCCTGCATTTCTCCTAGCGCTGGCGCTAAGTCTAACTGCCTTGTAAAAAAGGCGAAGGGCTTATCACCACCAGAATGCCATAAAAAGTGATGTTCTGGTGGCGCCCCTGTAAATATGCCCCATAGTGTTGCTAAAGTTGATATACTGATCTTGGCCTCAGCATCCACTGTTACATCAAGACAATTAGGTCTTCTCTGACCTTGAATTGCCGGGTGACCTTGAACTCTGGCTAGCTGGCAATCTTAAAGACAATTCTGCCAATGGATCCGTTTCCATGGTGATGTATGCTTTTATTGCATCCATTTGCTTAAAGGCTTCGCTTTGACTGAATTGAAACTTGAATTCGAGAAATCTAGTGCTGAAACATTTTTATTATTCCTAAAAGGGATGTAGGTTTTGCAGGTTAGCTTTAGTGAAATATTTATCTAACTTTTTGTTAGTTGACATGCCTAGTTGGCGCAACATCTGAAAGGACTAGAAAATGGCAAGATTCAATGTTCAGCTAAAAACGGGAGTACATTTAAAAAATATATTTTTCCCGAAATAAAAGAATATTTACAGAAAATAAGATAATTATGGGTATCTGTTGCCAATAAGAATTCGATCTAAGCTGTGAGTGGGAGCATGCTTTAACACATACTTAAAAAATACCCAGAGTGACCCTGCCAGTGGGAGCTCTGAGGCAGATCCGGACCCAACAAAAAAAAAGACTGTATTTTTGGAAGAGATCTAAATCGTAATATAAACATTTATTGGAATACTGACAATATCAATGCCTATTACACTATAGTTGCAAAGGATGATCCATGGAGAATAAGCGAAAGGAGGCAGAACAGAAAGGAAAAACAAAAGACATGTATTGATTAATTAATGTATTTATTTACGCGCAACCAGAGGACCAGAGGACCCTACCTGGATCTTTATTATCTTGCCAAACGCTGCCGCCAAGAGGGGAACGGCTTTTGTGGGGGTGCACACGAGCTTGCCAGCAAACACCAAAACGCCGTGAGGGAAACGGCTTGAGAACTACCTCACCCAGCAGCCTCGGCGCTGGACGCTCGCCTGTGACCTCATCAGCCCGCGCCCAGCCTAGATAAAAATCACGCAGGAACAACGCGGCGCGGGACGCGCAACCAGAGGACCAGAGGACCCTACCTGGATCTTTATTATCTTGCCAAACGCTGCCGCCAAGAGGGGAACAGCTTTTGTGGGGGTGCACACGAGCTTGCCAGCAAACACCAAAACGCCGTGAGGGAAACGGCTTGAGAACTACCTCACCCAGCAGCCTCGGCGCTGGACGCTCGCCTGTGACCTCATCAGCCCGCGCCCAGCCTAGATAAAAATCACGCAGGCACAACGCGGCGCGGGACGCGCAACCAGAGGACCAGAGGACCCTACCTGGATCTTTATTATCTTGCCAAACGCTGCCGCCAAGAGGGGAACGGCTTTTGTGGGGGTGCACACGAGCTTGCCAGCAAACACCAAAACGCCGCGAGGGAAACGGCTTGAGAACTACCTCACCCAGCAGCCTCGGCGCTGGACGCTCGCCTGTGACCTCATAAGCCCGCGCCCAGCCTAGATAAAAATCACGCAGGCACAACGCGGCGCGGGACGCGCAACCAGAGGACCAGAGGACCCTACCTGGATCTTTATTATCTTGCCAAACGCTGCCGCCAAGAGGGGAACGGCTTTTGTGGGGGTGCACACGAGCTTGCCAGCAAACACCAAAACGCTGTGAGGGAAACGGCTTGAGAACTACCTCACCCAGCAGCCTCGGCGCTGGACGCTCGCCTGTGACCTCATCAGCCCGCGCCCAGCCTAGATAAAAATCACGCAGGCACATCGCGGCGCGGGACGTGCAACCAGAGGACCAGAGGACCCTACCTGGATCTTTATTATCTTGCCAAACGCTGCCGCCAAGAGGGGAACGGCTTTTGTGGGGGTGCACACGAGCTTGCCAGCAAACACCAAAACGCCGTGAGGGAAACAGCTTGAGAACTACCTCACCCAGCAGCCTCGGCGCTGGACGCTCGCCTGTGACCTCATCAGCCCGCGCCCAGCCTAGATAAAAATCACGCAGGCACAACGCGGCGCGGGACGCGCAACCAGAGGACCAGAGGACCCTACCTGGATCTTTATTATCTTGCCAAACGCTGACGCCAAGAAGGGAACGGCTTTTGTGGGGGTGCACACGAGCTTGCCAGCAAACACCAAAACGCCGTGAGGGAAACGGCTTGAGAACTACCTCACCCAGCAGCCTCGGCGCTGGACGCTCGCCTGTGACCTCATCAGCCCGCGCCCAGCCTAGATAAAAATCACGCAGGCACAACGCGGCGCGGGACGCGCAACCAGAGGACCAGAGGACCCTACCTGGATCTTTATTATCTTGCCAAACGCTGCCACCAAGAGGGGAACGGCTTTTGTGGGGGTGCACACGAGCTTGCCAGCAAACACCAAAACGCCGTGAGGGAAACGGCTTGAGAACTACCTCACCCAGTAGCCTCGGCGCTGGACGCTCGCCTGTGACCTCATCAGCCCGCGCCCAGCCTAGATAAAAATCACGCAGGCACAACGCGGCGCGGGACACGCAACCGGAGGACCAGAGGACCCTACCTGGATCTTTATTATCTTGCCAAACGCTGCCGCCAAGAGGGGAACGGCTTTTGTGGGAGTGCACACGAGCTTGCCAGCAAACACCAAAACGCCGTGAGGGAAACGGCTTGAGAACTACCTCGCCCAGCAGCCTCGGCGCTGGACGCTCGCCTGTGACCTCATCAGCCCGCGCCCAGCCTAGATAAAAATCACGCAGGCACAACGCGGCGCGGGACGCGCAACCAGAGGACCAGAGGACCCTACCTGGATCTTTATTATCTTGCCAAACGCTGCTGCCAAGAGGGGAACAGCTTTTGTGGGGGTGCACACGAGCTTGCCAGCAAACACCAAAACGCCGTGAGGGAAACGGCTTGAGAACTACCTCACCCAGCAGCCTCGGCGCTGGACGCTCGCCTGTGACCTCATCAGCCCGCGCCCAGCCTAGATAAAAATCACGTAGGCACAACGCGGCGCGGAACGCGCGCGGGCGAAGCCCGGGACAAGGGCGGGACCGTCTGTGGCCGTCAGAGGCCGAAGGAGGTCGGGTCGGGCCACCCCCCTTGGATCAGCAATTGGTGACAAAGGACATGTAACGTATTGAGTAACATTTGGGTACTAGTTCAAAATTGTTTATTGTGGTAATTGGTGAAAAAAAAGCATCCTTCCATCCCCATCAATCATGGTTAAGCGGGGAGCTAAAGTATCAGCTGATTCAGCTTGCAACACCATTGATACTTATTTAGTAAAAGCAGTTAGTGCTCTTACCGAAGAGATGGATCGGACAGAAAAAAGACTATCCATGAGTGCAAGTACACTACTGCCAACTAATTTAGGCAATCTCTGTGATAACTCCCTACATCATACCGAAACACCTACTGCTTCAATTACTTTAGAAAGGGAGGACCTAAATGCTAGCAGTCAATCGAAACTTTCGAATACCCCCAGATTGTCTGTCACAGTAGATAGCCCTGCCCCGTTAATATCGCCACTGGTTAATCATAAAGGAGGACGGAACAAAACCACAGGACAGAGCACCATACCAAAGAAAAAGGTTAAAAAACTACCTAACATTGAGCATAAGATTATAACACGCATGAGGGCTAAACAAACTTTAATGGAAACCCCTAGTATGGAAGTAATTCTTGATAAATTAGTTGAACTCATCAGGCCACTACATGAAAAAGTGGACAATTTAGCCAGAGAGATCCACAAATTGCAAGGATCTATTGATAAAATCGGGAAGCGAGACCTACAAACAATAGGCGCAGAAATTCACACTACATCAGAGGGTACCGCTGTTGGGAATACCGTTGTAACTAATGTGCCCACAATTAAACCTCCCATTAGTCAACCTCGGGGTATCTTAACCACAAGTCCGCAGTCACCTTCAGAAAGGAATTTACCAGCAAACACGAAACAGAGAGGGCAGCCTAATATAACAACCTTACCAACAGAACAAACTCGCAAGGTTAAGGAAGCAAATATGTTTTCATCAAATACTAATAATCCCTCTCCCTGTATTAATCTGCCCCCAGAATGCAGCGCGTATGTAGTAGTGCTGGCTAACGTCCCCAAATTAAAAAATGGTCAAGTGGAGAATCATGATCAATTGAAGAATAAAATCCTCCACTGGTTGTCTACTAATTGTAACTTCCCTATGGAAGGGGCCAGCCAGATTAATCTAGTTCAGAGAGTGGGATGGATAGGCCCCCTTAGAAAGAAAAAATTTCGAGGGAGATTGCGTTATAATTAATTTTAAAACGTGTCAGTGGGCCAAAAATACATTTTTAAACGCGTCTCCACCATCAACTCAGGAACTTAGCATCACATTATTACCACTAGGCTATTTTTATAGGCATTTATTGGAACCTATCCACTCATGTAATATTGACCCCGTAAATTCCTTGAGACCTTGTCAGAATTTCCGTATCCCTACGTATAATAGATTTCAGGTTTTTGACTCCTTGGAGGATATCGATTGACATACTCTGCCAAAAACCTCATTACAGGTTAATCATCCATCACACTCTAGATTGTGTATTGGTTCTAATATACGGAAAGGAGTAAGGAGGAACGATGAACAAGTTACTTGCCATTCACCTAGTAAAGCTGTGGCTGTTCAATTGTCCCTCTTACCTGAATTTAACACAGTGGAAGTAGATAGTGTGATTGCTGGGGCACAACGGATTTTGACCACAATTAAGCCTTCTATGGTAGATCCCCTTTTAAATCCAGAATTCTCTCCTGAAGATACACCAAACGATTGTATAGCTGTTAACTGTGACTTAAATACAGGTTACAGTGTCGTCACATGGAATGTCGCAGGTTTGAATAGAAAACTGGGCTCCCCCTTTTGGAGGGATTTTATTAATATAGGGTATGACATAATATGTCTTCAGGAAACCTGGTGCGAAGAGCCTATTTTTATCGAGGGCTATTTAGCACACAGTCTGAACGCGGTGTGCTCAACCGCTGGCAGAGCTAAAGGAGGCCTTTTGCTTCTAATATCCACTAAACTAAACTCTTGTAGAATTAAAAGTTGCGTTTCAGTGGATGTTTATTCTCAGGTATTATGTCTAGAGTTTGACAAAGGCAAAGATTTGCTATTGATTAATTTTTACAATAATGTATTCACTGCTGATAGAGGTAAAATTTTGATTCAGTTAGAAAAGGAAATTGAGAGGACCCAGGCATTATCAGGTTACCAGTCGATTATCCTTTGGTTGGGAGATTTTAATATAAGCTCCTGCCCATTTGCCATGAGTGATTTATGTGGATTAAGAAGGGAATGTGGAAACTCGGAGGATACCGACTGTCTACACTTCCCACATTGCGCTTATGGCACGGCCTTAAATACGATGTTAGCCAAGTTTGATTTGGATATGTTAAGTTGCACGAAAAATAGTGCAAATATTAACTGCCCAACTTTCACTGGAAGAGGTGCTAATTCCTACATTGACCACATTTTACTTTCTAATAATATTGCTTATTCTAATTTGTGTGTTAATGAGCAAACTTTAAGTGATCATAATAGCATTTCTTTATCATTGCATTGTTGGGGCAACAAACATACGGATGTCAATAATCGTATTAATCATGTTAAGGCTGTAAGACCTAATGGGTCAAGGATCAAATGGACAAAGATTGTTCCTCACAAATTGTTGGAGGAGGTATTAAAAAAATGTAACAAGGAGATTAATTATTGTCTTGGTGATGAGGTGCATTTGCATATTGTACTCAATCACTTACTTAACATCAATGATACAATAGATAACCTACTCACGAAAACATATAAAGGGAAAAAAGAAATCAATACGGGCTGGTTTGATAAAAGTTGTACTCAGGCTCTTCATGTCTTAAAACAAGCTTTGAGCTCTAAACCCCGAAACCCTACAAATATTAAAAACTGTCGTGTTGATTACAAAACATCACTTATTAAGAGGAAAAGAGCCCTACAAGAGGAGACCTGGAATAACCTCAACCTTGCGGCAGACACAAACGATAGTAAACTTTATTGGGATACTATAAATAGCCCTTTTTTGAAAAACGATACAGTGCCTGAAATAACCTCTCATGTAGACTGTAATTCATGGATGCATCATTTTTTAAATATTTTTAATCCGGATAGGTTAGTTTTAGATTCCCCCCTGGAAAATGATTATACTTGGCCAAGATTACCCTTGGTTATAAGTCTGGACGAGGTCTACGAGGGTCTAAGTAATAGTAAAGGTGGTAAAGCACCTGGCCCGGATGGGGTCCCGCTGGATTTATATAAATCCGAGTTACATCTGTGGGCCCCCATTCTAACCAGATTTTTTAATGCAACAGTGGAAGGCCAGATACCGATTTCTTGGGGCCAGTCTATAATTATTCCCCTTATTAAGAAAGGCTCCAAGTCTGAGGCATGCAATTATCGCCCCATTTCACTATTGGATGCGTCCATAAAAATCATGAGCAGAATAATTTTAAAAAGACTTGAGACTTGGGCCAAGGATAACTCGATTTTATCAAAGGCACAATATGGATTCAGAAAAGGTCTGGGGACGCTGGAGCAGTGTGTTAATCTTGACCTTCTTATACATAAATATACTGTTGCAAAGGATGGCAATCTGTTCCTTTGTTTCGCAGACCTGAGTAGTGCCTTTGATCTTGTAGATCACAATATTCTATGGGATATCCTGTTAGAACTTGGTGCCCCTAAAGAGTGCATATATTTTTTGGCACGGCTCTATTCCGGACTATCATGTAAAGTTCGTTATGGTGCTTTGGGGGAATGCACACCCTTTTTTAAAGTTGCTAGAGGGATTCGTCAGGGTTGCGTCTTGGCACCGTTTTTATTCTCACTATTTAATAATCAAATTGACTCGATTTTAAGCAAATTGCCCTCAGATGCCCCCAGGATTGACGGAAGTGTCACCCCAATTTTACTATACGCAGACGACGCTGTTCTTTTATCACGAACACAGATTGGTTTACAGCGTCTCATAGATAGATTTCTGCTATTTATTAAAGACAGGAAACTGGTAGTTAACAAAGCCAAGACCTTTGCTATGATTTGTGGAAAGAAGGCGAAATCAAAATCCACCTTCTATATTGACAAAGACAAGATACAATTGGTCAACAGTTTCTGTTATCTGGGGATATCATTCTCAGGAGACGGGAAATGGACTAATGAGGACGAGAACGTGAGATTGAAGATGAACAGAAACACCAGTAGCATTTTTAGATTCGCAGCTAAACTAGGGCAAAAGAGAATAAAAGAAATGTTGGCTATTTATAAAGCTAGGTGCATTTCATCAGCATTGTATGGGGCAGGTGTATGGGGCCACCATCCTGTTAATCTTTTACAGAATGACGAAAATAAGTTTCTGAAAAAATTGTTATGTGCCCCCCCCCAGCTCCAAATCTGCTAACTCATATGGAAGTGGGTATCGACTTCATTATGGACCTAGCTGCATTACGTCCATTACTACTCTGGCGCTCTATCTGGTCTAAAACGGAGACAATATTTACACAAACAATCATTAAAGATTGTTTGAATCTCGATAATTCATCACGCATACCATGGCTGAGCTATATCTACTACTGGTTCAATCTTCTATTTGATTGCAATATCCGTCTGAACCCAGAAGCAGCCGCACTGATACCAAAGAAAGATATAAAAATAAGGTTTCTAGCATATAAGAATGCGGCTAGAGAGAGTCAGTCCAGTAATTTACTAACTGTAGCTTCTTATCTTGGACTGAACTTAAGGAGAGGTTTTCAGACATATCTTACAACTGTGACTTATAACTCTCACCGATTTGTCCTAACCCGCTTAAGGCTGGGGATTGTTCATCACTTAGTCTCATTCCCGCACATGAAGATTAAATCCAATATACTGTGTCCTTGTGATAACATTTCAAAACAAAGCTGCTGTCACTTTTTATTGTTCTGCAAATTTTATTGTCATTTTAGGAAGTTTTATCTTAAACCTATCTTTTTAAAACACAAGGTTCGGTCCACTAAATCAGCAATGAAGCTTTTAACAACTTTGGAAAGCCCTGATACCTGTTTTTTTGTGGCATCATATGTGCTAAAATGTATAAATATAAGGAAGTCTATAGTTTGCTCTGTTTAGTTAACTGCTTTGCGTACTTTGCACATTTATGTACTGCTCGGTCCTTTTATGTCCCCTTAAAGTTCGAGATGTTCCTGGACGCATATTGCATTTTGTTATTGCCCCTTTACTTAGCACTTTTTGCATACTTGTAAACGCACTAGACACTTTATGCGGAATCTACACTTTGTTAAATAATACTGAAGATGTATTGTTAGTTTTTTAATTTTGAGCTGTTTAGGGAAGCACATTGCACTTTAATAATGACCTTTGCACACAGTATTACAATATGTATGTCATTTCGTGTAGATTCTGTATTTGCCAAAATAACTCTAATGGACTTCTAGTTGATGGCATTGGCTGAACAGAATACACAACTGTATAAATGCTCCGCGTACTAGACAATTTAGCGTGCTATGTATTTTATGTGTTTTATGTTGTGTTCTGCTTATATGGTTGTATTTTACATACCGAATAAAGCTTTTGAACTTGAACTTGTATTTATTTACTTATGTATTTATTTATTTTGAGCGCTTCAACCATAGTAGAGGCTTCATTGGAGCTAACAAACCAACAGAAATGAAAACCCCGAAGCAGGCAGCAGAGACGCATAACCACTGTGAAGCCAACCTACAGCCCAGCCCCATTTAGAGTGACTGCGGTTTTACTGTTACCACAGTATTTTATTAAAAAGCTGTGATAAAACCTCCTAGCCCAATTCTGAGTGATTGGGCGGCTTTGGCGCTTGAGATTTAACCACACATGGTATTAGCTTAGGTGGTTAAACTGATTGTGCCCAAACAGCATGCAATGTTTCCCTGGGGATTAAAAGAAGCAATTATAGTTTGCAGGACCAATAACTAGCTGTACGTGAATAAATAAAGGTCTCCACCACCCGGAAGCAGACGTATATTCAACACAAGCACAAAACAAGCCCCAAATAACTTTGTTTAAAAATAGAAGTTAAATTTAAATAAAATAATACACAATAAAAACATCAGTCCAGGGCAGTGCAAAACTGAACAACAAGGACAACTGAATTACACAAGTGTACAAAGCCCACACACAGGTGAGGAAAGTCAAATGTAATTCACAGAAGCACACGCAAACACGAGCCACTGCTAATATAGGCACAGCTGGTATAGGGCATTTTCTCATACTTTGCCAGCTATCAGCCCTTCTACAACATGCCATGCTAATGGAGGAAAATTAGCAGGATGTACAGTATCCAAGAGCAATGCCAGTGATGGAAGGGGGATACTTGAATCTGAATCTCTGATTAAAATCGTCATACAGAATCCCCCACTGGTCACATGGACCTTTGATTGTCCATCTAAAATGCGTAAAAGGAACTGACATTGCCAATACAGTTCAATTAATTGTGAAACCTGTAAGTCTCCACAAAAATGACAAAGGAGATGGACGTCCAAACTATGAAGGTTTATTAACAGATTAGTCAAATCACAAATCAAATTAGTTGACAAAACGTAGGAAATATATCATTACAACATTTATATTGAAATGGTCAAGGAGTCTGAATTTGAGTATTATGAAGAACAAAAGGTTAATCACAACCACAAAGAGAAGGCAAGATTCACTAAATTAAGTGCTTCATAAAGAAAAACCACTCTTCTAAATAAAGAACTGAGAGTAACAGGGGATTTTCTATAGACAGGAGGGAGAAGAGGTCAGGATCACGGCAACTTCATTAAGGTTCAAGGGAAGTGAAAGAGTGATCCGGCATAGAGCCTTTCCACTCTGAGCAAGGAGTCGAGAGAAGGGGTCTTCTCTTTTCGAAGGCAGGACAGGATCTAACTAAACTTACCTATGGAACATGAATTAAAACAACAGGAAGTTTCTAGAAACCTTCCATTATCAGTTCATTCATTTGGGCTCCCTGGTACATGAGATTCTTCTCACCATCCCATCTCCACATTCGCCACCAAGTCTTCTTTACTGCACCTCACTATCAGTCTAATACAAAACAAAGAACCTTTCTCTCGCTAATGAGGAGTCTGATAGCACACCTGCAGGAAAGAGAGAAAACCAACCACTGGGAAGCATTTGGAGAAGTGCAATGCTGGCACCTCGGGCCTTGTCCCAAGCCAGGCTAATATTATGTTCAAAATTGGCTGCTACCAATCATAAAGAAGGGGGCCCCAGATCGGATATGTAGGCAGGGGAAACAGGGGGAAAACAAGGTAATACCAACAAGGAAAACCCCACTGCCTAACAAGTATACTCAAAGTGCCAATCGTCACTGATATGTATACACACTCTGCAAGTACACAACCTCCACGGAGCAGGACATGGGAATATGAAATCAATTACATTAAATTTATTATATTAGATCACAACAACCATGAATATATCAAAATAAATACAAAGTAACAAGTATACAAATTGCCCAGGCACAACTAACACACAACTACACACCCATTCAATCAAATCAAAACGTACTCATTCATTCACATGTATCCTCAAAAACAAACAAATCACAACAAACTTTCAAAATGAACATTCAAATAGTGGTCCCCCACACGTATCCCATTGATGGGATAGTAGTATCAACACAGTGTTACTTCATAAGTTGAACACAACAGTTTGAGTAATTCATTTATACAAAATAGTTTTTTCATGAATGAACAAACTCGGGGGGAGGCAAAAGAAGACAAGAACCCAGCGCCGCTGCATGTTTCGGTGTGTGACCCTCATGATTGGTCTCACCTACTTCAGGGAGCAGAAACTTGAGAAGACAAAGGAAGAGGTGCCTGGGAAGCATAGAAATAATAATTCATATATACATTCCAATTATGATCATAGGATAAGCCTATATGGTACAAAATACACAGAAGTGGAGGTTCTTGGATAAAATGTAAAGAAGACAGGGATAAAAAGTGGAAGATGTGCACAAAGTCAGTGAAGAAACGGTGAATACCAAATCCCAGATTCAGAAACACCTGTGAGGAAAAATGGACACTAAGAGTATCTACATCTTAGACCCATGATAGAATGAAAAAAAGAAAGAGAAAAAGCGGAGAGTGAAGATGCTACTAAGATACGCCACCCTATCACCAATGTGGGAAACGGTCCAAAGGTGGGCAAGACCCTAAACTATACCTGGACTGAACAAGCACAGCTCACATCCACATCGAAGGAAAACAATGGTAGAAATCCAGATGAAGGCCAGGGGGCTGATCTTAAATGGCAAACAGGGTGGGACAGACAAGGATACAAAAAATACATATATGTCAGTCCAAGATATTATTCATTGTCTAAAAAGCCTGATCCTAAAGTCCCAAGTGGGATGAACTTCCACTGCGAATGATTATCTCTTACCCTGGCTAAGAACGAGGACAGAAGGCAGGTCCCAACACAATCACAGATAAATCAGAGAGGATAGAGGTCGCCGACCGGCTGGGGGTCGATGAGGTGGGGGACCAGAGCCTGGGCTGGTGCCCACCCATGGTCCGGAATCGTAACCCAAAACTTCTGTTAAGATGCTTCACAATAAGTAGAGCTTGAAAGACAAGTTCAAGAAGGCTCTAAGGTAGTCAAAGTGGGAGAGAACTGTGGTCCACGCTGAATTATCGGGCTGGAAGCTAAATTGAAAAACTGGGGTAAAAGATGAACGCAGGGGAAATATGAAGCAGGGCAGGAAAGGGAGCTCCCCCTAAACCCGATATTCCCGCAAACCCTGGGAAAAGGAGAAAAACACCATGGGAAGCAAATACAACCAATAATGACAAAATCGTGAGGGTCCCCAATGCTTACCAGAAAAGTGCGCCATGCACATAGTTTGCATCCTCCTAGTTCAGAAAATCTGGGGTCGATAGGAAAAAATTGCGTTTCCTTTGGCAAAGGATGTAACACCGTAGATACCATGGGCCCTAATTAGCACTGCGCCAGGAAGGACACAAGCGGAACCCACAGAATTGCGGCGCATATGGTGAGCGTCATGTTGTTCACGTAGCAGCCGCAAATGATGACTACGGCAGCCCCAACATGGGTGCCATGCTAAAATAGACTAACAATCGCAATGAGAATTGGGGACTTGAAAAAAAGGGGAGAACGGGTCACTACCCCGTACCGATGGAAACATATGACGCCAAAACGTGGGCGCCAGATTGGAATCGATTAAGGGTCTAATAAGGCAACAATGTGAAAGCGCCTTACGGATCATATACTCAGTACCAAAAATAAATAAATATATATATATATATATATATATATATATATATATATATATATATATTTATTTATTTTACTGAAAAACCATATGTTTTACAGACGTTATAGTTAGGAATTAGCGTTTTAAAAAACCTTTGAAATTCACTAAAAAACCATAGGTTTCAGGGACGTTATAGTTAGGTGGACATTTGACTCATATAAAACCAGAGAAATTCGCCCGTTATAGTTAGTTGAGCTAACTATAACTCGCGCGCCCGCAATGCACTGGTGATGACGTCACATATTACATCACTCATGACATGGTCAGTGACATCACCATAAGGTCTAGTGCACTCAGATAGCCACATCAAAAGCATTCAGCATGTGCACAGCCAGCCTTGATGCGTGCTGCGGGCGGGCCGTACTAGGAGCAATGTCTGTTGCCTACAGGACTGCATCATCTGCAATAGCGACTCGATCTGAATTGTAAACACTGATGTCTGCAGTGTAGGCCAGAGAGCGGTCAGCAAGGGCCCACAGCCACGTGGCGTTGACTTGAGCTGCCCAGTTTGTCATACAAGAAGCAACAAAAACCGTGTGCGGACCCTGCGATGATGCGTATGCGTGGTGCGGACAGAGCGCACTGGAGCAATGTCTTTTGCCTACAGGACTGCGACATCTACAATAGCGACTCGATCTGAATTGTGAACACTGCTGTCTGCAGTGTAAATTGAAGGCAGTAGTCAGCGCAGTCATCCATGAATACTTTTTCTCACTTCCTCTTCACAAAATACAACAACATAAATTACAAAAAACTCTGCAATAAATAAATCAAAACAATTCTAATTGCGATCTCTGCTGTCCACAGTGTAGACTGTTATTCACTGTTCTTTTCCACTACCAAGAAGAATTTGGTCATTGTACTAAACCTATAACTCATCTACAAAAAGTTCTTCAAGTAAGTATACTAAAAGGATATTGTGTATATTTCAATAGACGTTGTAGTTAGTTGCCTACTGGATTCTGTAATTAAACAATCACCACTCGATCTAAATTGTGAGCCCTGCTGACCGCAGTGTAGGCCAGAGGCAGTGGTCATAACCGCCTCACAGCCACGTGCCGTTGGATTCGAAAGCACGGATTTGCTTGCACCTGATTGGAGGGGGTGCACACAAATCATCACAGACTTTAACTTCTGAAATCCTCAATCACAGAATCAAGACCCCGTTTCACTGTTCGGACCTGCTGTACCGCGGCGTACTCCAGCGACTGCAGTCAGCCAAGCCTAATGATCATGTGCAGCAATTAGCTACGAAAGCACAGAGTGTGATGCACCTCAACGGAGGGAGTTCTGTAAAAAAACAACAAGCAGTAGGTAATATCGGACATCGTCCATTGTGGGATCAAGACACCATTCCACTGTTGGGACCTAGAGTTGGTTGCACCTGGTCGAAGGGAGTATCTTCAACTCCACTCTCAGTTGCAGTTCTAACACCGTCCATTGTGGGATCAAGACACCGTTCCACTGTTGGTACCTGTTGGACTACTGTGTTAGTAGTATACAGAGCACTCCACGGTGCTGGGCCTCAGGCTGGGCGCTGTGTGCCTGTGTCGCAGTAGTCAGTGTTGATCTCAGGAGCCTTCCGAGCTCGCAGACCTCGCCCCAAAAGCTTTCACATACGGCAGTGTCGAAAGGTGAACTGTGGGGCATATCTCTGTCGTAGCGGCCATGACGGTTTCTGGGTACCAGCAGGCTGAGAGCATTATTCACGCAGCCACCTTCGCTCACGGCGTCAGCCTCATGGCGGTGTAAGCTGCGCAGACCTGGCAGACATGTTCGTCATTCCGGAAGAGAACCACACCCAGAGAAACGTGCCTTTTATTCATACCCCTACGCTAGCTTTGAGTACGTCAAGCCAGCCCACTACGCTAAAGATTTGGGAGGTGGCACGTACATGCTATGTTTTCGTTATCTTCCCTACTGACTGTACTATCATGGTTGCGTCCACTGCCCACTTCACTCAATAGACCATCAGTGTATCTTCACATCTACATGTCTGTGTTTTGAATACTCAAGTCTGTCCGGCACATCTCCTATACACTTTGCATTGTATACTTTTATAATCGAGAATCACTTGCCACCTTCGCACATACTATGCTCCCATCTCTCCCCGCATTTTGCATTGTGTGACAGAGGTGCTATGCCATGTTTGGCTAGCCACGGTTCCCACAGTACGTAGTGTTGTTGTGTCTGCTAGGTGTACATGTTGTTTGTCATGTTGTATGTGATTATATAAGGTAGCGCGTTTATTTACAAACAGTGGTTTCTCCCATTTACATATCGCTGTCTTAAAGAGGATACAGAAGTTTTTCTCACAGGTGAATAGTGCAACCACAATGGCAGTCATTCATTACTATGTCCAACTGCACGACGCTTCTAAGCTTACAGCCTCCAATCCTGCGTGCTTTCTTAAAAGTACGCCAACTCCCACAATCAGCACCTCACCTCAGCACCATCTCACTCTGGGCAAAACAGCACTTTCACACCGCTAGGGGTGAATACTTCGCTTCACACTCCCTGTATGGCACACCCTAACCACCCCACAGACCTCACAGCGCTATAGTCTAAACCCATAGTAACACCACTTGCACAGCTATGCTACAGCGGCCAGTATGCAGGGCACATCAGTTTACAGCAATCAGCTCACAGTTTCGTCCTCATGTGTACCGGCACCTCACCTCAGCATCATCTCACTCTGGGCAAAACAGCACTTTCACACCACTAGGGGTGAATACTTCGCTTCACACTCCCTGTATGGCACACCCTAACCACCCCACAGACCTCACAGCGCTATAGTCTAAACCCATAGTAACACCACTTGCACAGCTATGCTACAGCGGCCAGTATGCAGGGCACATCAGTTTACAGCAACCAGCTCACAGTTTCGTCCTCATGTGTACCGGCACCTCACCTCAGCACCATCTCATTCTGGGCAAAACAGCACTTTCACACCGGTAAGGGTGAATACTTCGCTTCACACTCCCTGTATAGCACACCCTAACCACCCCACAGAGCTCACAGCGCTCCTACCCTCCTCTTTCCTACTTTTTTCACCCTTTTTTCCCTTTACTGGCTTCAACAGAATCACAAAATGGCTGCCAATACTTCCTAGTTGCAACCGTTCGCAGCCAATAACCAGTAAGCTCGTTCTCGTAACGCCTCAGCCAATCAGATGGCAGAATTCCCAAATATCGATATCTCACGCCGCTGAAGAACTTCCGGACTGCAATCTCTAAGACTTGTAAGAAATTCACTTTATTCTTGGATTTATTTTTTCCAACTTTTTTACTTTTTCCTATTTATTTTTTTGATACACTTCAATTAAACTATTTTCATATAATAACTTTCTAAGTATGCTTACGCATTTGAACTCTGTTTTCATTATTGCCCCTCACGTCTCCAGCCTAACCAGCGATGGGTGATCTATGGCGTATGCAAATACGCTGTTTACTTGCTAAATTAGCCTAAACCCGACATCCATTTTCAAACCATGTCTATTCTTTGTGCACACGTCTCTCTGCCTGCCTGTTATCCACGAAGCCCTTTCACACAAATTAGCTCATACTCAGCCTCTGCTCACGAGCTCGCGATCAAGATCAAAAAACACGGCATTGTTTAGGAACTGGTTGGTACAGACATTTCGATATTTCTCCAAAACTACTGAACAGATTCACACCAAATAAACAAAAGCGTGCTTTCTAGACCAAGACCCTTCTCCCTACCAAATATGGGGGTATTTCCGTTCGACCTGTAGCCTTGTCTAAAGCTTCCTATGGAAATTGCATGGAGAAAACACGTTTTGGGACCCCCCTTTTTCCTCACCCCCCTTGACGAATCACCCCCAAGCTTTTAACATAGGAGCTGATATGAACAAAGAATTAGTTTGGAAAATTTCATGAAGATTCATCAAGCGACGCCAAAGTTATAAGCAAAACAAAAAATGCTCTTCCTATGGAAACTTGGTATGTTTAAAAACAAATACAAAAAGTGGGTGAGTACAACTATTTTAACAATGGCAGTTTGGCCAGCCATGGAGAGATGGAACCGATTCCAACGCTCTATTTGGACCGTAAGCCTATCTATGGCGGGCTGTAGTTAAGGTGGATCACTTGTTCTTTGTCCCTATGTAAAATTATGCCCAAATATTTGGTCGGGTCATCATACCATTTACAAGGATATTCACAGGGTGAGGGTTTGGTGGCATCCGTGATGGGGAAATGTTCTGATTTTGCCCAGTTTTTGGCCACCCAATCAAATAATTTGCCGTACCAAGGGGGCCAAATTGTCTGAGAGATGTCGAATAAATAGCAATATGTCATCTACGTACATAGAAAGAAGCAACGGGCCTGGTTTAAAATGGAGACCACGATGTATGTGGTTTGTTTGAAGGTGGCAGACCAAAGGGTCTATGGCTATAATGAATAATAGCGGCGACAGGGGGCACCCCTGCCTAGTGCCTCTTGAGATGACAAAGGATTCAAAAATAGAGCCATTCACTCATATGCAGGCTACGGGGTCAAAGTACAGAAGGGTGATGAGGAAAATGAACACACTAGGGAACCCCAGTCTCTACAACGTTGCATGAAGAAAAGGCCACGACAAAGAATCAAAGGCATTCCCTGCATCGAGAAGGGCGATGGCTGCAGGTACATCTGGAGAAACCCTGGTGACAGTTGAGAATACCGCGTGCAGATTAAGAGAGGTGGACCTTTAAGGGACAAATCCGGTTTGGATGGGAGAGATGATCTGGTCTAACAATAATGACAATCTGTTGGCAACTGCTTTGGCTAGGATCTTATTGTCGAAATTAAGCAAGGAAAGTGACCTATAAGAGGCAGAGTTATGTGGATCTTTATCAGACTTGAGCAAAAGGGTAATTACTGCTTCACACAGTGAGGGAGGGAGGGTCCCAGAGTAAAGGGCCCCGGTGTACATATTTAACAGGCGGGGGACAAGGATGCCCTTTTATGCTTTGTAAAAGGCTCCCGTAAGACCACCAAGGGCAAGGGCCTTAGAGCCATCCAGAGAGTCAATTTCCTGGTTAACCTCCTCATTGGTGAAAGGTTCACTCAAAAATTGCAGTTGCGGAGGAGCCTAGCGCGCAACCAAGATGGCCGCGTAGGTGCGAGGCTCCCGAGGACCTCCGCAACCTCCTACGATTATCCTGAAATTATCCTGCCCTGGATGAGGGGACTATGTTGGTGAACCTGAGCTGAGGTGGCACCCGTTTCCCGCTTCCGAATCGGACCTCGGACACCGGAGTGAGCACCGATTGAGGTTTGCGGCCTTCCCCTCGCCGGACCCCGGATTTGCGCTGTGGGGTGGTCCAGTGACAAAGTGAACAACAGCGGCAGGCAGGGCCTGGCGACTCGCGTACCCCGCACTTTCACTTTCGCATTCACACCCCCCTTGTCGTCTCTGCGAGGTTGGGTCGCGGAGCCCTTGGTGTTGGTGTGGCCTTGCTGGGAGACCCTGCCTGCCTGCAGGCTGTGATCCAACCCGCTGCTCTGAGGGGGCCCCCCCCGGAGCTCGTGGCCCTGCTTTCCTGCCCTACACGACGTGGCTGGTGCGACTGGGAGACTGGTGGCCATGGCCACGAAACAAGATGGAGACCGGGCAAAGACCAAATCGACCCGGCGTGGCGCCGTCCATCAGGCCAACAGTATGGACCGCTATACCCTCCAGAAGGGATCTCCCGATGGACCGCGCAAGTCCCCTGAGAGCCCTCCTGATGCCCCAGACCTGCCCGCAGATCTGACTCTGCGTGATGTCATGGGCGCCATTGCCGAGATGAAGGCCTCGGTGGGCCATCGGTTTGATACACTGGCGCAGAAGATCGACTCGGTCCTCGTGGATGTTGGCCTGGTGAGGGCCGATCTTTCCAAAACCAACGACCGAGTAGATTCTTTGGCCCACACCGCATCGGGCCTAACGACAGATGTGGCGGCCTTGCAAACAGAGGTGCGCCGGCTTAGTCAGGCGAGTGCGCTTATGGATCGACGCCTGGAGGACTCCGAGAGTCGGGCACGGAGGAACAACATCCGCATTATCGGGGTGCCCGAGGGACGCGAGGAGGCGGCGGCGGATCTCTTTGTGGAGGACCTGATTGCTACCCATCTCCAGCCACGGGGGCTGAGCAAACTCTTCGCTGTGGAGAGGGCCCACAGGGTTCCCGGGGGAAGGCCGAAGGTCGGAGCCCCTCCGAGACCTCTCATCGCCCGGATTTTCAATTTTCGGGACAGAGACGCTATCCTGCAAACCTCCAGACTGCATGGACCGGTCAAGCTTGACAATATGGAGGTTAATTTTTATCCTGATTTCACCCCAGCGGTCCAGAAGCAGAGACTGAGCTTCCTAGGCGTCAAACGCCGTCTTCGGGACCTAAACCTCAAATACGCCATGCTCTTCCCAGCCAAGCTGCGAGTGGAGGTGGATGGTCGCACTCACTTCTTTGATCGTCCCGAAGCGGCCGGGGACTGGCTGGATACTCTGCCCGGGGATCGTGATCGGGGGGGCGAGGGGGGGGGCGGCGGGGGGAGACGGCACGCTGGATCGGGACTGAGGGTCTAATATTGGGCCTCACTCTGGACGAAAATGATGCCACTTTCGATTCTGCGTCAATTTTTGTAAGTTCCCCTCCTATGGAGGTTGTGTTGGGTCTATTGGGGGTTCTCCCTCCTCCTCTAGGGGGTCTAGTTAGTCTAACTATATATGGGGCGACAGGCACACTGCACGTTGGGGGGGCTGTTCGGGCTCATGCAGTGGGTGCAGGGAGGGGGGAGTTCTGTTGGGGTGGGTGGGTAGGGATGGGGTGTTGTTCGTTTTTATCACAAGGCAAACGTATTTTTGTGTTAGTTCTAAAGTGCTCTCCGGGGGACGAATGATGGCTTCCGTATATGATGGGGGGTAGGGAATTAACTTTGTTGTCTTGGAATGTGAATGGACTGGGGGACAGGATCAAACGAGGTGTGGTCCTGCAGTTTTTGAAGCGAATCTCGCCCGATGTAGTCTTTCTGCAGGAGACACACCTCATTGGCAACTCCTTCTGCGCCATGAATCGGCGTGGCTATCGCCTAGTGGCTCACTCGGGCTTCACGTCTGGCTCAAGGGGTGTGGGCATCATGGTGAAGAACTCGCTCCCGTTGGAGATTGATGAGGTGCTCCACGATGACAGGGGACGTTACACGGTCTTGGTGGGAAGACTGGAGGGCAAAGTGGTTGTCTTTGTGTCAGTATACATCCCACCGGGGCTGCAGTCGACCACCTTTGCGGACCTTGGGTGCCTTCTCCTTGGCCTTCCGGGGGGGCTTTTAGTTGTGGGGGGGGATTTTAATGCGGTGGTATCTGGGACTGTGGATCGTCACCCCCCTAGGGACCTCCCCCGGGCACAGGCGTGGCTACCCGGCCTCTTGGATACATTTGGATTAGTGGACTGCTGGCGTTTAAAACACCCCACGCAGCTGCAGTACACCTTCCACTCGGGAGCCCATGGTAGTCTCTCATGACTAGACTATGTCCTTGTCCCGGCGGCCTATGTTGGGAGGGTGGGAGAGGTGCGCCATTTGCCACGGGGTATTTCGGACCACTCCCCGCTCCTACTGCACTTTGATGTCTTTCCGAGGGGTGAGGGTAGGGTGGTCCCAATCAATCCTTGGTACCTGCGCGACCCCACCATTCGCGCTGCATTGATTAAATCCCTTCAGCGATATTTTGATGAGAATGTGGGGTCCGTGCCTTCGGCTGTACCGCTATGGGAGGCCTTCAAGACAGTACTCCGAGGGGAGGCCCTATCCCTTATTTCCCACGCCCGGAGGCGCGAGCGGGAGGAGGTGACCCGGATGGAGGCTGAAATAGCCGAGTTGGAGGGTAATTTAGAAGGTGGGGTGACGGATGCCGCATTACATGTCCTCCAACTCAAGCAAGCGGCCTATAGGGCCCTCGTCACGGAGGCGGCCAGGGGCCTCAGTAGAGAGCAACAGGGGCGACTGTATGATGTGGGTGATAAGGCTGGTAAACTTATAGCGTGGTTGGACAAAAAAGAGAGAGTGAATCGTGTGGTCCCGCTGATTGAGAAAACGGATGGTGTGTGTGTAACTGAGCCAGAAGAAATCGTCTCCTGTTTCGCGGATTATTTCCGTGGGGTGTATTCCCCGGTGTCTCCCTGCTCGGAAGAGGATTCCCGTGCCCTGCTCAGTGATATCGCGCTGCCGTCCCTTTCCGGGGATGACAGGGTGTCGTTGGACGCCGCTCCCACCTCCGACGAGATCGCCCTCGCCATACGCTCGGTCGCTTCCGGCAAGGCCATGGGTCCGAATGGTCTCCCTATCGAGTTGTACAAGTTGCGACCGGATACGCTGGCACCCCACCTCCGGGCTATGTTCCTGGCGGCACACTCGGTGGGCTCCCTCCCGCTGGACCAGCGTCTGGCTACAATCGTGGTCATCCACAAGGAGGGGAGACCTCGGGACCGGGTTACATCCTATCGGCCCATTTCGCTACTGAATGCGGAGCCCAAGATTCTCGCCAAGGTACTGGCCAATCGGCTGGTCGGCGTGGTGGGCGATTTGGTTCATCAGGACCAGTCTGGCTTTATTCCCCATCGCAACACAGCCCTTAATCTGCGGCGTTTGCACGGTGTGCTCGCACGTGCCCCGTTCATACGGGAGCCAGCCATTTTGGCGTCCTTAGACGCCACCATGGCGTTTGACACGCTTGAATGGCCATATATCTGGGCGATGCTTGCGAAGTTTGGATTTGGCCCAGGGTTCATCAGTTGGGTCAAATTGCTGTATTCGGGCCCATTGGCGCAGGTGGTGGTGAACGGAAGAGTATCGGCTCCGTTCGAGCTGGGCCGGGGCACACGGCAGAGCTACCCCTTATCGCCGCTCCTCTTTGCACTTGCCTTGGAGCCCCTGGCGGAGTGGCTGCGGTGGGAGCCTTCCATCCGTGGTCTCCGCTGGACCCCTGAGTATGAGGACCGCGTATCCCTATACGCTGATGACATCCTCTTGTACCTAGCTTCCCCACGTAAATCACTCATAGTACTGGTTGATGTTTTGCATTCATTCGGTCGTAACTCCGGTCTGGTCATCAACTGGGCTAAATCGTGTGTGTATGTTCTCTCCGGGGAGGCTCCTATCCTCCCGCGGGGCTGTCCGATCCAGGTCGCCCCGCAGGGATTTAGGTACCTGGGTGTCTTCATTACTCTGGACCCGGAGGCTCGGTATGATCGGAACTTGCTTCCCCCCCTCCAGCGTCTGAAAGAGGATGTCGCGCGCTGGCGGCGTTTGCCGCTTTCGCCGCTTGGCCGGGCGGCATTTTTTAAAATGATGTCGCTGCCGCGTTTCCTGTACGCGTTGCAGAACACTATGGACCTCGTCCCAGCGCGCTACTTCCGCGAAGTGGAGAGTTTGCAGCGTCTCCTGTTCTGGGACGGGAGGCCACGTATTGCCCTGGCTAAGCTTACGCTCCCATGGTATGACGGGGGGATTGCCCTCCCGGATATCAAGCGGTACTATTGGGCCTCCCAGCTAGCTGCGATTAATCAGGGCCTATATGGGCCCGCCTTAAACCCGGCGTTTGAAATGGATAGGATGCTACTTCCAGGTGGTGACCATAATCGAGCGCTCTACTCTAGCGCGCCCGACGCTCGCCTAACGGGCCCCACGCGTGTCATGGTGCGAGTGTGGCACGCGGCCAATGCAGCTATGGGGTGGAAGGACCGTTTGACCCGGGCGTCACCACTATACGCGTCCGAGCGGTTGGGCTCCTTGTGGACCTCGAAGGGCTTTGAGAAGTGGGACTTAATAGGCATTAGCAAAGTGGGGGATCTCTGGACGAGGGGAGGCTTTAAAACGTTCGAGATGCTGCAGACGGAATTTCAGTTGCAGGGCAGCGAGTACTTTCGGTATTTGCAGGTCCGGCATGCGCTGGGCTCCGTCTTTCCGGACGTTGCCTCCATCCCGGAGTGTTCCCCCCTGGAGGATAGAGTGCTGGATGGACACGTCCCTGACAGCACGATCTCACTGATCTACAAAAAACTGATCAACGACCGCTCGGACTTGTTGACGGCCCTTCGTGAGGCTTGGGTAGCCGATGGGCTGGAGCTGGACGACGAGGACTGGATCGCCGCGGTGGCCTCCCCGAAAGAGGTGGCCATACCGGCTCGCCTTCGTTTCGTCCAGCTCAAGATACTCCACAGGGTCTACATGACGGGGCCAAAGCTCCTGCGTATGGGCTATGCTGAGGACGGTTTGTGTAAGCGTGGGTGTGGTGCGCTGGGGACTTTTCTGCATATCTTGTGGGAGTGCCCGGAGGTGGAGGGGTTCTGGCGTGGTGTGCATGAGGTGCTGCGAGTGGTCACGCATGTGGCGCTGTTGCCCGAGGCGAGGAGATGCCTGTTGAATGTGTGGGAGCCTACCGATTACTCGGTGCCGCAGACGTGGTGGGTGACTCTGGGGTATATGGTTGCCAAGCGTGATATTGCCCAGCTGTGGGGATCCCAGAGGCCCCCGACTGTCTCGGCCTGGAAGGAACATATGGATTGGTGCATGTTTCGGGAAAAGGTGGTGTATGTGGCGAGAGGTAAGCCTGCGACATGGGTGAAAGTGTGGGGCCCCTGGAACGCCTACCGCAGGGGAATCTGTGCTCCACCGTTATTGCCTGATCCGTCGCCGGCCCCGTCCCCTTAGCCAACTCATCCCCCCGGTACCTGGGCATTAGGTGTACCCAGCCCTAGTTCTGATCTCTCCCCCCTCTTGAGATTCCTATGGATGGCTAGGATCCCCCCTCTAGGGGAGCACGTGTTGCTATTTCCGATTGAGGATTGCCTTGTGGGTTTGTTTGTATTTGTTGTTCTTTAAGTTTAAAATGGAACCGTATAGTGGGGTCTGGATAGTGTGGCTCGCAACGATGTTACCTCCTGTGCATGCTCAGCCGCAGCACCATGTGTTTTATAAATGTATATCGTATGCTCCTTTCATTGCTAGCGGCCGGCCGGAAGGTTGTAGGCCCATATTTGTATATTTTTGAGTCTTGTAATAAACGGTTTCGAAAAAAAAAAAAAAAAAAAAAAAAAATTGCAGTTGGATGAGCCAGACACAATAATTTCTTCAAAGTATGCCCGTCGTGAAGTTTCGTCAGAGTCCAACTGCGACGTGTAGAGTTGTGTATAGTATGCCAATAATTCACGGATAATATCCTTATTAGCGGTTACTCCAGTTCAGGTGGAGTTCAGTGATGCTCATGGGGTTACAGGTGGGGCGCTGAAGGTGGGCCAGAGTGCTACCAGGGTTTTCCCCCTTCCCATATCTGTGAGCCGCTGAGTATTTACCAAGATTGGTGGTATACCTTTCAGGAAGGTCCTGGAACTCAACGATGATAGTGGAGCATTGGTGGAGGGAAGTAGAGTCAGGACGTTGGGAGTTGGCCCTATCGATATAAGTAAGTTCTGCCTCCACTTGCGCCAGGCTGTTGCGGATATCCTGCAGAACCCCTGCGTGTTTTGAGATACAGATTCCATGGATGTATGCCTTAAATGCATCCCAGAACGTGGCTTGGCTGCGAACGGAACCAGAGTTACGCTCAAAATACTCAAGAATGGAGTTGTGGAGTTCAAAACTGAAAACTGCATCCAGAAGTGCTGTACTGGGGAAGCACCTTCACCACTCCCACCCCCCTCCTTAGCACTATCTTGACTGGGGCATGGTCAGAAAATGTACGTGGTAGAAGCTGTACATCTTTAAGCAACGGACCAACGCTCTCGGATATGTACCAGTACTCTATCTACGTCTGGCCAGACAAAGCACAGTATCCAGGTCCCTGTAATTAAGTAAACAAGCTACAATGGGGCGTGGTGGGGTTCCCGGAGAGGGAGGGGGATGGAGACCTAGCGATGTGTGGGCCCTTTACACCACAAACATAGAAGTGAAGGGTGGCAAACAGGTCGTCAGAGAGCAGTCTCTCCACAAAATAGTCGGGCGCCCCATGTCCGTGGACTCCGCAAGTCCAACTATATGAATATTGTTCCTGTGCAAGTGCTTCAAGGTCTTCATTTTTAATAGCCACCCCCTTCAAGAGTGTCTTTTCAAGTCATCGGTTCAGGGAGATCGCACCATCTTCTAAACCAGAAACAAGTTCCTCCACTGCATCACGGCTGGTTCAATGGCATTCCAAGCGTTCCCCCATGCAGTCCAATTGCGCAGCCAGGGTGTCAAAACGGCATCAATGGCACGGAATCCAACTCGGAGCCCCGCCATTATAGCAGCAGAAACCCCCTGTGGATGAGCAAGCTGGGACGTGCCATGCCCATCCTCCACATCAGAGAGGGAGTCAGACCTCCAGGTCTCCTTAGCGCAGTCAAAGATGAACTTTCACTGTTTGGGGTCCCCACGACCCACGACGAACAATCCATTAGGCGCACAGCGAGGCAGAAGTAGAAGGTGTCATATGCACCACACACGTGGATGAAGTGGTCCTGGCAGAGGATGTAGCAGCCGTCCCAGTAGTCAAAGTAAGGCCCAAACTGATTTCACGTGTCAGCAGGGGGTGTGTATAGGGCTGCTAGCAAAATACAATGGCAGTAGAGTCGTCCGATGTCGAGGAGATCAGGCACAATCCAGCCCCACAAACACAGAGGCAACGCAAACTGGGGAGAGGCCGGTGGACAGTGAGTATGACCTCGGAGAGCAGCAAAGTAACTGGATTGCAGGTTAGGGATCCCACCACATGGGGCTGGCTACCAGTGGAGGACACGAGGCATGGGGCTCAGCTGGATGGTGCAGGAAGGCTCCCTAGCAGCCTGGCAGTAGCACAGAAACAGGTACAGTGGGCCCACGGGCTGAAGGAAGGCCGCGAAGGGCGAGGGGGGATCAGTGTATTTACAGACAGGCTCCTGCTCACGGTAATCACCCATGCAGATAGGCAGGGTTGCCAGCCGCCACGCAGAGCCAAGCATGTCCGGCTCCAAACCAACGAGTTGAAAAGGGCCACAGGGAACTCCGATGGCACCCTAGCGCCGGTCCCAGGAGCATGAGGTGAACACACCGCCTCAATTATGCCCTCAGCACTGCAGCTAGGCAGGAGTGGAAGGGGCCATGGCAACTCCCAGGCGTCAGGCCACGAGGGCTCACATGTGGGCCAAACGAGGTGGTGAACGGGCCAGCACTACTCAGGTCCGAAAGGCACTGTCAGGAGCCATGGCCTACATCCGCAAGGCCCAAGGCATGCTGCAGGATCCCAAGCGGGTGCGGTCGGCAGGATGCAAAGCCAGGAGGCGGAGGTGGCCAACACAGACCCCAGAAGGAGGCAAGAGGAGGGAGGGGTCACGGATGGAGGGCCCCAGCGAGGCTCGGTAGCCTCTTGCCTCAGGTTCACCCACGGCCCCTGTTGCTGGGGGGCCTCCGAGGCATGGCTAGGCCTTCCTCATCCGTCCTTAAACTCTGGCACTATGGCGAGTTGGTGGGCTGCAGCCAGAATAATTCAGCTCCGCTGGTGCGAGGGGATCATCCTCTCAACCCTCTGATGTGAAAGGATCGCATTGGATAGTAGCAACCCGAAGGATGAGGGATATTGGCGCCGGAGGAGCTTCACTGCTCTGCGGCCATTATGGTCAACGGCGTAGCCACGCCCCCAGATTAATATATTTAACACGTTTAATTATAAATTTACATATATGTGATACCTTAATGGTGGTGCTCTAAATTTCACTACTCCACCAGTCAACAGATGAAGGAGAATGCAGAGGGCAACAGGGCAACAATAAACAGGCACTCAGCAACTATTGCTTTGACATGGAGAACTTGCTGCACTTTATGCTTGCCACTAGAGAAGAGCTAGAGCCAAGCATGGTGACTCATACTGACACAGACTCACTCATTAAATTGCTAGCAGTCCTCATTCCATCATAGAGTGAGCCAGGGGCACAGGTTAGCCCAGCCCACATTTTCACAATAAGGCACATATCATGAATGCATTGCTGAACATAATTATCGTTCACATTATCTTTCCTACGAACTCACACAAAGTCAGTGTAGGGAAGGTAAAATGTTATGCCAGTAGTCGGTGTTTCAAATGTGCTATGGGCCATAGACTGTTCGCAGTTTTCACTGACTCCTCGAAGGTCCAGGAAGTAAGTTTTCCGACAGTGAAAATGGAGCACACCATTAATTCCCAGATGCTCTCTGACGTGAAATCTGTTCACAAGTGCTGTGCAGAATCTCTGAGTCCCAGTTGTGACTTAGTGATTTCAGAACAGATGCATATTTTAATTAATCGAATTAATGTTCTCATATATATAGTAAACATCTTTAATGTCTTGATGATGAAATGGAAAAGGCCATGTATCCTCAATGCAGTAACATGTAATTATCAAAGGTAGAGTCTACAATGGTATGAGGGGCTTTTTCGTTGTATAAAGCAATCATTTAGAAGTCCAACAATAAATTTTGTTTTTAAGTATATAACACAACGTGAAGAAATAGTAACATTTAATTAATGTCATACACTTAGCTACTGCAAAACTTGCTATTATCTTGAAACCTCTTCCTTTCCATCATAATTTTAAACAAGGAGAGAGTAAGTGCTATTTGTAGCAGTGTCATGGCATCCTCTCCAACATCATGGCCATTACACTTTTAGTGGTGGTGGTGTCTGGCTCGGATGACAATGTGGCCCACTCCCCAGAATGTTGGACTGCCCGTACCAAAGAGGAAGTTCCAGGCAAAACTAAATACTGGAGCGAAAAGGGGAAAGGGAAGGGGAAGAGGGGAGGGGAGAGGAAGAGAGAGGGAGAGGGAGAGGGGGGGAGAGGGAGAGAGAGAGAGAGAGAGAGAGAGAGAGAGAGAGAGAGAGAGAGACAGGGGGAAAAGAAACCACAAATACCATACAAAGTTCTTCTGTGGCACCACTCTCTCTCTTGTGTCATGTATTGGGCCTCAGCAATGATATAGATCAATATACTCTGGTAAAGGACTGTCTCTATATGCAAGGAAAGAGCATACACACCTTAAGTAACAATAGTTAACATCAGGATCTCGCTGTTTTGATAGAATGCCACAGTCACTCATCGGCTTCAAGTTGGTGGGCCACGGTGTACCTAAGCAGAAATGGAGGAAGCGATAAGACAGCCGGTGGCAAGCCAAGCAATCACTGCAAAGGAAAGAGAACAGGACAAAGGAAAACAAAGCAAAACAACAAAGCCAATCTGTTAGAAATGGGGTCTCTAGTTGGCAGAGGTAGGTACCTCTGATCAAATGGGGACCCTTGCTTCTAGTCAGGGTAAGGGAGAAACACACTGTAGATAACCCCTGCTCACCCCCTTGGTAGCTTGGCACGAGCAGACAGGCGTATCCCCAAGGCAATGTGTAAAGTATTTGCACCAACACTCACAGTAACACAGTGAAACACCACAAATGGACACCACACAGGTTATTTTAAAAATATATTTCTCTTTATCTAAATTTAGGCAAGACCAAAACAACAAAAATTCCAACATAAGCAGGGACTCTTCTCTTAGAATGTTCTTGATAAACCCAAAGTGGTAGATTTGGTATGGGTGCAAGAATGGTTCCAGACGTGTGGAAAGTTACTGTAATAAATGTGTTTTCATCAATATTGGTCACTTGTCCCTGGTGGGTGGGGCCCTTTTCACCCTTCGATCGGATTCAGGCCAATTACTACGTTTGAGGCCAAAAATGCTGCCACCTCTTTGTTGGATTTGAAAGTAATATGCCCCCGCTCCTCTTTGTTGGATTCAATAGTAATATGCCCCGCTGTGTTTACAGCCGAAATGCTGCCCCCGAAATGGTGGAGAAGCGACCAGCTCCTCGGAGTGGGCCCTGGTACCGCAGCACGTCAGCTGTGCCGGTACAGGCCATCAGGGAAGTACCGGTCATGGAGGCACCACTTGGGGAGGCCGACCGGGACACTGCCTCTCTCCCACCCTGTCCAGGTAATGGCACACAGCAGTGCTGGACCGGAGTCTGAGCGGTTACCCGGGGGGTTGCCTCGTCGTTGCTCCTCCCGCCGGATGTCTCACGAGGCGGCTTCGACACCAACAGCTGTTCTCTTGTTGAAGGGAAACTCCTGTTGCTAGGTGATGCGCTGGGGCTGAACGGGTCACAGCTCTCTTTCCCTTCAGGCGCGCAACTCGGGTCCAGAGGCGGTAAGAACCCAGTGCTCTCACAGATCCCGGGCCGGCAGCAGTGACAACAGGCACAGCGATCTCACAGATCCCTGGCTGGCAGCAGTGAAAGCAGGCACGGCGTTCTCGCAGATCCTGGCCCGGCGGTGGTGAAAACAGGCACAGCACTCTTGCAGATCCCGGACCGGCGGCGGTGAAGGCAAGCACGGTGCTTCTTGGATTCCTCACGAGCAGAGGAGATCACGAAGAAGGCTCCTGTCAGCAACACAGGCTCTTTTGCAGGATTCAAGCACACGCACACAGCGATGATAAGACATTCTTTTAGAAACTTTTGTATCCCTGAGTTTCTGAAACAGGAGGCCAGCTCTTCTCGGGCCCTTGGAGACGTTTTCACTTCAGGACACAGCACACAGCATAGGCCTTGGTTGCAAGCAGGGGGACACAGCACACAGCAAAGTCCCTTGTCCTCTCCTCAGTTAAATCAGCAAACTGCAGTCTAGCCCCAGAGCACACAGAAAGGGCAGAAGTTCTCCTCAGTCTCTTCAGCTGATCTTCTTTGACAGAGATTCGTCTCGATCACGAAGTAGTCTAATTTTACAGGGGTTTCAGCTCTTACTTTTATACCCCAAAAGTCTTTGTTCTCTATGTGTTAGGGGTCCTGGACCCAGTTAAAACCAGTTCTGGGTGCACTCAGCCTGTGCACAACTTCTTCCTTTGTGAATGTGGGCCAGGGTCTTCAGACGCACCGCAGGAGGTGGAGCCAGCATTGTGGAAGGCAGGCACAGCCCTATTCAGGCCCATGTGCTACTCCTCCCACCACTCCAAATGCAGATAGGTCTATTCAGCCTAGTGCTGACTCACCCAGACTCCTGGAGCCACCCCAGCCCCTGTCACTCTCAAGCCAGACAGTCAATCCACAAACAGGCAGAGGCATACAGAAAGGTTGAACAAGAAAATAGCCACTTTCTTTATATTTTTTTTTTTTGTGTTCAAAATATTTTATTGAATTTTGTTCAAATACAACTAAAAAAAAATAGACAGGACATAAAATATTATGATTAAGCAATAATACCTAAATAACATTGTATATCATCATAATCAACCTCATAAAGAGAAATAAATAAATAAATAAATTATCTTAGGTAATGAGAAAGTACATAATCAAAAAATACCAAAAGGGAGGGTAGGAGGAGGGGGAGGGAAAGAACAAATATAACAATTGACGTAGAAAATGCAAACAGAGCTACTATAAGCCATAATAACACTAATCATAGTAAGTTCAAATTTGAAATAAAATTAATCATACAACATTAAATGGATAAATATGCATCAACAGGTAACCAAAAAGATTGATAAGAGAAAATATTATGAGTGATCCCCTTCACAGATAATTGAGCACCTCTTCTAGAAAGAATAACCCATGACCACCAAGCATTAACAGATAATACAGAGACATCTTTCCAACAAAAAGTAATGGATTTTAAAGCAGCCGAAATAAGAAAATTAAAAAGCTTACTCTCTAAATCATGTAAATTTTGTAGAAGAATAGCAGATTTACAGATTATTAACTGATAGGAAAGATCAATTTGAAATTTAAAAATCTTCTTAATGACATCCCAAACTTCAGACCAAAATTTAAAAACCAATGGGCAATCAAAAAGCATGTGTTGTAATGAGCCAGGGTGTGATTTACAATGCCAACAATCAGGAGAGGGGAGAAGTTTAGCTTGGAACAAACGTGATGGAGTCCATAAACGATTATAAAGAATATAAGAATTAGTTTGGTAGATCGAAACAGGCAACCACCCAGATATACTATTAAGCCAAATATCTTTCCATGTGTCAGCGGACAAGGAAAGAGAAAGTTCATTATTCCAAAAAGTGGAAATCATCTCTATATTGCTACCTAAAGTATCAGATAATTTTTTATATAAAATAGAAACCTCATGAGATGATTTTGAAACTGTTTGAATATAAATTGCTAAGTCAGCTGTAACATTAGCAGGAATGGCATTAGGAAAGGAGTCTAAAATTGAATTGCACAAATATTGATACTTAACAAGATCAGATTTAAATAAACCAAAACTTGTTTGCAATGTTTCAAAAGAAATAAACGTATTATTGGAATAGACATCTTTAAGGTAAAAAATGCCAGCCTTAATCCATGAGAACCAGAAATTAACTTTCCTGTTCAATTTAATAACATTACTATACCATAATGATAATTCAACAGTGTTATTCATGGGAAAAAGAAAAATTAAATCAAGATCATTAAATAACATTTTAGTGGATTTAATAATAACTGACTTTTGAATAAATGGAGCATTATTATGCATGGATACCAAAGTAGGTAAAGGAAATGGATTCACAATTGATTTCTCAATGCGAAGCCACGTAGGAGAATTATTCAAAAAGGAGCAATTAAACCATAATGAACTTTGTTTTAAAATAAAAGCTTTATGATAAAGAAAAAAGTCTGGGATACCAAATCCAGCATTACGTTTAGGAACTTTTAGTTTTTTATAAGAAATACGAGGAGGTTTGTTGTTCCATAAAAATTTTGACAAAAGTTTATCAACATCTTTATAAAACTTTAATGGAAATTGAGTAGGAACCATGGCAAGGGTATAGAATATTTTAGGGGCTATAGTCATTTTAAGAGAATCCATCCTACCCCACCATGAAAGATGTAATGCAGACCATTTAGACGTTTTGTCCTTAATATAGTTTAGGATAAAATCACAATTTAAATTAATTGTCGATTTGATGGAAGAGGAAAATAAAATTCCAAGATATTTTAACTTATTCTTTTGCCAAATAATTTCCTGCATGGGAAGCATATCAGGAGTGCAATAAACATTTAAGGGAAAGAATTCAGTTTTGTTAGTATTTAAAGTGTATCCAGAAACTGCAGAATACTTTGTTATAATATCCATTAATGAGGGAAAAGAAGATATAGGATCACTAACAAATAAAAGCACATCATCCGCATAGGCAAGGGTCTTAACAGTAACATCCTTAATAGTGATTCCTTTAATATGGTCACAATTTCTGATTAGGTTAAGAAAAGGTTCAATGCCAATTAAAAATAAGAGCGGAGAAAGAGGACAGCCTTGTCTTGTACCTCTAAAAAGCGAAAATTGAGTTGAAATTTGGCCATTAATAAATAGACGAGCAGTAGGGGCAAAATATAAAGCTGAAATCATACGAATAAAGGAATCTCCAAAATTAAATGAGGACAACGTATGGAATAAAAATTGCCAATGGAGTTTATCGAATGCTTTTTCAGCATCTAAGGCTAAAATTCCAGATGGCATTGATAAAGTGGGACTTTGTTCAATAATGTGTAGCAAAGTTCTCGTATTATTAGCAGAGTATCTATTCTTCATAAAACCAGATTGGTCAGGGTGTATAATAGAATCTAATATGGGGCCCAATCTAGTAGCAAGTATTTTAGCATATAATTTACAGTCTTGGTTAATTAAAGATATGGGACGGTAATTAGACACTCTGGTGGGATCTTTATCTGGTTTTGGGAGTACAATAATTAAAGCTTCTGTAAAAGAACCAGAAGTAGTTCCAGTGGATCCAAAAAACGTAAAAAGTTGGTGCAAAAATGGTAAAAGATGTGACTGAAATTCTTTGTAGAATTCCGCAGGGATCCCATCAGGACCCGGAGATTTGTTCTTTTTAAGAGATTTTATAGCTGATAGGATTTCATCTTTGGTAATAGGAGCATCAAGTCTAATTTGATTAGATTGTGAAATCTTGGGTAATTTACATGATTTTAAAAAGGAGTCCAATAAGGAAACTTCCAGAAAATCTGGTTTATTATATAATGCCGAGTAGAAATTCATAAATTCATTAACAATTTCATTGTGAGAGAGAGCAATATTACCATGAGGACCAAGAATTGAGTTGATTTGAGTTTTATCTTTTTTTATGTGCAAATAATTAGCTAATAGTTTACCGGATCTATTGGCATTAAAACTAAATCTAGCTTTAGCATTAGAAATTTGAATACCTGCCCTTTTGCTAAGGATTGAATTAAATTCATAACGTAATTTTTGTAGTTTAAATTTATATTGAGGATTGTTGGAAGTAATAAAAAGTCGTTCAAATTTCGCAATTTGCTTTTGTAAGTTTTTCACAGTAGCATGAAAGGTTTTATTTTCATGAGCCATAATAGATATTGTTACGCCCCTAATATAAGCTTTGAAAGCATCCCATCTATTTATCATAGAAGTAGACCCTTCTGGATTAAGTATGAAATATTCTTGAATAGCAGTTAAAAGTTTGGGCTTGTTATACTCATTCAGAATTATACCAGTGTTCATTCGCCATCTAGATTGTTTAGTATAAGTTGACTCCAAGTTCAAAACCAAAGAAATCATCGCATGGTCTGAGATATCAATGTTACCAATATTAGGAGCAGTTATTGAACCAATTAGGTGCCTGGAAACCAATAAGCAATCAATTCTAGAATGGGAATTATGAGGGTTAGAAAAAAATGTGTAACATTTTTCTGTAGGAAAATGTAACCTCCAAATGTCAACTAATTTAGTAGTTTGAATAAATGATTTGAAAGCAAAATATACCTTAGAAGGGCGAAACTTGGTAAGAGATGATCTATCTAATAAGGGGTCAAAAATGACATTAAAATCACCTCCGACAATTAAAGGAACATTACCAATCTTTAGAACCTCTGTTGTAAGATTAGACCAAAAAATATGATCATCTGCGGTAGGACCATAAACATTTAATAAAAATAGAACTGAGTCGTGAACTTTAATTTTAACGAGTATATATCTACCATCCTTATCAGAAGATTTACTCAAAATTTGACAGTGAAGCTTTTTTGCAAAGAGAATAGCTGCACCGTTTTTTTTACCATTGGCCTGAGAAGAGACAATAGTATCTACCCATTTCTTCTGCATATAATCTAAAATTTTATCATCTATATGAGTCTCTTGTATAAAACAAACATCAGCTTTGCAACTACCAAGGTAATCTAAAATTTTTGTACGTTTAACTGGATGGCACAAACCTTTAACATTTAATGAAATTACTTTAATATCATGGATATTAGCCATAACAGAAGAAAGGAAAAAAGAGTATAAGAAATGAAAGATAAAAGAGGATCAAGAAAATGAGAAACAGGTAGCTCCATAAAAAGAAGAAGGAAAGGAGAAAATAAAAAAACATGGAAAAAAGACAAACAGGAGACATAAATGTGAAATGTGAAACGCACACACGCTGTACAAGCATGACCGAAACCGCTGGAGCCCAATAAAGAGAAATTTCATAACAGTGTCAGAAAGAAAAACACAACCGGCAAAAATCAAGTAGCAGAGTCATTGGTATCCATAGAGTGCAGAGACTGTTGATCCAAAAAATGCTTCAAATCTTCTGGACGTTGAAAAGATTTCGAAAAATTATCCTTCCAAATGCGCATCGTCGATGGATCAAAAAGACCATATTTATAGCCTAAACTGCGAAGTTGCGGGCGAAGAGCAGAGAATTCTTTGCGAATTGAAACAGTTTCTTTGGCATAGTCTTGATGAATAAATATTTTATTCCCATTGACCATCAAAGAAGGGATTTCTCTAGCTGCTTTTCTGATTAGAACCAAATGGTGGTGTCGAAGAACTTTAAAAATCATTTGTCGCGGTTTTGTGTGTTGAGGGTTCCTGTGTGAGGGAGTCCTGTGGGCTTTATCAATTTCAAACCTTTCTGAGAATTTAATTTGTAGAAGACCAGGTAATAAATTCTCCAAATATAATCTGCAGTTATCCCCCTCAACATTTTCAGGAAGATTAAATATGCGTAAATTATATTGTCTGTTACGATTCTCCAAATCCAATAATGTTGAGCACATAGGAGAAATTTTTGCCACCAGTGGAGTAAATGAGTCAAGTTTAACCTTATTATCGTTTATTTTGATGGAATTATCTGATATTTTCATTGAAAGGCTGGCCATATCTTTACGCACATTTTTTACTTCAGAGGCAATGGTATCTGTATTGACTCGAAGCGCCTGAATTTCCTCCAATATTAAAGACAGTGAAGGTTCAGAAGACTCCACTACTTTTGATTTAGCAGGAGGAGGAGAAACTTGCTGCTTCCTTTTATTAACAGAACTCTTATTTTCCATTTTGAAGTAAAAAGAGTCAAAAATATAATTGCAGACACAAAATAATGAAGGAGGAAATGAAAGCTGTGTAAAACACCAAGGAATGACTGGTGCAGCAGCTAAAATGGGCTGGGGGAGTGGTTAGGCCCAAGCCAGGCCCTTTCCTACAAGCTTGCTCCGCCCCCTTGACTGAAAGTCTGGCTGTACCTGAATGCTGAGCAGGGAGCAGGAACCAGGCAGCGAAAAAACCCACTTCCGCCGTGCAGAGATGCTTGAAATTGCTCCACAGTGCAGGTGAGAGCTTTATAATGACAGCGACCTCCTCCAGGACATTTTTCTGACAGGAATCGTCGTTTAAAATGTCAAAAACGGGCCGAAAACGCGCGTAGACTCTTACGCGGCGGCCATCTTGGATCGCGCGTCTCTCCAAAAATAGCCACTTTCTAAAAGAGCTACTTTCAAACACAGAATTTAAAAAAACATCTTTAATAAAAGATATGTTATTAAATTCTGAGCTCAGGGATACCAGACTCCAATTTTCCATCTCACTCCTATGGGAAGATATGCAGGTAAAAATGTTACACAGCATCCCCTATTCTGTCCTATGCGCAAGTTAGCCTTTCAATAGTGAAAAACGAAATTGGCAGTATTTCACTATCAGGACAAGGTACACACACTAGTACATGTCCTACCTTTCACATACACTGTACCCTACCCAGGAGGGTACCTTGTGCCTACCATAGGGGTGTCCTATGTGTAAGAAAAGGGAAGGGCAGGGCTTTAAGTGGGCCGGGTCTCACCGGGTCTGAGCACCGGCAGTTTTTTGAAGGGGGCCTCGAAACGGGTCTCTATCGGGCTCCGTTTTGGGGTCTGACACAGGCGGTCCATTTATTTTTTCCGGACTGCAGTGACAGCAGGCACATGATGTGCGTGTGGTGAGCGTTGTAGAGGAAGGGAAATCCTTTAAAGAGAGTCACTTTCTCTCTGGATTTCCCTTCTCTTTTTGAAACTCAGGAGCAGCAAATTGTCGTGCTGTCACCAGGGATGTAAGTGAAGTTTTTTCAATATTATATAGTTGCTGCTTATTTATGTTACGCAACTAGCAACCATTGACAAAGCCAATAGTCCTGACTTGTAGGTATGATGTGCCTTGTTATATCATATATCTGGACGCAATGACAGGAACAGCAAAATACAAGTCAGGCGGCACACTGTGCTAAACACAAATTTTTAGCTTCCGTGTTTTTAAGCCACGCCCTTAATTACATTGACCACGCCCCTTTGAGAGACCCCCTAGTTGGATCCCACTTAAAGCCCTGGGGAAGGGTAAGGACTGGCAAGTGGGTACACTGGCCAGGTCAAAATGGTAGTTTGCAACTGCGTGCAGGCACTGCGGTGGCAGGCCTGAAGCATCTCTTTGGAGCTACTCATGTGGGTGGCACAATCCTTGCTGCAGGTCCACTAGTAGCATTTGACTTACCAGCTCTTGCACACTTAGTGCACTTTACTAGGGACCTACTGGTAAGACAAATGTGCCAATCAGGGATAACCAATCACCATAACAATTTATACAGGGAGCACTTGCACTTTGACACTGATCAGCAGTGGCAAAGTGCACAAAGCATCTAAACCAGCAAAAACAAAATCCAACATAGCATCAAAAACATCTGAGGTAGAGGCAAAAAGTCAGGGAAAACCATGCCAAGGATGCCAGGTCTAACACAATCGAAGTGCAAGAGCCAAGTCAGAAAAGCAGGCAAAAGTCAGGAATACTGGGGGAACTAATTAGGAGGTGAGGGACGAGATAATGAACAGATTCTACAGCAAGCGGAGAGCCAATGGAACACAGGATATTGCCAGGCAGCTTCCATTTGCCTACATGGTCTTTAATTAGTGCCGCTGCCTGCCTTGACCTGGAAGTTCCACCCCATAACCTTTAGTGTCTTTGTCATTCACTGCACCCCTAGCCTTCAAAAGGCTGGCTCACCAGAGTCTGAAAGAAGAATGCCTCCATGGTCTTCTCATAAAGGTCTCAAACTCCCCATCCTCAGCTGATTCCTGACAGGTGGCAGGGTAGGATGACTTGGTGTACTGTCAGCAGGTGCAGATGGCTGAGCACCAGATTGTCTCTCATGTGCATGTGTGCCCTTTGGAGTTGATGTGCCTGGTGCCAACTTCAGGAGGTATGGTGATTGGCATGTGGTTAATTTACACTTGCCACTCTCCCCTTAGTCCAGTAGGATAGTCACTAATTGAAAATGCTTATTGGAAATGCAGTTAAGCATGAAGGGGATGTTAACTCAGACAGTTTTACATCCCAATTCCGATTGTTATCTGACATTGTGCAGTTTAGGTCTTCCTGACTGACAAACCACCATTATCCTATTTTCCTTACCATTAAGACTACAGCTGTTCATCCTGTTGACACCTGGCAGCCACTTGTTACTAGCAGTTCCACGATGGTGCAGTGCGAACATGATCCTCACATCCAAGAGCAGCAAGTTCAGTTTGGGTGAAGGGCCTCCATCTGTAGTAGGACTGCCCCAGTGATGCTTTCCCTCGATTACTCACATTCGTCGTTTCAGGTCATTCCATCTTTTTTTAGTGTCCTTCACTTTTTAAGGGTCATCTTTGTGACTGACCGCCACAGTCTGGACTGACCTTAGTGAACTTCTTAGACATCCTGCGGCCTAGTCTCCTCCATCAAAGAGCGAGTAAAGATGTTCTAGTTGCATTCATGACTTAAGAGGATGTCATTAGATAGTGATCTTCATTTCTGTTGCAACCCGTGGCTGCTGCCGACGCAGACTTGGCATGACAACACTGCCACACTGTTCTCATACCGATCTCATCTGTTGGATATGTTAAGATGCTTTGCCATTTCTAGATAGTCCTCTCAATTCGCCTTCTCCCTGCCTGATATCTACTCACCCAGAACATGACCTTTGCTTGGTTCCAAGATTTCAACACGTCCATGCTCTATACTAATGTTGTCTGTAGCGTTTTGCATCCTTCTCCTAAATGTGGCCTTCTTGCTCTAGGTCATAGGACAGTAGAAGGTTTTGTTCTTCCCAAACTTACATGGCAGACTATGCACTCTGTCAATGGTCTTTTCCTACACAATAATGGATGTAGTATTTCCTGTATGTCACTTCTTGCTTCTACCTTTCAACTGCCAGTTCTTTGCTATTTAAGGAGACTCAATCTGCCTTTCCTAGTATCCCAAACGCTTCAGTAAGTGTGACAGCGAGATTCTTCCTCCTGGTTACCTTGTGGTAAATAATTTAATTACCGGGACTTAATTTGATGCGGAAAATCTATAACAATAGCTCAGTAAAATAAGAGGCAGAATCCGTGGTATTAGAGGTTCGGAACGGGCTTTATTCCATAATCAATTTAAATCGATGAGCTCCATGTTCCATCACCACGAAGGTTCAGGAAGTGAAGACCCTACTTTATTGATAGGTAATCATTTTTATACAATAGGCATTACAGTGAAACAAATGGAGGAGGCGTAACAATTGATAGTACAGATAAAACATACATGCGTAGCAAAAGTGGGTGTAACTGGGCGTAACTGAAGAACGTCATCAGGTATGATGTCATAATAGGGTGGTTCCATGAAGGAATTTCGCAATGTCAGCAGAAATACTTGGCAGAAATGCGCGCGCAGCAGCATGACGTGTGATTGACGTGCAACTAGGGGGTGAAGGGGACTTGACATTTAGCTCTACATGTGGCGACAGAAGTCTGGAGGGTCAAGTCAACCTAATCCCAAATCATATCTAACATCCTATGTTTAAAGAACTATGTTATCCAAAAGAGAGGTCTCTTAGAGTAGAATCTTATTCTATACTGACTATACTGACTATTAGTGCGTGTACAAGCGTCTAAGTGTCTACACTAGATGCGAGGGCAGGAATCTTCCATAGCAGCAGGGCTATGAATTACTTGCATAAAGACAGAGAAGCCGGGCCCTTTGCTCGGTAGCTGGAAGAATGTTTACTTAAACTACTAGACAGGAATGCATTGGGTAGGGAGCGGAGCAGATAATTTCGAAGGTGAAATACAGTTTTTGGCAGGCAACAGGCTGATGTCAGGCACCGTTAGCTGCGCAGAGAATGAGGACAAAGTTCATGGATACAGATGCGAGCTCAAACTGGAGCTTTCAGAGGCAGAAGGCAGGAAAAGCTTGATGGCAGAATCAGGGCCTACTTGCCTGGACTGTAAAATGGCATAAGTGAACCATATAAAGGCGGTGGCCTTTCATACTTAGGAATGGAGTATCCAGCCCATTCATGGCGGATCTGAAAGAGGACATGTTGGCGGTGGACGCACATGTGTTTGCGTCTTCATAACTGGAACTGGAGGGAACATACATGTACTTGTGATTTATACATGAAACCGTTGGGGTCCAAGATAGGGGACATAACTGACCAGAAAAATCCATATTTCCACATTCCCTCCTTGTCCCCTACTTGCCCGTCAAGAGATATCAATCTTCATTAATCCATCGATCTGTTCATATAGCATCATTTGTTCTTCTTTCTTCTTCCGTGATGAATGAAATCTTGGTGGTGGAATACACGATGTGGCACACAGACCACAGATCGCTGGTCCACATTGTAGACATAGACAGCAACTGAATAATATGAGGAAGCCAATACCTAGGAAGGATAGGACCTTCCATCCAAAGGTAGATAATACACTCCAAAACCAACCGGACCAAGTCCAGGTGCCTGGATTCTGGTGTATCTGGCTTACAATCTTATGAAGGCGAGTTATGGCTTTATATACAGATGGCGAATTTTCTGGTATGAAAATGCAACAACTTGATCCGATGACCCTACAAGCTCCGCCCCTATCGGCCAGGATGACGTCAAGGACAAGACGATTTTGAAGCACAACAATCCGCATAGCAGACTGCTCTTCTGTTAAATTGCCTAAGGCGGAAATAGTTTCGTTCACTACTGCTTCAAGGGTTCTGGTTAATCTACGTATCAGCTTACTATTGGTAACTGTACCTATATAGGGAAAGAGACCTTTATTGAAATCTGTGTATTTTTCCCATGCTGTCTCAGTGTAATCGACTATTGGGAGATCTCTCCTTTCTCTATTGTGTACTAAATGAGTATTTCTGTGATAATCAGGAGGAGCTAGGAAAACAGGTGGCAAAAGGAATCCGATGTAGCAGGTACCATCCCAATCTAGTGGCAAACGTATGTATGCCGTCTGACCACATATGAAGTAGGAATGGCGGGAAGCTCTAAATGTAGACTTGCCTTGATCACTAAATTCTATTACAGTGGTGCATCTACTATGGCCCATATGTATGGAACCATTCTTTCTTACACATAATTCACCTTTTACTGGAAATACTGACATGGCGGGCAAAATTGGAGTAGCTTCGGATTCGACATTTAAGATCATGAGATTAAGCGTAAAATTACCTAATCCATACACTTCATTTTCTAGATCAGTTCCTGTTCTTTTGGGAAGTCCCTCCTTGTTGGGGTGGCAGGCTTTGAGTAAAACTAAGTTCAGATTTCCCCATACCCAGTTATTCTGGTAAACTGCAGAATTCGAATCTAGGGAATTAATTAAACTAAACCATGCTCCACAGGAGCCGTTGTGTGTAAACGGGTATGGAAAGAGAGGTAGAATTCCTTTATAGTTCTGATAGGGAGGGAGTCGGCCACATATCCAACAATTTGTAGCATTGCTAACCTGATGGGAATGATGTAACATACTAATAAAAGTGTTATTGCGCAGCGCAAATCTATAAGACAATTCATGCGGAGGTAATTCACTAAAAGAATGTTCAGCAGTAACATTATAAACATGTCTAGAAATAGGATAATATATGTGCAACAATATACTTGCAGTAATTATTAAAAGACTTAAGGAAAACAGAATTAATAACGTCACTGTGCAATGACTACGCAGTGATTTACAGTACGCATGTCGTTTCAGCTTTATCCTTTTGTTTCTTTCTCTATACAGGTCTAAGGGGTACATGTCAGAGACAAATTCGACCGATTCACCTTGGAGAGGACTTAAACAATCAAATTGCCTGACTGGTTAGACCTAAGTTTTAGTTTATATAGTTCATGGCTATTCAGTTCAACCAAAGGAAGTTTTGAGTCAATCGGGGAAGACACGCAAGGTGTGTCGTTTACGTCTGACGGTAGTCCATGAAATTTCTTGATATGACTTGAATGTATCCAGCCTTTTCGACCTTCGATCTTTACGGCTGTCCTCGTTGTTAGCAGTACGAGCTGAGGCGATCTCCACCTAGGATCCAGCTGGGACTTCCGATCAAAGTTCCTCACTAGAACTAAATCCCCTGGAATTACGTCATGGGGTTTCACCTCGGTGTTGTCGGGAAAGGCTGCAGCTACCTGTGAACGACAAGATTGTAGTGCAGACATCAAGGAAGCCAAGTAATCTGTCAGCATATTACAGTCAATATCAGTTATTTTGCGTGGTATAGGCGTCCCCCACATATTTGGTGGTCTACCGAAGATCACCTCATAAGGGGATAGCCCTGTTCGAGAGTGTGCTACCATTCTCATGTAAAAAAGTGCAACGGGTAAGGCTACTACCCAGTCGACACCTTTCTCTCTGCATATTTTGGACAATCTAATTTTCAGGGTCTGGTTATGTCTTTCCACGAGACCTGCTGCCTCGGGGTGTCGGACACAGTGAAACTTCCACTGATAGCCTAACAAAAGTGAAACGTGTTTCATTAGTTCGGATGAGAACGGCTGGCCGTTATCTGAGTAGACAACACGTGGTAAACCGTACCGTGGGAAGAATTCTCGAACTAACTGTTTGGCAGTAGTCGGGGCAGTGTAATCTGAAACCGGGTATGCCTCTGTCCAACGGGAAAGAGCACAGACAACTACGAGAACATATTTGAATCCTCGACATCGTTCCATCTGGATATAATCCATCTGGAGGACTTCAAAAGGGTGATCAGGAGGCTGAAATCCACCCTGTTCTACGGGAATGCTTTTACCTGGGTTAAACTGACAACAGATCATACAGGTACGAACTTTTTGTTTAGCTGCTGCTCGTAAATGTTTGTTGAACCAAATGTGTTGGATGCTGTCTAGCATAGCTTTTTCTCCTAGATGTGCTGGACTATGTACAGTGTTAATAACGACTTGGACCATTGAATCAGGAAGGAACCACACAGATTTTTCCTTCGTCATCCATCCTTGATCCGTTTGGATCCCTCCTAATTCAGTCCATTTCTTTATTTCGTCTGGTGTAGCATGTGTCTGTATGTCGATTACGTCAAGAGCGGGATCCTTAACCATCATGCAATGTGTTGGTGTCGGGACTATTGTCTTTGTCATGTCGGATGTTTGAGTTTGAGCAGTCTGTTTAGCTGTTCTGTCAGCTAGATCATTGCCTTGAGAAATGATATCAGTAACTTTCGTATGAGCTTTACATTTCATAATTGATATTGCAGTGGGTAGATGTATTGCATCTAATAAGGCATGAATAAGGGGTCCGTGCTGAATGTGGGCACCGTGAGAAGTTAAATAACCTCTCTCTCGCCACAGCACGCCGAAGTCATGTACAACTCCGAATGCATAACGTGAATCAGTGTATATGTTGACTTTTTTATTTACGGCTTGAATACAGGCTTGTGTCAGAGCGATGAGCTCTGCTGCTTGAGCGGACAAGGTATTTATGCAATTTGTTTCAATGATTTCAGTGTCTGTTGTGACTGCGTAAGCGGCCACTAGCTCTCCTGTACCTGTTCTCATACATGAACCATCTACATACAACGTCAGGTCTGGGTCTGACAATGGGACGTCTGTCAAATCTTGTCTGGGTTTCGTCGTGATAGTGATAACTTCAATACAATCATGTGCAAGTGGGTCTGTTCCATTTATAGGTAACAGTGTGGCAGGATTCAATGTACTACAACGTCTGATTTCTATATGTGGCTGAAACAATGTTAATTCGTAACCAGTAAGTCGTGCTATAGTCAAATGTTGTGTTTGTGTGCGGTTCAAGAGAACCTCTACTGCATGTGGTACTTGTACTGTCAATGGATGTCCTAATACTATGGCATCGCTTTGTCTGATTGCTAAAGCTGTTGCTGCCACTGATTTCAGGCACGCAGGCAAAGCCTGAGCTACGGGATCTAATGCACTAGAAAAATAAGCACATGGTTTGTGTGATCCTGCTTGTTCCTGTGTGAGTACTGACAAGGCAGTACCTTCGCGTTCTGTAACGAAGAGTGTAAACTGTTTATTGTAACATGGTGTTGCTAAAACAGGTGCTTGGCATAAGGCTTTCTTTAGGCTTTCAAAAGCTTGTGTATGTTCCTGAGTCCAAGGGAGAACAGTCGATGTGGCTGCCTCCTGTGTTGTCAATTGAATGAGTGGTTTTGCTAGAAATGCATACTGAGGGATCCACTGCCTACAATATGAAGTGAGGCCTATGAAAGCCCGCACCTCCTTTTGTGTCTTGGGTATCGGCATATTTGCAATTAGCTGGATGCGATCTGGTGTAAGCTGCCTTCCCTCCTTGGACAGCGAGTGACCAAGGTAAACAACTCGCTGGACACAGAATTGCAGCTTAGAAGGGGACACCTTGTGCCCTTTTTCGGCCAAAAATTGTAATACCGTCAGTGAGGCTTTCTCACATTCAGGTTCGCTCCTAGCGGTGATCAGCAGATCATCGACATATTGAAGCAGGGCAGTGTTGACTGGCATGTGGATACTGTCGAGTTCTCGTTTCAGTGCTTGGCTATAAATGCTGGGGCTTTCTGTAAATCCTTGAGGTGCGCGTGTGAATTTAAAGCTACGTCCATTTAAACTAAATCCGAACAAGTATTGGCTTTCCGGATCTATTGGGACGCTGAAGAAGGCATTCTTGAGATCAATTACAGTAAAGAATGTTGCTTCGGAATCAATGGCTGTCAGTAATGAAGAAATGTCTGGGACTACGGGGTATTGTGGTACTATGCATTTATTTAATTCGCGCAGATCAATAACCAATCGATATACTGGCGGGGCTGTTGGATCGGTTCGTTTAAGAATCGGAATTATCGGTGAATTACATACATTGGAGTCAGTTTCCACAACCACTCCCTGGGTAATAAGCTCGTCAATTATTTGTAGTAAAGCCACTACAGCATCTGGGGGTAACTTGTATTGTCGCATTCGTGGAAGTACCACTCCTGCCTTTAGTGTGACTCGATATGGTGTAATGTTCATGCAACCAACATCTGTAGGGCCTTGTGCCCATAAATGTGTCGGTAAAGTCTGTAGTCGGTGATCCATGTCTCGGGACACGTAGTGCCCTTTGAAATCACGTAAAAATAATCTTACTCCTTCCGGAGAACAACATATTATAGCTCCTAGAGCTTTCAAAGTTTTTATGCCTAACAAGTTTTCTGGACATGATTTAGTAAGTAATAAATCTGTAGTTCGTGTCAAGGGACCGATCGTAAGTGGAAGAGGCTGTGTTACTTCATTAATGATAGGTTTTCCTGAAAAACCAAGGGAAATGTTCTGTGAGCCTGAGAGGGGTGCCCCTGGAACTTCACTACGTTTTATTGTTGTTCGGCTTGCCCCTGTATCGAGTAAGAATTTTCTATCTTGACCTAACAGTTCACTGTGTACATAAGGTCCTTCTTGATCTACAGGAACCTCAATAAGGGGTAAGCCAACTTCCCTCTCTAGGCTGTTTCATGAGTATCGTTGGTAATCAGGATAGTCATACTGTGCGGTCTGATACATCTGTCGGGTCGTTGTTTGTGTGGCAGCAATAGGCTGCGGTGGTGGAGCTGGCATAGACTGTTGCGGAGCTGGCATGGACTGTGCATGCTGCGGAGTTCCTTGTTGATTCTGATCCTGTCTAGGTGGCCGTGGTCTTTCTTTTGCGTTACCTATGGCAATATTATGTTTTAAAACTGGACAATCGTGTACATAATGACCTGGCTGTTTACAATAGTTGCACGTCCCTTTAACAGGACCTGTTGAAACACCGGACTGTGTTATACCCTTCTTATGACCGTCAACTGGTACTGTCTGGGAAACTAGCATTTTCATTTTTGTGTCTTTCATGCGTCTATGTTCATGTTCTTGTTCTTCTCTAATTCTATTGTGATGATACTGTAGCATTTGTAACATTTGTGACGGAGTGTTACCTTGCCAGGTACTCTCGAACTTTAATACTCTATTCTTAACTTGGGGCAAGGCATTTTCAACTAACTTTGTCACAAACAGATGTGGATACGACTCGCTACTTGCTTTTATGCCACTATTTATACCAAAACATTTCTCAAATCGGGAATAGAAATCACTAGTGTCTTCATCTGATTTTTGTTTACAGGCTGAGATTGCACCCCAGTCTTCCTTTTTCGTAGTTAATAAACGTGGCAGTACCTGTACTAGTAGACCTGGTAGTGCTTTGATCTTGTCCCCGAGCCCTGAACCTGGACCTCGAGCTTTTTCTTCGTTTTCTAATGCTGTCCAATCTATCTTCTGGTCTCCCACCTCCCAATCCTTTTCCTTGAGTTTTTCGTAAATGCCCGCAGGCATTAATACCTTCAATATTGTCATAATGTCGGGGTAGGTATATTCTCCCATGAGTAACATATCTTTAATTTCACGGTGGAAACCCGCTGGGTCTTTGTCATGACTGGGTACCACCTTCTTCATTTCCAATAGTTCTATTTTAGATATGGGTGTGTATACAAACACACGTTTAAACTCATTGTCATCACCCTTTATCGGGTGCACTTCGCGTAAGGGATTCTGTCTATCCATGTAATACGTCGTTCTTTCCTTGATGGGTAGTGAGACATGTTCAGGACATACAAAAAGGATGTACTGCTTTCTGAATTTTAGTATTTCTCTAATTAACTTAGTACCGGAACCTCTCCATTTATTCGTGAGTAATTCAGTCAATATATCAGGTAAGGGACCAGGATCGGAGTGTTGGCTTTTATACAATATAAGGAGTTGTTGAATCATATAGATACCAGCTAAACGCTGTTCATCTGGGGCGAGGTTTAAAAACGTATGTACTAGTGTATCATCACCATATTTTCCAGGACTATCAACCCAGTTAACGGCTGACCTGGCTAATTCTTGTTCGTCCATAGAATCGAGTATATGATAACCCCTTCGTTCTCGGAGTAATTTGTCAGCGGCTTGGAATGAATGTTCGGGGGACCTTATATTTATTATAGGAGTTTGGAATTTTCTGTTATTATCTGGACGTATCGGATCAGTAAAGCATCTAGTATTATTGCAAGATCTTCCTCTACCTACATAGGCCATAGTTTCTAACTGTCCTGTGGGCAGTTCTAATTCTTCCTCGTCCTCGGTTTGTTCTGGTTCGTCTACTGCTAATCTTTCCTCGTGTATTCGTTCTATTTCTTTGCGGATCTTTCGGCTCATAGCTACTATACATGATCGTTTATCGTGTCTCCCCTCTGATATATTCTTACCCCATGTGGTAAGAATTTGCATTTCTTCCGTATTTACCCCTGGTTGATCTTGATTTCTGATCACACAGTTTATGAGGAAACGTAACAGTTCCCCCTGTATTTCCACCTTCTGATACTCCATGGCTCTGTTAATACTCTCAGGGTCTCGCCCTGACTGAACAAAATGATATATATTTTCTAAATGTGCAGTCATTCCTGGTAGCTTCCCTAAATATATTGCAGCTCGTCGGATACGTAATGATGCCAGCATCATTTCGTCCCCTTTTCCGGGCACAGGGTCATATCTACAGTCTATTAGAAGTTCCTTGAGCGTGTTGGGAGTTACTAGTTTGGGCGTACGTTGGTGGGCTATTTCTTGAAAGGAAAGTTTATTTGTTCTGGGTGGCGTAGAAAAAATGCTTGATGTACCTCCGGTAGCACCACCTGGGGTGCTGGATGTGAAAGGATTCGTTGAACGGGATATAGCAACCATAGGTGTGGATGCAGATGTAGAAACAGATGTGCTTGCCGGAACTTGTGTCGGGGTTTGCTGTTGCAGAGGAGGAGGGTCTTGGCGTTGAACCCCCTCGGCAGGCGGTCTATGTGGCGCAGCATTAGCATACTCGGGAGCTGCGTCGTCTAAATAAGAGGAAAGAAAAACATCTTCTGCGGTTCTGGGATGCCCTTTGGGATGTGCTTTTATCGGAAACAATGGGGGTGGCAAGTCTCTTGGTATCTCCGGAGTAGCCTTAGGTAGTCCTTCGGCCAGAAGAGGATACATACCATTCACAAGGGCATTTCTTTGTCTGTCTGTTTGTTCTGACTTTACTCGAGTACCTTCTTCAATTAATACACTTTCTCGAACTTTATTTGAATTCTCTTTACTCTTCTCTTCCTGTCTACGTGCTTTTTCTGTACGTCTATATGATTCTTTACGCCATAATTCAATGGCATCTTTCTGTGACTGTCTAGCTTTCTTTTTCCATAATTCTTCTTCTACTTTCACAATGCAATCTGCATCCCAGGTCCCAGCTGCGGGCCACCTCTGACTTTCTGGTAATTCCTTGGTGTAGTCTACCCATAGATCAAGAAATAATATGGCGTCTAGGCCATGTTTATGATACATGAAGTACCCTGGAGTGTCCCTAGGAGGAATGGGAACAGCTTCTTCGAGTACCCCTTTTCTGGTTGTGATCTGTCTTAATTTCGAAAAGAGCGGCATATTGAGAACTGATCTGATACCTAATTTTGAACACGTTTAATACCATAAAACACAATAATGAACAGTCATTCACACCACAATATACAGAACGTATTTAAAACATTTTAACATTTAACATTTAATGAATAAACAATGATGGTCATTTAGGGAACTAGTCACTAAGCATAATATTCGATACTAACTAGATAAATTCTGAATTATATACTAGACATACTTGATATACTGCTAAACAATACAGATACACTGCTGAAACAGTGCAGACCGGATTTGTGTACCCAAACCCGTCTTGACCGGCACAACCTATGTGCACGTCAGAACGCCTCCCCGATAATGGTACTCACCGGGTAGCTCGGAACGGAAGGCCTCGGAACGGAACTGAACTTGAACCGGACTGGACTCGACTCGGAACTTTGGAAACTTCGGAAACTGGTGGGCCTCTATATACCTCGGATCTTGCTCTCTCAGCTAGGCTCTGGTCGGGATACTTCGCACTTCTCACCGCCTCGTCTGGGTGTTGATCGCAGCCTCAGTTACCCCCGCTCGGCAGGAGGGAGATACAGGAAATCCTGTGGGTACGCGTTGTTGTCCGTCCAGCTGTGACAGGAGACCGGGCCTGCAACGCACCGCCGGCGCGTGAGATGAGAAAGTGTCCCTGTTCGGGCGCCATTCATGTGGTAAATAATTTAATTACCGGGACTTAATTTGATGCGGAAAATCTATAACAATAGCTCAGTAAAATAAGAGGCAGAATCCGTGGTATTAGAGGTTCGGAACGGGCTTTATTCCATAATCAATTTAAATCGATGAGCTCCATGTTCCATCACCACGAAGGTTCAGGAAGTGAAGACCCTACTTTATTGATAGGTAATCATTTTTATACAATAGGCATTACAGTGAAACAAATGGAGGAGGCGTAACAATTGATAGTACAGATAAAACATACATGCGTAGCAAAAGTGGGTGTAACTGGGCGTAACTGAAGAACGTCATCAGGTATGATGTCATAATAGGGTGGTTCCATGAAGGAATTTCGCAATGTCAGCAGAAATACTTGGCAGAAATGCGCGCGCAGCAGCATGACGTGTGATTGACGTGCAACTAGGGGGTGAAGGGGACTTGACATTTAGCTCTACATGTGGCGACAGAAGTCTGGAGGGTCAAGTCAACCTAATCCCAAATCATATCTAACATCCTATGTTTAAAGAACTATGTTATCCAAAAGAGAGGTCTCTTAGAGTAGAATCTTATTCTATACTGACTATACTGACTATTAGTGCGTGTACAAGCGTCTAAGTGTCTACACTAGATGCGAGGGCAGGAATCTTCCATAGCAGCAGGGCTATGAATTACTTGCATAAAGACAGAGAAGCCGGGCCCTTTGCTCGGTAGCTGGAAGAATGTTTACTTAAACTACTAGACAGGAATGCATTGGGTAGGGAGCGGAGCAGATAATTTCGAAGGTGAAATACAGTTTTTGGCAGGCAACAGGCTGATGTCAGGCACCGTTAGCTGCGCAGAGAATGAGGACAAAGTTCATGGATACAGATGCGAGCTCAAACTGGAGCTTTCAGAGGCAGAAGGCAGGAAAAGCTTGATGGCAGAATCAGGGCCTACTTGCCTGGACTGTAAAATGGCATAAGTGAACCATATAAAGGCGGTGGCCTTTCATACTTAGGAATGGAGTATCCAGCCCATTCATGGCGGATCTGAAAGAGGACATGTTGGCGGTGGACGCACATGTGTTTGCGTCTTCATAACTGGAACTGGAGGGAACATACATGTACTTGTGATTTATACATGAAACCGTTGGGGTCCAAGATAGGGGACATAACTGACCAGAAAAATCCATATTTCCACAACCTGCTTCCAGCTTCCTGTGTTTTCCTGCCTGCAGGATTCTGGCTTCATCTCCTGGAATCCCTGCACCATCACCTGTAATCTTTTCCCCATCTCCTGGAATCCTGTTGCATCTCATTCAATCCTGCTGCAGTTGGATCTGGTCTTCATCTATACTCTGGCCCCAGGTTTGTGCGTGCCAGGTTCCTCTACTACTGTCTATCTTGGATTACAAAAAACGGCAATTTTGGCTTCTTCCCCCATATAGTATTCAGTGAGACACCTGTGGCTTCCACGTAACATTCGGAAGTTTTAAGCAACACAGAGGCTACAGGAGGGAGTCGCCCTTACATCTGGCAGCTCGACATGAGAAGAAGGCGAGACCACAGAGTCCAGCACTTCACATATTTGACCAAATGCGGTGCTCTACAATGGCTGTTTGGAAGTATATCCTGATTTGGGGCCCTATCCACAGCGCAGTAGTACCATGAGGTGTCTCATGTCGGCATCCGTTTGTTAAGGAAGCATCCTGTGTGTGCCTGGATACATTTCCATCGCATGGCCATTTTAAAATCGCAATTTCAGGATTTCTCATGCTCAACTAGTGTTATTCTCTGTATTAATTCTGTCCAATTTTACCATGCGGTAAAACGGCACATGGAAGTTTCGCATGAAGCAATCCCGAGACTACGAAACACGTTTCCACATAATTGCACATTTCACATGCATTACTACTGCGCTGAATCGCTATTTGCAGGTGCAGTTATTTAGTGCAGTCTCGATGCTGACCTGGAATACTTTCTTTTCAATCTAGTGACCGATCACAAACTGAACGGTGAAAGGCAAAAACGTCCACAATTAATCTTCCTGGGTAGTAAAAGTACGACGCCCGTACGCACAAGCTTTCAGGTACACAGGAGCATTCGGGATGATTTCGAAGGCAGATAGAAGTGTCCGTATCTATCTAAAATAGAGTATTCAAGAGGGTCGGGTCACACGGGGACAAATGCAGAAAATACTGTAGGGTTTTGTACTTATGGAAGCAGCTATCAGTATCAACAGATGAGAAATGCAGTCTAGCAAAACACCCGGTTTAGATTATCCACTGCAGTGCAAGCTACGAGAGACCCACAAATCTGCCCCAGGCCTCTGGCTCAACCACCAGAAAGTGAGCCCAATTTGCCACGGTGCTTACGGATTTAGTTAGATACCTGCCCTCCAGTGAGGTGTGATGAAACTGCCCGCTAATTGAACCCATGCCATTGGCCAAAACCTGCAACAAGCATGGACCAGATGTGAACTCCTGACCTAGACATAAAAAGCCTACAAACTACGCAAAATATTAGTGTGTTAAGCGTTCCTGAATGACGGACCCCTGTGGTGTCGAACTAATCCACGCCGGATGCCATTGGCATCAAAGATGTAGAGAGATAGGGAATGGTCTTTAAGTGGCCTGCTCAAACAAACCAGGCTGCGCGCAAACATAAAAAAAACATTTCGTAAAATTGAATTTCTTGCCACTCACTTCACCAATACTGAGAAACCCTTTGAATATGGAAGACATTTTAATTAATTGTGAGGTCATTTAGACCCAAGAGGTAACATCAGGTGCTAAATTCGGTTGTATCCCCCTGTTTTGCCGCGTTACTAAATGTCTGCGCCAAAAACAATATAAAGTGCAATTTGCACTCGGCTCCCTGTGAAAGCATTCACAAGGCCAGCAGGTTTGACTTTTATGTTGCGGTTATACATAGAGGTACGAGATAAACATGCAGCGCATCAACACACACACATTTTTTCAGAGTTCAAGAGACGTCCAGGCACCCATCCACACTGACAGAGACATGAGTCCACGCAGACCAAGGGGATCAATTTTCTAACATTTTGCACGTGTGCTCACATGGCGCAAAGCATTACATTGATTTAATGACCATTAGGACGGCATGCGGGTACAGCACATAATTGAGCAGCACCAAGCAAGTGCCCACGCAGATCATAGTAAATCTAGGTCCAATAGTCATATATAACTCTGTGCATCATTTGGGATAAAGTCAAGTACATCATCTGACGATATGGAAAGCAGGGGCGGCTCCTCCATTAGGGCGGAGGAGCATCGCCCACTGCTTTCTCGTAGTGCGGGAAGCAGAAACATAAAATGGTAAAACTACCATTTTATGTTTCTGCTTCTCGCGCTGCGAAAAAGCAGAAGGGTATTGTGGTGTAGCGGTCTAGCGTTCGCAACCCACGTCACCGGCCGTCCGGCGGCGGCCATTTCCCGGCGCATTAGAAGCGCCGAATTCAAGGGAGAGAGAGCCCCGATCCGGCGCTCCCGCATGTATATAATAAACGCAGTGCACCACTGATACAGCGTCAGCGTGGTTCTTGCAGCCGGTACAGACGCAGGCACATCATTACAATGGCGACGAGGTGGTGAAGGGGTGCCACACATGCACATTGGACCCGAGCCACGGTAGTAGCGAGATAACCCAGCAGAGGTCACCACTTGCACGACGCGGGAGCGCGGCAGAGACGCGGAGAAGGCGCCAACTGCCACGGGCGAGAAATTTTGCGTGCCAGGCGCACCAGGCTCCTGCAACAGGCGGGGAGGGCCCGTAGCAACAGTTACCATGCCCCAGGAGGGGGGAAGAAGGTACGGGGTGATCACCAGGCAGGGAAGTGGCCAGCACCCTGGAGAAAGTCAGCGGCAGTCCCATGGCGATTGGAGAATACAGCCAGGAGGAGGACGAGAGGGGCAGAGACGTCCAAGAAGAGGGGACACCGGACAACTCCACACCGAGAGGAAGGCGCGCCGGCGGAAGGGAGAAAATGTCCTCTCAGACATTCTCTTTAACTAATCCAGTGCCCTTCTTGGCTAAAACAGGGGAGCCCGAGATGCCGTGGGAGGACTGGAAAAGGTATTTCTTAAACTACCTCGCAGCCCTGGAAGAAGAGGGCGAAGCCCAGTTCATGAGCTCGCGGCGGAAGAAAATTCTCCTTTATCATCTGGGCCCAGCAGGGCAAAGAGTGTACCAAGACCTAGTGAAGGAAGATAGAACAGCAGCAGGCGATGACGTGTTTCAACATGCGATAGAAGACCTGGACGCCCATTACCGCCCGGTGGTGTGCACAGCAATAGATCGGTATAACTTCTACCATAGGAAACAAAATAAAGGGGAATCCGTCGATGAATACGTGGCGGCCTTACAGAAACTGGCCCTAACGTGTAAGTTTGGTACCCTGCAAGAAGACTTAATAAGGGATCAGATCATCATGCACACGGTGAATACCGCAATCCAAGAAAAGCTGTGGACGAACGGCGACGCACCGCTGAAGACCGTCGTGGCTTTAGTAAAGAAAGCAGAACTGACCAGGAGGTGCGCAGAAGCAGCCAAACGCGAAAGCCACCCGGAGCAAGCGGTATGTAAGGTGGAAGACCGGAAAACACCAGACAGCAAACAACCGGCATGGCAGCAGGGCACACGGACCTATAAAAAGTTCAATGCCAGGACGACAAGACCACAAGGGCAAAGGCAGTGGAGCAGGACGGCCTGCTACAGGTGCGGCAGCGGCACCCACGCCACCAGCGACAAGGGATGCCCGGCATTTGGCGCCAAATGCTCTTATTGTGGACTCATAGGCCACTACGAAAAGGTGTGCAGAAGGAAGACCCCGAGGCAAGAGGTGAAGTACGTAGCGCAAGGGGCACACGAAGAAGATGAAGAAGTGGACAAAGAAGAGGACGACGAGATCCTGATAGTAGAGGAACAAGTACTGGGTATAGAGAGCTCGGCGGACAAAAAGCCAAAGTGCGAAATAACGATAGGCGGCATAAGAGTCACCATGGTAGTGGACTCTGGATCGCCCTACACAATCATACAACAGAAGATATGGGAGGAAGATTTCGCAGCAAGCACGGCGTACCACTTGAGACCCACGGACATTCATCCGGTAACGTTCACGGGTGGACCTATACCCATGGTGGGATATTGTCGGCTGTCCTTTGAGTTCAGAGGCCGAACATGTGAGGGAAAACTGTATGTGGCAGAGAAGGGACCATCGGTATTGGGCTGGAGAGACCAGGGAGCTTTGGGAATGAAGCTTAACCCGGAAGGGCACATGCAAGTCCTCATGACCGAAGACGGACCCGATCTTGACGCCCAGCGATGGAAGGAAGACTACCCGGAGGTGTTCAAAGACTCCATTGGGCGCATGGTGAAGTTTACGCATAAGATACAGCTCAGAGCGGGAGCTCAACCGGTGTCCCACAAAGTGCGCAACATTCCGTTCCGAACAAGGGCTGCAGTGCAAGAAGAGCTACAGAGGTTGGAAGACAACGGCGTGATAGAGGCGATCGACAACGCGGAATGGTTGGCCCCCTTAGTGGTAGCGCAGAAACCCAACGGGAAGGTGAGGCTATGGGTCGATCTAAGGGAACTGAACAAGAACATCGTGGTGGACAAGTTCCCACTTCCCAGGATCAACGAATTGTTAGCAAAAACCCAAGGGGCGCAGTGGTTCTCCACTATAGACTTGACGTCCGCCTATCACCAGATCTCCCTAAACCGATCGTGCAACCACCTGACGTCGTTCATTATGCCGTTCGGGTGCTACAAGTTCCTAAGAATGCCGTTCGGACTTGCCTCGGCGGCAGCAGTCTTTCAGAAGTTGATGCACAGGTTGTTCCACAAGAAAACAGGCATCCAGTACTTCCAGGACGACATCTTGGTGATGGGAACCTCCAGAGCGGATCATAACAGGAAACTAGTGGAAGTCTTGACGGTGCTGAGGCAGAACGGGCTGACCGCCCAATGGGACAAATGCAAGTTCGGTATGAACACAGTCATGTACTTAGGGCACGAGATAAGTCGGCACGGCATAGAGCCCAAAGCGTCCAACGTCGCAGCAATTAAGGAAGCCCCGACCCCATCGAACAAAGAAGATGTCCGAACCTTCCTGGGGATGGCGGAGTTTTATAGCAAGTTTGTACCATACTTCGCTTCCAAGACCCATCAATTGAGATTGCTCCTCAAAGACAAATCCACGTTCCTATGGACGGGGGAGCACCAACGAGAATTCGAGGAGGTGAAAAGAAACATCAGCGAGGCAGTGCCCATTCACGGATTCGACCCAAACGCTCCAACCATGTTAACCACGGACGCCAGCGACCGAGGACTAGGGGCAGTGCTAACGCAAAGGACCTCAGATGGGGCGATAGCCCGATTAGTTTTGCGTCCCGAGCGCTAGCCCCGAACGAGAGTAAGTTCAGCGTCATTGAAAAGGAAATGCTGGCGGCAGTGTGGGCGATGGAAAGATTCCGGCAATTCCTATGGGGCGGACGGTTCCTGCTACGCACAGACCACAAGCCGTTGGTGAAAGTCCTCACGTCATGCGGGCATGAGCATGCCACTCCACGAATTGCGAAGATGACGCTCAGGTTACTGGACTACGTCTACGACGTAGAGTACCTACCAGGGCATAAGAACAAAGTGGCGGACTTCCTGAGTAGAGCAGCATCCAAGGAAGTCTCGCAAGTTCAAGACGAAGGCGGATGGGAAGACTATGCGGTAGCATTCACCGGTGATCATGAAAGAGCAATAAGCGCCCAAGAATGGGAGATGGAATACGGAAAGGACGAGAAGTTGAGCGCCATAAAAGCGTACGTAACGAACGGATGGCCGGAAAAGAGATTGCTGGAAGAAGAGTTGAAACAGTATTGGGAAGTAAGGGAAGAACTGTCCGTAGGAGACAAGCCATGGTTCCTGCTACGCGGCAACAAAGTGGTCCCTCCGTCCTCGTTGAGACAACGCATTAGAGCCATCACACATGAGGGCCATCTAGGTATAGTGAAGACCAAATGGAGGGCTAAGGAGGACTACTGGTGGCCGGGGATGGACATGGCAGTAGAACGCCACGTAAGAGAATGCGAGCAATGTAGCAACGCGGACAAGACTCAGAAAGTGTTGAGGCCGCCCCTGGGCCGATATGAATGTCCGGAAAACCCATGGGAAGAGATTTCCATTGATGTCCTGGGACCCATAACGGACACAAATGACATCCAGAAATATATCACAGTAGTTGTAGATCGCTACTCCAAGTGGCCGGAAGTCCACGTAGCGGACAACGCGGAATCAGAGACAATCCTAGAATTCCTTACGGAAGTCTTTATAAGGGAAGGAATTCCCAAAGGGATCCTGAGTGACAATGGCCCACAATTTACATCTAGCAAGTGGGAAACCTTCATGGACAGGAATGGCATCACAGTTCGGCACACCCCAATATACCAACCCGCCGGGAATGGTGCAGCGGAAAGATTTAACCGAGTGATAATGGGGTCGGTGCAAGCAGCGATCAGCCAAGGAAGCAATTGGGAAAAGGAGTTGAAGCGGCTGATGTGGGCCTATCGGATAACGCCCACTACAACGGGGTACAGTCCGTTCCGAGTGCTGAGAGGAAGAGAGCCCTTCACGAAGGATACCGTGGCCTGGAAACGCCTCACGGTCCAAAGCCATTGGTCCCCAGCCGTAGTGCACAAGAATCTGGAGAAAGCACAGTCAGTAGACACGGAACACTATGATAGGAAGCACAACACTAAAGAAGTCGCACTGGAGAAGGGGGAATGGGAAAGAGTCAAGCTACCTATCCAGAGGAAGAAAGGAGACAGCAAGTTCACCCCCCCTTTCCAAGTGTTGGAACCGTATTCAAGATCAGCCTTTCTCAGTGATGGGAAGATATGGTCGCAAGATCGCATGGCGAGATGCATGCCCACGGATGGGAGGAAGACACAGGAAGTGTCGAACCACACAGGGACACCCAACGTAAGGAGGAGCCTGGTGGCAGATCGGGAGAGCCTCCAGGGAGGAGAAGAAAGAAGTCCCCAGGTGGGAATAGGACACGGAATCTGTGAGGAAAGGAGTGGTCAGGAGGCAGACACCCAAGAGGGGACTGAGAGAGATGAGTGGGAAGAAGCAGGACTGGAGAGCAGTGAAGGGGCACCCAGCCCAGGAGGCGTTGTCACCACTCCGAAAGTTGGGGAAGGCAGTAAGTGGACACGGCGAGGAAGAAGAATCATACTGCCCCGGAGGTTCGGGGAATTCAGCATGGACAACAAGTAAGACTGTATATGTTCCAAGGGGTTGTTAGGTTTTGTGTTGTTATAAGAGGGGGAGATGTGGTGTAGCGGTCTAGCGTTCGCAACGCGCGCTGCGTGACGTCACCGGACATCCGGCGGCGGCCATTTCCCGGCGCATTAGAAGCGCCGAATTCAAGGGAGAGAGAGCTCCGATCCGGCGCTCCCGCATGTATATAATAAACGCAGTGCACCACTGATACAGCGTCAGCGTGGTTCTTGCAGCCGGTACAGACGCAGGCACATCATTACATGTATGCCTGGTTGGGGGCGGGCGGGTGGGCGGGTTGGGGAGGAGTGGCTTGACTAATGTTGCAGGCCTTGACTGTTTGGTAGGCCCTCTGGGGCCGACCAAACCAGTCATACGGTCTCCCCATTGGCGCCCGGCTGGGTGCCGTCCCCACCAATCATAACACTGCCCTTGCAGCATTGTGATTGGCTGGGGGGAGGGGAGGGGAGGGAGGCTGCGTGCTTCCTGTTCAGCAGGAGAGCAGAAAAATGGGACCTGGCCAGGAGCCGCGACGTCGCAGGACATGGGAAGGTAAGTTTCTTTAAAAAAATATATTGTTAAACCCCCACCCCGCGCCATCCCTCCCCCCGCCCCCCACAGGCGAGTCATGCCAGCTGCGATTGAGTATGGGTTTTGAATATCGATTCAAAAATATTATTCAACTATAATATCGTGTCAAAATATCATACTACAAACATATCAAAAGTACTGAGTATCTTTTTACACTAATATTAATACTTAAAAATTGTTAACAAAATATTGGGGTATAGAGCAGTGGCGGTCGGCACAGGTAGGAGTGGTGAACCGGTGCTGGAAGTCGACAGATGGTGGGTTAGTTAAAATATATATATTTTTAAAACACTTACCTTGTGCTCACCACATTGCTGATGCGGCGAGGGCAAGGTAAGTGGTTTTATTTATTTTTGTTTTTAATTTTAACTAACCCGTCATCTGTCGACTCACAAACCCACCGCCACCCCCGCCCCTTCACTCTTACCTTTGCCAGCTGCCACTGTGTGTAGCAAATATCAAAATGGTATATTCTTTCTACCTCCTCTTACTCTTCTATGTGGTTTGCTCTGGAGTATACTGAAATGGAAATGTGGAAAGTTGTGCTTTGAATTGAGAAGCTTGGGATTGTTGGAGAGATCTTGGTGGAGACCTATGCTGTGGTTGGAGTTTTTCTTCTGTGCAATAAACTTCCTTTTTAGGTCTCGCTGAGCCAGCGCATGCGCTGCACTGTGAGAAATTTAGTGTGTGGGTTTTTCAAAGGGCTGCCACAGGCTTTTGGTGGCCTAGCGCTTGCGTTCACGCGAGCGTGCACGCGCGCAGCCGCCATCTGTCTTTGATCGCGATCACTTTGGCCGCGCGCCGTGTCACTTTCACGGCCACGCGGCCAATGCTTATTTAAGGTAGGGGGAGGGGCAGTGGGTGCTAAGCACATTATGACTGACTCAAGAAGCAAGCTATAGATGCATACATTGCTGCGTCGTAATTTAAAATAAAAGCGAGCCCTGAAAAACTGGGGGCCCGACATAATTAAGTGGGTCAAAAACATTCACTTAAAAAACACAATAACCCCAGCCCCATTAACTTGTACAAGGCAGAATGACTTTTGCAACTCCCTGTGAATGGCTAAGAATGCAGCAATGGAGGACGGGGGACAGGGGAGGGGGGAAGCAGACTCCCAACCGTGCACTTGCACCCACCGAAAGCACACTTTTTTGTATTCCTTACACGGATACGAGCTGCTTGTTCAAGTAGAAGCGTCATTCAGTGAATGACATCGGGGAGAGCATGCGGTGACCCACAGGAGCACTGGCTGCTTCCCTGATGGCCGCAGCTCGCTTAACTAAGTTCTTTGCGCACATATTTTAGTTTGAGAATGGCTTCCACCTGCTTTGGCAGCTCCGTATTCACTCAATGGTTTGTGCCTATAATTGAGTTTGCAAATTATTGATACATACCACTTCACTCCAGGAGGAGGGGGACGCCAATTTAAGCCTTCTCTTCAATTCTGATCAGCAATCAGTGGCAAATGGCATTTTGTGAGTCAGTCATCTCGTACTTACAATGTATTCTTTGTAAATTGTTATTTGCCTTTTTTGCGGTTCCAATGGTTTGTAATATCAGGTCACAGATATAAGATCTTGTGTAGACATCCTTTTTCCATTTTAAAATAAATGACATGCTTTAATAAATGACATACTTTAATTCAAATCTGTGCAATGTGTCCAACTTATCTCACCTACAGTTAGTCATTTTCTCTTGCTACCCACCGTTCCATCATTAATATCACATTTAAACCATGAAACAACTTGAGAATAGGCCATTCATCACGTGGTGCAGCTTTTGCCCAACTCATTCTTTGAGTGAATGTGCCACCTCAGATTTTATTTATAACCAGCAAGAGGTCCATTCATGAAGGGCTTTGCATGCAAATGTTCCTGTTGCTCAGGGTGAGAAATCATATCTAAGATACTCCTGGATAAGAATCAACGCTGTGGCGTGTTCTTTTCTTGGGAATACCACCACATTTATTCTTCAAAGCAGTTTGGTCTTAAATCTTGCTATATTAAAACAAATGCATATAAAAACAGAATTGTATCTTGAAATAATCACCCTTCACCCTCTCTCAGGGTCTTATCGGCTGCATAGTTTATCAGTTTTCACTCTGATTCACAAAGTTGCCTTATCCACATTTTCATTGCCCTGCACTCTTCTTTATCCTCTCTCATGTCTAATCATTTTTGCCCTTCATTTACGAAGTAATGCCTCCCTCAATGCTGTTTTCATGCTGTTTTCTTTTCAACTTCAATTAATCTGCTATTGATTTTCCTGTCCTTTCACTATATGTTACACCCCTTTTAATGTTTCTTAGACGTATAACAGGAGAGTATGACTCCTATATGTTCAAAAGAGATGCTCCTTTTAATTAATTTTTTTTACCTTTGGGGGAAAACAAACAAAATGTGCTCTGTTTAAAAAAAAAAATCACAGTCTTCATTTCACAATTGTTTTTGTTTTGGTTATAGCTCTGTGTAGGTGTAACCTCATCCCATGGTACAGTAATTGTTCTGTTTGAAAGTGAAAATTATGGTTGGATTTTGATATATTTGGACATGGAGATAGTATTCACACCTATATTTCCCATATATTTCCGAATTTACCTGCCACGTAGAATGCTTTGAGTTATTTTGAAGTACCTAATTTCTACAGCGATAATAATGACCAAGTACACAGAGTGCAGCCCTTTCCCATACAATAGTAAGTATTCCCATTGTGAAAAAGGACTTTCCTTAATGTTGTAAAAAGGACTAGAAAACAATGGTAGATGGCTACCTCAATGATATACACACAATGTGGATCTTTTGGGCTAAATGAGGGGGTTAACAGGTACCTGCACAGGAGGCAGCTAAAACAACCCTCTCACTTTAATCGATGAGATCGGATGTCCACAGATATCATGCATCTTACTACTAAGCCATCAAGAAATACATATGACGTCTAAAGGTGTCAAAGGTGTGCAATGGTAAAGCCAACAAAAACAAGCATTGGCATAGCCAATAGGTCTCGCCTTTGGGACCTTATAAGTGTTTAGTTATCCAGCACAATATCCTTGGTGCAACAACATCAAGTGTTGCATGGCTAAACACTTATAAGGTCCCACAGGCGAGACCTATTGGCTATGCCAATGCTTGTTCTGGATTGTCATCCCTGCCTATGAGTCTACTTTCACAGATACATAATATTCTTTTCATGTATTTTCTTTTGCATAGTTTTTTGTTATTAATTTATAGAGAAGTATGTGTTAAATTATTATCTAATAATACATTTTTATAGATATTATTTTTATTGGATTGTGGGATTTATTTGGGATTGTGTGTGGATACTTTTTAATTTTGTTTGATTATGATAATATTAATTGTTCATATTTTCTTTTTTGCTTAGTTACTGTTTTATAATGTTATACATTAGTTTTAAAATGTTCTTTTTCCAGGTTGGGCAGATTATTTAGGAACTGAGTGGGTAGTAGTTTATTTAAAAGATATTAATTAATGTCACATTACTAATTGACCAAGCAGAAGGGGGACACCCCATCATTCCTGTAAATATCTCCTCCCCTCCCACTATCCCAAAAAAGGCTGACAGAGGACCATCTCTTGTTTCGTCAGGAAGTGCAGGCTTTTTTTGCCAAAGGAGCGGAAGGTGACTGCACCAGAGGTAGGATGTGGTTGTTATTTCTGCTACTTCTTGGTGCCAAAGAAGCACAAAGCCCTCAGTCCTATACTAGACTTGCAAGACGCTCCCATTGGCTCAGGTCCTGTCTGCCCTGGATCCTGGACACTGGCACTGGACCTACAAAATGCATATTTCCACACCCCTGCCCTGCCGGACCACATGTATTACCGGTGGTCCACAACGCGCCACAGGCTTTTTGAGTTTTGCTGTGCTCCTCTTTGGTCTCACCAGTGTCCCTCATTGTTAATTGACATGGGTTGTGGCATGGCCGCATGGGTGCTGTTTATTATATACACAGAACCACTTCTTAATTTATGGGAGAGGAGCACTTAGCTGACACTGAGGTCACTGCATGCCGGAAGTCCATATCTGCTGATTTCTGTTTACCAACATGAGTGATGTCCAGCTCTACACCAAGACGGACAGTCTGATAAACCTTACCTGCAAATAATGGAGAGTTGGACCACCTGGCAGGGATTTGGCAGATCACTTACCCTAGGAAAGATTAGGTTAGGGAGTGCTAGATAGGAGTTCACTATACACAGTACTAATATGCCTGCATTTATTCATTGTTATAGCACAATGGTGGTATTGTTCATCCTTTTCACTGCTTTCATAATGCTAATTATGCTATTCTGTTCCATTCTAATGATTATCGCAGCACACGTATTTTATACAATATCACAATGCTTAAAAAAATATTGAAACACCTTGCTAAGTATTTCTTGTGTATTTTTTGGGGTAAATCTAAACAACAAAAGAAGGAGTAATTCCAAATTACTGCATTGAACGAAACAAAGGAGTAAACCTTAGTTTTTAAAAGAACCCTTACTCACCAACCTAGTTGGTGACATGCTTCATCATAGGGTCCCCACCCGAGCGGCTGAATGCCTCTCAGGTGTGCTACGACGCCTGATTACAGCCGAGTGGGTTTTGTAGCGCAGGGTGAGTGCTCAGTGACAAGGTGGTTTAAAGTTGCCTTTATTAGTCCCTGAAACTTTATGCTGGAATAATAAGGCAAGATTAAAACCACGGAGGATGTCCCGTCTGGTTTAATTGGCAATTGACATCCATAAGTGTTTTAAGTGACAAGGGCAGGTCTACATGTTTCAGCGTGCAGAATTGCAAGGCTTTCTTCAGGACCAGTGGTGACACAAGGGTGAGCACTCGCTAAGATGCACCCATCCCTGTGTCAAATTAATCGCACACTTAAGGTTAAACTCTCAGCATTATCTGAAAGCAAACACATTTTTATTCTAGAAGAGAAAACAACATATGAAAACATCCAGGTTATTCTTGCAGTTCAAACTAGTGCTCAGCATAGTCGGTGTAACAATCCGAACCTCATGCTCTCATACGTGACGTTCAATGTGTGTGTTAGACTTAACATTTACTGATGCGGAGGTGAATGCCAATTTGGCAGGACCCTCCCTTTTTGCTGACCCTAATATAGCCCAAACTATTTCCCAGTTGACTGACTGGAAAAAGCTGACAGAAGAGAAATAGGATTAGAACAATCCTGCATGGCACGATCCTAACAGAATATTTACGCAACAACACAGCACCAAAAGGCTTAATAGAAAATAATGCACCTCGAATTCTTTTAGAGGATGCAACCTTTATTAAAGATTGGGCCCAGATTGCGTGGCATTGCACACGTGAATGGATAGTCCTAATTATAAAGACAGTCTTAAGACTTTCTGAAGCCATGCTCAAAGAGATACAATTAACGGAGAACCATTTCAAAACTACTATTACAGCATATAAGAAAAAGCTGGATGAATTAAATAAAGAGATTCATGAATACAAAGATAATTTGACCCATGTCAAATATTCAAAAGTTTCAGAAAGATTTGAAACGTTTCTCCTGCACCAAGATTGACCCTGAATTTGTCCCCCCTACTAAAAATGATAAATATTCTGATCTCAATTACCCTACACCAGGGGTGGGAGGATTCCCGGGCCACTTTAATCCACATCAACAATACCAGATCTTTGGATGGAACCCAGCCTTAACACAACCACAATCCCCCTACCTATTAAACACCTACAGGCCACCTTATTTAGGGAGAGGCAGAAGGGGAAGAGGAAGGAGAAATGGAACAAACCAAGTACACTGGGAGGAGGACGACCCAGTAGGGAACAACACTAGGAGCAAGTCACGAGAACCACAAGCAGGGACGAGCAACCACAGAGTTTGATCACTAACCTGTCCTCTCTCACCCTGATGTCCATTGGAGAAAAGGTACTGAATAGAGGTTTAGGTTTCGTACCTACTGCACGACTAGATAAGTTCAACCTACATCGCGAACTTTCAGAGCTCTTCTGAAAGCTCAGACTTAAAGCTGTCTTTGAAAAACAGGGGCCTAGAGAGGATACCCACACCACGTGTGAAACGGGGTTACGTTTAAAATCTACGTTCTGTCCACCGCCCCACACCACACCAGTACAAATTCTGACATTTGAACAGGCTGTGTTCAACAACATTGAAAATATGGAGGAAAGCGGTAATTTCAAAAACATGAGTAAAGAAGAAACTAAGGCCCTTATACAATTACAGAGCAAAGACACTATCATGATCAAACAGGCAGACAAGGGTGCAGGGGTGGTTATACAGGACAAATCAGACTACCAAAAGTAATGGAGATGCCTATTGGATGACAAAACTAACGATATCCTCTTAAGAACTAATCCTACCCAGGAGCTGAAAAACTAAATCAGAGCCCTGATAGATTGTGCTGAGATGAATGGCCATATCTCAAAACAAGAGGCAGGTTTTTTGGAAACGGGGGACGAAAGGATCCCGTACTTCCATACGTTACCAAAAATACATAAAAACAGAACTCCTCCCCCCGGGACGCCCAATAGTTTCGGGTACCTATTGGAACCTCTGTCACGTTTCTGTGATTTCTTTTTAAAACCTCTAGTACAGAACACACAGACATATCTAAAAGATAGCAAGAGTCTTCTGCACCTCTTGAAAGGAATCAATGTGCACAATGACTCCACCACTTTCATGAGTCTCGTCAAAGAGAGCTTATATATGAGCCTCCCACGAGATGACACTATTGAAGTGATCAGTAGAGCACTAGCCAAGGCTGGCTAGGATTTTCGAGCGCCCAAACAATTTATCATTGAGTGTGCCAAACTAGCGCTCAAAGAGAACTGTTTTGAATTTGAAGGGGATTTGTTTCTCCAAACCAACGGTACATCCATAGGCAGCACTTGTGCCCCTAGTGTGGCAGGATTGTATGTCCACAGTTTCAAATAGAAATACATCCTCAATGAAAGCAATCCCTACGGCACCCATATCTCCTTTTGGAGGAGATACATAAATGATGTCCTTGAGGACCTGATGAAATACTTTCTGACTTTCTCATATGGATTAATGGGTGTGATAGGAACCTACAATTCACACATTTCATTGACAAGAAAGAAATGGGTTTCTTGGACATAACCATTATAAAACAACAGGGCAGACTGGAAATGAGAACATTCTATAAACCCACTGCCAGAAATAACATTCTACAATTTGACAGCTTTCACCCTAGGGCACTGAGGGAAATCCTGCCCTATGGACAATACCTCAGCTTGAGGAGCACTTGCAGTAAGCTAGAGTACTACCAGATCCAAGTGGTAGATCTATTAAAAAAATTGATGACCAGTGACAGAATTCTGAAAAAAAATCGAGAAACGGGCCAGGAATCAGCCTCGTGAAGCCCTCCTAGAGGACAATCCCAAATCCATCAATGAAATCCCACTTACCTGTGTGACCACCTACAGCTCGATCTCAAATTTAGTGTGGCCTCCCCGGGGGAAGGGGAGTGCTCTGGGCCTTGGGGGCCTCCCGCCCCCCTCCCCGGAGATTACCTGCGTCTTCGGCCTTCTCTCTCCACGGCGGGGACCTCGCGGCGATCTCCGGCCTCCCGGCGGTATTCGGGACGAAGGCCTCCACCGAGGACCTCTGGAGACCTCCTCGCTGCTTCAGGGGCCGGCGCCCGCAGCCGCCAACGGCAGTGCGGACTGCGGGGCGTGGCCCAATCGACCAATGGGGCTACGGCGGGGGCGGCGTTTGGCAGTCCGCCCCGTCAGGTGACTAGAGTTCCTGGCTTCAGGCCTACGCGGCCGCGGCAAGCTCTCTCGGCCCGATGAGGCTCTCCCCACGTTCCGGCGGCCTCCTCCGCCCTGGGGCTCACGATGCCTTAGCTGCGACGTCAGCGACAGGGGCCTGGAGACGGCAGTGGGGGCAGGCAACACGGCGGTGAGTGGTTCTCGGGGGCCACCCCGACGGGGGTGGCGGCAATTACGGGATGATGGGGATTGCGGCGCCCAGCGCCCGGGACAGGACTGGCTAGGGGGGATCCAGGCAAGGTCGGGGAGCGCAGGGGTCACAGCGCTAGTACCTGGTTGATCCCCCAGCAGTCCAGCAGGAAGTTTCAGCATGAAGTTTCAGCATTAAGTTTCAGCATTCAGTTTCAGCATTAAGTTTCAGCATTCAGTTTCAGCAGTCTTATTGGCACCGTTGGCTCTGGCGCCCTTAGGGGTTCTGTTCCTTGGGAGCGGGGGGTAGGTTGAGTTGGTGACTAGTTCACTCCTACTCAGGCTTGGCAGGTTGCTCCTGGGCTCTCCTCCCGCTCGGCCAGATCAGTGGGCTAGTACAGGATCCCTCACTCACTTAACAGGCAGCACCTAAGCCCTGTCACTTTCAGAGGCATAGGTCCCTGACTAGGCCCTACCGCCTAAAACTCCTGCGTGGGTTCTCCAGGTCTGCGTTACTCCAACTGACTAGAAAATTTTCCCTCCCTCTGTTAAGTAGCCCTAGGTCAGGTGACCACTCTCTAAGGCGGCAAAAGAAAAACCCCACCTCCCTTCTAGAAGGTTCCAGCACATTCCAGGAGCTTCCCCATTCTAACTATAGGACAAAAAAGGCGGGCTGGTGTCGCAACATTGTTGTGGGGTTCCAGCCAGCTCCTGGCAGCTAGGCTGCTACTAGAAAGGTCACTCTGCAGTAGCAGGGGCCTGTGGCAGCCATCTTGGGAGAAGGGAACACCTGCACCTTAACACTGGTTATTTGCATCTAACATGCATTAAAAAACGAAAAAATTCAGGGAAAAGGGCCAAGTCCAACACCATACAACAGCGTATCACATTGTATGCAGAGGATCTCCTAGTGTTCCTTGCAGGTCCCAAGCCTTGTGCCTGAGATGCCTGGAAATCCTACCAGATTTATAGAGAGGCATCAGGTGTACGGGTAATGAAGTAAAATCCCAGCTGGCCACCATTGCTGGCGATGCAAGTACGTGCTTGTGGAAGTACACAATCCCTCTGCACCACTTGTCCTTCAAGTTCCTTGGTATTCACATTTTGCGCCTTCCAGACATTGGCCTGGAGTCTCAATTTGACCCCATTGGTTATCAAAATAAAGCAGGACTTGCAGAGGTGGGTTTGTCTGCGGTTGCACGTCCTAGGGAGAGTAGACCTCTTTAAAATGATGGTCCTGCCCAGGTTTTCAAATGCCTTTTTGAACTTTCCATTTCCAATCTTTCGGTGCTGATTCCCAGTCCTTTGCTGCAACAATTCTTACCTTCTCATGGGTGGGTGGCCACCCCTGTGACCTTTGTGAGCTTTGAAGGTGGGATGGGCATGGCAGATCTCTACTGCTACTACATGGCTTCACAGCTGGTTGTGATTAATGACTGGCTTACCGGTGGGTGGTATGACCTGACTTATCGAGTGGAGTTAGCCTCACTAGGCTTGGATAAGCTGCTGGGCCTGTTGTATGATGCACAATCCCATGCTCTCTCCCTGATTGCACACATGTGACCCTGTTATGCTGGAGAGTAGTGCTTAGTTTTGTGGGTTGGAACTGTCAGCTTACTGGGCTGATCCCCCCCCCATGGACGCAGATGCACCACACTGTGGGGTTAGATGGCTTTGTGCAGTGGGACTGGATTGGAACGACCCACCTTAGGGATGTCTGGGTGGGTGCACATGTGCTGCCATTTCGGGAGCTGCAAGAACATTATCAACTTTCCATCACCCAATTTGACAAGTATCTGCTGCTGTGTCATGCCATCTTGGCCAATGTTCCCCCGGATATGCTACTACCGGAATTCAGTCCCCTTGAAGCTAAACTATCGAAGGAGAGGCTACAATCTGGGGCTGACTTCACGATATACCGCTCTTTGGTTACCAGCACCCTGATCACTTCCGTAGACTGTGTCAGTGGTGGGATGCCTGGGTGGGAGATCTTGAGGATGGGGCCTGGTACAAGACTCAGCTAGCACCTCGAGAACTGGCTATTTCCACAGGCATCCGATTGGTCCAACTGAATTACCTGCATGTGGCCTACATGACCTTATTGAAGCTTCACCAGGAAGGTAGGACCTCCCAAGCCCAGTGTGCAAGATGTTCCTTGCTGGCTGCAGACTTTTATCATGTAGTACGGTCCTGCCCAGGCATTGTTCCCTTCTAGGAGGAAGATTTCAGTCATTTTGGGTTGCAGACTTGTTCTTACTCCCAGAATGGCGCTGTTGGGACTGCTGAAGGATGTGGGTGGCCCTAAGATGGAGCACATCTTTATTGGGGTGGTGATGCTGGTGGCTAAGCAGGACACTGCTCATAAATGAAGGCCCCCAATCCCCTCCACTTGGACGGCGTGGACAGGTGTGTGCAACAAGAGCAGCCCATCTATGAAACCCTGAGCTGTCCCCATAAGCATGAGAAGATTTGGGGTAGATGGTGGTCTCATCACAGGCTTGATGCTGACACTGGCTGATTATCATTGTTATTGTGCATGGCTGACTACTTATTATGTCTTTTTTAATTCATCTGGATTCGTTGCACAACTGTACAAATAAATACAAATTTGGTTATTAAAAAAAATCTGAACCAATGACAAAGTAAGATTTTAAATTGCAATTCTGAAAATGCTACTTTTATAAAGTTGGCATTTTCTTGCCTTAACCATTTGGTGCCTACAGCCTGTCTCTGGTCACTTGACTGGGAGTAGATGGCAGATGGGATTTGTGTATTCCTCCTAGACAGCCACACACAATGGGAGCTTAGGTATAACAGGATGGGCCAACACTGGCAAGTTAGGAGGTAGGAGGTGGACACAGACTCACACCTGAATAGGCTGTGCCCTGTCCCCACACAAAGGATCTAAGAACACTGCATTTTAATTTCAGCCAGCTTGGATCCAGGACAGGGGAGGTAGGGAAATCCTTGAACTTCAAAGTCACTGTCTAGAAGCTTCAGCCACCTTCCAGAACCAGAGCAACAGGGTATAAAAGATAGACCTCAGAAACCAGCACTTCATTACACTTCTGGAACAGTGGACACTCTGCAAGGAAGAAGGACTGCTGTACAGCTCAGGGACTGCAACTCTGCTGGACTGCTAGTTTGCTGTGCTGGCCTGCTGCCCTCTAGCCTGGGTGAGACGGACTGGACCTGCATCTCTTGAACCCAGAGTGACTCCAAGGGATAGTTGGCTGGTCTTCTGATCTGAAGCCTCAAGGACATAACAGACTTCCAACAACCTTGCATCTGCAACTGGACCCTGCCATCTGTGGGTCTACCCTGTCAAGTGGTGCCACCCCAGTCCTGGACACTTGGAAGGGGGCAAAGGTGTTCTGCCAGCCTGTGGATCCTACAGAACTGGCGCATCTCCTCTGGTGCATGGTGCAAACCTGAGCAGAACCTATGCATCGCCGCTGCTGCGTGGAGTGGACCAGTTACAAAGACTTTCATCGCAGCCTGCATCGTCTTCTGAACCGCCTCTGCATGATGCATCCTAGGTGCAGGCCCTCACATCTCATGTCGACGGCAGCTTTGAAGACAACGCCGGACTCCTCATCGCAACCTTGCAGCTCTTCATCGCCCAACTGCGCGCCGTATCACCGATTCCGGACTTCGCATCGCAAGCCCCGTCAACAGGATCCTCTATGTCAATGCAACAGTACCTCTCACCACATCTCGGAACCAACGCATCACCTTGGCTGTGTGATGCATCTTCGATGCAATGCTCCGCAACCCAGGGTTTAAGGTACCATGTTCAACGGGCCTAACTGGGTCCCTGTAGTCGATCCATGCTCTATCGCAGTCAGCCTGAACTGGTGACTTTGACTTGGTCGGGCGCAACCAGATACCCACAGTTGACGCTTTACACCTTTCGGCACTATTTTCTCCCAAAAATGTAAAATTCAATATTGCTGGTTCTAGTATTTGGATTTTTGTCATTTTGTTCTTGTTTTATTTTAAAAAATGTACTCTACTTTTCTAATACTGTTGTAGGATCCTTTTGTGGAGTGTTTTCACAGTTTTACTGTTTGAAGTGTTATACAAATACTTTACACATTGCCTCTAAGTTAAGCCTGACTGCTCTGTGCCAAGCTACCAGGGGGTTGAGTACATGTTATTTTGGGGTTTGCTTGTGTCTTACCCTGTCAAGGATTGTGATTGCTGCTTGACCAAAGCTCATAATCCACTCAACCAACAACTCAATTTCTTACACTGGTGTTAACCGTCTGTGCAAACATATCACACAAAGGGAGTCTGCGAACAGCAGCTGATGGATGCAAGTTCAAAAATACTATTTGCCACTCTTTTACCAGATACAGATCTAAACAACCATGTCTGTATGATGTCCATCCAATCTATTCTGAAGGATTCCAGATGCCCATATTTTTTTGTAAACTTGGCGTTATTAGCCATTACTTCATGACAATAAAACACTTTTATAAAAAGGGTCATTCAAAGCCATACATATTCTGTGCATACAACCTGGGGAGATGTGATAACACTCACTGTGGCTGAGGGTGGACTGCAGAGACAATCAAAAGTAAGGAGAAAAGCAGCCTCAGTCCCAAAGGAACCACAAGCAAAGATTTGCAAGGGAGGGAGAAAGAACCAGCCTGTAATTGTGGTCACATACCGCTATGATGAATCCACTTAAGAGGAAACCATCCTAGCCCTGTAATTAACCAGCATGAAAATGACTGCATGCTCCTTTGGAAACTGTGCCGTCAAAGGCTGGCAGAGAGATCTAAAGGAAGGCTATATGTAAGAGGAGATTCGTCAGAGCACTGCTCACTAAGTTACAAATGCCGAAAACAATCTTGTGCCAATAACACAGCCAGTCGAAGGTGAAACGCACTGTTCTTACTGCTGGAGCTGTGCAGTTGGATGTCAGGAAATTAAAACTAATAACACTCCCCAGAACACACTGCCTGCAGCACTATAGGGACATTTATACAAGATCTCTTTCAACTACCTCCTGCACGCCCTGGTCTGAAATACCGGAATAACTAGAATACATATGATGCGTATGACATACATAATATTTAAGTGGTTATTGTTGGAAAACGAGGCAGCATCTGTGAGGCCTGCACAAATAACATGACTACATTTGTAGTTCACTGGGAACCAAACACCCAATTGTAGCGCCTGACTCTCAGAGGGTAGCGTTGCAGAGCAGTCTGAGGCTTACTCAAGGGAGGCGGTGTGGGCCTGCCATTTGCAGGTGCAGAAAAATAACACTCAATAATTGATTGTCCAGTCTGTACTTTGCTTTATAAAAGTAAGAGTACATTTATTAAACACACACACCACTCAATACTATGCACCAATTTACAAATATACATAAGCTGTTGGAATTACTTTGTGACATTGCATAACATCTCCACCCCTCCCGCAGGGGGGGGGGGGTCTAGTACCACCACTCCCATGTATGCACATCAACATGCCCCCAATGCAGTTAGTTGAACATAACCTGGAGCGAGGGCCCAGTGCACTGGCACCATCCCAGTGGCGACCCACCCCATTACCTCAACAAGCATTAAAAAGGGGTAAACCTGCCTTGGTGACACATGACCCTGACTGAGCATCTCCTACTAACCATAAAGTATGCACCTCTATATCTTAAGGGCTAGCAGTCTGGGGTCTTCACCTAAGCGCAGCAGCAAGAATCCATGTTTACGCACACTTTAGAATGACAGTACTTATCACCTTGGTTGATCATTTGAATGCATTGCAATTACAGCCCCTAAGGGCATCACAGATGAAATCACAGGATTGCGCATATACAGCCAGACACCCTAGCAGGACTGTCTGGCAACATAGCCCCACTTGGCTTATGACATCTCCTTACACATGTGACTTACAGTCCCTTCAAAAGAAGTACTCCTGGCAAATACACTTCTCCTGCAGTGCGCCTCTTCACTTTAAAAGGAATCACAGGTAAAAGCATGGGATTACGTAAATACAGCCAGCCCCCCTAGCAGGAAGGTCCAGCAACATAACTCCATTTAGCTTAACATCACCTTACACAGGTACTTCACTTTACACATGTGACTTTCAGTCCACCTAAAAAGAAATAACCAATAGTAAATGCATTTCGGTGCAATTACACCACTTCACCACCAGGGGATGCCCTTCTCCAGACATCCCCAACTCAGCCCCTCACTCGATGATGCACTTAACAGTACACCCTCAGCTGTAGAACATAAGTTCCAGCCTAGAAGGTGTTAAAGGCTGGCTGAGCCCTTGAGGGGTTATACTTTCAGATGCCCCGTGAAACTTAGGGGTGGACTGTTCTTCTTTATGCTGGGGGAGACTGCGGTGCTCCTGCAGCCCCCCGCACCCCTTTTCACACATGAGGGGGACCCCCTCCTCTGGGGGCCACAAAGCACCAAAACAGCAGATTTCCAAATGCCTGGCGAGGCATTATGGGGCGCTTAATGCTCCTCTTTACCAGCCCCAGCCACTGGGAACACTCTCCTCTGCCCTCTGGGTCTCTGAGAGGGTAGATTCAGCAGTATGCTGTCTTCACTGGCTCCCTGCGCCAGCCTTTCGTTAGACTTTCCTTCTGGGCGTCTCTCCCTGCGCAGAGGCCCCTGCTTCTGTGCACCAGTCCTGGGTTCTTCTTCTGGTGCTGATAGGGTCCTGGGGGCAGTCAGGGGGTCTCTCCTTCCAACTGCCCATGGCGCCAGGCTCCAGCACCTTCACCCTCAGCAGACCACACCCCAGAGAGACCTTCTCTTCCTGTGCAAGCACTTTTTTAAAAGTTGAGTAGGGGGCTGGAAGGAAGTCTCTGTTGGTCCTATCAAACAGCGACACATCACGTCCCTGCCCCTGCTCCCTCCTTCTTGTCCAGCCTCTGAGCTTGTTCAAAATGGCGTCGTCCAGGGTTTCTGCCACATGTCTCGGAAGCACCTTCCCCCCAAGCTGCCTTCCCTCCTTGGTGCAGCCTGGTGCCTGGCACCCAGCGACAGCATCTGATGGATTGGCCTGTAGCCCCACCCATCTTCTCTTCGTGGAGAGGAGGCCCTCGCTTGTGGAAGAAAGGTTATCAATCCATCCAGCTGAGGTCAGCCCTCAGCCTGGGTCTGGTCATGGCTGGCTCAGAGAAATATGACAGTTCTGAATGACCCAAAAGCAGTACAAATATGACTTTGGACTCTGCAGAATACTTATTTTCACATTCGCTACATTGGACTTAAGTGCGTGTCTGGAATCTGTAGGCCTACCGGAAATTAATCTAGCCATGGGCTCCACATTCCCTTAGGGGAATAATAAAGTGAAAACACAGTAAAACACACTGACTTTCCCTGGCATGTTTCTTTCCAGCCGATAAAGCCTATTCCATGTACACACGTGTCTGCATGTAACCAGCCCGGTGTCCCTTACTCCAGCTGCTGCGCAGTGGCCTGGTCAAGCCAGGGGAACACCAGTAAAATCCCCATGCAGTCTCTTACATCCTGAGTTCACTGTGGGTGAGACCCAACTTATGAGGCTCCCCCACAGTAAAAGCTCAACAATTAGGTGCTCAAAAAGCGAAAAATCCGGGCGGCCCATTGTGTCAGAACCACCTTCTAACAGTTATGTTTTCTATGTGACATACAAATGAGAGTACTGTCTTATCAGTCATGTATGCTTTTTTGATTAATGTCCTAGTAGCTAAGGGTCGGTTTTACAGTCTAGTGACATGAGAGCCTGCAGCAATTTTGAGTGGCCTGGATGGCAAGGAGTGCTGATCACCAAATAAAAAAGTTATTTATATCCAGAAATACTATTTCTGGTGGATATTATATCTTACATCAGTTTCCTCATCTTATATGTACTCCCTGTTGCTAGACTAGCTCTGGAAACTTTTTGTCCTCTAGCTATAGCGCTCCAGCGCAGCTAGGTGGCGCCACACACTCAAGCCACGGGTCTGCCGGCTCAGCAGCTTTGCCACTGTCCTCTATACTGCCCTGCCTGATGCGCCAGTGTCAGTTCCTTATATTTTTCTGTGATCAACTGAGGCATATGGGCAAGAAACAAAAGAACTTAATGTCAGCAGACGATACAAAACACAAGTGTAACAGGTTTTGGAATGTTATTATGGACGGCATTATCTCAGAAAATAAGGAGGGGCAGCAGTGAGGAATCTGCATTTAGTATCCACCTAAAAATATTGTTACTAAATGTATGTAACCTTTTCTTCACCAATGCCAATTGGGTGGGGGGGGGGGGGATTTTTTAGGCAGGGTGTAGCCGATCTTAACACAAGCGGTGCAATAGAATGCTTGGTCACCATATTACCTTTCTCGGTGGCTCCAGTGAAGCCCATGAAAAGTTCCTTGTCCCTTGCCCTGATCTCACCCAATCACTGTTGTATGAGACAGCTTGCTTCGGGCAGCAATTGCAGCCACCCCTCCTCCAGGGAGGAGGAGAGGTGGGGCAGAAAGATGGAGAACAGATGGACTGGCTCATGTGGAAGGCAGACATCTTTGGTGGGAAAAAGTTGGAAATAATAAGCAGATAAGATACACTGATTTTATTACGATCTCCTTCGTTTTGTAAAACAAGGAAACTGCTATCGGGTCACAATGTCAGGGTTTGCTCCTGGGGTAGGGTTTTGAATAGAGGCAATATATTAAGTGTGGCAGAAGGCACATAACTATGATTAAACTGAATAGATTGTTTTAATACTATTGACAAACTGATTGCAAAACAGATGTGTTCCACACACTGTACATTTTTACTGCCTATTCCTGTATTATCGTTATAAAACTGGGGCAGATTGCTGTGTTGTCAAACAAAGGGAAAGAGGTCTACATATAAAGCCTGTGTTATAAACTTTGGGTCATATTTATGAAATAGGGGCGCAGCACAGCGAGTCACCTTGCTGAGTTGCATTGCGTCTCTGGGAAAGGGCAGGAATGCACCATATTTAAGACTCTATGGCACATTTCGATCCTTTCCCCTGCACTGGCGTACAATGGGATGCCTAGTGCCAATGCAGGCACCCTTGCACCAAAACAATCCATGGAGGCGTTTTCCTCTTTCTACGTGTGCTGCAGAATGCAGCACACATAGAAAGAGGATAAAAACGAGGAGAAATAAAGATAATACTTCTAATTACACTTCTTCTGGGAGGCCTATCTTTTTGGCGCATTCCCAGGTTTACAAGTTCTAGTAAATCTGGGAATGCATCAATAACCAAACGAGTTGCTTGGGAACTCCCACGCAATGCCCATGGAAAGCCTTCCTGGCAAAGAGTAAGGGAACGCTGCGGTTTTTGCTGCTTTGCTTTACTCAAGATTTATGAAGCCACTCGGGGCCACGCAAGGTGGTGTGCCATGCTTAATAAATCTCGTTTTTTAGTTGCGTCGCTCTCTGGCACCACATTGTGTGGTGCAAGAACACCTCTACGAGGCTCGTAAATATGCCACTTAGTATGCACTACGATCTCCCTAGATCGGTTAGCGTCAAAATGTCCTGCCAAGACAAATGCCATTAGTAAATTAGCAAAGTTCAAATGGAGCACGTGAATAAATGATGGGGAAACAGGAAGATGCGTGAATGTGTTTCTTGGTAGTGATCATTCAGGAGGCTATGCCAGCCTCTGGGAAACAGACAAATAAGATTTCACCAGAACCTAGCAGAGGTGAGGCCAGTCAGAACTAGAGGCATCCATGCTTGTGGCGCACCGTCCACTTGGTCCCCTACATTACAAATTGTGGCTTGCAATAGAATTGAGAAGTTTTGATCCACTTTAGAAGCAATACTTGTGCACCAAATTAAGTTGGTGTTGGGACGGGAAGTCTCCTGCATGTCTCCGGAGAGAGTGCTTCCCCTGCCTTATGCTAATCTCCAGGCAAGTCACTCAAAAGCTACTGTATGGTTTCTAGATCCCAACCTCAGTGAGCATGACAATCATACATGTCCACTGAGGGTCTCCCTCTTTACATGGATTGAGACCCTAGAGCTTGCCTCTGAGGTTGAGGGGGCATACCTAGTGCACCCCTATTTAGTGCCTTTGTCTACCTGACATGTGTTTGAGAGCCAGTTGGTGTACTGGGGAAGAATGGTGAGGTGAGCCAGTGTCCTTGGAGAGGCCTGGTGGGCTGGGGTAGACACTCAGCTCTTGTCTGGGTCAGTGCCTCCTGGTCTAGAGTTAATTAAAATTCCTCTTTAGGGAATTGCACAGGCTGGACCCAGGGAAGACTGTAGGCCATCTGTGCATGCTTTAGCCATGCTTTGAACATGCCATGAATGTTTTGTGATTTGAGGTGTATTGAGGATGCAAAAGTGGCAGACCCTCTGATTGGATGAGCCTATCAATCAGAGGTGATAAAAGTCTGACCTGAGTGGTCAGCTGTTATTCAATGACTGAAGAGGCGGTCACACCAGGTCTGTCCGAAGGTAACCAGCCGCAACCCGCATTGTGAAGGCAAGAGATTAGACATTTGCTCTCTGCGTCTGGAACTTAAGGAAGTTTTCTCTATGACGGATGGAGTCTGCTGCCAAGAGTTCAATGAGAATCCAGGGCATCAGCAGTATGGGAGAAGACCAGCTGTTTCAGTGAGACTTGTGGAGCATGCGCTTTTGTACTTGGAAATTGCAGACAGCTGCCCAAGGTGTCGAAAGGAAGCTTACAGCACATCAAGGGAGTTGGTGCGGAAAGGAAGCTTGCAGCACATCAAGGAAGCTTGCAACACATCAAGGGAGCCAGAGAGGGGGAAGCTTGATTCTAGTCCTTGAAGGTGAGATCAAGTCCCCTCTAAGCTCCTCCTCTGCGCTGGGGGAGCCTGTACAAGCAGTAGCTGGGAATATAGGCTAGTGAAACAGGGCCTCACCTTTCTTTTTGTGATCTCTGGGGTATCAGGGTGAACTGGCACTCTATCCAGCCACTACCCTCCTACAGCTAGCCAGTTGCGACTGGACTAGTGGGACTCCAGTAAACTTTGCCAAGACATCAGGCACCTGTGGTCAGATCCCTGACACCACTGTCAGTGGTTATGGGGCTGATCAAGAACATATGACTTCACATCACATGCTGAAACTATATCCTTTCAATCGAAAGATTGGTATCAAGACTGTAGCGAATGAGAGCAGCCCTGTGAAACATGGTCTGTAATATGCAATGCTAATTGTGTGTTTTCATGTTAACTGTGTTTTTATAGTGCTTGGCGTCTAGGCCCTCTAATACTGTTTGGGGTCAGAACTCTAGCCCAGAGGGTTGTAGAGACATCTGTTTTTCACTGTTTATCCTAGTTTTATGTGCAGTATAATTATCTTGTGTGAACTAAAGTACTTTTCTGTTATAAAAAGTAAAGCACTGCCTGGACATTGAGTTTATCAGCTGGTAGTACGGTGTGCACTGTACTCTGAATGTCAAACCCCACCTCACCTCCTTGAGTAAGCCTTGGACTGCTCTGTCTCGCTACCCTGAGAGAGTCAAGTGCTGGAGAGGAGTACTTTGGTACATAGATCATGCATTCGATATCGGCACATGACTCAGTTACTTACGCTTGTCAGCCAAGTTTACAATAATCTTCAAAATAACTTTTGTAACCTACTCGGAGGTCCTGAGTTGCTAAAAGCCCAGCATTGGTATTGGACCACCATCGACATTAAAAACTGTTCTGTAAAGTTCTTGAGAATCAAACATATTTCTGTTCAACATACCTTATCACCAGGGAATGTACCTGCGATGAAAATTCGTTTTCATGACAGAGAATGTGATGAAAAAAGAACATTCACAACTGGAAGCTCTGAAGGGGATCAGAGGAAGTCCCCATTAGCAAAGTCAGAACCAGGTTTAGATTCCACTAGGGCACAACAATAGGAGTTGGCAGAAACAGAGTAGTCAACCCACTTTAAACAAAACATCAGAAATGGGGATTTGAATAGGGGATGCTTCCTGAGAGGTCAGCCGTCTATGCAGCCAAATCCCCTTTAAGAGTTCTGATTGCACACCCATTTTGTGCTAGGGAAAGTGCAAAATGCAATATCTGGGACAACTTAGCCTGCAAGGGGTCTATGATGCTGTTCACACACCATGCAACAAAGTTGTTCTATCTCCCAGAATAAGCCAATTTAGTGGAGGTGTGACAAGTTGACAAGATGACATTATCACCTCTGGTAGCATCTAGAAGGAGATCAAATGTTACTGCTCAATCTCCAGGCATGAAGGTGGAGTCCTAAGAGATTGAGATGGAGCACCATCCCCTTCGACTGGGAGAGGAGGTGCTGTCTGAATGGCCGCTGAAGCAGGGGACATGGGGAAAAGAGCCAAAGGTCTGCATCCCACACCCTCCTCAGCCAATCCAGGGCAATGAGAATGACTGGGCTTGGGCTTGGTGAATCTGCCTAAAAACGTAATGAACCAAGGGTATGGGAGGCGCAACACGTAATGCTCTTGAAACTTCCTCTTCAACGGAAACACATCCCCTACAGCTACCCTCAAATGATGCTGCACATCACCAAACTGCTGGCATTGAGCATTTTTCAAGGAAGGGAACAAGTCCACTTGAGGAGTGCTCCACTGAGCAAAGATATCCTGGACTATTTTGAGTAGAATTTGCCACTTGTGATGGGCAAGAAAACACTGGCTAAGACTATTGGTTCAGACATTCAGAGACCCTACTAGGTGAATGGCAGTCAACACCCAAGACCACAGTCTCAAAGCTTCCAGGCAAAAGAGTCAAGACTCTACACCGCCTTGCTTATTGATGTTTCACATCGCTGTTGTGTTGACCATCAAGATTTGAATGGACTGACCTTAAACGGAGGGAAGACCTTGCATGTAAGCCAAGCTGCATACAGTTCCAGCTTGTTCCTGTGAAGCACTTGCTCTTCTGCAGACCAGATGCCTCTGATCCCTAGATCTTCCAGATGAGCTAGCTATCCCAAAGTGGAGGTCTCCGTCACTACTATAGCCATGGTCGGAGGGGGAGTGAAGGTCATCCCCCCACTCAGGTTTGCCTCGTCTCCCCTTTCACTGCATTGTGAGGGGGGATTACGATGGAGTCCAACAGATCTCCCGTATTAGAGCAACTACCTGCAGAGGCACAACAAAAGGATCCTCATGTGCCAACGTGCATGCGTGACTTGGAGAATGTGGGAAGCAAGCAGACCTAGCAGTCAGAGGACCTTCAGGACTGGGACTCTCACAACCTCCTGGAAGGAAGAGACCATTTCCTGGATGTCTGTAATCCTCTGATGTGTGGAAAAAGTGCAGAGAAGGGTGGTGTCAAAAACTGACCTCATGAATAGGAGTCGTGGGTGCCCTCGGGTGAGAGGTGGGATCGTTGATTGGTGCAACACCACCACAGTGATCCAGCTTTGATCAGCCAGTCACCCAAGAATCGGAAGATTGGTCTGCCGGACTTTCTAACATGACCTGCGACTACTGCCATCACATTTGTGAAGACTTGAGGTTCCGATGTCAAGCCAAATGGTAGTACCAGAAACTGGTAGTGTGTAGAATCCACCACAAAGTGAAGATACTTCTGATGAGACTGCAGGACTGGGATGTGGACCTCATCCAGTCTCCAGCTTCGAACAGCAGTAACACAAGAGTTAGGGTCAGCATTTTGAACTTCTCCTTTCTGAGGAAGAAATTCAAATCCATAAGGTACAGAATCAGACCCACACCCTCATCCTTCTTGGAAAGAATAAACTAGCTCCATAGCTCTTTCTGTAGGAGTGCTCCCACTTCTTGTTGCAGGAAGGAGAGGTGGTCTGGAGCAGTAAAAGGCCCCACTTGTTTGAAGTAATGGTCTTCCAGGCTGGTAGAAAGGAGGACTCTTGCCTTCCCACAGGTTCCGTGTGGGTTTGGGGGAGGGAACTAGGCCTGCTTACCTGGTGGTGCAACGGGGGAGGAGAAAAAGGGTTTCTGTGTGGACCCACAGACTTTACCTCTAACCCTGCCTCTGTATTGTCTGACCGGCGGATTGTGCTGCTGCTTGGCCTGTTTGCACTAGCAAAAGAAAAATCCCCCTGAGAAGCCACAAAAACACCAAAATGGACAGTAAATCCAAGTTGGAAGCAGAAATTGTGATCCCAAGAAGAGGGCAGTTGCTTTGCTGGTCCTGACCCTTCCCAGGGCTGAATCTGCTTTATCCCCATAAAGGTGTGCTCCATCAAACAGAAGGTGCATGAGATTGGCCTTGATATCTGTGGAAAGGTTGTATTGTGGAGCCAGTTATCTTTAAATGGAGATGGTGGCCCGAGCCACTGAATCAGCAACACCCAGTCCCGATTTTATGATATGGTGTGAGGCGTTCTGGCCATCCCGGACCAACTCTTGGAAGTCTCCTCTCATATCCTTTAGAACGTGCTGCATAGCCATCTGGGCCATGTCCAATAAAGCATGAGACAATCAATCAATCAGGGGTTGGTAAAGCGTAACTACTCACGCGTGAGGGTCTCAAGGTGCTGGGAGGGAAAAGGGGCGGCTTTGTTGAGTGCTGGCGGTCATCCCAAAAGCCAGGTCTTGAGGTCCTTCCTGAACTGGGAGTGTGGGAGATTGCCGGATGTAAATGGGGAAGGTGTTCCAGGCTATGGCTGCGAGGTAGGAGAAGGACTTTTCTCCCATTCTAGAAAAAAAGGGATCTGCCGTTGTTGTGCTGGGGTGAGTGCTATATGGCTTCAGTGACATCCTCTGACATCACCTAGTGTGTTGCGGCTAAACCAGCGCCTGTACTTCTGCACGTGAGAGCTTTGAAGTTTCCAGATTCATCTTGAAACCTGATATTTATCGAACAGGAGAGGAATCTGCAGATAGAAGCATCCATTAGAAATAATTGATTTAGTTTTTCTATTTTTATAAACCAAGAGGTTCTTGTTTTCTCAAGTTTTTTTTATTTAAAACAAAATGTCGAAGTTCAATATCCTGGATGATTTTGATTGGCCCAGGCTCATGTGCCAGTAACAGAACCTTCTTTAGACGTTTTGATTCAATGTCATTCAGTTCAATGAATGACAGAATAACAACTAAATAGGTTGTTCCTGCTGAGGTAGGACCCATTGCCTGGAGTGTAGACTGTAATGTATATGTCTGGAAAGAGAAATCTGGGCTCCACCACCTCCACGGTAAACCCAGCACCCTATCACAAAAGCAATAATCGAATAATACTGTATCAGTCTTTGAATGCTCCCTGAATTTTCTCTTCTCCTTCAGAAAGTGAAAGAAAAATCCTGGGTAACCAGTAATAAAGTAATTACAAGGTTGCGTACCTAATGGCATGCATTATAAGGATGAAAAAAATAACTGGAACCTACAGTGGCAAATTCAGTGAGTAACTTGCTGCCTACTTCCCACAATGCAAAATGTGACACCCCTGGAGGAAATGGCAGATCCTGCTTCGTACAGCATGGCTATGTGCCAGAAAGGATACACTAAAGTGGCTTTAAAGGTCTGGCTGCTGGAGGGGCAGGGGTCTGAGCTGTGCAATTGTCCCTGATGTCCTTAGTGTTGTTTCTGGGAGCCAAAGCCTTGAAAGGGCAGGGTAGTTGACAGTCAGATCTTATATTGATGGTATGCCAAGCCCCTGGCGTAACGCGAAATGGGCACAGTGTGGAGTGACCCAAGGAATGACCTGAGGCACAACTCTCCTTTAATTGTCTTGGACAGAATCTGCGTTCTCACCAAAGAGGCGAGAGCTATCAAATTGCATATTTATTTCCTGAGGAGCCCATAGACCGAATCAAAGTGTGGTACCAAAGAACCACACTGGTACCAATTGCCGGATCCAGACAATTATCTATGTACAGGCCAAATTGGATAACCAATTTTGCTGCATCCCTGTTATACTGATGGGTTTGTGTTAAAGGCCGTAGGTTATCTGGGACTAGCAGTAAGATCTGGCCGACCATATCCCATAGTACATGGAAAAGCGACCAAGGAGACAGCTGGCATTTAATTAAATTGGGGCAAGGCTGGCAGAAGAAAACATGCTTGCCAAAGGATTCTATACGCCTGAAACACCAAGCTTTCTGGAGTTAGATGCTGCATGAGACTCTCCAGGTTGCATGGAGTTGGACTGTAGCTACAAGCGACCTGCCTCTTAACAGGAGGACTAGAACATGGTTTTGTCCACGTGCCTAAGAGTGAATCTGGAAGAGACTCATTAAATGGCAGGTGAGGTTTGGCAGGAGCCTGGCCAGGCTGAAATATCTCTGTTAGAACTTTGGATTTAACCTTCTTAGCGAGGAGTTGCAAGTCAAGGACCTCTGCAGCACTTCTAATCACAACAAAAGGCACACTCTCCTCAGTTGCAGGAGCAGAGGCAAATCCAGTGTCTGGGAATGTGTCTAAACCATTGGCATCCTGTCCAACTGTCCTCACCAAATTGTGAGACAAATTAGTCCTCATCAACACAGTAATTCATGCTTTGATTGGAGTCGGAGTCAAAAGGTTGATGTAGTGTATGTGTGGTAAAGGCAGTGTGTAGGAATAAAGAGGATTGCCAAATTAGTGTGCTCCGGTTGGTTTAGCCGAAATGAGATTGGCTAGGAATTGGAGACCACTATAGGGTGTGGAATCTCCTCCGGAGATGTTGGCATCGATGTCAAAGGAACTGAGCATAGTGTGGCACTGAGACCAAAGTTGGCAAAGAAGTCGATGCAGAACCCAAGGCAGGTCTGAGAGGCACGGATGGTGCCAAGGGTGAACTCACCAGTAGAAGTTCAACTGAAGGCCTCTGTGGATCCTTGGGCTCCAACAGTGCACAAAAGGGAGCCAGAAGGGTGCTATAAATGTGCAGCATGGACTCCTAAATGCCTCGTCTTTCTTCAGTGTCGCTGGTGGACCTGGAAAGTCAAGGTGCTTCAGGACCATACTCGGAATTGGCTCCTCAGGAGTTCAAGAGAGCAGCCAGGTGGCACATTAACACTCTAGCGCCTTCTCTGGAGATCGAAAATAGCTGGAAAGGGCGGATTCCTGATGGGATTTCTTGTGTGTCTTCTTTGACTTACACAAGGACTTCAACTGTAACGAAGATCTACTGCAGGAATGACTTCGGGAGCGGCAACTGGGCCTTCTTTTCGACTTTACGATCCCATATGGCCTTGGTCGGGTAGAGTCGTCACAGGTCCTGGATTCGTGTTCGGACCTAAAGAACAAGAGGCATACCTGGTAGAGACATCTGTCTGCAACAGTCCCTGCAAGGTTCAAACCCTTTTGTTTTAGGAAAGGACATTTTCCTTGCACACTGGTATAATTCGGAGAGATAATTTGAGCAAACCTTGCATAGATGAAAGAGTAGAGCTCCTGATCCACGTCTGAAAGAGCAGAAAGAAAGGAACTAATGTCAACGCGTATTAAGTGGTGCTTAAATGTGACTCTGTTCATCACTTTCAGAGCGGAACGTCATTGAGGCAGAGCCACACAACACCATGTAGTACGGGGAACAGCCACTACAACGCGGTCGTTTCCACGCATACACTTAACCACGCATGCTTTACAACGCATGCGTGGTTACCACGAATAGCCTTTACCATGCATTCCTTTATTCCTTTACTACGAGATACGTAGTAAAGGCATGTGTGTTGAAGGTAAAATCAAAAAAGGGGGCTTGGGGGTCTCCACCCCCAAAAAAAAGCGTGGGTTAAAAAAAGGGGGCTGGGGAGAGGGGGGGGGTCTCCCCCCTAAAAAAAACGCACCTGTTTCCGTCGTTTTAGGATTCTGAAGAAAAAAAATTTGGAGGCAATCGGCGTCGTTAGAGGAAACGGAAAGACATTTCCGCTTCCTCATTACGACGTGCAAATCGGAAGTGTTTGGAGTGGAGAGAGCATGTAGAGGTAAGGAGGATCTTAGTTAAAAAAAAAAAATAATAATAAAGGAATGAGGGGGTAGTGTCGCGCAGGGGTAAATATTTAGGGTTCAGGGGAGGGGTATTTGATAGAAGGGTTTGTGGGTGGGGGAATCGCGCAGGGCAAGATTTTTAGTGTTACGGGCAGGGGTAATTCATAGAAGGAATGGGGGCGGAGGGTCGCACAGGGGTACAGGGAAGGGGTATTATAAAAAAGGAGGGCACAAGGGAACATGTAAGGAATTGGGGCAGGGATCGGAGAAAACCTTTACCATGAAAATGCCATGATCATGCATTGTTTTACAATGAAAATCGTTGTAAAGGTATGCGTGGTAAAGGCATTTTCGTGGTAAAGGATATGCATGGTAATGGCATTCGCGTTGTAACGCATGCTTGGAAAAGGCATGCGTTGCAACGGAATGCGTTGCAACATCATACAACCTGTAGTACTGCTTTTGAGTTTTCCGGATTCAGTCTGACACCTGAGGAACAAGGTGAGGAAACTGCAGTTAGAAGAATCCATCAGAACTGGAGGATTCAAAAGCATGCTTGAACATCTGAGACAAGAAGGGGTTGGAGGCATGAATGTTGAAATCGTTCAATGAACCATTGGATGGTGCTGGGGAATGAAGCTAGCATGGCTTAAATGGAGAAAAGAAGCTGTGAATATGAACGCTGATGACTGTTACCATAGTGAGGCGATTAAATACATACAGCAGAACAGTCTTGGAAACTGCCAGAGGGGGACTGTTGGGACTGAAAAGTCCTCCGTGTGGTACTGGACATGCATCCCTGCCACAACTGTACTGATGTCCGGATCCCTAATGCTGATTTTTGTTGTCATAAGCAAACAAAAACCATGGCTAAGGCCTGTCTCATGGATTGTGGTGTTTATGGAAAGAGCTACCCTCATAGTGGTGAAAAGCTACTTTCTTTACTAGGAGTTAAGCAGCACGAGTACAGTGGTGGCAGCATTCCGTGCAGTGATCAGTAGGAGTGAACAGGTCCTTTTTGCCTGTGTTCCTAGAGTGCCTGCTACATGCTCACTCATTTAAAGTTCTGCTACTGTTTGCTTAATTCATTCTTGGCCTACATCGGTTTGATATGCAGTACTGTGAAGTGCATGTGTGGTGTACATGAGCCGGCTGTATGTGTGCCTCTGAATGGTACAATACAAGGATAATGAGGTACTGTGCAATGTGTGTATGTAACATGCATGTGCTAGGTGTTTATGTTCCTGTGAGTGGTACAGTACATGAAGGATTTAGTGCTGTGCAGTGCATGAATGTTATGTACATATGCTGGGTTTATATGTGCCTGTCACTTCTACAACGATAATACAATGCTGTGTAGTGCGTGCATGTTGTATGCATGTGCGCCTGCGAGTGGCACAATATATGATGGATATAGTGCTGCACAGTGCGTGTGATGGGTGTATATGTGCCTACGAATGGTACAATACATGCAGCATGGTGAAACATGAGGAGAGGAAGTAGAAGAATCCCCACAGACAGATTTGCAAATTGCTGTATTCCTATAAGCTGGGTGGGACACACGGGAGAGAGGGAGAGACGGGCTCCCCCAGAACACTTCAAAGGGTGCTCTTTGATTCAGAGAGAGGTCACAAGGAAGGGGCCTGGGCACATGTCCAGAAGAAGATGGGGCTGATAAGAGAATCATAAAGAGTAGGAATGAGGTCTTGGGGTATCACTGACAGTGACATCCAGGTGTGAACTCCTATTCACTCAAATGGCCTGCGTTATGGGGCTATCAGCTTTGGAGTCGCTCCTGCTGTGACAGACTGCTTTCTGGAGGAAGAGAGGGCAGAGGAGTGGCCACTTCAAAACGAAGCAGGCCCCCAAAATAAACTTCAAAGACTCAGACTCTAAATCACATTTGATATCTGGAAATGGAGTATTAGAAAGGGAGCTTAACAACACAAAAATGTCAACTGACAAGCAGCCATTCGGGCTGTGTGATTAGGAGCAGCTATGCAAGACTTCTGCTTGTGACCAGGACAGGGGGCTAATCCTGCTAGTCTCCCAGCTGGGTGAGGGGATATCACCCACGGAATCCAAGACCACATGCCCCAGAGCATCAGCGACTGTCTGCTTGTCAAGACCAGTGTGCTCTGTGAGGAAATGGAGAGCATTGGAGGGATTGAGGTCCAGTGGTGAATCCTGTCAGGTGGATTCCCTTAGTCTAGTGTGAGTAGACAGCTGCTGCATCGATCAGGTCCTTTCCCATGTGGAAGGGAAAGTCAGCGACCTTTGTTTAGCAGAGGTGGGCCGCCATGAAGTGAGCCGTGATCGTTGCTGGATCTATCGGATTATCATCCATATGCAGTGAGGAACTGGCGGACCCATATGGCTGGAGGGGCTGCCTTGAGTAGATTGCCAGACCGAGTTGGCCTGAGCCCATGTGCGGTGGAAAGTCGGTGACTGCATCTGCCGGGAGGGACTTTCGTGAAGAGACCGATGTGCTGAATGGGCCGTAGCACATGTACAAGGTGAGCTGGTGACCCCATATGCCGCTGAGAAGAAATCAGCTGTTCCTAATGATCCAGAGACCATGTGCAGTGGAGAGAAAGTGATCCTGCATGCCAGAGAGGGCCACTGGAACTAAGCAAGAAGCATGACTTGGTTGGTAATCATCACAGTTGAAGAGACTATGTCATGGTGACCACTGCGGGCCAGCATCGTGACTGAGGATCAGCGCAGGTCTTTTGCATTCCTTAACCATGGGTAGGACCAAATAACTTACCCAACATGAAGGAGCCACAAAGAACCTCCATTTGCTGCGACTGTATGACTGCGTGTGAGGATCCTGAAGTGTGCTGAGCACAGCCAGCCTGGGTTGTGTGCAAAGAACTTACTGTAGATAGCTGCTGCAGCGCCTGCGGATAGGGCGTGCTCAGGGAATCCAGTCACTCCAATCCTCAAGGTGCAGGTAAGACTGATTTTGACCCCGGGGGAACTTGCTTGCCAGATAGCCCTTCGACGCTAGAACACTTAACTTTTATACAGAGTCGGTGTGGGACTCATGAGACTTAGACTAGTGAGGCTTTAACTGAATGTTGCCTTTAGTGAATGAGGAATAACCACTATGGCTAAAGCTAGGAGGGACTGGGACTCAGAGAACCACCTGAGAAACATAGAGCCCTGACCTCAGGGGACTGTGGAAATTGCTTGTGAATGTCATATTTCCCTTTGTGTCAGCAGCTGTAAATGAATACTTTTTTCATAAAAGTAAGTATTTGACTGGAAAATCATTTGCTGCTGCTGTATGTATATTGAGTTGTGAACCTGTGTTCACCGACCTGTATCTATCCCCACCCTCAGAAGCCTTGAGCTACTCGACCCATGCAACTATTAAGAGTCAAGTGCAGAAGGGGTACTTGGACCAGTTGCTCAGGACCCATAGCAGGCCAGGCCCATGACGTCTGCAGTAAAAGGCCTCAGCCCCCACGGCTGAACCCAGTAGCTCCTCCTTGCTCCGTCGCCCTCTGAACAGAGTCTGACTGGGGCAATTATGATAAATTGCTACTAGTGAAGGTAATTCTGGCATGGCAGAAGACAGGGAATCTTCCTGATTTCTGTGTGCTTTTGAAGCCCGTGTATGTGCATCTGGAAAGGATTGCAGGACCTAGAGAGATAGTGAGAGTGGTCCTCATTTGGTACACCACCTCAGATGAAAATGCTGCTGAGCTGGGCACCTCGAAGTACTTATTTTTTGGCACACAAGCAATGCTGAACCTCTCTACTTCTGTGTTTGTCATAGAAACATATCAATGCGACATTTTTAAGCAACCTAACAACAATAATGGAAACCCAAGAGGTTTTTTTTGTCAATCATTTTTTGTCAATCATAGAGTCCTAAAATGTTAACCAAATCGGATCAACCAAAAATAGCTTCAACCAAGCACTGCTGGGAACATGTGGATTTAAGCTTGGCAATGTTTTCACTGGATTCACTTATTGCGACCCCAGCTCAGGGACACTTTTAATGCTCCCGTTTAGGCTTGAGTTTTAACAGTAACACAGTTTCTTCAGTGAATACAATACTGCAGTCACAAACAGTATTTAGCAAATTCGAAATAAGTAATTATTTTACAAATGACACACGATCAAAACTAAAAGAAAAAGTTTATTTAATAAACATAAATTAAAACCTATATTTGTTTTACAATATGAATACAACGAGTTACGAAAAAGCATCACTGCAGAAACAGGCCAGCTAGCTATGTTATCACTCTGAGTCCATAAGGAATGTTTCAAAGTCAAGGTCTAAGTCTGAAACAAGGGCATCCACGAAGTCTTCAATGGAAGGATGCTTCTGCAGCATGCCTAAAAATGGAGAATAAAGCAGAAATGTTAGAAATGCTACATTACTCAAAACTATATGAAACATTTTTCTGCAAGCAATACACCTACATACAACCCCCCCTTCCCCCAAAATAGTATTGATTCTTCTTTAAAATGCCTCCCTTCTCTGCTAACGTAGATGTGTCGTGTTCAGGTTTCGGTTCTGCCCTTTTTCCACAAACATTCATCATTAGAAAATATTCACTATGTACTTTTCAGAGAACATACTAATATTGGCATGGTCTTGGCACAATTCTCAATGAAATATTCACAAACATTCCATATGGACATTCTTACTATTTGCTTTCCCAGGACTGACATTTAGAATCTTTCTATTTGACAAATCCACATAAGGTTGAAGTAAATCAAAGTCCTTCAGCCTTGTATACTTCACTGCTGGAGGCCAGGGCCGGCTTTAGCGCTGGTGGCGCCCGGTGCAACAATCATTTTTGGCGCCCCCACACCCTCGACCGCATCCTCAGATTCTCTCACTACCACCGGGAAAAAGCGAGCTCATCTCTTTAATCATGTTATTGCTAAACACAGCACCCCCCCCTCCCCCTAGGTCAGCGCACCCTCTACAGGTGAGTGCCCAGTGCGGCTGCACCAGTCGCACTACCCTAAAGCCAGCCCTGCTGGAGGCTTTCCACGTTAACTTACATTTATTGAAGCATATCACCTCACTCACACAATGAATTTGATTAGGAGTGCTTTAATGCTTCCATTCCCCTGCTACTTCCCTTTTCAACTGCTGGGTCATTTTGATTTACATGTTCAGATGGAAGTCAGGTGACCAAGCAGGATTCCGAAGCCATATTGGTGTCAGTCCTGCGCGAGTGACCCATAAGAACCTCAGAGTAAATCTAGTAAATGAACCCAGCAGAGGGATTAGGTTAGTGAGGATAGTATATAAAAAGCCCTACACTGGGTGGAAAGGAATAGGAGCCTGTGAGGGGATCATGAGTGGGCTGGATAAAAAGAACTTGAATAAGATCAATCATTTTTAATGCACCATTTTAATTTGTAATTATGTGTAATGGTTTTTACTGACTGTGCACTTTATAAATAATACTGAAGATTAGTAATGGACACACAAGGATTCTAAACAGCACACAGTGCCATTCTATGTACTAGTCTCCTGCCCGGAGGCTCGGTTCTAGTCAAGACCACTTGATCCACCAAGCGGTAAAAAGGAGTGAAATAACACACGGATTAGAAAATGGTTTTCAGAAACCAGGCAAAACAAAATTACAAACGCTGTTGTTGCAGCTACAACCACCATATGGCTGGAGAAAATAATATACAGTTTGGTATGACCCTCTTTGGCTTGAATACAAAAATAACCACATTTGAGAAGAGGGTATTACGCTGAGCTCTGTTCTTAAGAGTTACTAGTGTAGCTCTATGAATCTGAGATCCCACAGTCTAGCATCTCAAAAATATTTTTTGTGTGTTTTATTATATGGAATGTATAAAAATAGGGAATAGAGATATTTAGGCGTAAATCTCAAAACTCGTCTACGCCCACTTATACAAAGAGAAAAGCAGTTTAAGATACTGAGCCCCGTTTATTAGTAGGTTTTCATCTTCAAAAGCGCGGCTCTAAGTAACCTTCTTTGAGAGGATGAAAAAACAAAATGCAATGAATCAAAATAACATTGTGACAAGACATTTGTAACTCGTATTGTCAACATTGTGAGCCCTTGTGATTTGGAATAAAATGGAAGCAGCCAACGACCGCCATATCCCTTGGATTGGTCAGGGAATGTAACAATGCTCTGCACCCCACACTTTTAAAGGTTTGAAAGGTCCCGACTGACCATCCCTGCGTGTCAGTAACTGCTCTTAAAGTGAAAGATACAATTTCAAGTCTTTATTGCGATTTTCATCATTAAAGACAACAATTACAATATAACAATTAATGGGGAAAAAAAGAAAATTAGAAATAAACAATAATAAACAATAATAAGGGACCAGATTTGCAGAGATGACATGCACAGCAGTGGTGATACAATAAATATTGAATTAAAATAGCCATTAATCAATAAAATAACAACATAATAAATAAATATTTCATATTTAAAAATTCATCAGTAATAAAATAGCCATATTATCAAATGAGGCGTAATTTGTATGCACGTATAATCCAAAACCAGTGGAGAAATTTTGCTACAGCAATAATCACAGATTGTGAGGTGTTAGTTTTGAGACACCGCAAAGCCTCAACACCAGTCTTAAGACCTAAAAGTAAATAGATTGGTTTCAACCAGACCCGTCTAGGAGTTCTATACTCCGGGCAGATAAATAGGACATGAGCAATACTTTCCCTTTGAGCAGTACAAAAAGGGCAGTCAGGTTTAAGGCCTAGTCGCCATTTGGCTACAAAGCAGTTGATAGGAAGAGATCCACCCTAAATTGATGATATCGCTTCCCATCTTCTGGAACAGTAATGCAGTCCCAGTAGTTCTCAAAAGAGGGACTATCCTTTTGGTCCAGAAAGTCCGAGGTGAAAGACGGACCAATACTTGAGCCAAATCTACTTTCCGTAACTACTCGCCAATAAGATTCTTTTAGAATTTTCTTGGGGGGATAAATATGTAATGTAGGTTCATCCCATAAGCTTGCTAAGCCCATAGCTCGATATAGTAACCTGACTTCACTCATCCAGGCAATCTTATGCGCCTTATCAACCCCCCTAACATCCAATAATGCACGGCCATATTCACAAAGTTCGGGAGTCACCCAGAGCCGCCTCCAATATGCCACTGGACGATAACGCGCAATATCCTCTAAAAACAAGACCCCCAGATCATAATAAAGGGGTATAAGGGGGGTGGAAGCTGGGAGGCCAGTAATAATACGCAGAAACTTGCTTTGGGCCCGAGTTAATTGGGTAAGATTACTATGACCCCACAGTTCTGCCCCATAAAGAATTGCCGAGCTTATCTTTGCATCACATATTTTGAGGGCTGGTAGGATAGGTCTGGTGTGAGACAGGTGGAGCTCTTTAGTTAAAGCGCCCGTTAGTTGGGCATGCTTAGTTAGTACTTGATCTAAATGCGATTTCCAATTTAGCTTAGACTCTAGAGTGATACCCAGATATGAGAAAACCTCTGTCTGATATAATTTAACTTTGTTCATAGACACGGTCCCTCTGATGTGTTTAGATTTGTGCAGGACCATGAATTTGGTTTTAGATACATTTACAATAAGCCCATGATCCTTGCAGAAAACTTCAAACACATCAATGGCTTTTTGAAGGCCCTGTTGAGTTTTAGAAATTAACAAAGTATCATCTGCAAACATCAACAGGGGGATCAACTTGCCATCCAACTTGGGGGCATCAGTAGGAGTATCCTTAAAATTGTTGATCACCCCGTTGATGTATGGGGAAAATAGGGTTGGGGCTAAAACGCACCCTTGGCGAACACCCCTAGCAATTGGAAAATTATCTGTGACATTACCCGATTCATTCCACCTGACTTGGGCAAAATTGTCCTCATGTAATTTCATTAAAAAGTTTAAAATATCTAGAGGCATGCCTTGATCTATAAAAACTGACCACATTTTTGCTCGGGGGACTAAATCAAAAGCTGATTTAAGATCAACAAAGGCTGCAAAAAGCAAACCATCACCCAATAAGACCACCCGCCAGTAACTTAACAAAAACCTAAGTACCTGGTCTATGGTACTAGTGTGACTGCGAAAACCGGCCTGGAGAGGTGAAAGGACTTCCTCCTCTTCGATCCAACCTTGGATCCTTAGTAAAACAAGCCTAGCTATCACCTTCTGTATGCAGTCAATCAGGCTTATAGGTCTGTAGTTACCTGGATCAGAATGTTCACCCTTCTTAAAGATCGGAATGATCTGAGCTCCCTTCCAGGTATAAGGTATGGGTGTGCCTTTGGATATGCAATTTGTTAGGCACAAGATGTACGGTGCCCATAATTCCTTGTCATGCATAAACAGGTCGGCCGGGACCGGGTCTAAACCAGGCGCTCTGCCTTTGGGGAGGGATTTCAAGACATTATTCACCTCATTTAAAGTAAAAACCAGAGGAACTACATCCTTAGTTAAGACAGTAATTGATGGACAGCAGTCCTCCGGTACTTCATGAGACGCAAACTGAGATGCGTAATGTGAAACCCACAAATTGGGTGGCACAAAGTTAGTGGGTTCTTCTCTCTTTGAACCCCTTCCCCACCTAATCAGGTCCCAGAAGGAACACATGGAACGTTCTTTGCTGGCAGAGTGGAGGTCCCTCCATGATTCCTCATCCCATGCTCGTTTGGCTTCGTATTGTGCTTTTTTATAAAATGCACGAGCATTCCTGATTAAGACAATATCTTTAGTATTTACAGTATCTGACAAGGACCGATATGCACTCCTACAGGATTTCCCATACCACTGGTTCTCCTTTCTGGTTTGTCTGTTGGGTTTAACATGAGTCTGCTTTATAAAGAAGACACTGAGTTGATTAAAGAATTAGGTATGGATAATATTTATATTACCCAAATCTTCCTCCTGAGCGATAGAATTTTGTAGGGCATAAGTAGCCTCGATAGTTAATTTCTTAATAGTTAAAATCAGCTTCTCATTCCCCAAACAATGTACCCATTTAACACGCCTTGAGTCGTTGGTTATAGCTACTTCAACCTTCTTAGAAGGAGGCTCCTGGCATTTGGTTTTGGATAATTGGAAGGAAAGTAGTAGAGGGTCATGATCGCTCTCTACACTTGCCACCACTTCCATATCCTTGATTCTAGACCAATGTTCTTTGTTAGTCAGTATATAGTCAATACGACTTTTACGAAGGCCATTGTTAAATGTAAAGGCCCCTTGCTTATCGGAAACTGATCTGCCATTTATAGCGCGGAGCCCATGGCCAATACAAAGAACCTTAAGCTGTAATGCAGCCTCTGTCCACTTCTTAATTGGCGATAATGTCAAGTGGGGAATAATCCAGGCATTATCCTCATCATGCGTGAGGTCAATGTCATTGGTGTCCAGGGGCTCGAAGAAGCAATTAAAATCATCTCGCTACTATGACATAACCATCTCTGCAATACAAGTCCAGGAGCTGGTCCAACTCCTCCACAACCCTTGATGATTTACCGCCGGGTAGCCCTCTGGCATAAACGTTAAAAACATAAAGATCTTTTTGACCAGGGCACTGGACAAGTACAAGCAAAATGTCATTACTTTTGGAATCCAGCTGGGTCAAATTGTATCCGCTGTCCTGTTTAATCCACATTAAAAGACCCCCCTTAGCCCTTCCATGTAGACTAGGAACAGCAGGGACATGGAAACTAAGATAACCGGGTCTATAATCCAAGTTGGTCGACCATGTTTCCTGCAATAGTATAAAATCCCTATTGTTAAGAAAGTTGGACCAATCAGTGGATGCTACCTTATTCCTGAGCCCTGCCACATTCCAAGAAATTAGGGATGAGAGGCCCTTGGACACATCATAACCTTGAATGGAACTTGGCAAAACTTCCTGTATAGCTCCAATGACTTGAACCCCAGATTGGAGTGTACAAGAATCACAATGTGGGTCAGCTCGCGGCGAGACAATCTCACCGGGAGGATCAACAATATGTGTTCCTCGTGGATCTGAGGCTGGGCTGTGACCAAGTCAATCATTACAGTCTAGTGAGCTCAATACCTCAAATCTATTGCTAATTGGGGTAGGTCTAACATAATTGTCAGGACAAGCGGCTAAATCTCTCCTAGTTATTGGAACCTTGGGACAGGGAGGATAGAAATATCCTAGGGGAAGGATATTAACACAATCATGATGCATAATCAGAGAGCCTGCCTGTCTTAAGATGTGTTCAATCAATATAGGGGATGCAAAATTGACTACTACACAGTCTCCCTCCAGACTCTTTTTGGTATCTCCTATCCATTCCACCCTACGGACCATCTTAAAATGTGTATACAAAGCACCACCCAGCACTGTTCTGGTCTTTAAATGATGTAATGCTTTGTTTTTTAGTGAAGACCAGTGTTCCTCCTTCCCATCTGGTATTTTGGGGACATTGGCGAGAATTATAGAATACGGGCACGCCTCTGGGGGGAGATGAAATTTGGGGTGTTTCATAGTGATACAATTAGTATCTTTTGTAATGGTCCTGGGGATCTCTCTAGCAGAGATAGAATCTCTTTGCTGGGTAGGGTTTGTAGGGAAAATAGTTGTCTGAAGTACAGCCTGTGCTCCAGATGCATGTACACCAATATCCAAACGATTTACTAAAGGCAGTTGCACTGGCACACTATCAAGACATGATGTTGTTTCTTTAGACCCTAGGAGGGAACCCTGTTGGGTTAATATTTGTTTCTCCAAATCTAGTATTCTAGAATCAATTATCTCAAGTTTGGCCCAAACCGGAGTGATCAAACCTTAACCCGCTCCTCCAAGACTACCGCTAATCTAGACATGAAGTCACCCTCACTAGATATATCAACGGAGGGGATAATCTGAAGGCTTTCTGATAGGTTGGTGGTAGGATTATCCTGAGGCAAGTGGCTTCTTATTGGTGGACCTTGAACAGTGGTTGTAGGACTTTTCCTAGCTTGCTTAGCTTTAGGTTTGTTACTCTTGCTAGCACTAACAGCCTTTCGCTTCCTTTGGGGCTGTTTAGCTCTAGTAGCTGGCTCACCACGTGCCTGCCTAGTACGTGTATTAGGAGGGGAAGGTGACTGGCTTATAGTAGGTGGGCATGAAGTGTGAGTGGAAGTAGCTCTCCTAGGGAGAACCTCATTTGACAGGACAGCTGAACCATAAGACAAGTCTGGCAAAGCATTAGGACTACTCATGGAGGAAGTTGGAGGGGCACTATGCAAAGTGGTTGAAATGTTGCACATAGGGTCAAGGAAGAGTCTCCTCTCGACCAGTTCAATCTCTTTGGCCACTGCCGTTTCAGCCCGTTTAAGGAAAGCGTCTAAAGTACCATGACCTCCTTTCGTATTCCTTGTGACTTTAGCCATGTTGCAATAGTAATGCACAAAATGCAAAGAGTCTCAGTGTCCAGATAGACAAAACACAAAATCAGGACAGATAAATCCCACTGTATCACACGTTCACATACACGTCAGGGAGAAATCAAAGGATGACTTATCTGAACACAACCGGAGAGTTAAAGCGTCCAGTGGCACGAGAGTAGTTGTTAATAAGGGGGCCCAGCCCAGCCTCAATCGGCCTCGGACGGCCACAGACGGTCCCGCCCTTGTCCCGGGCTTAACCCGGCACCACCCGCGCGCGGTCCCGCAACGCGGGGGCTCTCCTCAAATTTAAGCTCCTCCTGGCACGAAATGTGCGGTGGCGGCTTCCTGCCGCGAAGGCTCGTGGGACTTGTGGTCCCTCGCTCACTGCGGCCGCGCTGAGGTGAGAAGCTGCGGCGGCGGGGAGAGACCAACGGCTACACCTGGACCAACGGTAAGAAATCCTTGCCAAAAGTGACCCCAAGAGTCAATTCTACACACGAGGGACAGCATCCACTGGAAAAAGAACCACGTGCCAGCTGTTGGCATTGGTACCCGCAGGCTGCAGTCAAAAATGATTTATTCTGTTAAAACTTTCAACCATAAAAGAGACAAACACACACATTTATAAAACACAATTCAAATGTTCAGCATCCTGATAAAAACAAAACATATACTAAGAACCACATTAATTCACGGATGCAAATAATATGGTCCACCTAACCACGGCAGCATCAAGCGTATATCACATAATTCAAGGGCAGGTAATTCTAGATCTCATATCCACCATGCCCATTACAGCCTTTCATCCCTCAGATGTTGGAAAAAAAATGGCTACCAATGAGTTGGATAGCTGATAGTTTACAGGGCCATGAAACACCAATTTTTGGTTATCCAATAGCGAAATAATTAGCAAGTTAAAATACTACTTAAGTTTCACTAAAAAGCACACGGCGTCCAGGCCATTTGCAAATGCATGAAAAATGGAATATTGCAATACAGTGATTTTCAACAGAAATAAAGCACAACAGAATGATACATACCCATATATTTATGCCACTAAATATACAAGCAGTTCCTTGGGGGAAGACGTCCAAGTCTCTAAGTTAAGGTGTCCTATTTCAATAGCTGACAGGTTGACTGTGTTTTTACCTGATTATAATTTCCCTAAAATAAATCATTACTTGAAGCCAACTCATTTTCACTGATGTAACAGCACAATGGGGCTCAAACTGTAGTATTTCCCACTGCTCTGCATTTTCCATAAAAGCCTTCGAAGGAAAGACGTCAACACCCTGCAACATTGCCTTTCTTTCCTGACTAGTTTGCACCTGAATTAGAAGAACACATCCCATGTAAACTTAAAGTTATTTTAAAGCCCGGTGGCGTTTGCACCATTATGACAGGTGATATTAAAAATGTCTGAACTGGGGTGGCAGAGTGAGCTAAAGAATGATGATGGATTAAACCTAGATCATTTGCAATGTTCAACACTACGTCCATCATCCCCTATGGTTTTGCAATATTAAGAATGCCAACAGTTTTCCAAGGAATTCCGTGGTCGGAATTTAAAAACCACAAAATAGACGTCATTAAATCCTGACCCGTTTGAAGCATTCTTGCTGGCCCGGTGTGCAATGACATGCACCAGTTGATAATATATTCCCTGTAGCAAGATGGGACTTGCGCACAATGTTTTTGACCAGGGGCCCATCAAAGATTGTGACAAAACTACTAGGCTTCTTTTCTTTTTAGCCGGGGTGAACCTGCAGGCAGGCGCGCAACACCCATTAGACTCACAGGGCTTCAGCGCCCCCCGTCGTGTGTGGCAGCACGGGATGAGACCGCTTCCCGGCGCACACACAGCCGCACCCGAGCACTTCACAGGTCTTTAAAAGACCATTTGCATGTTAATGAGGCCTCGCTGTTGTTTCACCCCTTCTAAGAGCCCCTGCAGCTCCACTCTGCCTAAGGCTTAAAAGATTCAGCCCCCCCCCGAAATTTTTTCTTAGCCCCCCCCGAAATTTGGCTCTAGTTGGGCGTCTGCCTGCAGGACAGAGCAAACGATGTCTGTTGAAAGACATACTGTGGCTTGCCAACAACAAACAGGGCTTGGAGCCCACTGCTTATCACTGGTTGGGTTTCCTGTCACTCTAATCGGCTGCTTCTTATTCGCGTCCCAGCTCGGTAATCTTGTGCTTGTCAATCCTGTGGAGCAGTGCAGTGAAAACATGAACCTGGTAGCACTGAAAGCCCCTTCTTAAAAAGAGAAATACCGGAGACATCATTTGTCACCTCCTATTGTTAGAAACAAGGATATACAGGGTAATTTTGACCATGGTGGGCTGTCAATGGACGCTATGCTCTCAGCTGCTCTGGTGGAGGAACACTCATTCTGCTGTGAGATTGTTGCAGCCCAATTGGAAACTTTGCTAGAAAAGGGGTTGCTCTGAAGGCATCAAGATTCTCTAAGTAGGAGGCATATTGTTTTGGCTCCGCTTGGTCATTTTTTCTTTTTTCAAATACTCTCAAAGTAGGAGTTTCTGAAAAACAAACTGTTAGATTTGGGGGATCTCTAGTTGGCATAGGTAGGTACCTGTGACAAATAGGGACCCTTGCGTCTAGTCAGGGTAAGGGGGTACACTCCTAAAATAACCCCTGCTCACCCCCATGGTAGCTTGGCACGAGCAGGCAGGCTTATCTCAGAGGCAGTGTGTAAAGCATTTGTGAACACATACAGTAATCAAGTGACAACACTACAGATGGACACCACAAAAGTTTTATATAAAAAAGAAGTATTCTTTATATAGATTTATCACAAGACCATAAACGACCAAAATCCACAAAACTGTTAATTTAAAATGGTAGAATTTAGCTTAGTTCTCTTAAGATGGTAAATGCCACACTCAGAGTCCAATGTACCTTAGATGCGACATGCAGGGCAACGAAAGTGTTGCAAAGACGGTGATGCGTTGAAGATCCGGTGCAAATAAACAAAGATGGCGCTTTCTTCTTGATGCGACACGCTTCTTGGAGATGCGGCGGCACCTGATGCGACATCGATCTTCTTCTCCCGTGATGCGAGATGTTTCCTCACAATGCGAGCCGCAACAGGCCATGCGACACGCTTCCCAGTGATGCGGCGGCATCTGCGGCGACGTCGATCCTCTCCCCAGGCGATGCGAGTTGCTTCCACAAGGATGTGAGTCACGACAGGCCCTGCGACACTCTTCCCGGTGATGCGGCGGCGTCTGCGGTGATGTCGATCCTCTTTTCTGGCGATGAGCCGTGACAGGCCCTGCGACACGCTTCTCGGATATGCGGCGGCATCTGCGGTGACGTCGATCCTCGTCTCCTGCGATGAGCCGCGACAGGCCCTGCTACCCAGTGATGCGGCGGCGTCTGCGGCGATGTCGATCCTCTTCTCCTGGCGATGCGAGACGCTTTGGTGGACCTGCGTTGACTCAATGATTCTTCTGCGACACGCTTCCCGGAGATGCGGCGGCGTCTGCTGCGATGTCGATCCTCTTCTCCGGCGATGCGAGGCGCTTCGCGTTTTGAAGCAGCAGCGGCAGTTCGGCGACACGCTTCTTGTTCTTGAGTCGCGCTTCCAGCCCCTTGCAAGTCCTCAAAAAGTCCAGCCTAGCTGCAGGCACTTCAAGAGAACTCTTGGGGAGCTGGTGGGTGAAGTCTGTTGTCCCTGAGACTTCAGCAGGAGGCAAGCTCTTATCTAAGCCCTTGGAGATCCTTCACAAGTTGAATGAAAATGCACACAAAGTCCTTTCTCCTTTCTTTGGCAGTCAGGCAACTACTGCAGGCCAATCCCCCAAGCAGCACTTCAGCTTAGGGATAGTCTCTCCTCAGTTTCTTCTGGTTCCACTCCTCAGCAAAGGTCTCTTCTTGTTTCCCAAAGTGATCTAAAGTTCTGGGGTCTGGGTCCCCTTTTTAAACCCTGTTTCTCTTTATTCTCTGAAGGCAGAGAGGCCTTTGCCTAGTCCAAACCAGTTCTGGTCAGTCCTGGAGAACCTTGTTGACATGACTCCTTCTTTCCTTTCACAGTGCAGGGCACAGACATGAGACGCACCGCAGGAGGTGGAGCCAGCATTGTGGAGGGAAAGCTCAGCCCTATTCAGGTCCCATGTGCAACTCCTCCCACTCATCTACATGGAGATCTCTCTATTCAGCCCTGTGCTGACTCACCCTGTCTCCGGGAATTCCACAGCCCCCTGGAATTCCCCAGCCCCTGTCACTCAAACTCCAGACAAAGAATACACAGTCTAGCAGAGGCAGGTTTGGATGGTTAGACAAGAAAATACCTACTTTCTAAAAGTGGTATTTTCAAATACAGAATGTTAAAACCAACTAAAAGATGTATTTTATCATTCTGAGTTCAGGCATACTAAATTCGAATTTCCACCATATTCCCTGAGTCAGTTAGGATTATAAGATGTAATAATCAAACTGCCCATTCTGGCCTATGGAGAAAAGGTAGCCTTGTAATAGTGAAAAACGAAAATGGCTGTAATTCACTATTAGAACATGCCACACACACCAGGGCATGTCCTACCTCAGTGATTCCCAAACTTTTGACTCCTGAGGACCCCCATTGACTCACCACTGGAAGCCGGGGACCCCCAGCAATTTGCATGATTTAAATTTCAAACATTAAAAGAGTAATTAAAAAAAAAAAAACACGTGCACACAAAAGAAATACTCAAATTACTAAGGATTTTAGTATTTTATATTGAAAGAGTTTGCAAAAAATGGAAAACTTTAATGGGAAAGTTGGTGCTGCATCTCCGTGATTAACTTAACTTTTCAATGGTAAGTTTTATTTCGCAGTACAAGGCTCCTGCCAGGGTCAGAGTGGAAATCCAAAGCAGCCCTGGCAAATGTTTTAAGACCAGTCCCAATACAGTGCACACCAAGTGCAGTGAGTGAGCCTGACCACTACAAAGGGGGCTTTGGGAGGCTCTGCCCCCCCACAGAAAATTTAGGATACAATGGTGCATTCTACAACACATTTATCATTATATATTAAAATGTATTAGCTTATAAAGAATAGTAAATGATGACCTTACTATGCACCAGGATACAACAATCTGTGTTGGGGTTCTTCAATGGTTCCCTTATTATCACCCTTCAACAGTGCCTCTCATTTCTCCATAGCACATCCGTCACATGTATTTCATTTGTTTTATAGCAACTCTCATACCATTGTAGGATGTCAGAGCACTTTACATCACACACATATAGAGACAATGAATCATACTTGTAAATCAGTGTAGAGAAAATGTTACATAAGGTAAAGGGGACTACAAGGTGTAGGATTCACATGTCTTTCATACTGGTAGGCATTTGTAAAGAGTGCTTGCTCTCGAAAAGCACACAATTAGGATTCAGAGTATAACACAGTGGTTGGCATTGTCTAACAATAAAAACAAATTCCCACCCAAATAAACCCCTTTAGCAGCATCAAGATAATGAGAGACTGGGAAAAAAGATACATTACTAACTTGTACCATGCAGTGTGTAAGCAGCTCCTTAGACAGTTTATAGGTCACTGTGCTAGATTATGATTGTCACTTATGAACTGCAGAGTGACAAAAGAATCGGTGACAAAAGCAGTAACCCACTGACCTATGCACATAAAATACTGTTTTTTAAAATGCATGGCACACGTTCTTTGCAGCAGGCATATTAAGCCTCTGTTCTAAATTAGATAACTCAAAGCTGCCACAGGACAAAACGCTCATCTCTCTCCAGCAGGTACATTAATAACTGGTGTTATCTTGACACTTTTATTGTTGCTGGAAAACTGCTAATTCTACAAGGAACTTTGCAGTGCTTTTAAAACTGCTGACTGTGGACCCCCTGGGAATGTGTCACGGACCCCTGGGGGTCCAGGGACCCCAGTTTGGGAAACACTGTCCTACCTTATACTTGCAATGCACCCTGCCCTTGGGCCTACCATAGGGGTGTCTGATATGAAGAAAAGGGAAGGTTTAGGGACTGCAAGTGGGTGTACTTGCCCAGTCAGCATGACAGTACCAGACTGCACACAGGCTCTGCAATGGCAGGCCTTAGACACACTTTTACAGGCTGCTTCTGTGGGTGGCATAACCAGTAATGCAAGCTCACCAGCAGCATTTAGATTACCAGCCCTGGGCACTCCTGGTGCACTGTACTAGGGTATGACAGGTAAACCAAATCAGGCAATCATGGAATCACTAATCCATACATCAATTTACAATAGGGAGAGCATATGCACTTTAGCACTGGTCAGCAGTGGTAAAGTGCCCAGAGTCATAACACAGCCAACAACAGGTCAGAAAAAATATAGGAGAAAGGCAAAAAGTTCAGGGATGACCCTGCAAAAAGGGCCAAGTCCAACACAAACAAAGGCCCAGATGTGCAGGGAGTGTTCTCGTGGAGAAGTGTGGCTCAATGATTAGAGCGGCAGACCCTGATGCAGAGGGAAATTCCACGGACCTGATAATTCTCGCCTCGGTGCCTATTCCAATCATGGAGTCCCACTCTGCAACTCTCGGCAATAGCTTGCTTAATCTCCACAACGGCTCCCACAACGCTAAGGATGCCTGGCCTCCACCTTGGGGGTGCCGAGGAGTGGACGCCTCACAGGGAAAGCCAGGATGGGTTCCACAGCGGTATTCGTACAAGCGCCTTGAGACCCTTGCGGGTGAGTAGTGCGCTATACAAGTGTCAAATTTACATTTACATTTCTTGTGTGTCTGGGTCATTGTTTGATCTCCTTATTAGGGATTGCCATGTGTTTCATGGAGGTCGCCGGCAGGAAAATCTAGTAATGGTCAGTGTCCAAAATGGATGGCCACTGTCTAAAACAGATGGCGCAGCACCAATAGAAACACTGCGCTTCCTTCACCTCTAAATGAGACAGATGAACCATGAGTTTGGTCAAGTATGTGAGCTGCAAAATTATGGCAACACTAAATGATTCCAGTAATCACTGAAACTAGCTGACAAAGGCGTCACCATCGTGTTGCAGGACTATGGCCATGAAACTTTGAGGCAGCTAAGTAATATGAACCATTAGAAGATATAATTAAAAACCCTCACAGAGTCCTTTCAAACAAAACATCGTTTTTGCAAACTATGGTTGTGGTTCAATATTACAACCCTTAAAATATTAAACTGACTTGTTTCTGAGGTATTTGGTTCTTCTTCTTATTATTATTATTAGGAAGAGGTGTGGCGCAGCGGCCAGGGCGGCTGACTACGAAACACGGGGCTCACAGGTTCGATCTCCATAACAAAATTCCTCAGGAATGTTTTTGAGGATAAAGAGAAACTGTTCAAGGAAAGACCATATTGAATAAAAATGAAACCTAATTTCCAAACTTACACATAAAGTAACACTACAAGGCTCCCGAAAAAGGGTTTAGTTTGCTAAGCGGAGGCACTTTGCTGCTAAAGAGAAGCTGCCCCCACTCAATGGCACAAAATAGTAAGCCTGGGCTAGGAACTCCGCTCCGCTCGCAGAGTTTGAGGAGTTTTCCGTACTCCGCGTTATGCGGAGCTTGAAGAGTTCCGAAAAAAGTCAGCGCAGCAGAGTTTTTTTCCTCGCTCGCCAAAAGCAAGTTGGCGAGTGCGAGGGTGGAAAATAAACCTCCCGGCGAGATTTCTCAACGCGGGCGATCGGATTTTTTAATGCAAGTGGTCACGTATGCTTGCGCTGAGTAACCGTCCGTTCCCGTTGAGAAACCGTCTGTTAGCGTTAAGAAAGCTGCAGCTCGAGTTAAAATATCTATTCGGGCAGCAGAAATGAAGCAGCGCCCGCTTATGCTGTGCATGGTGCCGTTTGCGTTGATTGCACAGTGCGGACAAACACGTGGCGCTGAAAATCACAGTCAATGGCATTTATCTAACGCATGCTGCCTCTTGAGGAGCTCTGCATAGCGCGGATGAGTTTTTTTTTTGCACTTTACAAAATAGTGTCTAACCACATTTGGCAATTCTAGCACTCAAGTTCCAAAATCACAATTGGCACACTCACCGCTGAGGTGGCTTTATGATTGAGCGACCCATTTTTGCTTTAGAAATAATTGAACGGAGAACAACAATACAGCCTACCATAAGTGAGGTTGCTGCACGTTCTTTTAGAAAGTCTAGTGCAGCATTTACATTTTAACATACACTGAAAATTAAGTTCTTTGGATGGTATTATTATTGTGTAAAACTAAGACTAGAGGTATGGAAATAAACAAGATGCTGTTACACAAAGAAACAAAATGGATCCTTAACAGTGAAGCGGCTGAAACTAGGCTCAATGAGTAGCAAAAACACCCCACACTAAGAGCCTGATTTAGAGTTTGGCAGACGGGCACTCTGTCACAATGGAGCAGATATCCAGTAGCCTTATTAGAAGGGCTTTGGGATATAATGCACTTGTAATAAGGTGGACCGGGTATCCATCACATTTGTGATAGAGTAAACCATCTGCCAAACTCTAAATCAGGCCCTATGTTTGTTCTCCGTTAGGCAGATGCCACCACCTGGACAGCATTATTTTGCATGTGGATAATACACTTCATCATCTTGAAGTGCAGTAAGACTACAAACCACTGTTTACCTTATGGACACAGTAAACTACTGGTATCGTTTGCTATTTCACATGAGTTGTTTCTTCCATGTCATCCATTATTGGGCATAAACATTACACCTAGCCAAGCCAACTTCCTCAATTTCAATTACTTTTTCAAACTTTGAAACCCACCGCATGTTTTGCTGCAGTATTCCCTTGGACCACAAAAGACAGTCTACACTTTTCTAATTAGAGGCCTCTCTGTAAGCCCTAGCTGGTAAATCAAGACAACTGGCCTTACAGTAATCTAAACATGCAGCAATATAAGTATTTAGAATCTGAATATAGTGGGAGAATAAGCTTAGGTACATAATCCGTTTGAGCGTAGCGAGTTGAAACAAGTAAGTACTTACTACAGAATTAATTTGCTTAAAAAAGAATTAGAAAAGGTTAACTGAGAATCAAGTACAACTCCCAAATTTTTAACACAATGTACTAGGAGAGGTCTCTCATCCATATAAGACAGTCAGAAAGAGAGTTACCACACTGCTGATGGTCTAAAGGAGAGAAGGATCTCAGTTACACCCCCCCCCCCCCGATGTAACTGAGTAGGTTCATACACATATATGGGTCTACGGTCTAAAAGCAATTGTACAGCTTACTATCACTCTGATTTAGGTCTCCAGAAATCTTAAAAGTAATCTGGGTGCCATTTGGGCACTTAGAGAAGAACCGAAAGTGTGAATAAGCTATACCAAAGGAACCATCTATATGTTAAAGAGCAGTGGTAACAGCACAACGCCACAAACTAAAGATCTAGCTTCTGATAAAACATGTGTAAAAGAAACCTCTACTAAATTTTTGGATAGGAAATTCTGAACCCAGCAAACGACAGTGTCCTCAACTCGAAGAGTTGCGAAGTGGCTAAAAAGAAGCAGATGATCAACAGTATCAAACACTGCAGAAATCCAACAGCATTAATGCACCAGGGATATCTTGATCTGCATACTGACAAAGCTCATCAAAGGCTGCCATCATCACAGTTTCAGTACTGCTGACACGAAAGCCGGACTCTAAAAGATGTGCAAGATTGTGACAAGCCTGAAGAGTTCATTAAAGGCAGCATGTTCTAGGTATAAGCGCAAGTATTACTCAATATGGCAGCTTCAAGATGCATCCACAATTATGTAGATTTTCAGCATCCAATGATGATGTTTCAGAAGCGGTATAAGGTGCACTCTCTCTAATTCAACCTGAATAATACTAAAGGATTAGGAAACATTTATGATGGTCTTTGCAAGTCTCTTTCAATAACAGATCTTTAAAAAGCTCGGCTAGAAGGATATCAGTTGTGGAGTCTTAAGGATTTGTATTCTTTATCAATGTATGGAAATAATCATCATCCAAAAGAGAAAAGTGGGACAGCAATTAGGTGACTGAAGGAAGCAGTGAAACATTAACAGCCAACAAAGAGGAGGATTTACACTTCTCAAGATGCACTCTAATAGACTTAGGGGCTGATTTAGAGTTTGGGACACAGGTTACTCCACCCCAAACGTGACAGATATCCCATCCACTGTATTACAAGATCCACTGGATATAATGCACTTGTAGTATGACCAACGGGATATATGTAACGTTTGTGGCCGAGTAACCCCTTTGCTGAACTCTTAATCCGGCCCTTAATTTGAAACTCAAAATGATATTTGCACTTTATGGCTGAATTTCAACAGCAGGGCCTTTCAGATCTCATTTGGAAGTATTGATTGTGCCTAAAACGTTGCTGAAAACATTTTGTGGGAAAATATACAGCCTTGCATTCTTAATTGTCCTTTTATAGTTATTTACAGCGGTTAAAGTGACGCTATAGTTAATCCTCTTTCACAATGGCAACTGTTAGAATCATTGGCTGATCTTATTAGTAATTTCAACAATATTATTTAAATATAATCAGTGATGTCATCGATGATGTCGTTTAAAATGTCATGAGTGATGTAATATGTGAGGTCATATGCTGTACACGATGGGGGAGCAAGTTATAGTTAGTTCACTAAACTATAACTGGTGTATTTGGGTTTTTTAAAGTTCGCTTACATCTCATTCCAACATGTCATTGAATTTCATTTTAACATCAGTTAAAGTCTTAGCACCTGATCTAGCTATAATGTTTCTCTAACCGGTCTATAAAAATGTTAACATTTCAAAATTAGGGAGCTATTAAGTGACTGAGAAAAAAGATAGGTTGATTAAACATATGTGGAAAGGGGAAGATGTACTTATTCAGATGACTCTTATCTATCTTGAGCCCCTTAAGAATACATAATTCTTCAAATTACTAGAACTCATACCTACACTCGCATTTTTAACCGACTGGTGTCATACCTGCATTAACCTCTAAATGCTCATTTACTTCAGCCTGCACTGCAGAAAAGGCTTTAACTTCAACACCTATCCCCAAAACACGTAAGTCTTGAGACAAAATGTTAGTGCTCTAGTTGTTCATTAGAACTCTGTGGTGACACTGCAGTTGATTACTGGAGTGAATTGACAGACTGCTGCTCATATCGGAAGTACAAGTTTCACTCTACATGTCAGACTGTTTTATGGAAATGCACAAGGAAGTTTTATGACAACCCACAGAAAATGTTTCCACATTTTAGCTTTCGAGAACACTAACCATAATTTCTGTGACAAAAACAAACCCCTCATCTTGTTCATTCACTGCACTATCCCTTGCAGGAAATTGCTTTCATTTTGAAAGATTTGATTCCATCAAGATCGAGTTCAGGTGTGCTAACGAACAAGTTACTTACCTTCGGTAACAATATTTCTGTAAGAAACATTAGTAGTGATAGATTCCTTACCTTAGAATTACCCCCAGGCGTCAGACTGGATCCGGAAAGTGTTCGTCAGCAGTATCCCAGCGCGTCGGTAGGTGTCGTTGTGCGGCTCCGCGTGCGTCGTTAGCGTCGTCGGCATCACGTTGCTGGAGCCACATGCACGGACGTCAGTTCTGTACACGATTTTCCGCGCCAGGAACGCAGAGCCATGCAAGAAACTGACCACTGGTGCCATGAAACAAGGGCCCAGAGAGGGATGACCTTAACCCTAGAAATCAGTTCGCAGAACGGGGAGGATGGAAGGGGCGGTAAGGAATCTATCACTACTAATGTTTCTTACAGATATATCGTTACCGAAGGTAAGTAACTTGTGCATCTGAAAGAAACACGTAGTGATAGATTCCTTACCTTAGAATAGATACCCCAGCAATACCAACCCCGGTGGTGGGTCTGCGAACCAAGATCACACCAGAAAGTCCTGGAGAACAGAACGGCCAAAGAAGCCGTCTCTCCAGACTTGGCTGTCCAGGCAGTAGTGCTTGGTAAACGTGTGCAGCGAGGCCCACGTAGCTGCCTGAAAGATGTCATGCAAGGGAACTCCCCGTCCCAAAGAAGTAGTGGCTGCCGTCCCCCTGGTAGAATGGGCGCGCAGCCCCACCGGAGGCTCCTTTTTAGCCAAAGAATAACAAGCCTTTATGCACAGAACGACCCACTGAGAGATGGTCCGCTTGTGCACGGCCAGACCTTTCTTAGCACCCACGTAGCCAACAAAGAGCTGGTCATCCACCCGGAACTGTTGTGTGCGGTTTAGGTAGAATGAGAGCGCACGTTTTTGGTCCAGACGGTGGAGCCTCTCTTCCTCTTTTGAGGGATGCGGAGGCGGAAAGAAGGTGGGCAAAGTGATGGTTTGCCCGATGTGAAAGGCAGTGACAACCTTCGGCAGAAAAGATGGACGAGTCCTTAGAACCACTTTGTCTGGAAGGACAGAGAGAAAAGGAGGTTTCGAAGAAAGAGCCTGGAGCTCACTCACTCTTCTGGCAGAGATGATGGCCACCAGGAAAGCTGTCTTTAAAGTGAGAAGACAAAGAGGACAGTTATGAAGTGGCTCAAAGGGAGCACACATCAGATATGTCAGAACCAGATTCAAGTCTCACTGAGGCATTATGAAAGGAACAGGAGGGAAAAGATGAGTAATGCCGTTTTAAGATTCTATTTACAACAGGGGACTTGAAAAGGGAAGGCTGATCTGGAAGCCGTAAAAAGGCTGAAATGGCCGAGAGATAGCCCTTGATAGTGCCCAGAGCAGAGCCCTGCTGGGCCAAAGAAAGTAGGAATAAAAGGACCTCTGAAAGAGGGGCAGAAAGGGGATCCACAGCCTTTGCTGTGCACCATGCCACAAACTTATTCCACCTGCAGGCGTATACCGTCTTAGTGGAGGGATGCCTGGCTGCCAAGATTACATCACAAACTTCAGGAGGCAGGTCAAAAGACGTCAACTGCCGCCGCTCAATCTCCACACAAGGAGGTGGAGGCTGGACAGGTTCGGGTGCAAGACAGTCCCTTGTTGCTGCGAAAGAAGATCCTCCCGAACAGGCATTCGGATGGGGGGGATCGATAGCCATGCTGAGTAGCTCGGGATACCATACTCTTCAAGCCTAGTCCGGAGCCACACAAATGACTTGGGCCCGGTCACGCTTGATCTTCATCAGCACTCTGGGTAGAAGTGGTATAGGTGGAAAGGCGTATAATAGACCGCAACTCCACTCGCGACAAAAAGCGTTGCCTAGCGAGTGCCGCCTTGGAAATTCCAACGCGCAGAACTGATGACATTGCGCGTTCTCTTCGGTGCTGTATAGATCTAACCAAGGCTCTCCCCACTGCTGAAAGAGACCTTGCGCCACATCCGAGTGTAAACGCCATTCATGATCCATCATGCACCGGTGGCTGAGTTTGTCTGCCCTGGCATTCAGATAACCTGCCAGGTGTTGAACCACCAGGAAAATGCCCTGATGTTCCAGCCATGTCCAGAGATGCAGAGCCTCCTGACATAGGGTCCACGACCCCACCCCGCCCTGTTTGTTGCAGTACCACATGGCGGTGGTGTTGTCTGTAAACACATGCACTACTCTCCCCTTGACAGAGGGAAGGAATGCTTTCAGTGCAAGCCGGCTCGCCCGAAGCTCCAGAAGGTTGATATGGAGCCGGGACTCCGCCAGAGACCAGAGTGTTCTGATCTCCGCCTCTCCCATGTGGCCACCCCATCCCAGAAGGGAAGCGTCCGTCACCACTGTGTGCTCCGGTTGGGGAAGGGAGAGGGATCTGCCATTGACCCAATCGCGATTCATGAGCCACCACTGCAATTGTTGTGCAGTGCCCTCCGAAATCTGGACGTGATCGGACAGGTTGCCCTGATGCTGTGCTCACTGGAACTTCAGGTCCCACTGCAGAGCCCGCATATGCCATCTGGCATGATCCACCAACAGGATGCAGGAGGCCATCAGGCCCAGTAGTTGGGAGGGTCATCCTGACCGAAACCCGGGATAAAGGCTGAAAGATCGGAATCATAGCCTGAATATCCCAGACTCGCTGCTCAGGAGGATAAACCAGAAACTGCGCCGAATCTAGAACCGCACCGATGAAGACGAGCTTCTGAAAGGGAATCAGGTGCGACTTCGGCACGTTGGTGGAGAAGCCCAGCAAATACAGGAGGTCGGCCGTAGTCTGAAGGTGGGTGACGACAGCCTGGGGCGAGCCCGCCTCCAACAACCAGTCGTCGAGATAGGGGAAGGCTGGGACCCCTGATCTGCGCAGATGAGCTGCGACCACCGCCATCACGTTTGTGAACACCCGCAGGCGCTGGTAAGGCCAAAAGGGAGCACAGTGAACTGACAGTGCTCGTGGCCTACTGTGAACCGCAGGTAAGGCCGGTGGGCCGGCAGGACGGGAATATGAAAGTAAGCGTCCTGCAGGTCCAACGCTACCATCCAATCTTTCGGGTCCAGGGCAGACAAGACCTGAGCAAGTGTGAGCATCTTGAACTTCTCCATCCGGAGGAAGCGATTGGCATTCCGAAGGTCTAAGATAGGACGCAGACCCATTGTCCTTCTTGGGTACCAGAGAGTAGTGGGAAAAACAACCAGGACCTACTTCTGGCCCAGGAACGCGCTCGATGGCCCCCTTGGCCAAGCTGGCCGTGACTTCCTGCTGAAGAAGCACAAGATGGTCCCCCGACATGCAGTGGTATGGAGGTGGCATAGCTGGAGGGGGTGTCTCGAAGGGGAGGAAGTAGTCCCTTCAGACAATTTGCAGCACCTACTTGTCCAATGTGATGTTGCGTCAGTGGGGGAGTAGATGGTGAATTCTGCTACCCACTGTCGTTTGATGGGCCTGAAAGGTCAGACTAGGAGGGCTTTGCAGTGGCTGCTGTGGGGGTGGAGGAGGACTGACCCGCCCGCTGTCCCCCAGAACCACCTCGACGGTTTCCACGTCCACGGCCGCGCTGAGCATGTTGCTGCGTAGGCCTGTGGCTCTGGAACAAACGTGTTGGGGCACCTCTTCCGTGGCCACGAAAGGAGCAAAAAGCGGAAGGCAGAGGAGGGCGAGTGGCCGACAGGCCCAAGGACTTGGCCGTAGCCTGTGAGTCCTTAAACCGCTCCAACGCATGATCCGCCTCATTGCCAAAAAGGCGAATGCCATCAAAGGGCATGTCCATCAAAGTGTTCTGGACATCCCCTGAGAAGCCAGTTGTTCTCAGCCAGGCGTGGCGCCGAAGCGCCACCGTCATGGAAATCGCCCTACCCAGCGAGTCGGCGGTATCAAGCCCACAACGAATAGTGAACCTTGCTGCATCTCTGCCAGCTGCTATAGCTTGGGAGAGTACTGTCCATGCCTCCTCCGGACAGCTGGGCAGCACCTGCACAACCGCATCCCACAGAGAGTGGGAATAACGACCTAAGAGGCATGCAGTGTTCACCGACCGCAGCCCTAAGCTGGTAGATGAAAACAGCTTCTTGCCAAGCTGCTCCAGCTTCTTGGATTCCCTATCCGGAGGTGCGGAAGGTAACGCGCTCTGGGAAGCAGAGGTTTGGACAACCAAGCTCTCGTGAGTAGGGTGTTGGGAGAGGAAGAGGGGGTAGCCCGGACCCGGGCTATGTAGGTGGGCCACGTTCCTGTCCACAGGAGCCCCTGTGTTGGGCCTGGACCGAGTGACCAAAAGGATGTCAGAAAGTGCGTCATTAAAAGGGAGCAAGGGCACCGAAGAGGTTGACGCCGGCTGAAGCACTTCTGTCAGGAGATAAGTCCTGATGGCCACCGTAAGGAGTTCGAGGCGGAGGGCCTCAGCTGCCCTACGTACTACCACTGCGTAACTGGCTCCCTCCTCCGTAGCCACGGTAGGAGGAGACAGCATGCCAAGGTCAGGTGAGGTGTCAAGACCACTGGCATCCCCCAAATCCTCTGCCCAGTCCGGATCATAATCACACTGCTGTGTGAGAGGGTCCTCAGACCCCTCCCAGTCCTCCCCTTCCTCCGAAGTCTGTGAAACAGGCTGAAAATAAGGAGGACGGACATAGGGGAAAAATGGCCCCATCGGCGTCGGGATCGGTCGATCCGGCACCGTGTCGGTTCAGGGCTGAAACTGGGGGCGACGTCTCCCAGAGGATTGGGCGACGTCCGAGGTGGTGCCGGTGGGGTCGACGTCGGTGGAGGTGTTACAAGGTCAACCAGCGTCGACCGGAGTCCGATCCCGGGGGGTCCTGTGGCGCTGCCGGCGATGGACCGACAGGACCCCCAGTCGGCCCCACGGGGCCCGTAGGCACACCGACAGGGCCAGACGGCCCAAAGCGTCGGGCCATGGCAGCAAGAAACTCTTGCATCTGAGCAGGCGTCGCCAACGGACCCGGAAAAGGTGGGTAGGCCGGTGGCGACGTCGCAGGCTCCGCCACAGCCACGGGGGAGGCACCACCCGCACCCTCAGCCGCGTCGGGCGAAGGGAAGTCGAGGAGCGACGACGCTTCTTCGACTTCTTTTTGGAATGCTTTGACTTACCTGACCCCGAGTGCAAAGGCTTAGGGCCTCATGTAGGTAGCCAAATACCGGTCGGTAACGGCCGATTTTCGGTAATTATACCGCTACCGACCGGTATTTTGGCTTTTGAGATGTAGGGGGAGAATTTCTGTATTCGGAATTTACCGAATCGGTAAAATTACCGATTCGGTAAAATTACCGATTCGGTAATTTTACCGATTCGGTAAATTCCGAATACAGAAATGAGATGTAGGGGGACTGTGTGGTGTGTGTGGGGATTCGTTATTTACCACCAACTAATAGTTGGTGGTAAATGACGAATATGTGTGTAAATGCAATATTTTGCCCGTAGATGTGTGCAATGTGGCAGACACACATGCCCTCAGGGCATGTATGTGTGCCACATGTGCACACATGGCAGAATCAGGGGTGCAACAGGGTGTCAATGTGACACCCTGCCACCCTTGCATGTGCTCCCCCATTACCGAATCGGTATTTACCGATTCGGTAATGAGGCATACCTTCCCATCAATGGGAAGGTATGCCTCATTACCGAATCGGTAAATACCGATTCGGTAAATTCCGAATTTTTCCGAATCGGTAATATTTACCGACCAATTACCTACATAGCATTTACCACTTCATAAATACCGAATCGGTATGATTCGGTATTTATGAAGTGGTAAATGTCAGCCCACCTACATAAGGCCCTTAGTGTTAGAAGGGCCAGCCTCAGGGAAGGACAGACTATGTACCTGACCGCCCTGCGACCCACCTTTCCCGGGAGAAGTAACTGAGCACTGGCGGGAGACCCCCTCAGGGCTGGGTCTCGTATCTAGGATCGTACACGCTGATTTAGCACCACGCAACACAGAGACACCACACCGTAGATTCTGAAGCACGTATTCTTTATCTAGAAATATCAGGACCTTTATGATCCGCAGAATCGTCTGTACAATTAGAGCAAGGGCTCACAGAGTCTCGGTTGGGGTAGGGGGAGCGGGACAGTCTTAGGATCAGGGTCAATGCAGGTGCGTATCCGGCGCACGGCTCTCAATCCTCGAGCCGGGGGATATGAGACGATCTTTGGGGTCCAGCCGGACCAGAATGGCTCTTTAGTTGCGACCAAGTCTGCAGGGCTCGAGTAAGGATGTTGGAGGCCTGACAATCTTCAAGGAGCCGCGAGTCGGTCAGCAGGGCTCAGAGTTCTCAAGGTTGCGAGGGGAGCCGCGACCGCGTCAGCAGGGCTCAGACGATTTAGGCAGAAGTCCGTCTCGGCCAGGTGGACCCGCGACGCTGTCTACAGGGCTCACCGAGGTTCCAAGAGTTCCGTCTGACCATGGGAGGATGTTATTTCAGCCGCGACCACGTCAGCAGGGCTTTCTTCGTTCCAGGATTCAATCTCCTGATGGCCCTAGAGCGCCCCTTGTTATAGGTCGACTCCTCTTTGATGTCCGGAGTCCTCACGGGCAGGGGTCTTAGCGCCTGGGGGTCGTTTGTTGGGGGTTCCTGCCACGCGGCCCTTTGATCCTTTCAAGGCGGGGTCGGGAGGGATCCCAGACACGCAGCAGGCGTGGAGCCAGCCCTCAGGGTTGCCGGAGGGGCGATCGAAACCATCTCTTGAGAGGAGGCCAGAGGTGTGAGTGAAACTACTCCTCCCTCTCCTGCTCACCGGGAGCTCTCTCCCCCCCCAGCCGGCATGGCACGACTAGGCCTGGGTTGCACTTGGGTCGAGGGCGGCCATCTGGGGTGCAGGGCCTGGTCACTGGAGGCCGCGAGGCCGGTGGAGTTGGGAGGGTGCCCGGTGTCGGGAAGATGGAGGGAAGGACGGGGGTAGCCCCGGGTTCTGTGGGGGATCAGGTGTGGACTGGGTCGGGTCGGCTGCGTTAGTCAGGGCCGGGTGGGGTGTAGGGGTCAGTATGGTGTTGCTACGGGTCTGGATGGGCCACGCCACGAGGCCGGGTCCAACATGCGTCCCCCCCAGCTGAAGGCCAAAGAGAACTACCCATCTTCTTGGGGGTTCTCTTCGCTGAGGCGGAAGAATCTGGAGAGGCCGTCAGCGTTGGCGTGGTCGGCGCCAGGGCGATGCTCTACTGTGAAGTCCATCCCCTGAAGGGAGATTGACCATCGAAGCAGTTTGGGGTTCTCCCCCCTCATCTGCATGAGCCACCGTAAAGGTCGATGATCTGTCTGGACTCGGAAGTGGGTTCCGAAGAGGTAGGGCCGCAGTTTCTTTAGGGCCCAGACTACAGCGAACGCCTCGCGTTCAATGGTGCTCCATCGTTGCTCTCGGGGCAGTAACCTTCGGCTAATGAAGGCCACAGGCTGATCCAGGCCTTTCTCATTGAGCTGGGATAGGACGGCTCCAATGCCATGCTCGGAAGCATCAGTTTGCACCACAAACTCTTTGGAGTAGTCGGGGGCTTGGAGCACAGGGGCTGTACACATGGCGAGTTTCAGCGCGACGAACGCCTCCTGGCAGGCAGGGGTCCACTGCACCTTCTTAGGCTGTCTTTTGGACGTGAGCTCAGTGAGGGGTCCTACGAGGCTGCCGTAACTTTGGATGAACCTCCGGTAGTAACCAGTGAGGCCCAGAAAGGCGCGGACCTCGGTTTGGGTGGTTGGTGGTTCCCAGGCCAGGATGGCGTCAATCTTAGGTTGGAGGGAGGCGACCTGCCCGCTTCCGACCTGGTGCCCCAGGTAGACCACCGATTCTTGCCCAATCTGGCATTTGCTGGCTTTCACTGTGAGGCCGGCTTAGCGCAGGGCCCTCAAGACCCTCCGGAGGTGCTCACCCCATTCGGAACTGAATACCTCGATATCGTCCAGATAGGCGGCGCTGAACTCTTCCAGCCCGGCCAGGACTCTATTCACCAGTCTCTGAAAGGTGGCTGGGGCATTTTTCATCCCGAAGGGCATCACTCTGAAGCGATAGTGCCCATCCGGGGTGGAGAAGGCGGACCGCTCTTTGGCTCCTTCTGTGAGCGCAATTTGCCAGTATCCGCAGGTCATATCGAAGGTGCTGAGAAAATGAGCAGACCCAAGGCGGTCAATGAGCTCATCTGCGCGGGGGATAGGGTGAGCGTCGGCTTGGGTGACCGCATTGAACCCCCGGTAGTCCACGCAGAACCGTAGTTCGGGGGCAACACCAGGGGCAGCTGCTTTCGGGACTAGTACCACCGGGCTGGCCCAGGGACTGTCTGTGGGTTCGATCACCCCTAGAGATAACATCTTCGAGACCTCAGCCTGGATGCAGGCCCGGACTCGGCCGGGGACGCGGTAGGCTCGGTGCCGTACCGGTGGGCTGTCTCCGGTGTCCACGTCGTGGACACACCAGTCGGTGACCTTGGGGACGAGAAAGAACAGGTTGGAGAACTGCCCCAATAGCTGGCGGCAGTCCTCGTGTTGTTGGGGTGTGAGGGAGGGGGAGAGGTTCACTCCCTCCACGGAGCCATCCTTTTCTTTGGCCCGCAGGAGGTCAGGGAGAGGCTCTGTTTCCTCTTCCGCCCCGTCGTCTGTGGCCAGGAGTAAACTCAACTCTGTCTGCACGAAGTGAGGCTTGAGGCGGTTCACGTGGAGGGCCCGAAGGGGGTACCAAGGGGACTGGACGTCCACCACGTATGTAACCTGACTTTTTCGTTCTACTACTTTGAAGGGCCCGGTCCATTTGTCTTGGAGGGCGCAAGGCTTCACTGGGGCCATCACCCAGACCTGCTGGCTGGGCTGGAACTCGACCAGAGTGGCATTCTGGTCGTACCAGCGCTTCATTTCTTCCTGGCTCGCCTCGAGGTTGGCCTTGGCCAGCTCTCGGAACTTCTGAGTCTGGTTTCGGAGAGTCAAAAGGTACCGGAACACATCCTGAGGTGGGTCCCGGGGTGCCGTCTCCCATCCCTCTTTGACCAAGCTCAGGGGACCTCTGACGGGGTGCCCACACAGTAATTCAAACGGGCTGAATCCCAAGGACTTCTGGGGGACTTCCCGGTAGGCGAACAGGAGGCAGGGGAGAAGGACATCCCACTTGCGCCGCAGGGGCTCCTCGAGACCCATGATCATCCCCTTCAGAGTCTGGTTAAACCGTTCCACTAGGCCATTGCCTTGGGGATGGTAAGGGGTAGTGAATTTATATGATACTCCACATTGTTGCTACAGGGATCTCATATATTTTGAGATAAAATTGGTGCCTCGGTCGCTCACGACCTCTCGGGGGAACCCTACCCGGGAGAAGATCCCCATTAATGCCTGGCCCACCACGGGGGCCGTGACGGTGCGGAGGGGGATGGCCTCTGGGTATCGTGTGGCATGGTCCACTAGGACGAGGATAAACCGGTGACCCTGGGCGGTCCTGGGGTCCAGGGGCCCCACGATGTCAATTCCGACCCGCTCGAAGGGAGTACTGACGACTGGGAAAGGTTGGAGCGGAGCCTTGCGCTTCCCCCCACTTTTACCACTGGCCTGGCATGTGGGGCGGGACTTGCAGTGGGCCTCTACGTGGGCTCGCATTTTTTGCCATTAAAAGTGCGTTACTAAGCGGTGGTAGGTCTTGTCCTGGCCCAAGTGGCCTGCCAGGGGTACATCATGGGCCAAGCCCAGGAGGAAGTCCCGAAAGCGTAGGGGTACCACCAGCACCCGGGCTGACCCTAGCTCGACAGACCGCTGTTCGCTGTACAGGAGGTCATTCTCCCAATATAGTAAGTGGGTTCCCGATTGGTCGCCCGCGGCTTGGGTTTCGGCCAGCTGCTGGGGTCCGACCAGAGAAGGACAGGTCGCTTGTTCCTGGCAGAACTCCTCTCGGGAGGGGCCCCCTTCGTGGCGCCACTGGGCCAACTCGGGCAGATCACCTAACTCCGTGATCTGCGCGGGGTCGGGATGGACGGGTCCGTCGTCGGCGAGGGGCTCTCCTCCTGGGGATAGGTCGTGGAGTTCAACGGGGTCGTCTCCGGCTTTATCAACGGAGGCGGTGCTGGGGGCTTCGTCCTCGACTCCCCCGCGGGGGGTAGTCGGGCCGCCATGGATCGGGTGGCTGCGCACACCCATTCTGGTAGACCCATCATCCTGAGGTGGGTCTTGCGCTCGACCTGTCTCCAGGGGGAACTTTACAGGTAGTTTCCCAGGAGGCAGTCTACAGGTTGTGCGGTTCGAACAGCCGCCCGCAATGTTCCGGTTACTCTCCCCCATTCGAATGGTACCAAGGCCACCTTACACAAACTCTCAGTGTTGTCGGAAGCTATCACAGGGCAAAAGACATTGGGGATGATCTGGTCTGCCTGGACTAAGTGGCTGAGGACACCAGTGATGCTCACCCCGGTGTCACCAAGGGCCTCCACCGGGTGGCCGTTAACCGTTACGAGCTGGCGGTACTTCTTGGTGTTTGCGGGAAGGGGTGCTCCGGGAATCATATCTTGATCTCCTAGAGAGACTAGGGCCATGGCTGCAGGTTCCCATCCCTCGGGGTCCTCAAACTCCTCCCCTAGGGTTACAGTGGCCATGTGTCGGGCTGGGGGAGCTGTCGTGGGGGGTTTCTGGGCCATGGGGCAATGAGGGTCACTGGCGTAATGCCCGAGCCGTTGACAGCGGAAACATGTGAAATTCACCCGGGGCCCTTGTCTACCTGGGGGGCCAGTACTGCCTGGCGGAGGAGCTGGGAAGCCCGGGGGTGGGTTTCTCGGGGGCTACGCGGGGGCCCGGATGGGAACTCCCTCTGTTTCCCTTGATTCCCCCCCCCCCCTCTCTGACGGGGAGGTCCTTGATGGCTGCGGGGGTAGTCTCCTACGGGGCTCCGGGGGACCCGGGGGTTAACCCAGCGATCTGCTTCGACGGCCAGCTTCCCCGGGTCTGCGAGCTTGCTGTCGAGCAGGTGCTGGCGTAGTTCTACAAAACAATTTGTGGACAAGTGTTCCCAGGCAATGAGGTCGGTCAGTTCTTCGAAGGTGGTTACCTTGCTGCCCTTGATCCACCCTTCCAGCGCTTGGCTGTAAAAGTTTACGTATTCCACCCAGGTGGTGCCTGGGATCTTTCGGCAGTCCCGGAACCGCTGGCGATACATTTCGGGGGTGAGGCCGTATTTCGCGAGGAGGGCCTCCTTCATGTGGCTGTAGGAGGTTTGCACAGAGGTCGGTAGGTCGAGGAGGGTGTCCCGTCCTTCGCTCAGGAATCGACCCCACAACCCGTCCCCCCAGTCCTTCTGTAGGACGCGGTGGGAGGTCATGGCTACCTCGTAGGCTTTGAACCACTGCTGGATGTCATCATTTCGATAGTACTCTTTGACCACATCCTTGGGGATGTGGATTTTCGGCTCTACCAGGGGGGCTGGTTCTTGGCCCCCCGGGGGTCGAGCTCCTACGCTCCTTGATCGGAGTTCTATTTCTTTCAAGCTGCGCTCGTGCTCCAGCTGAAGTTTTTTTTCCTCGTGCTCCCGTTGCAGCTTCTTTTCTTCTAGCTCTCCTTGTACTCGGAGTTGTTCCACCGCTAGCTTCTTTTCGGCTAGCCTTATCTCGCCTTCTATTTTCAGTTTGGCCATTTCTAGTTCATGACTTCGGTCCCTTTCCCTGTCTGTGACGTCTTCCGGGGACCGGACCCCATCCGCTGCGTTGCTTTGTGCCTGGGGGTTATTGCTTGTTCTCGGGAAGTTCCTGGGTTCGTCCGGCTGCTCTGTCTCTTCACCGACTTTGTCCAGTCGGGGAAGGGAGGCTCCGGACTCCACCCAGGCTTCCAGGGCTTGTTGCATGTCTTCCTTGGTGTTCAGACCAGTGGTAGCGATCTTCCGTTGTCTGCAAAATTGTTTCAGCTCCTTGTGTGTGTATTCTCCTAACCGCTTTACACAAAACGTAGCACACGCATCGGTTTCAGTGGTGCTCATGGTGGTTTCTTCTCCTGTCTTTGTTCGGTAGTGCGTCAGCCGTTCACTGTACGATCTCTAGATTGCGGGCTCGGATCCCACCGCTGCCACCAATGTTAGAAGGGCCAGCCTCAGGGAAGGACAGACTATGTACCTGACCGCCCTGCGCCCCACCTTTCCCGGGAGAAGTAGCCGAGCACTGGCGGGAGACCCCCTCAGGGCTGGGTCTTGTATCTAGGATCGTACACGCTGATTTAGCACCACGCAACACAGAGACACCACACCGTAAATTCTGAAGCACATATTCTTTACCTAGAAATATCAGGACCTTTATGATCCGCAGAATCGTCTGTACAATTAGAGCAAGGGCTCACAGAGTCTCGGTTGGGGTAGGGGGAGCGGGACAGTCTTAGGATCAGGGTCAATGCAGGTGCGTATCCGGCGCACGGCTCTCAATCCTCGAGCCGGGGGATATGAGACGATCTTTGGGGTCCAGCCGGACCAGAATGGCTCTTTAGTTGCGACCAAGTCTGCAGGGCTCGAGTAAGGATGTTGGAGGCCTGACAATCTTCAAGGACTTTCTTCGTTCCAGGATTCAATCTCTTGATGGCCCCAGAGCGCCCCTTGTCATAGGTCAACTCCTCTTTGATGTCCGGAGTCTTCACGGGCAGGGGTCTTAGCGCCTGGGGGTCATTTGTTGGGGGTTCCTGCCACGCGGCCCTTTGATCCTATCAAGGCGGGGTCGGGAGGGATCCCAGACACGCAGCAGGCGTGGAGCCAGCACTCAGGGTGGCCGGAGGGGCGATCGAAACCATCTCTTGAGAGGAGGCCAGAGGTGTGAGTGAAACTACTCCTCCCTCTCCTGCTCACCGGGAGCTCTCTCCCCCCCCAGCCGGCATGGCGCGACTAGGCCTAGGTTGCGCTTGGGTCGAGGGCGGCCATCTGGGGTGCAGGGCCTGGTCACTGGAGGCCGCAAGGCCGGTGGAATTGGGAGGGTGCCCGGTGTCGGGAAGATGGAGGGAAGGACGGGGGTAGCCCCGGGTTCTGTGGGGGATCAGGTGTGGACTGGGAAAGGGTCAGCTGCATTAGTCAGGGCCGGGTGGGGTGTAGGGGTCAGTATGGTGTCGCTACGGGTCTGGATGGGCCACGCCACGAGTCCGGGTCCAACACTTAGATCCAGAGGAACAATGGTGACGGCTCCGCGACCGGTCCCTCAACCTCCCATGGGACAGGGACCTTGAGCGGCACGGAGTCGACTGCAGGACTTCCAGCAACTTTCGGGACCGCTCCCGCAAAGTCTTCGGCGCCATGGCCCAGCAGTCGGGGCACGACTTGGAGTCGTGGTCGCGCCCCACGCAGTAGAGACACACGCAGTGCGGATCAGTCACTGACATCATGCGGTGACAGTCCCCACAGTTCTTAAAGCCGGGCATCCCTACAACACCAGGAGTCAATCAACTCGAAGAAAATGAGACAAAAGGCCTCGAAAAAGCTCAATCAGAAAGTGACTGGGGTACTTGAGCTTCCCGGATATCCACGTGCTGGCGCAGAAAAAGAAAGAACTGACATCAGCGCGCGTGGGCGCCTCTAAGTAGCTCCAGCGACGTCATCTCGGCGCCGACGACGCCAAAGAGGCACGCGGAGCCGCACGACGACACCTACCGACGCACAGGGGTACTGCTGACGTAAACTTTCCGGATCCAGTCTGACGCCTGGGGTAATTCTAAGGTAAGGAATCTATCACTACGTGTTTCTTTCAGATTTTTGTCATAAATCCAGAATGTTATTGCTGCAGGTGTTCGCTAGAATGCTATGGTGAAGCTTTAGTTGATCTCTAGGGGGCTAGCCAACCAAGTAGTGGGGGCTCCTTTGTGACTTCCACATGCCTCTAGGGGTTAAGGCATGCTTGCACAACCCCCTTACTTGTTTTTTAATTAATTTTCAGGACACAGGGACCCTGAGACACGTAATGGCTGCCACAACATATAGTTCATGTTGTGGCCAACCAATGAGGACTATTCCCCTTTGAATTGGCCAATCAGAGCATATATCGGGACACCAATATTTAAGCTATACCTACATTGTAACTGCCTCATGCCTAACCTGAATCCCTCCTTAAATGCGTTTTGTTTTTTTACAAAAACAGCTGAACGGATTTACACCAAATCACAAAAAGCATGCATTCTGAGCAATGTTCTAACATTTCCCCAAATTTTGTATAATTCCATTCAGCCGTTGTTTCTGCACCTTAGAGGTTCCACCTGAAAACCTACCAGCTACTGGTGTGCAGACTGACTGGTTTCAGCCAGTCTGCCACCAGAGACAAGTTGTTTCTGACCCCCAAGGGCCTTTGCTCGGACGAGGCCAGAATCGAAGCCTGCTCAGGCAGAGGGTGCTTACACCCCCTCCAACTGGATGACTTCCCGATTAGCATTCCAAGGCAGGGGAGCTTCAGAGAGCCCACTGCCTTTTGTATGTGAAGAAACTCCACCTCAACCTGGCATGTGGCTCAAAAAGACTCACCGTCCTCAGGGCGTATGGTGGGTGCCTGTATTGCCCGGTCTTCACTTCACTGGAGATATTTTAATCTATGGTCGGTTTCTATTTTTTTCTCTCTTTCAACCATAACAAGGTGCCATTGCTCGTACAGAGTTGAACCTTGCCTCTTGTGCGTGGACTGGTTTTACTGTTTTAAGTTTGCATTATATGGTTTTTCAGTATATGATGCCTACTAAAGTATAGAGTGTTTCTTATAACAACCTATGATTTACAGGACGGTGAGTCGTCCTGAGCCACTTGCCAGGTTGAGGTGGGGTTTCTTCACCGACATTAGCGTGTAAGCCCTTTTTCTTTAAACCTTTACACCACAATTCGACTTTAACTTTTTATCTAATACACAATTGTTAGAAAGGATTTTGTGTGCACAGCCATGGTATTGCTGTCCTTGATAAGCAGGTTTCATAATGAAGCCACCATTAACGTCTTATGTTTGACCTAGCTTTGCCCAATTTGTCATTAACATCTTTCTTCATGTAAATTCTTCTAGGAACCACCAGTGAATCCACCAAACTTAGACAACTTTACAGTTTCACTGGATGGTTTTGTATATTTGATATATATGTTTTATACACTAAAAACCATACTGATTTATACACATTGAGCAGTAGCACTAAATAAGTTGGGCCTGAAGAAAGCCACTACACCTATACGTGAGGGTAACTAGATTGAAACATGTCGATCATTTTCAGACACTAACTGTGAGTAGAGGTCTTTCCCACTAGTGCCCTGTTTTTAATTCTAAATCAGTGGTCCTAGACCTTCCTTTTCACACAATTATCTACTTTTGAACAATTGTCATTCAATTGAGATTATGAGCATGCGTAAAATCAGCTCACGATTACATAGATCCAGAAACAGTTAGAGTATTCAGATGTGCAACAACCAAGAGATTTCAAAACAGCATGTATTTATTAATCAAAGACAGATCAACAAACAGTAGATATCTTACTTAATCATAACTAATAGAAGAAGAAAGAAGGGTTGCTCCAAAGGAACGTGCGAAAAAGGGGGTGCTCTAATAGAGAGAGAAAAATAAGGAAGGGGAAGAATTCCCAAATGCGGTCATAAAGCAATTAATGTTATAAATCAGGTGGGACTGATAACTAATATCAATCTAAAATGGCCTGGCCAGTGATCATTGGTTAAACAATAATTATGTTCAGAATGTTTCATTCAACAGTAAGAGATGTATCATCTTTTGCACGATAGAGGAAGGGGCTTATGGTCCAGGCCTGCTGAGGGTAGGCGTCTACGTTTTGACCCAACTTGGGGCACAGAGGGAAACTGGGGCATCGGTCTACGGGTCTTTTTCAGGACAGGGGGAAGCAACCTAGTGGGATGAAGGGAGTTTGGGGTGGGGGAGTTGTGGGATAACTATATCTTGCGCCCCCACCCCCTCCATGCACTGCTTATGACATTACTGATGACATCGCAAATGACAATTGTCTTTGGCCTTCAGCCGTGCACAAAAGGGGGTTGGCTACAGCTCCTGCCCTGTGGTCAAACCCTGGGGCCAATCCACCCTGAGGCAGCCAACCCCCGACAGGCAGCCAATTCCATCCTGTGCACGGCACATTTGCGGCTCCAGGGACCCCATCCCCTGGAGCCCAATTTACTTTTTGGGAGGGGAGACTCAGTCCCCCCTCCCCAAGCAATATTTGGACTGGGGGCCCCATCCTTCATGGCACAATTTACTTATTTAGAAGAGGGGGCGTGCGGCACCTCTCTACAAATTTGATGCTGAGGACCCCATCCACCTGGCACAATGTATTTATAAGGGAGTGTGGACCCCTTCCCGAGCCATATTTGTCCCCAGCGACCCCATATCCCAGGGCCCAAAGTATTTCTTAAGGGGAGCAGCATGGCCACCCTAAGGAGCCTTGAAAAGGCCCTGGGACCCCATCCCCCAGGCCCCCTACCTCTATAAAATGGGAGGGGGGGCATGGCCACCCTACCAGAGCCTTGAAAAGGCCCTGGGTACCCCATCCTCAGGGCCCCTACCTCTGCAAAATGGGTGGGGGACCGCATTGCCCTCATTCCCTAGCCATTAATGGTCCCGGAGACCCTCATCTGCTGGGGCTGGCTCACTTGCTGTGTCCCGGGGAGGCCACCTCGGGACACAGCAGTTTCTCTGCCCGCACATACATGGCAGGGAAACTTGCTTTGCTCCCACCTGGCGGAAGCATTTTCAAAACTCTTACCAAACTGGAGCAAAAAGTGAGTCTGCTCCCAGCGGGCAGAAGCTTTGAAAATGCTCCTGCAGCTGGGAACAGACTTTTGATCTGTTTCCTTGCCTGCACTGACGCAAGTAGGGAAACAGATCAACAGATTGCTCCCACCCGGAGGAAGCAGAATAGCTGGTCCCTCTGGGCAGGAACAATGTGTGTTCTCTTTTGGGCAGGGAAAGAGAATACAAGTCTGTCTCCAGCTGACAGGAGTATTTTCAAAGCTCCTACCTGCTGGGAGCAGACTTTGTGTTTGCTCCCGCGTGGCAGGAGTTTTGAAAATGCTCCCACGAGGCGGGAGCAAAGGCAGGTTTCCCTGCCCATGTCGGTGTGGGCAAGAAAACTGCTATGTCCTGGGAATGGGCTCCCAGGACAAAGCAAGTGAGCCTTTCCTGGGGGATGGGTTCCACGGGTCCATTAATGGCTCAGGGAGGGTGGCCATGCGCCCCCTACCTTTTTAAAACCCTGGGTGAGCGGTCCTCTCCCCTTTTGATGATATTTCTTCCCCGGGGTAGGCTCTACAGAGCCTGTAAAGGCTAGGGGAGAGGGGGGCGAGTGCCCCCCCCCTTGCTTTTTTGGGGGTAAATTATGGCCTTGGGGGTGTGCTCCCCAGGGTCTATGATGGCTCAGGAAGGGGGATTGTGTTTACCCTTCGCTAAATTAATGAAACCAGCAACCCCTCGCCCTCAATCTTGCAGGATTGCGGCAGAAACTGACAATTCTTTTTGGGCTGGAGAGGGAGTCCCGCTGGGTCTCTCACCCCCATGGGGCATAGAGGGGCATGGTATCCCTACCCTGCCTCCTTATATTTTTTTCATTTACTATATTAGGACAGGGGGACCAAGTCCCCGAGTCCTGTAATGGCTGCCAGTAACATTTTTCTGATGTTGCTGAGATCCAATCAGATCACTCTCTCCCGCAGGAGTCTGACTCCTGCAGGAGCAAATTGGCTCGTGGGGAAAAAAACTCCCTGGGCCAATCAGAACGCTCCATTTTTAAATTGGCGCTTCTGCAAGTCTCTTGAGCCTCTTGCAGACCCAACCAACCAGATATAAAAATATTTTTCACCCTTAATATATTTTTAAAAACTACGGATTTACACCAAATCACAAAAAGCACAATACGAAGCTCAAGATGTAGCTTCTTGCCAAATTTGCTCAGTGCACACTGAGTTTACATGGGTCTCCCCGGTGGTGGCGAAGAGCTGATATCGCACGTGACTGTGCTTAAAATATTTCAAATTGGACGCCGCAGACGCCCAACCTATTATGAGTGGAGAGGTGTGGCTCACTGGTTAGAGGCGGCAGACCCATAAGCAGAGAATCAGCCAGGGACCAGGGTTCAATTCCCGACGCGGCAGGGTCGTGGACCAGGGTCAAAACGGACTCGATAATTCTCGCCTCGGTACCTACTCTAACCAGGAACACACTCGGCAACTCTGGGCATTAAGCTTGCCTCATCTCTATAACGGCCCCCCACAGACGCCGGGGATGCCTGGTTTCACCTTGGAGATACCCAGAAAGGGACCATCTCACAGGGATAGCCAGGACGGGTTCCCCAGCGGTCTACAGCGCCGGGACGCCCCGTTGCTGGGGCAGCTGTGCGCTTTACAAGTCTACAACATTTACACACACATTACATTTGAGACACACACACTGCTAGAAACTGGCACCTGGGTCCCTGCCTCAGCTTACCGGTCACTACAATCAATCACAGTGGTGCTACCAATGACACCTGGAAAATATGTTATTAGTCCGGCCCCATCGCTCCGTGTCAAATCATCAAGTGCAGGTCCAGAGTTGGACCAATGATCACTGTTTTCGCCCGCAGCCTGCCCCAGTATACTGCGCAGCCTCAGCACGAATCGGCCGCCGAAGACAGAAGATGGAAGCAGCGTGTTGAGCAGCAGGCCTCAGGTAAATTCAAACTGAAAGGCAGTCTCAGTAATGTGCAGTCTGCGATTCTGGTGTCTCGATTCGGTTTGCTAATATGGGGCAGCCCAGTCCCTGCTGCAGTCAGGCAGAAGCCATACTGGTAAGATGCGTGTCGGGGACAGTAACTCCTTCTGCAAAATGTAAGGAATAACCTATTTTCTTAGTATAGTACTTAGCGACTTCGTTGTGGGACTTCATAGTACTTTAGATGCTAACTCGGTGGCGCTCATTTGACTTCAAATTAAGACGTACAACGAAAGAATCTCATGTTGTATTCAAATCTTTGCTACTGGGCACTAACCCACTGAGCTATATTACGGGTAGTCTAGCTTGAAATTTAAGCAGTGTAGAAGTGCAAGCGTCTTAATTATTTCTGGTAGCAGCATTTTACTGTTGTCATTTTTATACTGTGATTGCCATGCGGTAGATAGCATTGTCACGGTCACTATTATGTAAGAATCTGCTTGGAATGTAATTTATTTTCAAAAAAGGGAGAGGAGAGGACTGTGCTTGAAGAAGCATATTTAATGAAAGAAATGATTCCTCTTGAATTGGGAGGAACAGGCTGGTGTTGTGGATGGTGTTGTGTTGTTGTGGATGGAAGTTCGCGGGGCACTCCAGAGGAATGGAGGGACATTCCTGTCACAGGAATGTTAAAGGAAGGGATATAGGCTGCCATCTTTGTACAGCCATGCAAGATGGCAGACCTGAACACTTATACAGACCAACCAACCAACCTTAGGAAAACAATCAAAATATAATGGAAGCTCGCCATCTTTGCTCTCTCTTGCAAGATGGCTGCGTGCTAACACGTAGTGAACCAAACAACGCTACAAAAACAAAGTAATGCAAGCACTACATTTTGATAAGCTCATTAAAACGTTTATGTTCCAAACAGGGGAAATAAGCTGAGTAGTTTTAGGTTGTAACACAGCACATGGAAGGCCCTTCCCCGCCATACCTTATAGTTAATGATAAGTGCATAAAAGTTTACTTTATGTGCACACACAAACTTTTGCATTCCTGAGGGCTTTGAAGGACAAGACTATTACAGCCTAGTTACAAGTGATCCGTAAAACTGTGATCCTGAAATTGCACTGGTAATTACCAGGTGTGTCAAAGATTGAGCCCATCAATAAATGTCTGCAAATCAACCCTGCTAGAATTTAACAAGGGGAAAAGACTGGTATTTACCATGACATGCAGATTTTGGGTCAATTAGCATTACAATCCGGCTGCATTCCCCAACAGTGATAACTATTGCATCAAATAGATTTCAAACACCCCAAAGTAGGATTTTTACTGGATGCAATAATTATCGGCCTATTAGTAATCAAGTCAATGATGTTATCCCCAAAAGGTGAGGGTGGAAGTTTACTGGAAAACTCATGTATGTCTCCTGTATGTCTGACATCCTGAGCAAAGGCATCAGAGGTAATGATGCACTGCCCTCAGCATGTGAGCTGCATTCAGTGCTTCATTTGAGTCGGTGGTTTCCGGTCCCGGGCCCCGGCACCTAACTGCCAGCACCAGGCCTTTTGACAGTCTGCCACTTGGTGGCGCTCCCTGTCTTATTAAGGCATGAGCACAACAACAGCTGTTTATTAGTTTAGTTTACATTTACAATTACTATTACCTGCCTCTCACGCCATTCTTATAGCTTTGGGGGCCCGGAACAGTATGAACTGTCGCCCTTGTAAGAGCGTGATGGTTAGCAGTTGTGTTGTTAATGTCATTGGCAGCACAGCAGGGGCAATGTGTGGTGCAAGCTGCAGTGGCCACCGGACGAGAGCCCCGGCATTTACTATTTTACAAATTAAGCACTGGCTGTACTGCAACCCTACACCATGAACTGCTTCTAGATATCTTCTGGAACAACAGGTTGGCTGCAGCAGCAAATACTTAAAGCGATGAGCCTTGTCCCGAGGGATAGCTGTTGGGGATGCCGCAGGGCAAAAAGAGGAAGCATTCAAATTGGATAGAAGGAGTGGAGGATCAATCCAAGGGATTGGTAGGCTTTTTTTGTTGTTCACAAGATATCTGCGTTGGACCTTTAAAAGGCTCCGGCACTGGCTGGCGTTTGTAAAGACATTATTTATTTATTTATTTATTTCTGTCGCTAGCCACCAATTCAGCAAGCGCTAGAAAGCCAAACTTCCACAAGCGGATAGGGAAGCTATTTCTTCGCCCTTCCTCCAAGAATGTCTTCTTCAACAGCCCGCTGAACAAAACATTTCAAAAGCCCGGGTCAATAAATGACCCAAAAAGCACATATGTTAGATAGTGTTCAGAATGGAAGGATAGACTTTGGGGGTTGTTCCACACGACCTGTTGGTAAAAGTAGTGCCCAAAGGGCATTGTCGGGGCTTTAAGTGGGCCGGGTCTCACCGGTGCTGAGCACCGGCAGTTTTTTAAAGGGGGCCTCGAAACGGGTCTCTATCGGGCTCTGTTTTGTGTCCTGGCACAGACGGTCCGTTTTTTCCAGACTGCAGTGACAGCAGTCACATCGACGCGCACGTGCTCACACTGCTCACTTCTCACTAGTGGAGAAGGTACGGCATGACGTCATGTCAGGTGAGCGTTGATGGGGAAGGGAAATCCTTTAAAGAGAGTCATTTTCGCTCTGGATTTCCCGTCTCTTTTTGAAACTCAGGAGCAGCAACATTGTCGTTGTGTCACCGGGCTTTAAGTGGAAGCTTTTTCAATATTACATACAAGCCATAGTTGCTGCTTATCTATCGTATGAAACCAACAACCATTGCCAAAGCCTATAGTCCTGACTTGTTGCAGGTATGATGTTACCTGTTGTATCATATATCTGGATGCAATGAGAGAAACAGCAAAATACAAGTCGGGCGGCACACTATGCTAAGTACAGATTTGTAGCTTACCTGTTTTTAAGCCACGCCCTTAATTACATTGGCCACGCCCTTTTGAGAGGCCCCTCCCACTCAAAGCCCTGGGCATTGTAAAGATCAAAACACACAAGATGATGGACGGAATGTTGCACAATGGCAAAACATTCACCCCCAGTCACAGATCTGGGTTATATCCATCGTTATTTTGCTCACCACGCCACCCCAGTTCAGACATGGCCATATGCAAATCAGTCTTGACCCTGGGCCTCATGGGAACAGTCCAGTCCGAACTGCCAAGCCATGTCTTCCCTGGACCGGAATCAAGCATCCTAGGACCGGTTTCTGGCTATCAGCCGTCATCAGCCCTTCCCACATAGGGTGAACAGCAAAACACACAAGATGATGGACAGAATGTTGCACAATGGCAAAACATTCACCCCCATTGTAAAGAGCGCCATAGCATTGTTTAGAGGTCACTGGCAAATACCACTTCCAGACAGAGCGGTGCTCGTTATATGGAAAGTGCAATTCAACAACTGATTAAGTGGTAATGTCCCCAACAGGATCTATGACAGAGACCATAACCTGAAAGAGCCTAATGATGCCAGAAGCACACACGAGTGACCTGAGCTCAGTCACTTAAAAATCCTCCCTCCATCACTGATCAAGTTTGTTCGCTAAGCCTTATGGAAACACATTAGCTCCACAAATGATCCTACATTACCGACACAAGACTTTTTTTTTTTTTACAAGCATAAGCCAGTTCTACCAGTAAGCGATAAGCCCGTGTGCTATTTTTTAAGTGGTTTATTTTCACTTGCAGATTTGCCAATGTAAATATGACCCAGGCGTGCCCTGTCCTGCTGACACGCCTAATGCGCCTCGAGGCCTTTAGTGCCTCCTCCCTGCTCCAGATACCGAGGGAATGGCTGGAGTACAAGAACCCTTTGGCGTGTATGTGTATTGTAAATCCTAACTTTCTGAACTCGACTCCCCAGACCAGATTTGCTGAGGCCCTCTGCGTCACAAACTGTCTGTGAATGCGCTCGCTTGATTGGCAATTTAATCAGCAGGAAGACAGAGAACAGGACCTTGGGCGCAGGCCTGGAGTTCTGCCTGACTGTATCCATTCGAACACAAATTAATTTCTGTTCCTCCTGCAAGTGTCAGCACGAAGCCTGACTGACGCACCTGGAAACAATTCTATTTTTGAACGCATATACTCCGTGAAGCATCAGTGGACGCAGGTCAAATAAAGGTTTGTGAACATTTAACAACTTGAAACGGCTTTTAAAAGACAAAAGCATCTGGTTTGATAAAGAAACTCTGTTCGCAGTTTTGTTTGTCTGACTTTAGGCCTCTTCTTGGCTCAAGGCGTGGACGGTCCTAGCGCTTCGGAGGGAACACTGCAGCGCTTTGTTGGTCAGGCTGGAGTGAGCAGGTTCAAGTGCACACATCAAATAAAGGAAGAAGGAAAGGGCCCACTCTGCCCACACAGCTCTTGATAACATGCTCGCAGCTGGAATGCACACAGAGCTTTAGCCTGTAAAATATGAATGGCCACAATTTGTTCTCTGAACGCTTTCTTACCTCATAGGTGAGACAATGTATGGCATAGGAGCGTCTTTCTGCGCCCGTTCCAGTCTCACCCTCGACAAAGAGACCTTTACTTGCAACTGTGAGCCAAAGTAAAACAATCTTAATGTAAAAACAAACACCCAACCCTTAGGTGCTTCGTTACTAGAGAGCTCTACAGTACTGTAAGTACACTTACGTTGAGCTCGTTCCCAAACACTACATAATTATGCCATTATTGATATGATTTATGACTATTGCCCAAAGCGTTCCTTGAGCGGTGCTCGAAAAATGAAAGAAAGTTGTTCAGAACGGTTCTGGGGGTATGTGGGGGAGGGGGGGGGGGCTGCAAAGGGTCAAACTGAGGGCAGAAGAAAGAGAGACACAAATTAGGGATTAATGTTATGTTAAAAGGTATTTGTAAAGCAAATCCTTAGAAAAATGCACCAAATTGCATTTTTCCAAGTGCCACGTGGTGCTGGCATGTGTGTGCACTTACATTTTTGGGGGTGCATCAGGGTGGCCTTCAGGCCCCCTTGCACCCTTGAAGTGCATTCACAATTTGCGATTACCAATTTGGTAATCGTAAATTGCAAATGCCTTCTCATTCATTCCTATGGGCCTCTAGGCCCATAGGAATGAATAGGAAGGCATTATTTAATAGCGAATCGCATATTGCGATTTGCTATTAAGGAACATGTAGGAATCACTATTTATTTTGCAAGACATACATGCATTGCATTTTGCGATTCTATAATAGTGAATCGGTAAAATTTGCTATTATAAAATCGCAAAATGCAATGTTGATACATCTGGCCCTAAGACACTTTAGTCCACTGTATGCTACGCCACTCCACGGCACTCTCCTCTACTGTACAACACTCCTCTCAAAGACCCTGCACTCTATGATTTGAAACACAATTTGCATTAAAAATAAAAAAAAAACATTAAAAGTCACTGGAAAAAACAAAGGTTAAACCTTTTTTTATAGTTAGAAACAATTTATTTATTATTTCTATACAAACCACGATTAAACTACACAAACATTAGAAATCATTAAGTTATAGTTATACCTTAAATGTATAATTTACGCATCACCTTTAAATTACCATAACTTTATTTATTCTTTCTATACAAACCAAAATTAAACAACACAAAATGTAGAAATTCTAAAGTTATACTTCTACAATTAATTTAATTTACGTAACACATTCAAATTATTATAACGTGCACCTCCATACACAGTGTATTCAACTCGGTAGCCAAAATAGATTAACTATAACTCGCCTCTCCACCATGCACAAATAATGTAATTTGCTATGTAACTGGTGTTGTTGTAAAGTATAATTTTAGATGGCATAAACGATATAATATGTAAGGGTATGAGCAGTGCATAGAGAAGGCGTGAGTTAGAGTTAATGTATTTGCATCTAGGCACTTAGAAAAGGTTAGTGTGAGGAATATGCACCCGTCAATGGTGCCAGAGTGACAACAGATTAAGAGCACGTAGGTCTGAAGCTCAGTGGAAACAGTAACACAGTCATGATAGCGGGGTAAAGGAAGTGATCAGAGAGAAGCATTGCAAGACCTATTGGCAATATTTGAAAACATAGACACAATCTCACTTAAGCATTACAGTAATACCTAGATACTAAAAATGTATGATATAGGGTATTCTCATTGACATGTTGAGGTGAGGTTAGGGTACTGTCTTTCTAGAGTGCACATGCACTCAAACTCACACATACACTTTGATAGCAAATAATTATTTCAAGAATATAGAAACTGGGCAAAAAGCCTTTCCTTGTGTGGCTACAAATAGGCCTATAAGTGCTGTGTTCAATAACCACCACAGCCATGAGGAATATGGTTTATGTTGGCTACTGCCAGATCCTGTTCAGGGATCACAGGGAGGACAGAGACTACTGGGCGACTAACATGGTGGTCGAGGTTGTTTGTCCCTGGTGGTCTTCTGTCCTACTATGGCTCTGCAGATTCAGCCAAGTACCCCCTTTCAACACTTGACACTCAGAGTGTCCAGTTGGAGCTGTCAAAGGCTTTTCATGGAGGTAGTGTGGGGAACAGAATCCAACAGTCACACAGCAGACACAACAATGTATTGGTCTGCCCAGAGCCTATCTCAGTAAAAAGAAAGTACTTTAATCTCACAGTAAAACAAAATACTATGTAGTACAATTAGGATACAGTTAGAGGGTTGCTAAGCCCTCGATGATTCTTAGTGAAGTGCTACACCACTTTACAGTGCTCTGCCCCTGTTTTAAGAGTTCTACAGATGTCTATACAGGTTTGCATTAAATACTGGCATAGCCATTTATTAGGCACAGGTACGTTTCACTCTGGGTTACTCTACTGGCTAATCTGTAGATCATTTCAACAGTTCTTGCCACAAAGAAGAAGTCACCCGGGCAAAAGTCTAGGGTTCTTATGACAAATGTATTTCTGTGCATTTAGTCTTTAAATCTTCTCATAGCTAAGGCTGGCTTTACTTCCTCAATGGAGAGATGGTTCTTGCAGCACTGGTGGGGTGTTCGGCTAAACCACACCTGCAGCAGCAGCTTCAATGAGGAGGGACTGCAGTGGTGAATTAACTTGGGATACTGGCCAATGCATGGGGATCAGCGTGGGATATGTATGGCAGGTGCTCATCTTTGAGAATTGCCTCCTCCCATGTCAGATGCAGATTGGTGCTTGACTTTGGAGTTGCAGCCTCTTAGCTGGATTTTCAGCAGGTGTTCGTCTTTGGCATCCGAGACCTCCAGGCCGCAGCAGAGCTTCTGCATCTGCAACGACCACTGCTTTTTTTGGGTGCCATCATCAAAGTTAGGCAATGACAGTAGCAGTCTTCTGGGCACATGGGTGGTGTGCTCCTTTTAGTTGAATGTGCTGGTGCAGTTTGCAACAGAAACTGCTTGGGAAGATCTCTCACAACATGTGTGGGCTTCTGGCTTTGCACCCACATGTAGTCAATTTCTTCTGGGCGTTTCTCGTGCAGGGAACTTGCTGGCCTTCTTGACAATCCCTCCTATTGGAGGGCAAGTCACTCTCTGAAAAGACAGGTGGGTTCTAGGCAGACCCCCGACCACTCCAGCAAGTTGCAGACTTTAGGTGATGTCCTCTCACCTCTGGAAGATTGGCTGTCAGCCCTGGTCACACAGGAGCTATTCACCCACTCTGAAGAGCTATTCATTTCCTGGTCAAGAAGAACTTGGAACTTGAACAAAGTAGAGACGTTCTGGTCTTACTTTTATACTCATTTTCCAGATGGGGATGTGGCCCACTGTCTAAGGCTTTGGAAATGTTTGGGGTGGATCCCTTACAAATGTTATTTTCTGCCTGTCTTGCAGGCATAACCTTTGTGCAAGGTAATGGCTTCCATGGTATGTAGCATTGAATCTGGCTTCAAGCAGGAATATCCAAAACAAGGGCCCAATGAAGTGTGAGATCTGTACACCTTGCTGTCATCAGCCTTCATGAAGCAGTAAATCAGGTGCAGCTACAAGGGCAGTACGTGCCAAGAAACGTATATATTCTTAATAACAGAAACTGCTCACCCATTCCTTAACCCTTCCATCTACCCAATGACAGTACTCAGGAAGAAATAACACCTGCCCTTTGCCCCTCAACGGACATGGGTCGCTTTTAGAAATTATAGCTGGCATTCTTTGAATGACATCAAGGGCCGCATCAGTCTGCTCTCCCCGATTCCCGCAGCTGTCATTCACAAAGAGGAAGCTATCTTTAAGGGACAGTTTACACTCAGTGAAAGCCTAGCTGCTATCTGCTTTTACAAGTCTGTATTCCATCAAGGGCTTGCAACCACAATTGAGGGTACAAGCCATTGTGACTCAGAGGGGTTGGTGGCAGTCCTTTCAAGCCACCTCCTCCTTAAATTTGCAACCAGTCGCAAAGGCATTTCCGATTTCTAATGTACCTTTGTACATTGGGACTTGCCTTTTTGCAGTCACAAGTCTGCTAATTTGTGAATCAAATGCTGTGCGACTGCAAAAAGGCTTGGCACATCGAAGCCATACGTTGTGTGGGACATACACCCTAAAATAACGACATTTGCAAGAGGTACATCTTACTAACCACTAGGACATGTCTGAAGGGAAACTTAGCAAGCCTGAACATTTCTTAAGAACATTTTTATAAAGAACAGTTTGGTTAGCAGAGGATGTTATGTGAAGGTTCACAACAGTATGAAAGATCTTATACCGTTTCAAAAACCAACACATTCAGTTAGAACACCATAATCAACTACCAGATAGTGGAAGAAACCTGGCCTTGAAAATACATTGTAGAAGGCACTGCAAATCATATCTGTGGCCGGCTTGAGATTTAGCTGTTGTGATCTGCAAAGTTGGAGAACAGAATGACGGAACGACAACTTAACAAACAGACACAGGCTGGATAATTGGCGGCATACTTCAAACGCCTGAAGAAATTACTCACCATTAACAATTTTCTGTGGTTGGTGCTACTGAGAAAAACACAAACACTTCACTGCAATTTTTCCCCCATACTTTTTTAATTTTTTTTACATTGAGGGATGAAACTGTTCCTATAAATATTGTTTAAGCTAAGCACCAATGGGGCATCAAGCGTTCTTTCTTGGCCTCAAGCACCTGGAGTCTACAATGTCCTTCCAGCTGCAGTATGTCAGTAGCCCTTATCCCTCAATGGATATATTGCGGCAAAGCACCTGTGTTGCCACAGGCAAAAAACACAGTTGTAGTGTGTGCACTTACAGAAGCTCTGATAAATCATTACAGACCTCCCCAAGATTCAAAACCATGCCGCCATTGGTTCCAAAACAGTACTTTCCTGAATGATCAAACAGAACTACAAAGAATGGTGGCCGTTTCTCAAATGTCGACGGTGTATATTATGAAGTCAGAGTCCATGTCTGATCACAGATCAGTCGCTCCCATGCCTAGGGCAGCTGCGAGGCTCTCCTACTGCTCTTTGAAGTTTCTGCCCTGCTGAAAGGCAACAATTTGGTTTAATTATGTCCTTGACAGTGGCTGGTGGCAACTTCATTTGCGCAGTAAACAGCTGGTGGTTGCTGAAAATTAAAGGGGCAACCGGCCGACCTGACATTTCAAGTGAGAAGCTGTTTGAAAACATTGCCACAAAGTGAATATCATGTAATGACGGAGCAAAATACTGCTGCAACTGCTGAAATTAAAAAGTGTTTAAGAGCGTAAGCTTATGCAGCCTCCCTTACAACACAAAGGCAAGCGACAGGTCACAAAAGTGCCAGTCAGGATCTGCAGACCAAGGACCCACTTCAAGACCCGTAAAAAAAGATTAGCAACCACCGTCTAGAATATCCACAAACGCCCAATGACTGTCTAGAAAATCTACAAACACAGACGCCGAACCACTGTCTATGATATCCACAAACACAGATGCCCAACCACCGCCTAGAATATCCACAAACACAGATGCCAAACCACCACCTAGAATATCCACAGACACCCAACCCCCATCTAGAATATCCACAGACACAGACACCCAACCACCGTCTATAATATTCACAAACACAGACGACCAACCACTGTATAGAAGATCCATAAACACAGGCTACCAACCACTGTCTAGTTCCAGAAGCAACACTGAAAGATGCCGAACGAGCCTATGGCCTGGGACACCATTATGGTGATGCATGGCACATCAACCGGAGTACCAGCCATCAGCAATATGCTGCTTGGCACGTGCCAGTAAATGCACATCATGGTGGCATGGAGTCAGAAATAAAGGAGTGATTGTGCAAACAATGGATCGCAAGCTACTGAAGAACCCACCAAGAGCAAATTTAGGTGGTGTGGATTATGTTCATGACCTAGATGTTGATGGCAATGTTGTGCAAAAATCGAAGAATTTAAAAATATTACAACTAAAATGAAAAATAGGGCAGACTGGCAGGAAAGAATAAGAGAATTTACGCCTTGAATATAGCCCTACATTTTGCATGTGGCCGTTTCTAAGCACTGTCAAATACAGGCAATACAGTTACCAATGAGTTGGAAGTATGGAAAGCGGAGTCAATCTTGCTGTAATTCTGAGGTTTTCAGTCACAGAAAGACCCTGCACCAAGAACGTCCTCAAAACCCGACTTCACCCCAAGTTCCTAGTGAGATTCCTCAGTGAAGCAGGATAAAGTGCTATGAATGTTCCTGATTAACCATGGACCATTCCCTTGTGGGAAATCTGTAACAATGTCCACTGAGTGACAGAGTAACACTACTAAACATTATGTACAGTTGAATTCCACATTCTTCATATCATAAGTCATAGCACTTCTTTCTAATAAAAAGCATTGTTCTCTGATGCCATTTTCTCTTTGGGCATTATAATGTAATCCAGGCACATTACATCCCCCCTTGTTCCTAAATATAAGGAAGCAAATAAGTCTTTTGCAGCCGCAATTCAAAGAAACGGCTGGAAACTTGTATTAAGTATAGCTGACTGTTCCACTGCAGGTACTGATCTGCCGCAAACACAACACATGAACTGCAGAACATGTTTTTCAGCTTTCGCTCTTTCTCACAGGCGGGCCTGGGCTATATGTTCCCACCATCACTGATCTTCCGGTAAGAGCACCAATCACAAGCAAAGCGTTGGAGCCGTCACTCTTTTCACACTCCGCCCCCCCAACACCTTCAGGTTCTCTCGAGTTTAGTTTCCCAGCGATTAGTTAAGACATAGTCACTGTCATATCTACACTAGTATCACTCTGTCCCCATTTCTATGGTTATACGGAGCAGTGATGATTCTGGGTCAAAAAGATCACAAAGGTTTGTGCATCAACTTCCCAAATCCTAACAGTAAATGTCTGAAACGAAAAACAAGTTACAATAGTGGCATTCTCGGATGCCTGCATTGGAAGAAGGGACATACCTGGGGCTAGGTCACTATGGATTTGAAGAAAGACCTCCTCTTAAAAACAGAAGTATCACTCGACTTGAGAACTCTCATGCCATCCTCAGGGCCTATTTTCAGTGTTTGTAACTTCCAAAGATAAGATGTTTACCATACAACTTGGTAGTGATCAACGGAACTCGCTGCGATATTCTATTTTGACCTTCTCTGAAGAACTTTCCAAGAGTATAACCTGGTATCCTACAGATATAATCCAATGCTTGGAGCCTGCGCATGCTGCAGAGAGCACCCCCACTCCAGTGATTAGAGTGGGTGTCGCAGAAGAAAATGGATGCTCATCACTAAAGAGGACAGCATAAGGCTACGGAGAAGAGCAAGGGCGTTTGCTGACAACTTCTCTCTAGGACCTTAAATACTGAAAAAAAAATTCAAAGGAGAGGTGGCTAGTAAGGGTGCATGGAAAGTTTAACAAATCTTGGATTGTTTTTTTGTCTACGTTAAGATCAAGAAAACAAGCGACACGGCGGATGTGGCAGACATCATGCAGAATGAAACTGGCAAAATGCAACCTGCCAGTCAGTGACAATTGATTACCAGACAACTAAATAGCCGGGTACAATATATCTGCATCAGACACTCAAATTGAGCATCAACTTCTGCCTCCTTTTATAACGACAATGGCAAATTTCACAAGTAAAAATTTATGAAAAAATAATGCATGAACATTGACTTCTCTGGCACATCCTATGTCTAAAAGGCCAGCGTATGTGCAAGACGTAAACCACAGTTTTGTGAGCTTCCTTTAAAAGTATGTTATGTGATTATTTGTAAATGCTTAGTTTGAATTGCAGCAGCTCACGTGAATCACATGGTTATAATACTAATGGAAAAATCTTCTTCACTGTTCAAATTTCTCATAACTAAATAGTACTGGCCCCATCCCGATAGCACCCCTTTTTATTCTCCTCTTCCCCTCCTGCCCATTTCTTGTTCCCTCTATAAATTTACGAAGTACGCCCACCTTTTTGCTATCTCCTTTTTTTGACGTCTTGCGATGGGGTGCACCATGATTAACCCCTTATTACCCATTTCTGCTCTTTTTATTACCCCACAACATATCCTCCCCAACCCACCTCTTCCGTACCCTAACCCCCCTTTCTGCTTACCTTTTTGTATTACTGTTTCGTATTTCTTGGAGTATTTTGCTTTCTCACTTTTCATAGACGCTAATTGTGCTTTCTTTTTTTTTTTCCTCATCTCAACAATAAGCGCCTGCAATTCTTGGAAAGGAGCCGCCCATCCGAACTGTGCACCCTGCGGCTACTGCATTCGCTTAGGTCCATTCCAGACCTGCCCCTTTGTTGGAAGCATGGCGCAATCATAGGACTCAGAAGAGCTACACCAATCTCAGACCTCTACCCCACAAAAGTAAGGCCTGCCAGATGTTCACACCATTCTCATTTTCTCCACCCTGGTCCAAGCGGGCCATAGCAAATGCAGTTTTAAGCCAACCTTCAAGCTTTGGGGGCAACAGATCCTTCCAGTTCTTGCAGATTTCCCTCTGAGCAATTTAAGCCAGATATAGCTAATTGTGCTTTCAACCACTTTGCTTTAGCTACTTGTACTTTGAACCAAATAATGCAAACCTAGCTACTGGGTACCCCTGAAAACACCTTTTGGAGGAATCCTGGGCTATAAAGACCAGAACGTTTATAAACCCTCAATGTGCATGTGCATGTGCATAACTTCCCTTCCTCCACTACGGCAGAAGCCCAAAAATAGCAATCTTGGTGACATTTCAACAGAAAGTGGATAACAAGTGAAACAAGATCTTTGCTTACACTAGTATGTAGGGCTTGGAAATTCGTGTTATTCTAGTTTCTGCTTTACTAATTGACAGGCGACTGTTGAGTGGTTAAGACAAAATTGGACACAGTTTTTGTCTGGAATGTCTAGCTCGAGGGTAAACTCGGTTCTGAAAAAACAGTAACTATACCTTTAAAAAACATTTGTTTGCAGAATTCCATAGGCCATTATTATTAAGGCAAGAAGATGTACTCTTTTTTGTCTCCAAGATTACAGACTTGCTTCAAATGATAAGGTCTGAAAATACGTGGAAAAAATATTCATCATGATTATGGTAATTACACTGCAGTTATATAGCGCTTCGTATACCTGACAAAGTGCCGAAGCACATTTGTGGACGATTAGCAAGCAACATCATGGATGTTGTATTGTAGAGTTGCCTACGTGGGAATCGTTTTGGTGTCGTGTGTGACTGACCACTGTGGTGGTCTTATTATGACCTGTGTATATATTGAAAAGGGTTCCCCAAGGTATTGATTATACCTAGAAATATGGCAATCCTGTATTGTATACGTCCTTACTGGGTGACGTAACGCAAGTGTTGGTGAAGGGATGCTTTAGTATTTCTTTTTCAGACCATGGAGAGATTTGAAACTGGTACCAGTATGGAAACGTATGTTGCGTCTCACGGAAGAATCATCACGTGATTTATTATAAAGTACATCTTAATTCATTCTGTAGATCACATATATCTTTCAACATACACAAAACAATCTAAAAGTGCATAACGTATTACACAGTCCTTGTAGTCATTGGCATTAAGGTGTTTACGAACAATTCAAGTGTCCATTTTGCACACTGAGCTAGTTCATTGGAGCCAAGGGCTTGATTTAGATGTTGGCGGGACCGCGACAGAGCGCCCTTTTTTGGCGGTCTTCCCGCTCGACAACCTGGTGGTTCGCCCGTCATATTTAGATGTTGGCTGGCAATGGGAGAGAAGACCACCTCGGTCCCGCCGACTCTGCCGGGAATTTGTTCCCCGCCCACACAGAGGGATGGGCGGCAGAGGGACGGCAGCTAGGATTTCCGCTCTCCAGATTTGGATCTGGGTTGCTTATAGAGGAATTCGGGTGGGAATCTCTCCTACTTCGAGTTGGTGGAAAGGTAAGAAAAGTGGTGAATACTCACCTTTTGTGGGGGAACGGGATGCAGTTTCCTCCTCTTCGCCATTGTCCTGGTCCCTCCTATCCTGCTGCACCCTGACAGCGACAGACCGGCACCCCGTTTTAATGGAATCTAAGGTAGGTGTACGTGGTGTGTGGGTATGGTGTATGTTGGTTGTGTGCACAGCAGTAAGTACATTTTCACATTACTACATATATCCTACACACAAGCATATGTACACATACACTACATATATATGTTTTATGTAAATAATTGTGACCTCCCTGTCTCCCCACCACTTCTGTTGCCCCGTCTGGACTCTGCCAGTAACACACCGCCAGCCCAAAGGTAACGTCTAAATCGGCGGGATCCTGCCATCACAACAGCACTGGAGGCTTGGCAGTCTTCTGAGTATCGCGTGCACATCTCAATACGGCAGTCGGGATGCAGCCACCTTGATGGAGTACTCGGGCCCCATCGCAATGGCAGGCCAGTGGGAAGACCGCCAACAACTAAATCAGGCCCTAAGTCTTCATTTCTCTTTGGTCAGCCTTTGTGTTTTGTAGTAGAAATCAATCCATTCACTTGTCATTGTCCTCAGAGTGACCTCCTCGAAAATATCTTTGATGCCTACATGGTGCCTACAAAGGTAAGGCCTCCTCACGTGCATATATCCGTCAACAGAATAGGCGTGAGCTGTGCATGTCCACTGTGTAAGGCAAGATGCCCTCTAACTGATCGCACTTAGTCTGAGTGATGGTGCTGTAGTTCCCTCATCCCATTCATTTAATTGTATTTATTTATTGAAAGATGGTGGTTAAACATAGCGTTCTGCAGACGGGTCTAATGTCAGCTATAGAGGGCCCACCAAGCACAATCATTTATGTGAGACACTCCATATAATAAAGAGGCGGAACTTGAGACGCTGCGTGCAGTGATAATTAGGATTTAAAGAAACAAAGTACATAAACACAGAAAAGCATACTACGTAGTAGACATAGTACACATACTGTCACACTCTCAAAGCACAAGCAAAAATGTCAAAATGTTTGCAGTTAATCATATCAAAGAAACGATAAACCGGAAATAGATAAAGTTGATATTCAATCAAAATTTTTATATTAATGTCCAGAATATGTGTGGCACATGTTCTGATATAATCCATGGAGCTCCAATGGCACATGCAATGCAAGATATAATCCGAGTATTGCTCTGCTCACGTTTATTTAATACAAGACAACAGTGTTGGAAAAAGAGTGTATCAAATATAAATAGCTGCATTATAAATAAAATTAATATGAGTAAACGTCCTTGGGGGGGGGGGGGGGGTGTCACTGGGACTATTTTTGACTGTGACAAAAATGGCTTGCTGGTTGCTTTACCACTGTTCAATCCCCTAAAATACATCAACAAATTTTCATCCACCTTAAAGGCTTCCATTCAGTATAAATCTTGGCTAGGAGCCCTTCTGGGATTAAGCCTCTTTAATATTTCCTCCTCTTTGGAAGGATGAGAAGGTGGGAAGAAGGAAAGCAAACAATTTTTCGTTGATGTAAGGAATTCTATTGCTTCTTTTGGGAGCTAGTATGGTTTTTTGCCAGAGGACCGCTACCGTTATAAGCGCAGGTAAATGGAAGAAAAGCAATCTATGCTTGGATCTTTTTTTACTCTCCTGGAAGCTGTGATGGCCACCTTCCATGTAAAGCATTTTAGAGGGTAGGAAGTTGAAGGTTCAACTGGATGTCCCAGTAGAAAGGTCAGAAGCACGTTCAGGCCCCAAGAAAAAATGTGAAAAGGTGTTGAGGTATCTTATGGATCACAAGACTAAATGTATGAAATTACTCTTATACACTCCACAAATAATTAGAGGTGGGCCAGCCAACAAAGACGGATTCTTGGCTGAAGCTACTAAAGATAGAAGAAGATGGATTGGTCAATGGCTCTTGGGGCTGGTCAGCTGGGCAGTTGCAGCTAGACCTCTAGAGGCTTGTTGTGTCCCTGAAGCTCACACAGGAAGGTCAGTTAACTGACCCTTGATGTCACTCTAGGTAGCCTGAAATCAAAGCAAGCAGATCCAATCTTCCCTCCTTCAGCAAGCCAGTCCTCCCAGGAGCAGGGCAGTCCTTCTGAATCTTCCACAGGTTCAGGAGTGTTCTGAGTTCAGGTTCTGAGAGTGTCACCTTTACCTTTACACCCCCCCCCCCCTAGTGACTAGCAGTGAGTGGGTGAAACGTTTCAGCACTGTGTCCATCATCTTGTTGTGTTTGCTAGGTTCAACAAAAGACAGACAGGCCTAGAAGTGAGCTGCATTGTCAGTAGTTGGGCAGGAAGCCCCTAGAACCTCCAGAACACCCTGGGAAGAACACCCTGACTCTCACCCATGTCCCTTTTATGACTGTGTCTAGGATGAATACACAAAGCACCACAGGTGAGCCATTCAGTGTCATGTGACACAGAACACTGGCAAAAAGACACAATTGGGTTAGGCAGAAAAATGCCAACTTTCTAAAAGTGGCATTTTCAGAATAGTAACTTAAAATCCGACCGTACCATTAAAGATGATTTAAAATTACAATTCATTTGTGTGTATCCAGAACATCTCTACCTGCTCCCAATGTGAAGTTAGCACTTATTAAATGTAATAAGGTAACCCAGTGTTTGGCCTTCTGACAGTGAAAACGACTTTTGGAGTTTTTCTCAGCTAGGACATGTAAAACATAACCACACACGTCCATGTCCTACTTCTTAAATACTATGCACCGTGCCATAGGGATGGTTAGGGGCTACCTTAGGGGTGACTTATACATTTTAAAAAGGAAGGTTTAGGCCTGGCAAAAGGGTTATTTTGCCAGGTGGGAATGGCAGTTTAAAACTGCACTAAAGGCTGCAGTGGCATTCCTAAGATATGTTTAAAAGGCTACTTCATTGGGTGGCACAATGAGTGCTGTTGGCCCACTAGTAGCAACTAATTTACAGGCCCTGGGTACAGGCAGGACCATTAACTGGGTACTAACAAGTAAATTAAATGTGGCAATTATGGGTAGGTACATTTTATCATGTTTCATGGAGAGAGGACAAGCACTTTAGCAATGGTTAGCAGGGGTAAAGTCCACAGAGTCCTAATGTCAACAAAAACAAATTCAGGAACAGAAGACAAAAAACTGGGGATGACCCCACAAAAAGGGCCAGGTCCAATGAGATCTATCCACAAAGGATCTCCCCACATGTAACTTGACAGCTCATATTAGGTCCAACCAAGATAACCTATATTCTACCTTTAAAGGATGCACAAGTTAAAAATGCTGACAATGTACTTTTTGATAGACATGGAACAGTGGAACACACCGAAGTAGAAACTTGGATCTAACACTCAATACCACTTTGATAAGGTATAAAACGGCTGCCTTAAAGTCATAACCAGCAGACAATATATCTGCTATAGTGCTCAAAGACCGTAACAAGAGCGAATTATAGACTAAAGAGAGCCCCCAAATGAAACATCAGCATTATATTTACATCTCAAATAAGATCCACAAATGGGGTAGTGAGAAATAAATTCTCCACTCCCTTGAGAAATATGAACACAATAGGTCTCGCATTACTGAAAGTTTGAGCTATTCGCGCTGCATTATTATTAGCAACGGCAATAGCTCAAACGTTCAGTAATGCCAGACCTATTGCATTGCAAATGTTTGTTTTAAATTACTAGCTCAATTTGATGTGTGGGCTGTTCACTTATTTGTGAGCAATACTACTGTTAATCAAGCCGACATCAAACATCCACTGTAGGGTAGAGAATAGAAGAAAAGAAACTTTCTGCAGTAAAGGACTGTAAAATACTGTACATCCATCTGCACGTAACTGAAACTCAAAGAACCCCAATAGAATTTTATTGAGCATCAAATGCTCAGTGTAAATACACGGCTTAGAAGAGAGCGAGATCTGTTTATCTAAGAAGTGTTTGGCATTTTTTCAGCTATGGAGAAGCGAGTCTCACGATCCCCCCTGTTAATATCACAATCGACAGTCTGCGTTCCCGCCTGCAGTCTTTTAGGCAGGGCAGCGCCTTTACACCTCCCACCATTTAACACTGCACATCTCTGCCCTTCCAGTAGGCAGCTCAACAAGCAATTGCAAACCACGATATTGGTCCCACGGGCCATCAAGACAGTGCAACTATTGCACTTACATTTACACTTTCAAACCAAAAGATGATCTTGAGGCACCAGTAGGTGTCAAGAATATTTAGTACTAAGGAGGTGTTGGACAGTGTTTAGCAAACAAACATTAATTCTGTTTTTGAGCTACAGAGAACTTTACATGTCTCACAACCATATTTCCGAACAATTAATAATAAAAATCAATACATATACATACAAGCTGTTCTGGTGAGTCCTCATCAGCCAGTGCAGTTTGCCTCTGTACTCTGCTACCCTCGCAGCCCCAACTCCAGTCCCCACGTCTCCCTGCCCCAGAGTGAAGGAGACCATCTTATCCCGCAAAGTTAGGACTCAGGTCTTTGGGACACTTTGTACATTCACACTCACGCAGGCAAGCTGCAGCTGTCCAACCCGCATCCCACTGCAGGAGAGAATTCGAAACAGAGCACGTGCGCACAATATATTCTTATCGAGGACAGAGGTATCCTTGGACAAGGCATGGGGTGCAAACAGTGGGGGGACAGCCAAGGCAGTCTGGGCATTGAAGGATAGGACGGCTGCACTGCTTGCAGTGGGATGGTTCCACAATCTAGGGGTTTGCCATCTTACTCCCACCACAACCAGGGCATGCAGTATGGCAAATGTAAACACGGTAATGTGTGGAAACGAACAAAGGGATGACTCTACTAGAATAAACCTTAATTAATCTCTATCACTCTGTGCCACTATACTGACCAACATTACTTTATAAGTCTGGAATCACAAGCAAGTACCAGTTCAAAGCACTGGAAGTGTTTTATCTGCAAACAAACAATAACTACATTCACAAAACAAAACATTTTATTACACAAATCTTACAGGAAAATAGTATGACATATCAAAAACACATGGCTGTACTTCATTTCTCTTCCAACGGACATATTTTCAATATAGCTGCAAAAGTTGCACAGTGAGTGCAGTCCATAGAAGAGATAGTCCAATGTAGATCCACACAGAAGGGAGCAACGAGCCCCTCATACAACAGCAGTGTGTATTCTCAATATATGTAAGTTATTATGTTTTATTCAGACTCCTCCAATCCAGAAAGTTAACGCATTTCAGCCCATCCATTCGGGCCTCTTCAGAACAGGGGGAGAAGAGGAGATGGGGCCACCGAACGGTAGAGCTCCTGTAGCTTGTCCGGCTTATTGTGCTAACAAAGTCGCCGTAAGGAAGCAGGCACCTGTAATGAGGAGTACGCCGGTAGGTGCGTGTATGCTCTATTGATCACTGGTCTGTCTCTGGAAGAGGGCTCCGGCCATCCACTGAAGTCTGTCAGTTGGCCCTCGACCGCAAATCGGTGTACGACGGCAATTAGTCTCTTTGTCGGCCTGTGATCCTACCTGTCCTAAGATCGGGTAAGGGGAAGCCTGTGGAAGAAGCCTCTCCTCAGATCCACAGATGAGTCGAGGGGGCAGAAGTGCCAGCGAGGTCACATGCACTGGGATGGTGGTAACACTTTTCTCACCTTTTGTGATCTACGTCTGTCTTGCGCCTTGTGGTGTAAATGGGGCATGCTAAGTGAATCATGTCATATTAGGCACCCTTAACTGAATGATACTACAGAAGGCGCCACCCTGTTAATGTGCCTGTAAGCCCGGCACCTGCCCCAAACACAATGAGATGATGCGGAGAGAGATGGCTTGGGAGAAGTTGCTACGGCACTTTTTGTTTTTGAAGTTAGACTATGCCAGAAAAATTCATGCTCACATGGTGAAACCACCCACTGCCGTGACCAATTGCCCCCATCCTTCCTCATGAACAGCCCATAAAAGATACAGCAAATGAAAAGCGGGATGGGCTGGGAGAAGCAGATACGGCACTTATTGTTTTTCGAGTTAGACTATGTCAGAAAAATTCAAGCTCACACAGTGAAACTACTCGCTGCAGTGACCCATTTCCCCTTCTTTTCCCCATGCAGAGCCAATAAAATATAAAGCAAATGAAAAGCAGGACGGGCTAATAAAAGCAAGACAGGCGGAAAACAGCAACTAAAAAAAAAACCATAGGAAGCTGCGAGTGGTGCGCGCGTACTCGCGCCACATCGAGCCATATGGTTTTAATTATCGCACCCATGTCTGGGCACGATAATTGAAACCATATGGCAGCAATGCGCGTAATAGACACCAATAGGCCATGGGCGGAGCAATGCGCCTGCCTTCGGCCTATTGAGTGCTATCTTAAAAACAAACAGGCAGGCAAAGGCCAATAGCAGGACACAAAAGTAAAAATACATGCACGAGCATGTACAATTCCAGGCTCCGTTTCGGAACCCTGGTCAAAAGGACTCTCGCTGCGCGAGTGGAGCTGCGCACTGCATCGCAAGACGCGAGACCTAAAAAACAGGGTTGTCAGATATGCATTTTGTAGTCCATTGAGAAATATGGTCACAATGCAAGCCAGAAGAGAGAACAATGCTTTCAAGAGTGAGAAGGCACATAATTGCACCAGATATTCTTCTCAGCTGCTTATATTAAGGTACTCACTAGTAATGGATACGGTGAATTACAACACAGTGAGCAGGGCAACCACAACAGGATTCTGCTTCTGCAAAACAGAGCAAGCTGGGAAACCCATTCAGTTGTTTGAGGGCACCATTTACAGGTGACTGTCTAGCAGCCATCACCTCCTCTGGCCATGCTAAGCACTCAAGGCCAGCCTTCGAACTGATGTCTGAACGTTCAGATGCAATACCTGTTTGTGAGACAGGATTCTCCCTGAATGGCAGTCTCTGCTTAAGAGTGTTGGCATATCGGATGCTTCTTGCCCAATCTAGAACAATCAGAATCCCGACTGTCCAAATCCTATTTGCTGCCATCATGTTTCTTGGCAGAAAACAAAAAAATGGATAAGAGTGCATATTGGAGACCTACGTTCCAGCTGAGGCACACTGCAGCGTTGAGGGAATGCCCTAGTAGATACTACAGGGTGCAGAAAATGTTCACATCCTGTTTTGTCGAATATGAGGTTCAGTCACAGACAAAGACCGCTTACATGCCTCAGTGTTTAAATCCCAAAGGAGTGAGAAGTAACATTTTTCAAGATGATTGCAAATAACAGACAAAACAATGCAGAAACACTCCAGAAGCCGTGTATCCTGGTATCTGTGGAACACAGAACAAACTCTCTAATAGTTAACATGTTATAGTCACTACACTGCTTCTAGTAGTGGTGTTGCTAACTTAGCAGCCCAAGCCATTCTAACATATCCTTGCTATGGCGAAGAACAAGAATGGAAAAAATTCAAATCCTTCCTCACCCATGGGAACATTTCTCAGTAAAAAAATTATGGGAAAGTGTATTACTTAGAATTGATAGTGCTTAAAAATGAGCAATAGTATCACTGAGATGGAAGAAAGGATGTAGCAAAGGCTATTGTACATAATCTAACATTGAAAGAAAGTCAGTGAAATAAATGACTGAATGACTTAAATCTGCAATTGCCAATCCTGTAACCATAGTTTAATTTTCGTTTAAATTAACTGGAAAGGGTCACATCAGTAATTAAAACAATGAATACTTAAAAACGAAAGACGCAACAATGTTATGTGAAAACCTCGGGTTGTTAAAAGATTTTGAATTTTTATTTAATACATTTATAAAGATGACTGACTGGGGGCAAATCAACACTTCAGAAGTATTAGTGATGAAATCCTCCCTCCACCTGAAACATCGAAAGTAGCCATGAGAAAGTCTCCATTTCATAGCATCAAGGCAAAATGGACCGCTTTCAAGAAATAGTAACGGCACAGGACAAGAATGGAAAATAATGTAATCAATTACGGATTAGTTCTGCAAAAGGAAACATGTTACAGACTCTCATACCCATTCCATCCAGTGTCCTCGGTAACAGATGTGCAGATGCATCGAAGGCTTAAGAAAATGCATATCCATTCCGGAAAGAACTGGGAATATGACCATCAAGAAAACTCACAAACAATACAAGGGAGATAAGACTACTTCACATCTAGAGGGATTAATGCCCAGGTGTTATATATTGTTCTCACTTTCTCATGTTCTGTCATGACATGCACAGACTATATTGGCGAGCATATGGATGATGAAAGACACAAAGTCTTTGATAAAATTAATTACAGACTCAGATCGCTTTAGTAATAACTGATCTTTGTTCGAGATTAGGAGTACATTTCTAGTGTGACCCACTTAACAAAGAACATGCTAAAACGCAAATGGGAGATCAGCTCGTATTTATAGTGGCAAGAACAAGAGTAGGAGGTGGCGAGCTCAAAGTGGTCCTTCAAGGGAAATGAGTCATCATTGCCTTAGCTAAAACTGAGCCTTTTTGAAAACCCAAGCAAGGCAAACGTATTAAGTCAGTCAAAACAGCAACATTAAAATCCTAGATTTCATACAATTATTTGGTACCTTCTCTTGGGAAAGGCTTAAGTAACACTGACGGTCCGTGACTGGAGTCCGTTAATGTTGCATTTAAAATTGGCTGTTGTCACTCCATTTGCAATTTGAAAATCAGAGGTGCATGCAAGAAGAGGATGGTGGTGGATGGCTTTAGAGGACATGTGACTTAGGATACCTGAGCACAGTACCTCAGTGAACAGTAGCACTCTTGCAGTGTTATAGCTGTCAGACACACTTGTCATCCACCCCAATAGCTTCAGCTTCTCCGCCCTCATCTGCATGAGCCATCTGAGAGGCCTGTGGGCAAGAGACTGCAGCAAAGGTTGACTGGGGGGAGAAACAGCCCTAACTATAGGCGGCAAGAGTTCACCCTTTCCTTCCAACCCTAAACTCCTGTCACTATGGACTAGCAGTAGCACGACTACTTTAGTCTAAGAAGTAAAACTGTATTCACATTTCTGAATAAAAATAGCACATAAGAAAAGTATCAGTAATAAAACAGAAACCGTGAAACAGTACAATGAATACACAGATTTAAACAGTTATAATAGGTAACAAAAATAAAGACCCACTAGTTAGTTTAGAAGCTGAGTAAACATGCTCGAGTAGTAAGATTAAAAGTTAAAATAATTGTCCTGGGCAGTAAAATGTGCTGCCGGGTAATAAATAATCATTTCTTAAACCTCTGTAGTTTTGCAGTCTCATATACTATACTGAAGACCATAAACATAGGTGGCCGGTCAAAAGCAACAGAACTGCTACTCAGACGGTAGAACCGCTTCCAGGAATGTAGTTATTTCAGCTCAAAATGCCCAGTCTCTCCAAGCATCTTCGACATCCCTGAAAGCAGTTTTAGTTAACATTTCATAGCGTGATTCCTTTAGACAACATTTTGCCGAGAATACGGTCATAAGACCCGCATACTTTTTGTTCCATGTTATTTTGGCTCAGATAAGCACAGCTAGGGAGTTCATGCATGGCTGTTCGCAGTCCCAGATGTAGTTAAAAAGAGCTTCATCTGCTAATCTAGTGACAGAAGTTTGGCTCAGTTCCAGCCTGAGAAGGCCTTTCTTGTGCAGTCACTGCGCCTATACCAAATAATGCCATATGAATTTAATTTCTGAAGTGTCTACTGCTTTTAAAAATGAATTACCATGAGCTGAATAACCGTAAATGGTGCTCTGTATATAGCATAAAAAACTTTGTTTCAGTAGAAAACGCTTTCAATCGAGGGGCAATTGCATAACCTCCATGGCTAACATGGAAATGACAGTTTTAAGCAAGCTCTACAACATATACAGGCACATGCATCAACGGTTTTTGAGAGCGCAAACGGTGCAATTCACACAAATTGTCCATTTGCGCCAGCAAAAAGGCCTTTTGCGATGCACCAGAGTTAGGCACTTGCAATTTAAGAAATCGCAATTTATTGAATTGCGATTGCATTTAAGGAATCGCAATTTGCAATTCCTTAAATGCAATGCATGTACCCCTTAGAAATAGCGAATTCGCTATTTGGGGCCGCAAGATACCAGAGAAATTACTCTGGTCTGTATTTTGCAAAAACCTTGAAAAATGCACTAAAGTTTCAGGTTAAACACACACATGCCTTTGGGTCATGTGTGTGCGCAACATGGATACACATCACAATTTCAGGGGTGCAACTGGGTGTCATTTTGACACCTTTGCACCCTTGACATTGCAAGCGTAATTTGCAAGTACCTATTGGTACTCGCAAATTGCGCATGCAATTTCCCATCCATTCCTATGGGTCTGTAGGCCCATGGGAATGAATGGGAAGCCATTCCTTAATTGCGTCTTGCAATTTGCGAGTCGTAATTAAGGAATGTTTAGAAATCGCTATTTTAATAGCGATTTCTACATGCATAGGCTTTGGAGAGTCCCTAATTGTGTTTCCTTAATAATCCCAATTAAAGACTCGCAAAAGCATTTCTTGATGCATGTACCCCATAGTTTCAAGAGAAGCTAGGTAATACCACCAGAACATGAAAAACCTAAATGTAAGTTCAAGGTACACGTAATGTGATACCTCTTATTTTTGATCCATGAACGTATCAAGTAAATTTGAGTCCTGCAGACAGAACACTATGGTCCTGAAATAATCATTATTAAGTGATTGGACTCACTGTATTCTACAAGAGAGCCCAGGGGGCGCCGTAGTCCAGTGGCTATCTAGTGAAATAAAAATGAGTTTAGGTTTAGGGATTTGTAAAGTGCATGGCTACCCTTGGGCAGCTCAGCGCTGATGTGAAACAGGACAGGCAGATGTTAGCGCATAAATTTAGGGGAACAGCCATGTTTTAAGTCTCTTTTTGAAGGACAATTTGTTTTCGATCAGTCTGAGCTCTGGATCCATACTGTTCCACAGTTTAGGTACCAGGTGTGTGAATGAGCTTCTACCCCACCTAGATCTCTTGATTCTGGTAGTATTCATCAGATAGTTAGATCCTGACCTGAGATGGCGACGGGGTGAATAGTGTGAGACCAACTTTTGTACCAGAATGGGGCCTCTCCCATACATGCCTCTATGAGCCAGGCAGACGGACTTAAATTTGATCCTGGCCTGGACCGGGAGCCAGTGAAGCTCCCTCAGAGAGGATCTGGCGGATTGGTGACTGGGTATGTTCAGAAGCAGTAGTGCAGCTGCATTCTGTACCACTTGCAGTCTGTCCATGACGTATTTGGGGGAACCCAGATAAAGATCGTTGCCGTAGTCAAGCCTTGATACCACCAAGGCCTACACTACCGTCTTCCTGGACTTTCTGGGAGCAGGGACATTATTTTTCTAATCATACGAAGTATCCCAAAACAGGTACTTGACAGTTTTTTGGCCTGGACCTCCATTGTCGGATTCTGGTCCAGCCACATTCCTAAGTTTTTTATAGATGTTTTAGGAGGGGGGGTGGTGGCCCCCATTTAGCTGGCCACGGTGTCTCCGAGCGTGGACTAAAGTTGCTGCCCAGAATCATTAGCTCGGTTTTGTCCCCATTCAGCTTGAGGCTACAGTCAGCCATCCAAGAACCGATTTTTTCCAGGCAAGGGGCTAGTTGCCTATGGTCCAAGTTAAGGGAATCTGAGATTGAGACCACTAGTTGTGTGTCATTGTCATATGACACAATGGAGAGGCCAAACTCCTGTATTATGTGGGCCAGGGGGCTAAGGTATATGTTAAAGAGTGTCGGGCTTAGGGACTCCCCGAAGTGCTGAGAAGGAGTTTGACATGATTCTGGCCTCCATGCATTGAAAGGATCTCCCACTTAGGAATGATGCCACCCATTGGTTAGCTGTGCCTCTAATTCCAATTTCCTCAAGCCTTTGGATCAATACTGTGTGATCTACCGTATCGAAAGCCGCGCTTAAATCCAATAATACTAGCGCTGCGGCTCTCCCTTGGTCTAGGATGTTTTTTTAGTTTTTCAGTGACCACAAGCAGTGCTGACTCCGTGCTGTGTTTTGGTCGGATTCCCATCTGGGTCTGGTGTATGATGCTGTTGTCTTCCAGGAAGTGTGAGATTGTGCTGTTCACGTGTTTCTCTGCAATCTTGCCTGGGATGGGCAACAGTGAGATTGGGTGATAGTTAGCCAATTGTTTTTTTTTAAGTAGGGGTTTAATGATGGCGTGCTTCCACTCTTTGGGTACCTTGCCATTTTCGAAGGAAAGAGTGATGAGATGAGATAGTTGGTTTAAGACAGCTCTCCCGTCATGGGCAAGAATATGGGGTGGAGCCGGGTCTAGAGGAGAACCGGATTTGATATTCTGTAACAAGGAGCCCACCTGTTCCTCACTCAGTTTGGGAAAGGATAAAAGGGTGGGGAGTAGAGAGTCCTGCTTGTTCTACCTTACTTGGGGATTTCGGGGTACTGTTGAAGTCCTCCGGGGTTGCTAATATCTTGGTGGTGTTAGGGTGGAGGGAATTATAAATATTTTCCACCTTGCTCTTGAAGAATGAGGCTAGCCCATTGCATCTCTCTTTTGAGTGTTGGGAGATGCTCGTTCCTGACTCAATTGTAGTGAGGGACTTGACTATTTTAAACAGCTCCTTTGAGGAGTTGGCAACTTTGCTATTTTTTCATCAAAGAAGGCCGCTTGCGCTTTCCTGATGTTCTTGTGGTAGTGCTGTATAGCTAATTTATAGGCTATTTTGAGCTCTGGATCGTACGTTTTCCTCCAGTTTCGTTCTAGCTTTTTACAGCTCTTCTTTTGAGCGACCAGCGTTGGGCAGAACCAGGACGATCTGTTAGAGTTTTTTAGCATTAGCGGACCCGGCTTCTTGAAGTTCCGGTCTATGGATCCATTTATCCAGGTTAGCCAGTTGTTATGGGCCTCATCTAGATCTTTAGTGTCTGGTGGTGCGGAGGACTCAAGATCTATGATCCAAGCTTCGGGGCTCTTCTGGGCCATTTACGCCCCACGACCGGACATTCATTTTTATGCTCAACTGTGGGAGGTTTAAGGAGGAGCAATGGGATAAGGGAGTGGTCTGTCCAAGGCATCCACATGGGTACTAGCACCTCCAATCTAGGGTAATTTGAGAAGATGGGGTCTAAGATATGGCCTTTTTCGTGAGTGGCGGAATGTACCAGTTGTGTGAGTTGTAGAGTGTCCAGGTCAGCTAGGTATCTCCTTGAGGACGGGTCATTGTGATCGTCCAGATGGATATTGAAGTCACCTAGAACGGTGAGGGCGCTTTTCCCTATTAGCATGCTGCCCAGAGTGTCAGGGGCTGCTTCTAAAAACTGCGTACAGGAGCCTAGGGGCCTGTAGATAAGTCCGCCTGAAAAGGAGCATGACGGGGTGAGGGACAATCTGAAGCCCAAGGCCTCACATTTGGCGAAATTAAGAGGGGTGATGGTACAGGCTAAGTGTGTTTTGCAGATGCTGGCAATGCCCCCTCCAATAGTTCCAGCTCTATCCAGGGGATATTTTTCAAAGCTCTGGGGAAGGGCATCTATGATCTCTAGAATTTAGCTTTCTCTGAGCCAGGTTTCTGTCAGAAACAGGACCTCCAGTTCTTCCTCCTCTATTAGAAGCCTTATCTCTATTGCATGTTTTGGGAGGGATCTGCAGTTAATTAGTCCCATCTTCCAGTATTTGAGGTGATCCGTCTTACCTTCCGATACCTTTCCATATGGCACCATGGTCTCTGCTGTGAACCCACAGACTGAGCAGCTCAAGGGCTGATCTGCTCTCAGGGAGTGCTGGCAGGGCGGGTGGACTACTGTGTTCGGAGCCAAGAGATCTGTGTTAGTGAATTTTATGGGTTTTATAGGGTAAAAGGTGGTTTGTGCAGGGTTCCTGGCCCCTGGTCCCGGATGGGCGCAGACAAGCTTGCCTTACGCGCCTTCGGTGCGCCCGCTGCACACGTTCGCTGCGAGTCAGCACCATCCCGAACTTAAATCTAGCCGCTGGCAGTGCTTCGCGTAAAGACTGCCGACTTCCAGGATGGCCGCCGTCTGGTGGCCCCCCGGAAGTGAGGATGTTCGGCGTGAGTTTCTCCCTCCACACAAACAGCTATAGAAGCTGCGGTGGACCGGGGAGGCTCAAGTGCTGAACAGTGTTGCAGGAGTTACAGGTATTTAATCCAGTTCCTGTTTTTAAAACATTAAAATACAGATTTTAAAAAGTACTCAAAGGTCGCAATGTGCAAAGTGCGCTAGTAGCAGATTTAACTAAATCAGTGACAGTTTAAAACAAATTACGAACAAGGTGGGTCAATTTTGCTAAACCCAGCGCGTGCTTGTGACTGCCTGATCATCTGCGCGTCGGCGCCATCCCGAACTTAAATATAGCCTTGGGCAGTGCTTCGCGTAAAGACTAGACTGCCAACTTCCAAGATGGCCTCCGTCTAGTGGCCCCCCCAGAAGTGAGGATGTTCGGCGTGAGTTTCTTCCTCCACACAAACAGCTATTGAAGCTGCGGTGGACCGGGAGGCTCAAGTGCTGAAAAGTGTTGCAGGAGTTACAGGCATTTACATCCAGTTCCTGTTTTTAAAACATTAAAGAACAAGTTACTTACCTTCGGTAACGATGTATCTGTAGGAAACATTAGTTAGTTAGATTCCTCACCTTAGAATATCCCCAGGCGTCAGGCTGGATCCGGAAAGATTTTTGTAGCAATACACCTTGCGCGTCGCCAGGCGTCGTCTGCGGCTCCGCGTCCGTCGTTGGCGTCGTGCGCCGGAATGACGTCGTCGGAGTACTTAGACGCCGCCCTCGCGCGCTGACGACAGTTCTTGTACATAGCTTTCCGCGCCAGGGACGCTGAGCCATGCAAGAGACCGACACTGGTGCCAAAAAATCTAGGGCCCTGAAAGGGAGAACCTTAACCCTAGATGTCGGTTCGCAGAACGGGGAGGCTGGGTGGGTCGGTGAGGAATCTAACTAACTAATGTTTCCTACAGATACATCGTTACCGAAGGTAAGTAACTTGTTCATCTGAAAGAAACACGTTAGTTAGATTCCTCACCTTAGAATAGATACCCCAGCAATACCAACCCCGGTGGTGGGTCTGCGAACCAAGATCACACCAGAAAGTCCTGGAGAACAGAACGGCCAAAGTGGCCATCCCTCCGGACTTGGCTGTCCAGGCAGTAATGTCTCGCAAACGTGTGCAGCGAAGCCCACGTCGCCGCCTGACAGATGTTTTGCAAGGGGACTCCCCGTCCCAGTGTAGTCGTGGCCGCCGTGGCCCGAGTAGAATGGGCCCGTAGCCCAACAGGAGGAACCTTTTTCGCCAAAGAATAGCAGGTCTTAATACACAACACGACCCACCGAGAGATGGTCCGCTTGTGTACAGCTTTACCCTTCTTAGCTCCAACGTACCCAACAAAAAGTTGGTTGTTCACCCGGAACTGTCTTGTGCGGTCCAAATAAAAGGATAGCGCACGTTTTGGGTCCAGACGGTGGAGCCTCTCTTCATCTTTTGAAGGATGCGGAGGCGGAAAGAAGGTGGGCAGCGTGACAGATTGCCCGATGTGAAAGAGAGTCACGACTTTAGGCAGGAAAGAAGGACGTGTCCGGAGGGCAACTTTGTCCGGATGAACTGAAAGGAAGGGAGGCTTGGATGACAAAGCCTGGAGCTCACCCACCCGCCTAGAGGAGGTGATTGCTACCAAGAAAGCAGCTTACAAAGTCAAAAGATGGATGGGATAGTTCTGAAGGGGCTCAAAGGGAGCGCACATCAGAAAAGTGAGAACAAGGTTCAAGTCCCACTGAGGCATTACGAAAGGAACAGGAGGGTACATATGAGTAATGCCCTTGAGAAAGCGTGAAACAACAGGGGACTTGAAAAGAGAAGGCTGATCAGGAAACCGAAGGAAGGCAGAGATAGCAGCAAGATAACCTTTCAAGGTGCCTAGAGCAGAGCCCTGCTGGGCCAAAGAAAGAAGAAAGAGGAGAACCTCAGAAAGAGGGGCAGAAAGGGGATCCACAGCCTTTGCTGTGCACCATGCCACAAATTTGTTCCACCGGCAGGCGTATACCGTCTTTGTGGAGGGACGCCTGGCTGCCAGAATGACATCACAGACTTCAGGAGGCAAGTCAAATGGCATCGACTGCCGCCGCTCAATCTCCACGCATGTAGGTGGAGGCTGGACAGGTTCGGGTGGAGGACCCTCCCCTGCTGCTGCGACAGAAGATCCTCCTGAAGAGGCAGTCGTATCGGGGGATCGATGGACATACTGAGTAGCTCGGGATACCAGTACCTTTGTGCCCAATCCGGAGCCACCAAGATGACTTGGGCCCGGTCGCGCCTGATCTTTTTCAGCACTCTGGGCAGAAGTGGTAAAGGCGGAAAGGCGTACAACAGACCGCAACTCCACTCGCGACGAAAAGCGTCGCCGAGCGAGTGCCGCCTTGGAAACTCCAACGCGCAGAACTGCTGACATTGCGCGTTCTCTTCGGTGGCGAATAGATCTAACCAAGGCTCTCCCCACTGCAGAAAGAGACCATGCGCCACGTCCAAGTTCAGATGCCATTCGTGATCCATCATGCACCGGCGGCTGAGTTCGTCCGCTCTGGCGTTCAGAGAGCCCGCCAGATGTTGAACCACTAGGGTGATGCCCTGGTGTTCCAGCCATGTCCAGAGGCGCAGGGCGTCCTGACAAAGGGTCCACGACCCCACCCCGCCCTATTTGTTGCAATACCACATGGCGGTGGTGTTGTCTGTGAACACCTGCACGACACTTCCCCGGACAGAGGGAAGGAAGGCTTTCAGTGCAAGTCGGATCGCCCTCAGCGCCAAAAGATTGATATGGAGCCGAGTCTCCGCCGGAGACCAGAGTCCTCTGATCTCCGCCTCTCCCATATGGCCCCCCATCCCAGGAGGGACGCATCCGTCACTACCACGTGCTCCGGTTGGGGAAGGGAGAGGGATCTGCTGCTGACCCAATCGCGATTCGTGAGCCACCACTGCAGCTGTTTCGCAGTGCCCTCCGAGACCAAGATGTGGTCAGACAGGTTGCCTCGATGCTGGGCCCACTGAAACTTCAGGTCCCACTGCAGAGCCCGCATCCGCCAACTGGCGTGAGGTACTAACAGGATGCAGGAGGCCATCAGCCCCAGAAGTCGCAGCACCAACCTGACCGAAATCCAGGACAGAGGCCGGAAGATGGGAATCAGGGCTAGAATGTCCAGGACCCGCTGTTCCGGCGGATAGACCCGGAACTGCGCCGAATCGAGAACCGCCCCTATGAAAAGGAGCTTTTGGGAGGGACTCAGGTGCGACTTCGGCACATTGATGGAGAACCCCAGCGAATGCAGGCGGTCTGCCGTAGTCTGGAGGTGGGAGACGACTTGCTGGGGCGAGCCCGCCTTCAACATCCTGTCGTCGAGATAGGGGAAGACTGGAACCCCTGATCTGCGCAGATGAGCTGCGACCACCGCCATCACTTTCGTGAACACCCGAGGGGCACTGGTGAGGCCGAAGGGGAGCACGGTGAACTGAAAGTGCTCCTGGCCCACCGTGAACCGCAGGTAACGCCGGTGGGCCGGCAGGACGGGGATGTGGAAATAAGCGTCCTGCAAGTCCAACGCTACCATCCAGTCTCCAGGGTCTAGGGCAGCAAGAACCTGAGCATCTTGAACCGTTCCTTCCGGAGGAAGGCGTTCACGCTTCTGAGATCCAAGAACAGGCGTAGGTCCCCTTTGCCCTTCTTGCGAACCAGAAAGTAGTGGGAATAGCAACCACGACCTACTTCTGGACCAGGAACGCGCTCGACGGCCTCTTTGGCCAAGAGGGCCGAAACTTCCTCCCGGAGAAGATGCAAATGATCCCCCGACATACGGTGGTTCTGCGGTGGCATGGCTGGAGGGGTCGTCTCGAAGGGGAGGGAGTAGCCCCTTTGGACGAGTTGCAGCACCCACCTGTCCGAAGTGATGGAGCGCCAGTGGAGCAGGTGATGGCGAACTCTGCCCCCCACTGGCGTTGAAAGCTCAGACTAGGAGGGCTTTGAGGCGGATGCTGCTGGGGTGAATGTGGACTGACCGGCACGTTGTCCTCCAGAACCGCCTCGGCGGAAACCACGTCCGCGTGCAGGTTGGTTCTGCGGCCGGTGGCTGGGCGGACGTGAGGAGGCACCCCTTCCTTGGCCACGAAAGGGGCGAAAGGCGGAAGTTTGCGGCCGCGGGGCCGAAAGACCCAAGGACTTGGCCGTGGCCCGGGAGTCCTTGAACCAGGCCAGCGCACTGTCCGCCTTCTCTCCAAAAAGGCGAGTGCCATCGAAGGGCATGTCCATGAGGGAGGTTTGGACATCCCCTGAAAACGACGTGGACCTCAGCCAGGCGTGACGCCGAAGCGCCACCGTGGTGGAAATTTGCCCGACCCAGCGATGGTGTCTAGTCCACATATAATGGCGTGCCGCGCTGCATCTCGCCCGTTAGCAAGTGCTTGGGTGAGTCTCTCCTGACCTCCGGGACCCTGAAATGGCAGAAACCCAGATTTGCCAATAAAAGGACGAGAAACATAAAAGATATACTAGTACATACACGACCCCCAGTCCCTTCAAAACCAATCAATACCCTGTGGGATACACAACCAGTCACAGGACACTACCCCTGTGGACAATGTTCAGTATGTCACCTGACGTCATCAACCAAAACTATCCAACTTACACCAAATCTAATGTGGACCATCAGACAACATACAAACTGTAATACATCTCATGTTGTCTACATGATTACGTGCCCCTGCAATCTAAGATACATCGGAATGACGTGCAGGAAAGTCAAACTAAGGATCTGCGAGCACAGAAGCAACGTGAAATGCAAACGAGAAACCACAAAAATGAGCAGACATTACATTGAACAAAAACATTCTGTTGACGACCTTAAGTGGATCATAATAGTAGGAACAAAAAACAACGCAGAGAAAATCCTCTTCGAAAGAGAACAAAGATGGGTACACCGTCTCAGTACAGACACCATGGGCCTGAACGATAATATACCCTGGCTTAGTTTTAAGTAATGATGGACACAACCAACATATCTACAACTAGCTATGTTCCTAGCATCTGACATGCTCTTTTTTGACAAACGTGGCCCAATTGCCACATGAGACTCTATACATCCCCCCCCTTTTTTCCCCCGTTCCCCTCCCTTCCCCCCTTCACCCACTTTTTCAACCCCCTTCCTTCCCCCCCCCCCCCCCTGCCCCCCTCTCCCAAAACGGGATGTCAAAGCCCCCGTTATACTTTTCATTAACATATTCCACAGATCGGTATGAAAAACTATCCCATCTCGTTTACCAACTGCTAGTCCTACAACCTTTTCCATTGAATTCCAGGGGAACACTACCCCTTATAGTCCTTCCTCAGTTTTTACTCTCTTTGTATAAATCACCTGACACGAGATCTCGCTCTACACGAGCCCTGGAGATCAGCGTCAGCACAAGTCGTGTTCAGCCCACAAAGGAGGTACGAGCAACGAGGAGCTACTCTTTCTCACGGCAAGAAGTATCAACGGAACAGCTCTACTAACGGTACCTCTACCTTGCCACTTCCTTTCCCCCCGCTTCCCTTTCTTCCGCCCCCCGCCCTTCTCCCGTTCCCTCTTCTCCAACTAGGCGACACGCTCACGGTGGCAACGCAGCAGCCTGAACCAGGAACTGCATTAAGGTAATCCGCTCTTGTTCCTTCTGTATACATCGGCCAGTCAAGATGTTCAGCATGGTATTAAGACAAATGACCACTTATGACAATAGCGGTGCTGAGAGACATCACCTTATTTAGCGCTATACCCCACGTTATGTTTACAATTACCACTAGGGTTTAAACAGAGTGACCTTCTATCTTCAAGCATAAAAGAAATAATTACACACTCCAATATATGTATGATTGAATATCACACATAACTCTCCCCCCTTTTCTCCCCCTTCCCCCTTGACCTAACCTCAGCAGTACAAAAAAGATTTGCCATTTTAAGAGTTCGCTTTACAGTATGATAAAGAATTGCCATTTTTTCTCAAATCTGCTTGAACCAGTACTTAGAAATAGTACTCGTATCTTTGTTTGTCTCTTTTTATACTATATGTCTTTTCGTTCTTAGGTAACACTAACCTTGAGGTACTTTTAGACCTCTTGTTTACGAAGCTAATCGATAAACTCTCCTTAGAACTGGGCATCACCGGTTCTCACAACCACTAGGTCCTGAAGAACGCCCTACGACCCCCTCCTGGGGCACTGGATGGGCAGAAACATGTCGACCTTCTTTTGATTTGGACACTAACAAGTGCATTGGCCACATTATCTGACCTATTGCAAGCACATTTTTTATATTTTTAAAAACAAGTCTCCTCACACACCGGACAGAATAAATATGAACTTTGGGGCAGTGTGAGAAAGACATTTTAACGTAACAATTTCACTTTTTTGCACAACCATTCCTGATCACTACTGAAAAATTAGTGGTTCCCTCCAGGTGGAGGAAGCATAGTACAAAAGAGACCCAATGAAAATGCTGACACGTATAAATAAGGCGGAGAATCAAGATAAACCGCCACACCATCAATGATACGTGATTGAGGGTTCTCATAATACCTTCATTAGGTATTGACGGATAGAAACGGTTTAAGAACCCCCCTTTTTTCAGTTACAAGTGATCCATTCCCTTTGATTTTGAAGACAGGAGGAATGATCGGAGCCGGACGGTGGATGAAGCGGTCACCCATCGGCGCCGGTAACTGCGTCGGACGGCGCCGTATCGGCGCCCGGTCCGAAATAGGGCTAAACTGAGGGTCGACGCCGTGCGGGGACGGCGTCGGGGGCCGAACCGGTGTCGGCGCCAGGCGGAGGAGGCGTTGTGAGGTCGACCGGCACCGGCAGAGATCCAGGCCTGGAACCCTCGGGGACCTGCGGCGTCGGATCGGAGCCCTCGACAGCGCCGGGGCCGCCGGCACGCGAGGTCGCCCAGTCAACCCTGCGGGGTCCAAAGGCGTGCCGGCAGGCGGCGACGGCGGAGCCAGATTCCTCATGGCCGAGAGGAAGGCACTGACCTCCGCCGGAGTCGCGTTAGTCCCAGGGACCGGAGGGTATGGGGACGAGCGCGGCTCCTGCGGCTCCGATGGAGCCGCGAGGGTGGAACCACCCGGACCCTCGGCCGAGGGGAGTCCGAAGAGCGAGGACGCCGCTTGGACTTCTTAGAATGTTTGGAGTGACGGGACTTACCCGAAGATCCCGACGAGCAATGTCGATGGCTGCGGCTCCGCAAACAGTCCTTGGACCTCCTCCTGGACCGGGACCGAGAGCGACGTGGAGCCGAGTGTCGAAACTCGAGTAGCTTACGGGACTGCTCCCGCCTAGTCTTCAACGTCAAGGCCTGACAGTCGGGGCACGACTCCGCGTCATGGTCGGCCCCCAGGCAGTACAGGCACCGGCGATGGTGATCCGTTACTGACATCAGTCGGTGACAGGCATAACAATGCTTGAATCCAGGCATCCTACCGGCACCAGATGTCGAGTCGAGTAACCAAAAGAGGTCAAAAAGTTAGTCAAAAAGTGACTAGGGGTAAGCTCTTCCCGGATAGGCACTTACTGGCGTGGAAAAAAGAAGAACTGACGTCAGCGCGCGAGGGCGCGGTCTAAGTACTCCGACGACGTCATTCCGGCGCACGACGCCAACGACGGACGCGGAGCCGCAGACGACGCCTAGCGACGCGCAAGGGGTATTGCTACAAAAATCTTTCCGGATCCGGCCTGACGCCTGGGGATATTCTAAGGTAAGGAATCTAACTAACGTGTTTCTTTCAAATATGTAGATTTTAAAAGTACCCAAAGGTCGCGATGTGCAAAGTGCGCTAGCAGCAGATTCAACTAAATCAGTGACAGTTTAAAACAAGTTAATAACAACGTGGGTCAATTTCGCTAAACCCAGTGCGTGCTTGTGCTCGTGACAGCCTGTGCCTGATCATCTGCCTGTCGGCGCCATCCCGAACTTAAATTTAGCCTCGGGCAGTGCTTCGCATAAAGACTAGACTGCCGATTTACAAGATAGCCGCCGTCTAGTGGCCCCCCCGGAAGTGAGGATGTTCAGCGCGAGTTTCTCCCTCCACACAAACAGCTATAGAAGCTGCGGTGGACCGGGGAGGCTCAAGTGCTAAAAAGAGTTGCAGGAATTACAGGTATTTACATCAAATTCCTGTTTTTAAAACATTAAAATACAGATTTTAAAAGTACCCAAAGGTTGCGATGTGCAAAGTGCGCAAGCAGCAGAATCAACTAAATCAGTGACAGTTTAAAACAAATTAAGAACAACGTGGGTCAATTTCGCTAAACCCTGCGCGTGCTTGTGCTCGTGACTGCATGTGAAATTACCATGCTTTGTATAAACAAGAGAGTTTGGTAGCGATTCAGCCACGCCTCCCATGTAAAAGTTAACAAGGGCCCCCGCCAGATTGCGTCCTTGCTTGAGACTGTTGCTTCTAGGAATTCTTCCATAAAAAGATCTGCATGGATTAGTAGGCCCCTAGGCCTGTATGAATCTATGTAACGCTTAAATTCCTGTAAACAGCATTAGGTAAGCGACCACCAGTGGTGTAACATAGGGCCTGCAACACGGGTGCCCTGAGCTCCAGGGGGCCACTGAGCATAAAACCCTGGCCTGTGAGCTCCTGACTGACTCCGTAAGGGGGGGGGGGCCTCCATGTACTTTGCAGGGGGGCCCCCTCAAGTTTCGTCACGCCACTGGTGACTATTGGAGCCAACTTCAGGCATAGACGAGCCTTGTCTAAACAGTCAAAGTCTGCAATGGCTATAGACCCCTATGTAGTCCAACTGATTATGCGCTGACTTTACCCTTTTTAAAAACATGGCATGTTCTGAAAGTAACCTGCATGCCTGCTTTGTTGATAGTAATGAAGCATTTGATGTGACAACAAAGAGGCGTCGTTTGTTGTGGAAGCAATGCATGCAGGGCTCTCTGACCTCCCAGGTAAATATGGCAAACTGTAGCCTGAACACAACAGCGACAAATACACTTCTGCTGATGTGCCTACTGCTGAAAAAATCTATTCATATTATAAAACTACCGTCTTCCCAAATGAGCATGTCCAACTGGAGTGTGAATCCTAAGGCAATAAATACATTTTTCTGATGCGCCTATTGCTACAAAATCTACACATATTATAAAACTGTCAAGTAATGACTGGCTCCTTGACCAGAATGTCTATTAAGGCATAGTTTACATTTTTGCGACTTCTTCCCAGATGCCCCTGTAGGTGAAACTTAAACTCTAGGAAGCATAGCAGAGCTATTAAAAGACGAAAGATGGTTACCATGGAGTCCAAGAATGTTGTTTCATGATCGTTTAATGCTGTTGCTCTTGACAGCTTTTAAGCCTGATCTTTGCTTGAAAAGTTTGCACAGTATGGACTTTTAATGCGGATTTCACATGGCCAATAGTGTTACAGAGTCCCACACGACTATTTACGTAACTTAAATCCATACATTTAATGACGAGGAAATGCATTACAGAGCATGAGATTTTTTTTTTCAAGCAGTAACAAGCCGGTCGGGGAACCTCCACGTGGAAACACAGATCGCACATAATCATGACTGGAATCTGAAAAACCCAATATTGGGTCAGTTTACCGAAGAATATGAGAGGTAACTGGATTTACCATCATCCCTTTATCTGGCTTAGGAGACCTACACTCTAGAAAAGAAATTCGAAATTAGGCAGAAATTCGAAATTAGGCAGAAACTCGGTCTAAGAAAACAATCTTTCCCAAAAAACTATTACATGCTGTTGACTCAGCACATTCACCTAGAACCAACAAAATAATACCTTTCGAATCTGAATTGCAGATAATTATTATTCTGAACACAAGTGCACATTCTTCGCCTGGAGAAATCGTTTTCTGAAAAGTGGTCTGTTAGACCTGTCAGCCTTAGGGTGGCCTTCCCCAAAACTTTTTTGCCAGTTTGCATCACATTTTGCTGATCGGTTTTGTTGGCCATAGAAGTGTGGGCACTTTATCACTCCTAACCAGTGCTAAAGTGCATGTGTTCACTCCCCTAAAACATGGTAACATTGATGTATCCACCATTGGCTTATTTAATTTACATACAAGTCCCTAGTAAAGTGCACTATATGTGCCCAGGGCATGTAAATTAAATGCTACCAGTGGCTCTGCAGCACTGATTGTGCCACCCCATTAGGTAGCCTTTTAAACATGTCTCAGGCCATATCAACTTGCCAAGCCTTATGCTCCCCTTTTATTACACACAAGTCACCCCTAAGGTAGGCCCTAGGCAGCCCACAAGGTAGGGTGCTGTGTAAGTAAATGGCGGGACATATACATTTTAGTTTTCCATGTCCTGGTAGATAAAAACTCCCAAATTCGTTTTCACTACTGTGAGCCCTACCCCTCTTATATGACAACATTGGAGATTCCTTAATACATTTATTATGTGTAATTCCTGATTGAGAAGGAGTGGAACTTTCATGTTTGGTACCCATGGCGTGTAATAATAATTCCTCTTTAATGGTAAGGTTGGATTAATGATTACAACTTAAAAAATGCCAGTTTGAGAAAGTTTATGAAAAAATAGAATACCTGCCCACCAATTTTCAAGGCTGCTATTTATTTCAGCAGACTAAGGAACAATGCATTTAGTCACTGTACCTTGCTCCACTACTTTGTAATGTTTAAAACATTTTATACAACCATTTCACTATTCAATGGAGCATTTAAAAGATATATTCTTCATTTTTCAGATGAAATTAAAACATACAAGTGAACAATAATGTGAAGGTTGAACAAAAAATGTAAAAATTGTGTACATAACATTGCAAACAATTACACCCGTCTGTATTGGTTAAACATAAGCTTTCTCTAAACAAGGGGCTTTATACTTTGCTTCTATTTAGAGACAAGCTGCCTATGGGGAAAAGGGGAGATCAGAGTCTCTACGGGGACATATTTCTACTGGGAAACCCTCTCTAGAGTCCTGTATAATTACTGTCCCTCATAGGAAAAAGGAAAATGCTGACGCGTCCCCCTAAAGTTATATGGGGATTGGAAACGTGTCGGCATTTTCCTTTTTCCTATGAGGGACAGTAATTATACAGGACTCTAGAGAGGGTTTGCCAGTACAAATATATCCCCGTAGAGACTCCTATCTCCCCTTTTCCCCATAGGCAGCTCTTCTCTAAATAGAAGCAGAAGAGCCCCTTGTTTTCAGACAGCTTATGTTTAACCAATACAGACTGGTGTCATTGTTTGCAATGTTATGTACACAATTTTTAAAATGAAACATACATATTAAAAAAAATATATATGCATTAACTTAATATTAATAATTATTTTATTTAATTATAAAATGTTAGAAACATAATAAAAATTATATATATATATAAACCTGTCATATAAATATAAAACTAAAATATATATATATAATAAATACAAATATTTAAATTAATAATTATTTGATTTGTAAAAAAAATATTTTACACTACATTAACTATAATAGTAAAGAAAATGTTGGATAGCGTAGGGGATAAAAGTACTATTCCCACTCCAGCAATTGCAACAGTAGGGAAAGTGTTCGATAGCGGAGGGGAATAATTTATTATTCGCAATCCAGAGAGTGCAACAGTAGGGAAATTGTTGGATAGCAAAGGGGTAAAAATTACTATTCCCACACCAGTAATTGAAACAGTAGGGCAAGTGTTGGATAGCGGGTGGGTAAAAATTACTATTCCCACTCCACTGAGTGCACCAGTATGAAAAGTGTTAGATAGCAGAGGGGTAAAAACTACTATTCCCACTCCAGTGAGTGCAACAGTAGGGAAAGTGTTGGATAGCAGAGGGGTAAAAATTACTATTCCCACTCCGGTAATTGCAACAGTAGGGAAAGTGTTGGATAGCAGGTAGGTAAAAATTACTATTCCCACTCCAGCAAGTGCAACAGTAGGGAAAGTGTTGGATAGCGGGTAGGTAAAAATTACTATTCCCACTCCACAGAGTGCAACAGTAGGGAAAGTGTTGGGTAGCGGATGGGTAAAAATTAATATTCTCACTCCAGCGAATGCATCAGTAGGGAAAGTGTTGAATAGCGGGGAGGGGGGGGGGGGAAGAGGTGGATATAAATTACTATTCCCACTACAGTGAGTGCAACAGTAGGGAACGTGTTGGATAGCGGGTGGATACAAATTACTATTCCCACTCCAGTGAGTGTGACAGTAGGAAAAGTGTTGGATAGTGGGTGGGTAAAAATTATAACTCCCACTCCAGTGAGTGCAACAGTAGGGAAAGTCTAGGATAGCGGGTGGGAATAATTTACTATTCCCACTCCAGCAAATACAACAGTAGGGAAAGAGGTGAATAGCGGAGGGGAGTAATATATTAATACCACTCCTGCAAAATAATTGATATAAATTACCAAATAATTTTTTTTTTAAAGTACGTCCCACCATATTCCCCTATAAACGACACCACCAATATTGTTAAATATTACACCAATAACATAATTAATTAACAATTAATTAACTAATAATAATTAACAAGCTATTTAAAAACCATCAAAAATAAATTCGTTCACACAATTAACACTATAAAATAACTTTAAATAAATATTATATTAAAAAAGTATTAAAATGTTATTAAAATTAAATAACTTCCCACCCTACTCCCCTATAAACCCACAACCCGCTCCTAAAAAAATTACACAATTAACATATTACCAATTAATAATTAATAATTAATATCTACTTAACTAATGAATAACATTTTTAAACACAATTAATATAAAATATTAATTACATAAATATGAAATAATAAAAATATTAATTAATTAATTATAATTAAATTACTTCCCACCCTAGTCCCCTATCAACCCACAACCCGCTCCTAAAACAATTACACAATTAACGTATTTACCAATGAATTATTAATAACCAATTAATAATTATTTAACACATTTAACAATATAAATTATTAAATACAAAAATAGTAACAATGTCGTCCGGTGGCACGGGCGACATTGGAGGTGGTGCCGGTGGAGTCGACGTTGGTGGAGGTTTCACAAGGTCAACCGGCGTCGACCAGGATCCAGGCCTGGATCCTTGGGGCCCTGCGGCGCCGGGCTGGAGCCAACAGCGATGCCGGAGCCGTCGACAGTAAAGCCCGACGGCCCAAAGAGGCGAGCCATGGCTGACAGAAATTCCTGCAGCTGGCAGGAGTCGCTGACGGACCCGGGAAGGGCAGATAGGCCGATGGCGACTCCGTAGGCTCCGCCGGGGTCGCGGGGGAAGCACCACTCGCAGCCTCAACCGCGTCGCACAACCGGAAGTCGGAGAGCGATGGCGCTTCTTTGACTTCTTGTGATGCTACGCCTTACCTGACCCCGAGTGCAAAGACTTCGATCCCGACGAACGATGGTGATGGCTCCCGACCGGTCCCTCGACCTCCCACGGGAACGGGACCTTGAACAGCGTGGAGCCGACTGCCAGACTTCAAGCAACTGTCGGGACCGCTCCCGCAAAGTCTTCAGCGCCAAGGCCTGGTAGTCAGGGCATGAATTGGGGTCGTGGTCGCACCCCAGGCAGTAGAGAGCACACGCAGTGCGGGTCCGTCATCGTCATCATGTGATGACAGTCCCCGCAAGACTTGAAGCCGGGCATCCCTACGGCACCAGTAGTCGATCGACTCGAAAAAGAGACAAAAAGGCCTTGAAAAACTCAGTAAAAAAATGACTGGGGGTACCGCTCTCTTCGGATCTGCGCTTGCTGGTGCGGAAAAAGAAAGAACTGACGTCAGCGCATGAGGGCGACGTCTAAGTAGCTGCCGCGACGTCATCTCGGCGACCACGATGCCAACGACGGACGCGGAGCCACACGACGCCACCTTCCGACGCACAGTGTTACTGCTGACGAAACGTTTCCGGATCCAGTCTGACGCCTGGGGGTAATTCTAAGGTAAGGAATCTATCACTACCTGTTTCTTTCAGATTTACTTCCCACTCTATTTCCCTATAAACCCACAACCCGCTACAGAACTAAAATACGTAAAAATTAATTAACATAAAATAAATTATTTCAACAAAATTCAAGCATACATTAAAAAATAAGCTATACTTTTAACACATATACTAACATACAAAACACTAAAAAAAAAAACTATATTTGTACTAACGATATTACTAACTTCGATATTTAGTAAAACAATATTTCTTACCTGAATGTCGATATTTCTGCTGACGATATTCTTGCAGGTCGATATTCTGTCATATCGAGATTTAAACATCGATATTTTGGTATATCGATATTCAAAACTCGATATCATGACTGCATACCATGCTGTGTATTTGACTTACCCGGACTAGGATTGTGGTCCCTACTTGGACAGAGTGCATACCTCTGCAAACTAGATACCCAATTTCTAACACGGTCACACAATATGATTACAGTAATACACGTCTGAAGCTATAGCTGATTTTAAAGAACATTTTGAAAGGTTGCTTTTCATGCTACAATTAAATGGACGCCCTCAGGTGAATAAGGGCAACCACATTTTCAAAACCGAAAACTGATGCACCCCATGGAGAGTGAAGAAAGACTGTAATTGAGCAAAGTTAACTAACAGTCTAAAGACGACAATAGCAAAAAATAAATAAAAGTACTAAAACATCAAATATGCATGAGTGGATCTTTAGGTGAGGTGTCAAACAAACTTAGTAGATACCTTCTGGGGGTGTTGGGGTCTCTGTGTGAGAGAGTGTTTGTGTCACAATTCATCTGGGTTCAATAGTCCTAACGACACCATGGGGAAGAAGAGTAAGATGAGTGATTATGCTATAGGGCCGAGTGGGTAAGTAACAATCTGATACACAGAAAATGTAATCTTAAAATTGTTCTTCTTGAATATCATCTACTGAGAGAAGGCATTTCCACATGTTTACTTTATGATTGGCTACTTGAAGGCTTACAGACACGCAATGTTTAAATATATTTGCTTTAAAGGGGTAAGGCAAAGTGAAATAAAAATTATCCTCTGTTTGGCTGAATCGGTTATGGGAAGGCCTGGGAAGAGTTCTTTTTAAATCCTTGTGTATCACATTGAGAGCAGTACATTGGACCCAGGTTTCTTCAACATAAACTGGGTTGGTATCTGCCTCAAAGAACCCTATGTTTGCCAACTCACTCTTGATTCCCAAGTTCAAGAAATCTAGAGCAGGAGGCTGTGCCTTATCGGTGCTGGCAGCAACGCACTGCAATAGTTTGTCTTGCTGACTGAGAGCTGCTTCAATTTGTTTTTAAAAAGGTCTTGAAGACATGGCATTTCAATGCACAGGGGTCCATCTTCTGGAGTGGAGTTGATCTGTCTTACTGCTGTAAGCGCCAGAATACCTTCAAGATCACAGAGCACTCTACAAATCTGAAAATAAATAAATGTCCATGCAGATGATAGCTAGAAAAAAAAAATATTGAGAAGTACACAGAAGATAGAGAGAAGAGGTTCTAGGAAAGGAGAGGAGGTGAAGGGAAAGAAAGGAGAGTAAAAAGAAAAAACAAGAGAGCGGGAAGGAGAAGATAGATGCCATGGCAAACAGGAAGGCGTAGTGGGGAAAAGGGTGAGATAGGCAGTGGAGACAGAGATTAGGAGATGCAGAGAGAAAGTAAAACAGAGCCTCAAGGAGCAAAATGAGAGCTAGATAAACATGGAGAAAAGGTGATTTAGATTTTAAGTGACATTTTTACTTATCATGTTTTTCCCAATGTGATTACAATGCACAATGCTGCAATTTAATTTTTTTAAAGCGATCTTAGTGTGAGATCCAAAAATTACCTCGAATAATGGTCTTTGAAGTCCTAATACGGTCTAACCATTATTACTTGATCCACATTTCTTTTTACAAACTGCTTAACATTGGTGTTATTTACTATTATATGCTCTTGGTGAGAAGTGCTGATGCCTTGACTTTTAATGCCTATTAGTTATGTCTGAATATGCTGGTATAGTCGTTGGAAAGTACAACATACTTGCTGAGAAGTTCTATTTTGGAAGTGCCTTGGCTTTCCATTGTGTATTTAAATATGACTCTCCTCACTGTTTCATTACATGAAGCTTGACTTTTATATAAGTCTGTAGTAATACTGAGCAATTCATCTGAAAGTAAATACTTTCTATTTCTCATACTCATGACAGGCCAACATGCTTTCTAGATTCGCTACTCAGAAAAGTGTATGCTCGTCCAAGCAATGTTGGGCACATAGAGGATGCCACCTTGAAGATACTATGCAATGAGTGCGAGGAGAATGTCCATATATTTGATGTGGAGGACTCAGTAGAATGCAAATGGAAGGCACCATTCAAGCAGCATCAAAGTGGTATGTTACCACAGAGCAGGATCCTAGATGCAAACAGTGAAACCCCCACTCAAACCCTTAGAGGCTGTGCCGCTGACTGCCCATCCATATCTCCTCTAACTGGAGATGGAACTAGTGTCCTAAGCCAGGCCACAGGCCTCACATGGACCCATTACAGACTCACACAATCACCTATTCTTTACAGTGCCTACCTGTTTAATTTGTCACTGTCTGAGAGAGGTCTCCTTTTGTGTAGCACCTTTTGAATAACCTGCCTATAACTATAAGGTGTGTATGCCAATGTCGGAGCCTGCTTCAAGTCCATCCAGCTTTGACTAGTGCTATTAATCAAATGTAATTAGTGCTATTAATCAAATGTAATTGAACTATCCAGTTTGTCACACATGTATAGAGAAATTGATTCTGGGCCCTACACAACTTACCCTGTAAAATTATATTTAAATTCTGTCTAGTTTTGCTATTGTTGCAGCACTAACATTTTTAGAACACACTGTTTGCCACTAAGTTCCCAAAATGTCCATGATGGCTAAGTCGCACGCTCTCTGTAAAGTTATTTTAAATTAGTGGCAAGTTAAATTAAATCTTCACATGAAGTTGAGCGGAGTTAGGAAACTCCACACCTAACGAAGCAGATGAAGTTTCATAACTTTAGCTGACGTAAGATTTATCTCTTCAGAACTTCCAGGTTTTATGATTTCCTGATGCAGAATGTCCCAAGTAGCAAATACATGTTGAGTTTGGAGGTTGGACATCCACCACCTCGTGTAAAAGGTATGGGAGAGTGGGCTTTGAACTGAGGCCAGATTATTACAGCTTTAAAACAAAAACTTAAGCTTTGCATTTCACAAAGCTTGAACAGTATAGAAAACACTTAGGGGCCCATTAGGATGGTGGGCGGACTTCAGTCCGCCCGCCATCCTCGCGGTGCTGAGACCGGCCGCCAGACGTGCGGCGGTGCCGCACTGCTGATTAGGATGCGACTGCCAACCTGGCAGCGCATTCTGCATATTTGACATTACAGCAGCACCTGCCGCAATGCCAAATTGACATGTTGTGAATTCCCATGCACACCGTGGCAGGTGCCTGCCACCTTGTGCATCGGAATGCAGGGGGGTACCATGGGTACCCCCCGAGAGTACCCTCCACCCCTTCACGCCCCCTAGGGGCCCGCAACGGGCCCCCAAAGCACATCCCTGCCAGCCTTTCCATGGCAGCATCGCCACCATGGAAAGGCCAATTACCCCACCCATCCTAATATGGATGGCAGTGCATGGTAGGTACCGCCACCATATTAGTGGCCAAGTCCGCCTGGCTGGCAATCGTAACGATTACCGACCGGCGGAAAAGCGGCAGATGGACTTTCCATCCGCTGCGATACCCCCCGCCATAATAATATGGTGGGGGGTAAATCAAGGTGGGATGGCGACCGGATCGCCACCGCCGAGCCGGGGTGGCGATCCGACCGCCATTATAATGACCCCAAAAGTTGCTAGCCAACCGACTTTACAACTTTACATCCCTCTACTTTAAATCCCATCTAATTGATAAGACTTAACATTGGGTTGAGGAAAGTTGACTGAGTGTGCTTTAATAGGTACCTAAAAAATCCACATATTCTTTTACATAGAATCACACATTGTGCACCCTGAATATTGATGGCACAGAATATCAAATCCAAAATATCGACAAGTAAGTATGGATACTTTATATCTTACTTCACATATATGTACATACCCGTACCGTGAAGCTATAAATAGATACATATATCTATATATATCTTCAAGGTATCTATATATATTTAAAGTACGTAGATGTGGAATTAGGTATAGTAAATCTATACCCCGCTATATTAAATTACCTTTTGATATTCTGTCCTTGATATTCTTGCACCACAATATTCTGGGGCTGATATTTAGTATTACAACCAATCATGCCAACAATAAAAAAAATCACCAAAAAGCATTGATGACTTTAAAACTTTGCATACCATACCTTTTTCCCCAGAGGTATTTGGGAGTCGAGGGCCATGCCCTCCCTAAAAATATACTTCTCTCAATGGGCCTGAAGGCAATCCAGACTTTCAGAGCAATAGTTGTCTAACCTGAATACATTTGACTTCCTTTTACAAATCCATTTGTGAATTAGGAAAGCACTTTTTTGTTGTTAGAGTGAAGCAGTGAATGGGTGGAGTGTTAACTGACCACAAGGTCTTGCTTCCAAACTCTAAATTTGAGAAAGAGATCTTATTATCATCCTATTTAAATATATTCATGTGATAAAAATCGTATTACTGCGGGAAAATCGTTGCATTTCCCAGCATTCTGAAGTTGCACCATGTGGGTAATGTAAAAATGCATCATGCAAAAATGAGCTGCACAATATGGTACGCCCCATAACATGTTGCTAACCAAAAACTCATCACCTTCTATTATGACAATATGGTATTCATGGGAGCTCAGCACACAAACAGTCGTATAATAAATGAGGGTCCGCAACCATGCCATAAAAATAGTTTCTTTTTACTTTATAAATAGTTATTAAATGTAAAATATAGAGCTATACACTAATACCAACAATAAAACAATGTTTATATATATATATATATACACATAACTAACAACTTAAATGGGCGAAATCACTAGATGCAACTACTGTGCTGTAATATAAATGCATAGGACCTTCATACTCAATATGCATAAAACAAATTCCATACATTTTTTACATTGTGTTTTCATTTTAACCACATTAAAAAAAGAAGTATGAAAGAAGAGGGCTAAATGTAATTGAAAAGTAAACTAAGACATGCTGAACTACACTATTGAAGTCTTAAATAAAACATAATAATATGTATGAATTGTAAATTAAAGTTATTCAGTAAAGAAGAAAAAAGTAAATCATTTACAGCGATTTATGATCTTCCATAGAAATAATATTCTAAGAAATTTAACCTTTAGCTAAGTATGACATCAAGAGGGGACCATAAACAATCTCTTTAAATGGATAAACTAAAGGGAAAAAACATGAACTTTAATCTATAATTGTAACATGCTGTAGAATATCATTTTGTATCATCCTTCAAATTGTAGGAAATACTTTGCAAATGTATTATTAATAAATCAAGTATTTTCCCAGTCTCAACAGACACATTACAATCTTGCAATAAAACTCCCAAGAAAATATTAAAGAAGGTTAGAGGTAAGTGAATAAAAAGAATGTTATTAATGTTACCAAATACCTTCTCCCAAAATGTATATACTGATGGGCATTCAAAAAGCAAACAAACAAATGATGCATTAATAGCTGAACAAGGCAAACAACTGGTAGTATTTAACAATTTTGATTTGAACAACTGCTGAGTTAAAAAGAATCTATAATATGTAAAAATAAATGTTTATGTAGTATTAGCTGATATTGATGTGGATTTTGTTGACCAAATCCTATTCCGTTCTGTAATGCATTTTTACATTTTTTTACCTACATGTTTGTTAAAAGCGGTTTTCCGTTTCCTTACAAATAGTCCAAGGCCATGCTTGATTTCAACAAAATGCTAATTATAAAAATCTGGAAAATTAACTTCTCTTTTAGAATGACTATTTTTAAGTCTGGCCACAGAAATTCTAGACCATTCATTATTCCAGAAGAAATTGAGGAAAATGCTTTTGATTGATTTAGACAATGATTTAGAAATACTGATGTGAAGCACAGGCGGAGCAAAATAAAAAATTGCTACTAACATCATCTTAACAGACTCCAACCTTCCTCGCCACTGTAGTCCTAAAGGAGCTCACTTTTCAATTAGACAGTATATCTTAGATCTGATATAGTCTAGATTAAAAGCTATGCTATACTTAAAGAAAATAGACAGCCATATGCCTGTACTTAATGTTATTTCTTTTAAAATTAAGACCAAACAACTCCCAAAAACGTTTAAGACACCATTTAAGTGAGTGGTAAAAATTCATATTCAATTAGTGGCCTGAAACCCACGAAGAACTGAGACACAGATACTTCAGGATGCAATATGTATAACAAAAAAATAATTTACATATGCGGAAAATTGGATTTCTTTATTTCCCACTTCACATCCCAAGAAAGGATTATTACCTCTAACAAAGAAAAGGTTAAAGTGCCAACACAAAAAGCAAAGAAGACAAAGAATGTCCTTGCTAAGTACTCCTTTTTAAAGTAGAACAAAACAGTGGAATCCTCCCAATAATTATAAAAACTTATTTGTAAAAATGATTACAGTTCAGATGTGACATTGCGGTTGCGATGTCAGATGCGGAGCTGACGTTGGACCAGGTATCTGTGAGGAAGGCGACGTCAGGGGTGTGGTTGTTGAGGAGGTCCCATATTTCTACAGCGAGTCTATGTAGGAAGCATACGTTGAGGAGGATGCAGTCCAGTGGTTTGTGTGCGCTGGCGTCCAGTGGGCTGGAGGCTACTTCTGTGGTGAGGATGTGGGTGAAGGTTCAGTGGCAGTGTCGGCAGGAGATCAGGCCTTGGGTGTTGCTTGGCATTGAGAGCTGGCAGTTGGTGTTGCGTACGGGGTTAAGTGTGTGGAGAGTGCTAGGGTCGTAGCGGAGGGGGCCAGAGTTCCTGGAGCTGGTCGTAGTCGGGTCACAGACGGATGCAGACAGGCTTGTCTAGACCACCGAGGATGAGGTGTAGGCAGGAGCCTGTGGGTGGAGAAGGGCCTCGAACACCTACCTGGAAGGCTCAAGCTGGCGCTAAGGGCAGAGCCTTAAAGGTGGAGCTGTGCGAGGGGAGAGCAGTGACTCAGACCAGGGGTCAGAGGTCTTGCTCTCCTTGCCGTGCAGCGGCGCCATTAGTATGGGTTGGAGGGAGGGCGTCAGCTGGGAGGCGGCAACGGCACACTAGGGGTGGAGAGGCCGCGGGGGCAGCAGTGGCGGGAAAAGGGAGGGAAAGAGAGGCAAAGGGACAGAAATGGAAAGAAGGCGATAGAAAGATATGGAATATGAAAGAGGCAAATCGAAAGAAATGAAACAAGAGGCAAGAGACAAAAGGCACAGAACAGGCAAAGAGACAAAAAGGCACTGAACAGGCAGAGACAAAACGGCACAGAACCGAGCGGGATAGCAGAAGAGCAGAGTGCTCTTCCACTAGACCACCAGGGATGAAGCGCAGGCCGGAGCCTGCAGGTGGAGGAGGGCCTCGAACACCTACCTGGAGGGCTCAAGCTGTCACTAAGGGCAGAGCCTTAACGGTGGAGCTGTGAGAGGGAGAGCAGAGACTCCGACCAGGGGTCAGTGGTCTTGCCGTGCAGCGGACACCATTAGGTAGGGGTCGGGTTGAGTGTGGTCAGCTGGGAGGCGTGAACGGCATGCTGGTGGGGGGCCGCGGGGGCAGCAGCGGCAGGGAGCACTGGAAGCGAGAGCGGGGAGGGAAAGAGAGGCAAAGGGACAGATATGGAAAAGAGGCAATAAAAAGAAATGGAATATGAAAGAGGCAAATCCAAAGAAATGAAACAAGAGGCAAGAGACAAAAGGCACAGAACAGGCAAAGAGACAAAAAAGCACAGAACAGGCAAAGAGATAAAAGGCACAGAACCGAGTGGAATAGCAGAAGAGCAGGGTCCTCTTCAACTAGACCACCACGGATGAGGCGCAGGCAGGAGCCTGCGGGAGGAGGTGGGCCAGGAACACCTGGAGGACTCAATCTGACATTAAGGGCAGCGCCTTAACGGTGGAGCTGTGTGGGAGGAGAGCTGTGACTCCGACCAGGGGTCCGAGGTCTTGCACCATTCTAGCCATTCTAGACAACATGCTTATTTTTTGCAAGGCTATTTTCATAACATGAAACTGGAATCGTTCTGTGTTACCACGCATTATGAACTACAGCAATGTCTTAACATTAAGATGCTTAAAATGTGTTTTTGCAACAATCAGTTGCATACTGATTTGTGTAATTTTGCATGAAAGATTCTGTTTATTTTACAAATTTGCAATTGTACTCGTTCATATGAAAGAGACCAAAAATGTAGGCTTTTCATTATGTATGTTTAAAATCATAACTACAATTTAACTGAGGTTTATTCCAGTGAATTTCTGAAGTGTTTTTGATCATTTACCACATCTAACTGTTTCTTGCACCTAACTTCAGCAGTGCACAGTCTTTGGCCGCACACAATGGGAGTTGGTCACAAGGCCTGGCCTTTGACTAGGCCCTATGCCCAACCAGTTGTGGGTGGCCAAGCCTTGCTGTGTATGGCTTCCAGCAGTGCGCAGTAAGGGTTGGCTGCAGGGCCTTCAGCCAAGTCTTGTGCCCAACCTGCCTTAGGTGGCCAAACTCCACTGTGAATGGCATTTGGGTGTGTACGAAGGAGACTGATTGGCAGCAGTGTCTGGTCTTTGGCCAGTTCCTGTGCCTAGTCATTCTAAGGGTGCCAATCACCTATACACACAGCTGAGGTCCAAACGCAGCAGGGCTTTGCTTTGCACAGCGGTTCTGAGCCAATCTGTTTATATGTCCAGGGTTTAAGAATCCTACGCAGGATTCTCGAATTCACAATAAAAATATTTTTCTTCAATATTACTTTTAAAGTCAGCAGGCCACCTTTTGGGCTCTTCCCACAGGACCTGAAGGTCAGGGTAGGCTCACTCTTCCCCATAATGCCCATTTTTAGGTCTCGCAGACCTGTGTTGCAGGGCGTGCGCGCTGCTCGCTCTGCGAGACCTCTTGGGATGAAGGACATTTCAGAATGGAAGGCGTCATCGTTTATGGTAAACGGTGGCCTTCCATTGAAAATGAGGCTCCTTTGTGGCCTCCCTTTAGCCTTTTGGTCTAGTCCATCCGGACTGGATCGCCTGCTTCACGGCTGTCGTGAAGCAGTATCTTATCTCAAGGAGGCGTGTTGTATAAACAAGCCTGTTGATATCCAGTCCAGATCGGCCGACCCAAAAGGAGACAGGGCGCCGCGTGTTTATTTTTGCATCGCGCTTTCACTTTAAAGTGAAAGCGTGATGCAAAAATAAACAGCGGCTGCCTTCCCGCAATGGCAAGCGCTTGTTTCCTTTCTGTTTCTAGGTCAGCAGCAAAGATGAGGACTTCCTGGACCTTTCGGCTGATGTGGTGCAAAACACTTCCATAACACATTGCCTAAGGTGAACAAACACTTTCTTTTTTTAAGTAGAGGGAGTTTTCTTATTGCCTTTTAATGGAGGCTGGGAATGTCTTCTTTGCATTTGAAGCTGTGATGTTCTGGGCGTCTGCGAGATGTGTGCCTAGCGACCACCACGGCTGCACTCATGGGGGCAATGAAATACAAATGAGAACATAAAAGTGGAAAGACGGAGCATGTGGCTCGGCACGCCGGGATAATGCTCGTAAATTATAGTGTGTTCCACTGAGTACTGACATCATATAATTATCTGCTTAATTCGGAGCTGCGTGCGGGCTTCGTGTGTTTACCTTTTTTCTGGGCTGTAGACTGAAAATCTCCATCTACATTTCACCCAAAGGTAGTGAAGCGCTTTACGTGAGCACAGGTTACATTACACAAGGACACATTCATTTTTGGTAGGCACGGGGGAGATGAAGTGATTGGCCCAGCCCACGCTGAGACTCGAACCTGCTTCTCCAGTTCCAAAGCGCATTATTTGAAGATACTCTGTAATATTGTAGTGTGCTTTGCATGTAAGTGTTTCTTATGCATTAGACGTGCAGACTCTACTTTCCAATGAATATATGAGCGAGAAATGCACAGCCCGCCCACTGTCTCCCCCTCCCTTGGAAGCAAACGTGTGCCGATTTATATAGCGCGAATTCGACCCGAAGGTAGTGGAGCGCTTTACGTGAGCACCGGTTACATTAAACAAGGACACATTCATTTTTGGTAGGCACGGGGAGATAAAGTGATTGACCCAGCCCACGCCGAGACTCGAACCAGCTTCTCCAGTTCCAAAGCCGGCAGTTCTGGCCGTTAGTTTGTTGGCCTGTTATGGCTACCCCTGGCACAGGGCATTCAGCAGCGGCGGTTTATGAATGTGTGCAGACAACACTCTGAAGCCCCTACAGTTGGAGACGGGTCTGAAGACTCAGCCCTGATGCCTTGAACTCATTTCCCGGGGTGAGAGTTTCCTATGTGAAAAAGTACCCCAAACAGAGGCTCTTGAGGCTAGGTAGATCAGTGCTTAATTTGTAACAAAAATCAATGCATGGGTGCAGATTTTTCGCAGGAAGCCAACGTTCCCTTCCCCTCTCTGGCACCAGCCTGTTCTGAGTGATAATGGCTCCTTCCTGAATATAGGAAGCCAAAGCTAGGCTCCAGCGAGCAGCCAAAGCAACCAAGCCAGTTTTCATTTTCCAGTTTCCATTTGCGAGAGTTTGAGTTATTGGCATTGTAAATGACAGTGCTTTTTATTTATTTTGAAAACCTGCAAGCAGTGCCTAAACGCACACTTTTTACTTATAGTTGTTGCTTACAAAAAGCAAGGCTGGCAGTAACTGTGCCTCTTTTACTGCCAGCCTTCTTGTGAGCAACGATTACAAGTACAAAGTGTGTGTTTAGGCACAAAACATATATGAAAGGCACTGTAATTTACAGTGCCAATAGTTCAAACTCTCGCAAATGCGAGACCTATTGCATGGCAAATGCTTGTTTCAAACTGTGTTCCGAGTGTGATGTGCTGGGTAATGACAGCCGCTACAGAAATGTTTCTGCTACGGCCAGCCAATCACAGTGCTGGGTATCTGCAAATCCACAGCCATATCTACGAATCCGCAATGAATGATGGCCAAAAATGCTCCCTACTCCAAAGATGTGCCTTTAATTTTCTTAATTAGGTACACAAACCTGAGGATTAATGGTCTACAAGAACAAGTTATTCACCTTCATTAACCCCTATTTATGGTTGATGCTCTACCTAACAGTAGATTCCTGCGTTCACGTGTGTACCACAGGTGCCAGACTGGATCCCGAGAATTTACTCAGCAATGTGGCTCCGTGTTGACTCCATTCTGACATAGAAGTGACCAAGCGGAGCTGCATACAAGCGTAAACTTTGCATGCCGACTTCAGTTTCCTAATCTTTCTCCTTCTGCATCCTTAGATGCAGAACACTATGAAAAAAACTGCATGTGGCAGTGTACCAAAACCTAACTTGGAACCTTATTATTATGTCCAGAAGTCCACTCCACAGAACGGGAAAGCGGAAAGACAGTGAGGAATCTGAAGTTAGATAGAGTAGTCACAGAAGGTAAGTAGTTTGTTTTAAATGGATACTTCTAATTACATATTCCTCACATTAGGAATAGCTACCATCAATGAGTAAGCCACTATACCTATTGTGTGATGTTCACCAAAAACAATTGTTTGGTGCACAGGAGTGTATAATATCTTATTGAGAAGGTACATTATTAGTTGGAAAAGGAAAGCTATTATTGTTAGGCTGTCTGATACAAATTAGAGAAAGTTTGCTTATGAAGGGCAACAGAGAGTACCTCCCAAAGGTGGAGGATCTGGAAGTGCACCCAGGCCAGGTCTTAAAGGTTTGATCATAAAAATAGCCCTCCCGTTAAACCTGGCTCTAAAGGTAGTAGTGTTTAGTAAGAATGTGTAGAGATGCCAAGGTCACAGCCTGGCAGATGTTCTAATCTGGCACCCTGTTGCCAATTCTATTGCAGCGGCTTTAGCCCTGGTGGAATGAGGTTATAGGCTTTCAGAGGGTACTTCATGGCTAGCACATAACAGACTTTAATGTAGAATACTATCCACCATAACAAGGTCCTTTTCTGCACTGCCTTGCCCTTATTTGCTCCAGAAAATCATACAAAGAAATGGTCATTCACACAATGGTCTCTGGTGTGGTAAAAGTAAAAGCTCAACATCAGTTTAGAGTCAAGGCGGAGGAACAAAGAATGTTGTCAAAGTGAGTTACTAGCCAATGTGGAAAGGGTCACAAATTTGGACAAGCAGCCCGCCTGTATCCCAGGCACTAACTTGTCTCGAAAGAAGGTGGTGTAGTGCGGTTGCACCGAGAATGTCTGCAGTTCACTGATTTGGCATGCACAGGTGATAACAATTAGGAAGACTGTTTTGAGCTTCAGTAGACACAGTGAGCAGCAGTATATTGGCTCAAAACACATGAAGATTGAAAAGACAAAACTACGTTCAAGTCCACTGCGGCATAATGAATGCTACGGAGTAAACAAGTTATGTTAATATGTTATGTTAATAAGAGCTTATAAAGCGCACGGTCACCAAAAGGTTTCATGGCGCTAATTGTTGAAAGTGTCACAGCGGGGAGAGCTATGCGTAGGTTTGCGCAAACAAACAGGTTTTGAGAGCCTTTCTAAACCCCTTCAAGTTTCCTGCATCCTGATGTCCAACGGCAGAGAGTTCCAGAAACTCGGGGCAAGGTAGGAGAACCTGCACCCTCCCTGGCGTTTGAGTTTGATGGCTGGGATGGTTAGTAACCTGAGATGGGCAGACCGTAGGTTATGGCGTGGGACATGTTTTTCAATCAGACAGCTGATAAATTTTGGACTCCTGCAGTGCAAGGCCTTGAAAAGTAAGCATCCGGTCTTGAAAGCTGCATGTTGGGCGATGGGTAACAAGTGAGTCAGACCTTTGGTAAATCATATATCAAATTATGATTTAAATATAGATTGTCGCATAGGTAGCCAAAGAAGGCCAAAAGGCCTGAGATATAGCCTTAACTGTTTCCACTGGTCTTGCTTGTATGATGAGCATCAGACAAGGCAACAAATTCTCCCAGAACCCAGTGTACCTGGACTTTATTGAAGTGGGTTGGGCTGCAAGAATATATCGACTAGTGCAGCAAGGACATTCAATGCATTTAACTGCAACCACTCATTCTCCACATTTGGAGGTGTATGTGGTAGACACTTGGCTACAGGACATTCCCTTGTTGCAGAGTAAGGTGATCCTCTCGAAGTGGTTGTCAGATCACAGGGCAAATGCTCATAGCCAGGAGCTATAGGTACCATACTCTCCTTGACCAGTCTGTGGCTACTGCGATGACTTGGGTCTGGTCTGTACTATTTTGCTCAGAAGTCGAGGAAGAAGAGGCAGTGGTGGGAATGCATACAGAACACCTGTGTTCATCACAGTGGGATGAATCTACTAGTGGCCTTAATGGAGGAACTCCAGTGAGCTGACTCTGTGTGCTTTTGCTGGTGGTGAACAGATCTATGCATTAACACAAGGAGAGGGGAGACCCAGCTATTTGTGACAGTGTCTGTCTTGCCTGTATCCGAGAAAAGTGAGCGTAATGCACCTAGGTAAATCGGTGCTTGCGTCACGATTTCTCAGACAGTAAATATGTATATATATATATATATATATATATATATATATATATATATATATATATATATATATATATATATATTCACTGAAAAAACCATAGGTTTCACACACGTTATAGTTAGGAATTAGCATTTAAAAAACCTTGCAAATTCACTTAAACAACCATAGGTTTCACACAAGTTATAGTTAGCTGTACATTTCACTCGTAAAAAACCAATGAAATTCCACGTTATAGTTAGATCAGGTAACTATAACTTGCGCGCCCACAACAAACTGCTGATGACGTCACATATTACATCACTTATGACATGGTCAGTGACATCACTCATGACATCAATGATGACATCTGAAATGACACATTGTGCATTGCGGTCGCGCAAGTTATAGTTACCTGATCTAACTATAACGTCGAATTTCATTGGTTTTTTACGAGTGAAATGTACAGCTAACTATAACTTGTGTGAAACCTATGGTTTTTTAAGTGAATTTGCAAGGTTTTTTAAATGCTAATTCCTAACTATAACATGTGTGAAACCTATGGTTTTTTCAGTGAATTTGTACGGTTTTTTAAATGCTAAGTTATGTATTTATTTTTAATTTTTGCGCGCACGGTGCCCTTCGCGAGCCGTGCGCGCGCTGTGGGCGCTCGGTGCGCTTCGCGCACCGAGCGCCCACGTTGCGCATTTCGTACCGTGCACGCCTCGCCATTTTTTACAAAATATCAATTGTTTTTTTCTCCCTTGGGGGTCCTTAGATTTATATATTAAATGTGATTGTTAATTCTTTTTTTTTTTTTTTTTTTTACCGTACGCGCACTCCGCGATTTTTTTTAAAAATTATTAAATTTATTTTTCATACTTTTTGGTCCTTCGTGAACCCCCTGACGAACGCTAGGGGGTCTGCAACTCTCTTCGTTGCCCCCTTTTCATGTTATCAACCTTTGTTTTTCAGTGCGAGAGACAGAAAATGGCAGCCGATACTTTCTGATTTCGACCGATTCGAATGTTTACAGTCATGTAACCACCAATCAGAATTGAGCTCGTACGCGTACGGTAAGCTTACCGTAAGCGCACGGAGCGCGCTTACAGATATATATATTGATTTAAATGCTATTTTCTCAGGACCTACTGAACAGATTTACACCAGACCTGCAAAAGGCACATCCCTGACCTGAGGACTACCTCTCTGCCCAATTTCAAGTAATTCTGTTCAGCCGTTCGGGCTGTAGCTCGGACTAAAGGTCCTATGGGAAAATGCATGGGGAAAACGCGTTTTGGGACCCCCCTTTTTTCTCAGCCCCCGCTTGACGAATCCCCCCGAGACTTTCAGGGTAGGAGCGGAGCGTAGCGCCCCATTAGTTTTGAAAAATTCGCGAGGATTCGTCAACCGGCGCCAAAGTTATTCCAAATAGAATGTTGCGGATTTCCTATGGAAACACGGTCCTAACTATAACTATCTACTGGCGACCGCCAGTAGATAATATATATATATATATATATATTACCTACTGGCGGTCGCCAGTAGGTAGTTATAGTTAGGACCACGTTTCCATAGGAAAACCTCAACATTCTATTTTGAATAACTTTGGCGCCGGTCGACGAATCCTCGCGAATTTCTCAAAATAGGTGGGGCGCTACGCTCCGCTCCTACTCTGAAAGTCTCGGGGGGATTCGTCAAGCGGGGGCTGAGATAAAAGGGGGGTCCCAAAAAGCGTTTTTCCCATGCATTTTTCCATAGGACCTTTAGAACGAGCTACAGCCCGAACGGCTGAACAGAATTACTAGAAATTTGGCAGAGAGGTAGTCCCTAGGTCAAGGAAGTGCCTTTTGTAGGTTTGGTGTAAATCTGTTCAGTAGATTCTGAGAAAATAGCCTTTAAATCAATATATATATCTGAGCCCGCTTACGGTACGCTTACCGTACGCTTACCGTACGCTTACCGTAAGCTTACGGTGGCGTGCGCGAGCGCGATTCTGATTGGCTCTTAGATCTTAGTAAACATTCGAATCGGCCGAAACCAGGAAGCGGCGTCCGCCATTTTGTCTCTCGCACTGAGTGTTGTTTATCAAACATGATGGCCAAAAACATGTTACGGGGCTGTTTTGACAACTCCCTCCCACATAGTCATGTTGAGGGAGTCCCCAAACATCCCCCAAGAGCAAAAACGGTTTTATTTTTTTTTCGGCAATTTCGCGGGGTACGCTTACCGTACGCTTACCGTACGCTTACCGTAAGCTTACCGTACGCTTACGGTAAAAAAATAAAAATAAAAAAAACACTATCCACACTTACCCCACCCCCTGTGCTTTTGGTGGCCGCAGGCCACCAAATGTGCAGGGCTTATTAATAGAGAAAAAAAACGTAATTTTGGCAACATGAAATTATAAAATCGAAATAAAAAAAATACTATCCACATTGACCTCACCCCCTGTGCTTTTGGTGGCCGAAGGCCACCAAATGTACAGGGCTTATTAAAGTTGATAAAAACCGTGCACGGAACGAACTGCGTTAAGTGGGCGCGCACGCCACAAATGGCGTAAAGTAACTTAGCATTTAAAAAACCGTACAAATTCACTGAAAAAACCATAGGTTTCACACACGTTATAGTTAGGAAATAGCATTTAAAAAACCTTGCTAATTCACTGAAAAAACCATAGGTTTCACACATGTTATAGTTAGCTGGACATTTTACTGATAAAAAACCAATGAAATTCCCCCGTTATAGTTACTGTAGGCAACTATAACTCACGCGACCGTAATCCTCTGCTGATGACATATGTGTCTTTATGAAAAAAAAATATTTGTAATATATGTATAGCTAAAATTTAATGGAAGAAGATATGGGCAAATAAGTGTCTAAATACAGTATTGGCATCAGCAGAGGATTGCGGTCGCGTGAGTTATAGTTGCCTACAGTAACTATAACGGGGGAATTTCATTGGTTTTTTATCAGTAAAATGTCCAGCTAACTATAACATGTGTGAAACCTATGGTTTTTTCAGTGAATATATATATATATATATATATATACACACATATATATATATATATATATATATATATATATATATATATTCCGCAACTCGGCAGCCTTTCCGCAACCAAAAACGGAGAGCACACGCAGATTGATTCTTTGTTGGTGTTTTATTGTGCAGACTCCCCCTGACAGACGTGTTTCACCTTTCGGTTTCCTCAATGTCAGTTTCTGTAGTTTTCGCGCTAGTATTTAAAATTCTCATACATCACGTGATTTCTTCTAGACATAAAAATAGGACTTACGCAACATTTGTTCTAAAATGCATGGCGGCCATCTTAAAACGTGTTATATACATAAAGTGCTCTCAACCAAAGTGCTTAGTGCTGTGCTTAAAAACATTTTTGTAACAACAAAGACACATTATTTTACTATTTACACATGAAGACCAAAGTTTAGCATTTCTAAAATCACGAAACAATTCTAAACCACCTTGTATCTACGGTTATATCCATGTGCATAATTGGCAAATAAGTTAATATTTATAAATTTATAAATCATTTTCCAATTCTTAAAAAAAACTATACATTTCATAATTTAAGAATGATATCCTAAAAACCAATTAGTAAAATTGTTAATATGCACAAAATTGTGTCATTTTGTTGCTACCACAATTGTGCCCTGAATGGGCTATTCAAAGAATGTTAAGTCTTACTGAGGATGGGATGTATTCAGCTATATCCAGAGTTCAAAGTTTAGATGGAAACAAATTGTTAATTATCTTTCTTTATCTTTTTTACTCTAGATGCACCCACATCTCTTCGTCATTGTTAAATCCTATCGGAGCTTTGGTTTGAAGGTCCATGATGTATTTAGACTCTAAAGCCTGAAGCTTGCGCACCCTATCCCCTCCTCTTTCTTGTTTCTCCATCTGGTCTATGTAGTAGAATTGGAGGAGATCCCTGTTGCTCTGATGGAATTTCTCAAAATGGCGAGCAACAGGGTAAGTCGCATCCTTGTTTGCAATTGCACGCATGTGCTCAAGGATGCGCTTCTTTGTCAGATGTATGGTGCTACCGATATAGCTTTTTTGGCATGGGCATATCAGAGAATACACAGTATATTCTGAATTGCAATTCAAGAATCTTTTAATCGTACGTACAGGCCTAGGATCCCCTGGTCTGCCCTGATAGGTGGTTACTTTACCGCTAGATTTACAGGCTTTGCAGCGTTTGCACGGAAAAAATCCAGCAATATTCAAACGATTTTGAATTCTCAGGGTTACACTGAAATGACTGTGGATGAGATGATCCCCCACTGAGTGACATTGTTTGTATGTTATTAGCGGGCGCTCTGGAAGTTTTGTTTTCAAGATGTTATCCGTTTGCAGAATATGCCAATTATTTCTGAAAATCTGTACAATACTGCTTGATCTCTCATTGTAGCTAGTTATCATTCTTACCGGGCCATTTTCTACTGATTGTTTTGGGCCTTTTGCTACCAGTAGGTCTAATCTATAGAAAATATCTATCTATCTATCTATCTATCTATCTATCTATCTATCTATCTATCTATCTATCTATATATATATCTCACCCACAGGTACCACCTGTGGTATTCTTCATCATTGGACCCAGACACTGAACGTGAATGGGTGGGCTCGACACGTTTGTAAGTGGAGCTCTTTGAGTGGTAGGAGTGAGTGAAGGCAGGGTTGAGTGAGTGTGTTAAAATAGCCTTTAAATCCTTTGTAACAAATGTATTATTCTGGGATCTAGAGCTAGGTTAAAATAGATCAGCGTGATGCTTTTAGGAATTAATATTCCCAGGCATCTGAAAGGTCAACATGTTTCAACCTTGAGGTTTTCCTCAGGACCGCGTTTTTACCCTGCTTTTTGCAAATGCTAATTTTCTGTGCAATTAACAGCCATCCTAGGGTACCAGGGGAGGGCGGACTTTGTAGTCACACATTCATCAAGTGTACGCGTCCGCTTGCACTCGTAGCATCTCCCTGTGTACCTGGTACCCCTATGATGTCTGTTGAAAAAACAAGTCATTTACAACCATAAAAGGAAAAGGTTCTATAAATATGGTCTGTATGGTAATGTGAATGTTTATTACTATTTAATTACACAGAGAATTAGCAATCGCAAAAAGCAGGTTAAAAACGAGGTCCTGAGGAAAGCCTGCTGACACTTCACAGGCTATATAAAGGCTGAAACATGTCGACCTATCAGATGCCTGGGAACATTAATTCCTAAAAGCATCACACTGATCTATTTTAACCTAGCCCTAGAATAATACATTTGTTAAACAGGATTTAAAGGCTATTTTAACACATCCACTCAACCCTGCCTTGACTCACTGCTACCACTCAAAGAGCTCCACTTACAAACTTGTTGAGCCCATCCATTCATGTTTAGTGTCTGGGTGAGGGTCCAATGATGAAGCATACCACAGGTGATACCTGTGGGTGTATGTATGTGTGTGTGTATATATATATATATATATATATATATATATATATATATATATATATATATATATGAATGTAAACTCGTCTGTGATGCTGCCTTTATCAAAAAGACGAAGAACGGACCCAAGGATCAGTGCCAATCACGTTAGTTTATTTAAATATTTTCGAGCCAGTCCAACATGACGCGTTTCAGCCCCCACTCGGGCCTTGATCGCATGACGCGTTGCAAAGGGAAATAGCAGCATTGAAAGGGGAAATACATCCGGATATGACCTAATCATGGACAGTGAAGAGTTACTTGAAATCATACAATTTTCTCTCATCATTGCGGTACGAATACCTGAGGTAATTTGCACAATATAAATATAACATGGTTCGTACAAATATCTATAAACAAATAAATATATAAATATAATATATAAATAAATATTCGTATCAAAAATAAATATTTGAAATTTATAAAAATACCACATATAAACAGCAATATCCATAAAATACCAAAGCTGTAAAAATCAAACCAAACACATCTATCTATGGATAATTAATAGATAATTCATTGTGCAATGTGATGATTTCCGAACAAATTAACCTCCATGTAATAACAGGAGTTAAAGTGCATGCTGTCCTACTGTTCAATAATGAATGCCCAAGTGGGCCAATGCACATTAAAAAAATGGTTATAAAATCACTTTCCAATGTAATCCCAAATTTTCCCGCTAAAACTCACTGGGTGTTAATAAAACAGATTTTGATTGTATATATTAAAAAAACAACCCAGTAACAAATAAGGCAAGGAATGTCTACCCTGTCTCATTGCAAATCCCACACCAAGAATAAATCTAAAAATTATTTCTTAAAACTATACATAAGTTGTTGCATTCGAGATTGGAGTTCTTATTGTTATTTTTCAGTTTTTTGTTATATTTTTTCTCTTTAAATGTTTGTTGATATTCTTCTATTCATAATCTATTGATTTATGGGTTTCATTCAAACGTAGTTATGCCTACTTAAGTTTATGCTGTATCTCTTCTCAATGTTTAACCCAAAAGCAAGCTGAATAAATTCATGCTTGCTTCCTCTAATAACTATAGGAAAAGATGGAAAAAACTCCTATAAAGAAATCTCCAAATTCTTTACGGGATGACAATATGAGCCCACATTGTATCACCTCCAAAGAATGGGTTTAGGTAAAAAGAGCTATAAACATGTGAAAAAATCCACACTTGAGTTCAGGCCAATCGGATTCTTCGTGTCTAGTTCTAAGATATATCTAGTTTCTAATAACCGAAGATTAGCCTCCCGATTGCCACCCCGTTTCATCATGTGTATATATATATATATATATATATATATATATATATATATATATATATATATATATATATATATATTACCTACTGGCGGTCGCCAGTAGGTAGTTATAGTTAGGACCCCTTTTCCATAGGAAATCCGCAACATTCTATTTTGATTAACTTTGGCGCCGGTTGACGAATCCTCGCGAATTTCTCAAAATAGGTGGGGCGCTACGCTCCGCTCCTACCCTGAAAGTCTCGGGGGGATTCGTCAAGCGGGGGCTGAGATAAAAGGGGGTCCCAAAACGCGTTTTCCCCATGCATTTTTCCATAGGACCTTTAGAACGAGCTACAGCCCGAACGGCTGAACAGAATTACTAGAAATTTGGCAGAGAGGTAGTCCTCAGGTCAAGGAAGTGCCTTTTGTAGGTTTGGTGTAAATCTGTTCAGTAGATTCTGAGAAAATAGCCTTTAAATCAATATATATATCTGAGCCCGCTTACGGTACGCTTACGGTAAGCTTACCGTACGCGTACGGTAGCGTGCGCGAGCGCGATTCTGATTGGCTCTTAGATCTTAGTAAACATTCGAATCGGCCGAAACCAGGAAGCGGCGGCCGCCATTTTGTGTATTTCACTCTGAAAAAAAAGAGTGAAAACAAGAAAAGGGGGCAATGAGGAGAGTTACAGACCCCCTAACATTTGTAAGGGGGTCAAAGAAGGACAGAAAAGTACAAAAAAAACATTTATTGATTTTTTTAAAAATCACGGGGTACGCGTACGGTAAGCGTACGGTAAAAAAAATAAAAAAAAAATAAATGAAATGCAGATTTAAGAGTTTAGATATTAGGGAGCTCTAAAAAGAGCTGTTGTGTTTATGAAGTCATTTTTTTAAGTGGTACTTACAAGTAAGTACCGATGCAGAGTCTAAGGTTCAAAAGGAAGACTCTGTTCCCTTCATCATTGAAGTGCACACCATCTCCTCTATAAATGTCTTGCATGTCATAACGCAAGTTGTTGTGGTAAATGGCACCCATACCATAGTCACGGAGGAAAGCAGAAACAGATTTGTTGACGTGCTTTCTTGCTTTGTCAATCTGCGGACAGAAATGATTGGACCAGTTCCATTTTTGCCTTTGGCATATGTTGGAAAACACAAAGGCAGTTTTAGGGAAAAGTGAAAACAGTTGTGCAAAGGTGTCCTTCATAAGCATTTCCAGACCTACCCCAGTCAAAGTGCCTAGGTCATTGCCACCACAGTGCACTATTATGAGGTCAGGGTGTTGGATTTGCATGAAGGATTTCACCAATGGCATCAACTGGTGCCACTTTAACCCTCTCTGACCAATCCATTTAATGTCTACATTTGGCAAAGCAAGGTCTCTCACCATATCTGTTTTCTCTGCAAACTTTTCACTCCAGAAGACATAGCTGTGCCCTACAATCCACACTGTGAACATCTTCAAAGGAGAACTGGATGCACTCAGGAGGTGTCTTTCAGTAGAATGGCAATATGAAAAGAAAGACAGTTTGGAAATGGAGGCATACATATTTTTTTCAAAACAAAAAGAACTGATTGGCTGTTTCATACCATTCTAGAATAAAAACTAGGCTGTATGTGTAAATTAATAGAAGCATGTTTTGTATTGGTACAGAAAAATGTGTTACCAAAGAACAGTACTATGGATTTGCTGTTAGGTTTGAAAAGTCAAGCACTCTTGCTCTGTGGAATTGAAACATTGTGTGGCGAACTTCTGACCTAACTCCACACAGCAGTGTTCCATGAGCTGTTGCTATGGTAGCATGCAGAAGTCAAGTTGGGGGAAGGGTACTAGGCAGAAGTCAAGTTGGGGGCAGGGTACTTTTGGAAAAGGGTTGGTTTTCAACCAATAGAAATGTGTGATTACATTTGAAAAAAAGGGGGAAGCACTGAGATTTGAAACTTACATGTATATGTGTGGAAAAATAGAGGGAAAGTTTGCCATTATCTGGTTCTGCTGAGAGGAGAGAGGTGAACACAACAGAGATCCTGGCTCTGATAATCTGCTGTTTGAGTGCCACATTTCTTTCACAACTAACTAATTTTAAAGGTGAGGATAGAGTTTGAGAGGAGATGTATATGGTAAATTAAGAAATGAATAATAGAAATGGAAATTCTTTTTGTTGAAGTTGCGTTTATCATTTTCTGTTTTGGGAGAAATTTAAATGTGAGGAACATGTAAAATAATATGGACTATGTTTTCACAATAAATTAAGGTGTACTGGAAAAAAAAGAATAGTTTAAGGGTTTGAGGTTGGACTCAGTAATGCAAATACATTCAGCATCACTAAGGCTGGTTGCCCTTGCTGGAATGTAGGCAGCCACCCAGGTTACACATGGTGGTGGTCTGAAAAAGCAGTTTGGACATGTGCATTTAAGAAAATCAAAAAAGTGGTTTCATAATGTGTCAGTCTGTAAAAGTGATTTTCACTTGCCCAAAAAAAAAGAGCAGTAAGTGTGCTTTCAAATTGGCAAAGAAATTTCGTTTTGGGACTAATGTGAAAACATGACTCTGTGTGCAAAGAGGAATTATAGGCAGAGATTTATTGCGTTTTTTTCTGGTGATTTCACAGTTGCATTAGTAGGAAAAAGGGGGAGCGATTTTTTGGGGGAAGAAGCAGACTCTTAGCACACACCCATGTGCTTGCCATGTATAATCATGCACAGTATTTACAAGCGAGTGGGGTTTTCAGGTTTCAGTCTGTAATGCAAATACATTCAGCATCACTAAGGCTGGTTGCCCTTGCTGGAGTGTAGGCAGCCACCCAGGTTACACATGGTGGTAGTCTGAAAAAGAAGTTTGGACATGTGCATTTAAGAAAATCAAAAAAGTGGTTTCATAATGTGTCAGTCTGTAAAAGTGATTTTCACTTGCCAAAAAAAAAGGGCAGTAAGTGTGCTATCAAATTGGCAAAGAAATTTCGTTTTGGGACTAATGTGAAAACATGACTCTGTGCAAAGAGGAATTATAGGCAGAGATTTATTGCGTTTTTATTTGGTGATTTCACAGTTGCATTAGATGGAAAGGGGGAGCGATTTTTTGGGGGAAGAAGCAGACTCTTAGCACACACCCATGTGCTTGCCATGTATAATCATGCACAGTATTTACAAGCGAGTGGGGTTTTCAGGTTTCAGTCTGTAATGCAAATACATTCAGCATCACTAAGGCTGGTTGCCCTTGCTGGAGTGTAGGCAGCCACCCAGGTTACACATGGTGGTAGTCTGAAAAAGAAGTTTGGACATGTGCATTTAAGAAAATCAAAAAAGTGGTTTCATAATGTGTCAGTCTGTAAAAGTGATTTTCACTTGCCAAAAAAAAAGGGCAGTAAGTGTGCTATCAAATTGGCAAAGAAATTTTGTTTTGTGCCTAATGTGAAAACATGACTCTGTGTGCAAAGAGGAATTATAGGCAGAGATTTATTGCGTTTTGCTCTGGTGATTTCACAGTTGCATTAGATGGAAAGGGGGAGCGATTTTTGGGGGGAAGAAGCAGACTCTTAGCACACACCCATGTGCTTGCCATGTATAATCATGCACAGTATTTACAAGCGAGTGGGGTTTTCAGGTTTCAGTCTGTAATGCAAATACATTCAGCATCACTAAGGCTGGTTGCCCTTGCTGGAGTGTAGGCAGCCACCCAGGTTACACATGGTGGTGGTCTGAAAAAGCAGTTTGGACATGTGCATTTAAGAAAATCCAAAAAGTGGTTTCATAATGTGTCAGTCTGTAAAAGTGATTTTCACTTGCCAAAAAAAAAGAGCAGTAAGTGTGCTTTCAAATTGGCAAAGAAATTTCGTTTTGGGACTAATGTGAAAACATGACTCTGTGTGCAAAGAGGAATTATAGGCAGAGATTTATTGCGTTTTGCTCTGGTGATTTCACAGTTGCATTAGATGGAAAGGGGGAGCGATTTTTGGGGGGAAGAAGTAGACTCTTAGCACACACCCATGTGCTTGCCATGTATAATCATGCACAGTATTTACAAGCGAGTGGGGTTTTCAGGTTTCAGTCTGTAATGCAAATACATTCAGCATCACTAAGGCTGGTTGCCCTTGCTGGAGTGTAGGCAGCCACCCAGGTTACACATGGTGGTGGTCTGAAAAAGAAGTTTGGACATGTGCATTTAAGAAAATCAAAAAAGTGGTTTCATAATGTGTCAGTCTGTAAAAGTGATTTTCACTTGCCCAAAAAAAAAGAGCAGTAAGTGTGCTTTCAAATTGGCAAAGAAATTTCGTTTTGGGACTAATGTGAAAACATGACTCTGTGTGCAAAGAGGAATTATAGGCAGAGATTTATTGCGTTTTTTTCTGGTGATTTCACAGTTGCATTAGTAGGAAAAAGGGGGAGCGATTTTTTGGGGGAAGAAGCAGACTCTTAGCACACACCCATGTGCTTGCCATGTATAATCATGCACAGTATTTACAAGCGAGTGGGGTTTTCAGGTTTCAGTCTGTAATGCAAATACATTCAGCATCACTAAGGCTGGTTGCCCTTGCTGGAGTGTAGGCAGCCACCCAGGTTACACATGGTGGTGGTCTGAAAAAGAAGTTTGGGCATGTGCATTTAAGAAAATCAAAAAAGTGGTTTCATAATGTGTCAGTCTGTAAAAGTGATTTTCACTTGCCAAAAAAAAAAGAGCAGTAAGTGTGCATTCAAATTGGCAAAGAAATTTCGTTTTGGGACTAATGTGAAAACATGACTCTGTGTGCAAAGAGGAATTATAGGCAGAGATTTATTGCGTTTTTTTCTGGTGATTTCACAGTTGCATTAGATGGAAAGGGGGAGCGATTTTTTGGGGGAAGAAGCAGACTCTTAGCACACACCCATCTGCTTGCCATGTATAATCATGCACAGTATTTACAAGCGAGTGGGGTTTTCAGGTTTCAGTCTGTAATGCAAAAACATTCAGCATCACTAAGGCTGGTTGCCCTTGCTGGAGTGTAGCAGTCTGGACATGGGCTTTTTAAAAAATCTGAAAAGTGGTTTCATAATGTGTCAGTTTGTAAAAGTGATTTTCACTTGCCCAAAAAAAAGAGCAGTAAGTGTGCATTCAAATTGGCAAAGAAATTTCGTTTTGTGAGTATTGTGAAAAGAAATGTAGTAATATATTTAAATAAAATAAAGGAATTTTTTTTTTAGTTTTTTTCAGGTATTGCTGAAGAGCAGTGAACAAAATTTAAGATGCCTACAAAATCCAGAGTTCAAAAAACGCTAAAAAAAAACTATATTTGAAGACAACTAGAGGATCAAAGTTAGTAGAAGATGCTGATGTTGGGAGGAAGAAAAAATCTTCTGGTAAGCAAAAAAAAGATTTTCGAAGGAATATATTCAAAAAAAGGAAAAATGTACAAAATGTCTGTACAGGAAAGAAGGATTTCAAACAAAAAGGACAAGAAAAAATTGAGCATTTAGTTAATGCAAATATACCTTCTGCAACTAAAAAGTTAAACTTAAACAGAAAAACAGCGTTTAAAGAGATACGTAGAAAAATGTTTCAGAGAAGAGTTATGTCCAATTTGATAAAGGATGTGAAGAAATATAAGCAAAAGGCAAAGTTTTATAAGAGAAAAAAAGAAATTGAAGCCATTGCAGCAAAGGCATTAGAATTAAAAAGGAAACTATTCATATTAATTTTGAATAGGATGCGTACATTAGACAAAATGGTTAATGTACTGAAATCACATAGCAAAAGGAAAAGAGTAGTGAACAGAACAAACTTTTGTAAAGTGTTTTTAGGAAAGTGGATGCATAGTTCAAGTAGTGAACCTTTTTTTAATGAAGAGAGCTATTTTCAAAGTAATAGTTTGCTGCATGCAGTTGACACCAGAGGTCGTTCATACGAAGTAAAAAATGGTTGCATAATGGAGAAGGAGATAATGGTTCCAAGAGATGAGGTACAAGTGATGGCAGATGAGGCAATGGGGAGACGTCCTAAAGCCCCAGTGTACACTTGGAATTGTAGTAGTATTTGCACTGTGCGTCAGGAATCTATTGACAAATTTCGAGAGTTTCTAAGAGAATATAGTAAAAAAAGTATAAAACAGAAGATTAAGGTGCTTCAAAGTCTGGATCCATGCAGAGTGAGAGAGAATACTGGTTTGCAGGGTCATTCTCTGGCTTGTCTATCTAGAAAAGTGTGCAATAGTGTTTTCCATCATTTTAGGATGCTGGCTGTTCATCATACTGAAATGAGAAAGTTTGTGAGACGGTTGTATTTTGCCAAAAGTCCAGCAATAAAGTTAAATGAATTGAATAGGGCTCTGTTCCGAGGAACGGTATCAGATGTAGAGAAGGTTGTTGATGAAATTCAGTTTTGTTACTTTGGTCCTGAACAAAACAGTGCAGAGAAGGACACAGTAAATGAGGAAGAAGTGGAAGAGAATGTAGAACCCTCTGTAAGTAACACATTTAATGATCACATAACAAAATTTGCAATAGTCTCTAATGAAAGACCAAATTTTACTTGTATTTGTTGCCGCAGAACTCATTATAGAAAACAAACTAGGAATGTTGATCTCTACAGAAAGAGTGAAAATGAAGATAATTATAAGTGGAAGGATTTTGCCACATATATATTTCTAGAAAATTGTTTTGAATTGGGTGAAGATCAGCGTATTTGTAAATACTGTTACAACAAGTTAGAGGAAAATAGAATGCCGACCAGAGCTGTACATAATAATTTAGAATTGGATGCTATTCCTGCTGAACTTTCTGAATTAAATACATATGAGTCTATACTCATTCAATGTGTTCATCCGTTCCAGACCATAGTACGTATGGAGCCCAAAACTGGTAAATTACCTCCTTCAGATTTACTGAGAGGTTTAAAAGGTAGAGTGGTGTATTTGCCCTTGGATTTGAAAAAAAATATGGAAACTATTGATGCGGATACTTTGGAAACTGAACCATTAATTATTCTGGTTAATGGTGTACCTACAAAGAATAAGAAGATTTGGCAGGAGCTGGTAGATGTACGGAAAGTACAAAAAGCAAATTTGTATTTGAAAAGGAATAACAAATGGTATGAATCAATTTATATAGAAGAAGAAGAAGAAGAAGAAGATTTACAAGAAGACACAGAAACACCAACTGGACAAATTGAAAAAGTGGACAAGTCAAAGGAAGAAGAAATTTATGAACATTTTAGCATACATCCTCTTCATTCAAAAGAAGTTATGGGAGACAATATTGATCTCTTTCAGATGAAGAAAGCAAAAGGAACTCCCGTGAGTGTATGGGAGGAGAGCTTGGAAGCTCGATGTTTTCCCCAGCTGTTTCCTAAAGGAAAAGGAGGACGATACGATGAACGTCCAGAACAGATTCCAGCTTCTGAGTATCGGACTACAAGACTATATGCTGAAGATCCCAGATTTCGACAAAGTATTCCTTATTTGTTCCATCTTTTATTTGAAAGCGACTTGTCTGCACTGTCTTATGCAGTAAATCACATTTTAAAAAGTGGAGTACATTTACAAAATGTGTCTGCTAAGGATTTTATGGAGAAAGTGCAGCACCGAGATGATCATTTGGAAACACAACTGATCAATCTGATGGCTTGTCAGCGTGGGACAAATGAATATTGGTACCGACGCCATGGTGAACTAAAATGCATGTTACGGAATTTAGGAACACCAACATGGTTCCTTACCCTAAGCTGTGCCGAGTACGCTTGGGATGATTTACTGGATTTTCTACGAGAGGCCAATTCAAACATTAAAAACATCGAATACAAGACAGCAGGAGAACTGTGCTCATTGGATCCGGTTAATGTTTGCAGATATTTCAATCATAGATTTGAGGCTATGATGTCCTTCATCTGCAATAAAAAAAATCCACCTCTTGGAGAAGTAGTGGATTTCTTTTGGAGAAAAGAGTACCAGGCAAGAGGTGCTCCTCATATTCATATGCTGTTGTGGATCAAGGATGCCCCAAAGTTTGGAACAGATACTGATGAAGCAGTGTTATCTTACATTGAAGAATATGCAACATGTGCTATACCAAAAAGCACAGAAGAGAAAAAGTTAAAGGAGCAAGTTTTACGTTTCCAAAGTCATCGGTGTGGAAAATACTGTCGACGGAAATACAAGAGCAAAGAAAAATACTACACTAAATGTCGATTTGGATTTCCTAGACCTGTTCTTTCAAATGGAAGAGTAAACAGTTTTATGTCAGCTGTGAGACATACTATCACAAGAAAATCACCAAAGAATACCTACAACCTTAAAAGAAAAGAAGAATCAAAAAATATAAATGACTACAACCCAGTCATTTTATCCATGTGGAACGCTAACATGGATATACAGTATGTTGCTGACAATTCCATTGCTGTTGCTCGATATGTAACGTCTTACATTACGAAATCAGAAAAAACAGAATTGAAGGAAATGTGGGAAGAGATTTCTCACGAGAAGACTGTCAGTAAGAAGCTGTACAGTTTCAGTTTGAAGATGTTATCGCATCGAGAAATTGGATCCTACGAATGTTCAGATAGGTTATCTTCTGCAAGTCTCTACTCGAAGTCAAGAAGAAGAATTTGGGCAAGTTTAGGCCTTGCAGCAATGAGAAATCGGGTACTGAAATCTGTAGGAGAAATTGAATATTTGGCCGAGAATGACCCAGAAAGTACAGATATTTTGAAATCAAACATGTTGGACACTTATTATCCCAAGAGAAGTCATCATCTGGAGAACATGTGTCTCTATGAAGTGTTGCAGAACTACATTTATTCACGGAAAGCTGCAGAAGACATCAACAATGGAAAATATAAAGTCGTTGGTGAAGAAGGATGTTTGGTGAAGCAAACAAAAGGAAGTTTGATAAATCACCGGAAGCTGAGTTGTGACACTACTGACAAGAAGGAATTTTACTACTTGGCTCTTTTACAGTTGTTTAAACCATGGCGTACAGAGGATGAACTACTGGGAGAATTTCAAAGCTATGAAGATTCTTTTAATGCTTGCAAAGACAGCATACAATGCAGTACATTCTCAACTTATCTGCAAATGTTAAATGAAGAAATTGAACAGGAAACTACAATTGCAGCAGAAATAGCTAGAGACAGTTCTCAGGACAGCCAAAGTTCAGGAACACTCAGTCAAGATCCCCTAGGACAACCAATCGTTGAAAATGAAGCATCAATAGCCATGAATGAAGTGGAAACGGCTATGAATCAAGCTCAAGAAGAATTTATAGACTTAGAAAATTTGGAAAGACAACTGAATCAAGAGCAGCAACAAATTTATGAAGAGATCAAAAACAAAATTGATCACGGATTTCTACATGAAATAAAAGAGTGCTCATGCACATCATTTCATCCAATCAGGATGTATGTAAGCGGACTAGCTGGAACTGGAAAAAGTTTCCTAATAAAAGTCATCAGAAGCTACCTAAAGCAAAAAACGGATTCTACTTTGTCTTGTGTGGTTACTGCTCCAACTGGGTTAGCAGCATATAACATAAAAGGAATCACTTTACATCGTTTGCTAATGTTACCAGTGGAGCATGAGAACAAAATACAATTCAACAAGCTAACTGGAGAAGCATCCTTGGAAGTTTCAAGAGTATTGAAGAAGATGCAAGTTCTCATTATTGATGAGGTGAGCATGGTATCAAACTTAATGCTTGCCTTTGTGCATTTAAGAATGCAGCAAATTTTGAAGACAGACTATGACATGTTATTTGGTGGAAAACACGTCATAGTTTTTGGAGATCTTTTGCAACTTACTCCAGTTAAAGGACAACCAGTGTTTAGTACTGTCACACATGAAGACACAAAGAAGTCATTGGGAAGCATCGGAAATACAAATATTTGGTCCTTCTTTGAGTACAAGGAACTTACTACTAATATGAGGCAAGCAAGCGATGAAGAATATGGAAGTATTCTGAAGGATATCAGAATTGGACTACTCACAGAAGTTGGCAAAAAAGCATTACAGAGTCGGCTGCTACATAATTTATTTCCAAAGGAAGAAATAGTTGCAGAGAAGATATACAAGAACATTGCAGAAAACAAAAGTGTCATCTGCTTAATGCCAACTCTACGTGAATGCTCAATATTCAATGAGGAGCTTTTGAAATTGGAAAAGGAAGAGATCAGGAAATTGGAAGCAGTGGACAAAATTGAGGATGGAAGAATTACTGTCACAGTAACAGGCAAAATGAAAAATAAATTGGACTCACTAGAGAAGAACATCTCCAAAACAGCTGGATTAGAAAAAAATCTATATGTTTGCATGAACTGTAGAGTATTTTTAAGAAGAAATTTGGATGTTGAAAAAGGTTTAGTTAATGGAGCTATGGGAAGAGTTGTGGGTTTTATTAATTATCAGAAAAAAGAAGGAATTGAATGTTTAAAAATAAAATTTGATCAGATAGAAGAAGTTAAAGATATTTGTCGTTGTACAGTTCGTTTCATGCTTGTGAAAGACTTATATGTACGTAGGAAGCAGTTTCCGTTTTCTCTAGCATATGCTGTAACTATTCACAAGTCTCAAGGATTGACTGTAGATTGTGCATTTGTGAACATTGGTTCAACTGTGTTCAAAGAAGGTATGGCATATGTTGCTTTGTCACGAGTGAAAACATTATCAGGTTTATTCATGATAGACTTTGATGACTCAAAAGTTAGTGCTGATACAAACTGTGTAAAGGAGTATAATAGATTAAGAAGAAGCTATGCTCCTCATTTAGGTCAGTATCCTGTGTTAGAGAAACGTGTAGTTTCTCGTAAAAGAAAAAATGACAATATCTGTAATGAAGATGTAGAGAAGAGGAAAAAAAAGAGGAGTGATGTAATTGCAAGCAAAAAGAAAAAGGAAAATGAAGAACAGGTTGTAGGATGTCATTTTGAAAATAGCTCTGGTGTCAACTGCTACGCAAATGTAGTGCTGAATGTTGCATTTTATCTGGAAAGTTTGCAAGAGCAGATAATAGTAAATCAGGGAAAAAGATTCTGTTCAGAGCTGAGTCTCCTTTTTCAAAAGCTGAGTAAAGATAAAACTCAAATAGAAAGTGCTACTGAAATTAGAAAACTTTTAGATGTATGTTCAGGACGAACACAGTTTTCTCAAAATGTACAGCAAGACGTACAGGAATTTTTGATGTATTTTCTTCAGGTAGTGGAAGAAGAAGGAGTTCCCATTGACATTTTTTTTGGTCTCTCTTATAAATGGGAACATAGTTGTGATAATTGTTATAATATATGTGGTTCTAATGTTGATAATGAAAGGTTTATTTATTTGACATTGCCAGAAAGTAAAACAGTTACTTTTGCAAAATTAGTTAAAGATGCTAATCATAGCATGAAATGTGGTGAGTGTAAATCTGACATGTTTTCAACATTAATTTTAAAGGAATACGGACAGTATGTAATTTTAATGATGCAACGATGTAGAGCTGATGGTTCAAAATTGGATACTTTAATAAAGAAGTTTACAGGACAGCAATTATCAATTTCAGGAAAAACTTTTGTAACTGTTGCAATAATTTTCCATGATGGACCTACTGTTACTTCTGGACATTACACAGTTTATCTTAAATGTGAAAAAGGTTGGACACTGTGTAATGATTCCCAATTGATTTTCAAACAACGTTTGCCTTTTGATTTAGCAAATTCCTATCTAATCTTCCTGAAACCTAAATTTTAGACAGATTTGGCAAGATCTGGACAAAATAATTTTACCATTTTACTGCATTACCATTACAATTTTGTAGAAAAATGATTTTTTAAATTATCATTTGGCCTAATGGAAAGATAACCAATTGTAATGTGGACTTTTTTAATTTTTAATGAAACTTTGAAAAACCAATAATTTAGAGATAATCGGTAACATCTGCACAATTTAAATTTTGGAATGTTATTGGACTGCCATTGGAATTTTTTTCAAAAATGATTTAAAAAATTACTATTTGGCCATGCGGAAAAGTAACCAATTCTATTGTGGACTTAATAAATTATTCCAAAAATTTTCGTGAACCAAAATGTAACAGAGAATCAGTGAGATCTGGACAAATTAAACTTTAGAATTTTATTTGATTACTGTTGGAAATTTATTCCAAACAAAATTTTAAAATTACTATTTGCCCTAAAGGAAATGGAATCAGATGTATTGTGGAGTTATTTGAGATATAATATTGTGATTATACTTCTGAAACAAACATATCAGACGGTATTTTAAAGAAATAACTATTGGTATTAGATGATATTTTTTTAGAATATTATGCATTTCTATAATGTTAAGTTTAAGTAAAAAGAGATTCTGGGCTTTTTTATTACAATCTTTGTGATTGTTATTTTTTTTGCCCGCTGTAAAATGATGAATGCAATTGCTTTCACAATTTATAGTGAAATGCAATATATTCTGAAAACAGCAAAAATAAGGCAAAAATATTTTTGGGAAAAAAATTTAAATATGTGTACTGTATTATAAAATGTTTTAAAAATATTAATACTTTTTTCTTTTTTTTCAGATTCATATAGAAAATTTTTGAAAACTAGAACCATTTTTAAAGCTATTTTTAAAAAAAACAAATGAATAAATATTTTTTTGAGTGAGTATGGTAAGTCAATAATAATAATTGTAGTCTCTCAAGGACCTTGTAATGTGATAATTGATTTTTAGTGTTTTTAAAAAAAAAAAAAAAAAATTACGCGTACCGTACGCGTACGGTAAAAAAAAAAAAACAAAGTTTTTAAAAACATATATAAAAAATAGATGAAAGGTAAGGTTGGCTCTTAAAAGAGCCGTTGTGTTCATGCAGGGACAGAGGAAAGAAAGATTGGGAATATTAGACGGTACGACAAGTGTGCTGATCTATTTTACTGTTCACTAGGGAAACACTGGTCTCCCTATAAGTAATTAGATCGTGACAAGTGGCGCACCGTACTTCAACCCTCGCAAACCGAGGGTTAATTTCCAGAGGGCCAGCAAAAGGAGATGCTCCCCCCACAGATGAAGGGCTCACCTGACCTGCAGAAGAAGGAGTCAGCTCTGCAGATGATGGTCCAGGCTGAGCTGCTGTGGATGTACTTGCTTGTCTTTCTGAAGAGTTACCTCCAAAAAGATGACCATGTGTCCTTTTGTGTACATCCTTGCGGTGTCTCTTCATGGTGTGATTCCCAAATGAATACTTCCTGTCAGGATTACCTCTAGAAAGTACACGCTGACACAGCCTGCAAGTTACTAAGGGTGCATTCACCTTTTGCTGGCCTTCAGGAAAAGTAAAATAATCCCATACATAAGAGGGCTTTTGTTTCCTCGATCTCTGCCTCAAGACAGTGCTGCTAGTGCTAGCCTCACTCTCAGAAGAGCTCTGCTGTTCTGCCATCGTATCCCAAAGACAAACCAGCTCCTTCTCCTAAGGGATCACAAGCAGAAATGAGGGGAATGGGTGTGGTGTAGGAGAGTTCTAGAACTGAAAGTAGTTTCAACCAATCAAAAGTTGTGTTTCATGATCACATGACCTACCGTACGCTTACGGTACGCTTACGGTACGCTTACGGCAAAAGTGCGCATGCGCGTAAAAAAGACACGCGCTTGCGCGCATGCGCATAACAGACACTACCCGACACTTCCGCGTAACGTGCGCGTGTAGCGCACACGCGTACGCGTCCCACGCGGAGTACGCGCGGCTACGCAAATTGCGTAACTATACGCAAGCAGCGTGGATAAATTACGGACGTAGCGTAAACCGTACGCTTACCGTGAGCTTACGGTACGCGTACTAAAAAAATAGAAAAAAAGTACTGCAAATAAATTTTACATGTTTATTTTAAAAAAAATATTTAAAAAAAACATATTAAAGAATTTTAAAAATTTAACCATAGTCTTTATAAAAGGTAAGAAAAATACAATAAAAATATGTTAAAAAAAATAGAAGAAAAAAAAAACAATTAGCATTTAAAAAACCTTGCAAATTCACTGAAAAAACCATGGGTTTCACACACGTTATAGTTAGGACTTAGCATTTAAAAAACCATAGAAATTCAGTGAAAAAACCATAGGTTTCACACACGTTATAGTTAGGAATTAGCATTTAAAAAACCTTAGAAATTCAGTGAAAAAACCATAGGTTTCACACATGTTATAGTTAGCTGGACATTTTACTCGTAAAAAACCAATGAAATTCCCCCGTTATAGTTAGTTCAGCTAACTATAACTCGCGCGCCCGCAATGCACTGCTGATGACGTCACATATTACATCACTCATGACATGGTCAGTGACATCACTCATGACATCACTGATGACATCTCAAATGACATCACTGATGACCTCACTGATGACATCATCCTTGTGATAGAGTGGCAGACCTACTCTTCCCCTAATAAAACCTTTGATACACACAATCAAAAATAGAGACTAAAATTTACAAAACAATGGACATACCAATAACAGTTACAACAACCTCTTCAGTAATTCTAAGATCCACATACACATCCACTCATTCACCAACAGTCCAATACAGTCACTCATACATGTACTCACTTATCATATGTACTCATACACCTATACATCCTATTACACAACGCCACTCATCCATAGAGCTACTCACACACATAGTCACTCATGCCAATAAAGAATCAAACATCCATTTACTTGCATATACAGTTAAACACACACCACCACACTTACTTCTACGGAAACTTACACATACTTAGTCTTTTTAACAATCACTTTTAGAAACACATACTTATTCATACAGGAACTCTTTCAATCTCTCACTCTCACATATACTCACATATATAAACCAATAGTCACATATACTAGCTTTAAACATATGTAGTTACTCATAAAGACACTATTGAGACAGTCATTCACTCACTAACACACCCATACACACACTCATCCACCCATGCAGTCCTGCACACATGCTCTGTTCAACACATACAAACAGTGAGTCACTCATTCATGCACCTATGCACTACGTCATACCCCCCACCGAACCATGCAGACACTCATACTGATACTCAAAAAACCAACTAATAACCTATATAGACACCCATGTAGCTACTCTCCAACCCATGCAGCCACTTATACACAAAGTGAGAGACTGATACAGATATTTATATATTTAAACATTACTCACTAAGCCATGTATTCACTATGATACACTTAATCAGTCAGTTACACAATCAATTTTTCAAAAAGAAATCATCCATTTAGACAGTAATATACCCATTTATTCTTCCATCGACCTTGAGATATACATATATAAAACATATTTAATTTTCAGAAAAACACACATTCACTGGATGATGTCATCAGTGAGGTCATCAGTGATGTCATTTGAGATGTCATCAGTGATGTCATGAGTGATGTCACTGACCATGTCATGAGTGATGTAATATGTGACGTCATCAGCAGTGCATTGCGGGCGCGCGAGTTATAGTTAGCTGAACTAACTATAACGGGGGAATTTCATTGGTTTTTTACGAGTAAAATGTCCAGCTAACTATAACATGTGTGAAACCTATGGTTTTTTCACTGAATTTCTAAGGTTTTTTAAATGCTAATTCCTAACTATAACGTGTGTGAAACCTATGGTTTTTTCACTGATATATATATATATATATATATATATATATTTTTTTTTGTCCACCAAATTGCCCCAGCATTGAAAGGGCACTCAACAGCGCCCCTTACCAGAAGGTAGTTAGTGCCTCGCTGCAGCTCGCCTCAAATGCCAATTATTCTCCTCTTGCCGACGCGTTTCGAGGCTTACACGCCTCTTCTTCCTGGGCTTTAAAAACAGGCATTGACGATTCACTTCGTGCAGGTGTGCTTTTATTCACAATACGCCCTTAGTGGGTGCGGCAAAGTGCCGTCATCATTCTCAATGCATTATGGGATTTACAGTCCCTTCGGAGTGACATACATTATATCCTTGGTAGGTTCAATGTCCTGTTCCAAATTGAAAGCATTAGTCCTCCTTGGTAGGTTAGGCAGATTTGAGACGGGCTCTGTATGCATTAGGGACGCTGTGCCACATGGAGAAAAATCGTTTCCCTCCACAGCCTTTCACTTGTTTTGGAAATGGTGCTCCCTTCCACGGCGGGCCGCCGTGCAGAAATTTTGTCCACCAAATTGCCCCAGCATTGAAAGGGCACTCAACAGCGCCCCTTACCAGAAGGTAGTTAGTGCCTCGCTGCAGCTCGCCTCAAATGCCAATTATTCTCCTCTTGCCGACGCGTTTCGAGGCTTACATGCCTCTTCTTCCTGGGCTTTAAAAACAGGCATTGACGATTCACTTCGTGCAGGTGTGCTTTTATTCACAATACGCCCTTAGTGGGTGCGGCAAAGTGCCGTCATCATTCTCAATGCATTATGGGATTTACAGTCCCTTCGGAGTGACATACATTATATCCTTGGTAGGTTCAATGTCCTGATCCAAATTGAAAGCATTAGTCCTCCTTGGTAGGTTAGGCAGATTTGAGACGGGCTCTGTATGCATTAGGGACGCTGTGCCACATGGAGAAAAATCGTTTCCCTCCACAGCCTTTCACTTGTTTTGGAAATGGTGCTCCCTTCCACGGCGGGCCGCCGTGCAGAAATTTTGTCCACCAAATTGCCCCAGCATTGAAAGGGCACTCAACAGCGCCGCTTACCAGAAGGTAGTTAGTGCCTCGCTGCAGCTCGCCTCAAATGCCAATTATTCTCCTCTTGCCGACGCGTTTCGAGGCTTACACGCCTCTTCTTCCTGGGCTTTAAAAACAGGCATTGACGATTCACTTCGTGCAGGTGTGCTTTTATTCACAATACGCCCTTAGTGGGTGCGGCAAAGTGCCGTCATCATTTTCAATGCATTATGGGATTTACAGTCCCTTCGGAGTGACATACATTATATCCTTGGTAGGTTCAATGTCCTGTTCCAAATTGAAAGCATTAGTCCTCCTTGGTAGGTTAGGCAGATTTGAGACGGGCTCTGTATGCATTAGGGACGCTGTGCCACATGGAGAAAAATCGTTTCCCTCCACAGTCTTTCACTTGTTTTGGAAATGGTGCTCCCTTCCACGGCGGGCCGCCGTGCAGAAATTTTGTCCACCAAATTGCCCCAGCATTGAAAGGGCACTCAACAGCGCCCCTTACCAGAAGGTAGTTAGTCCCTCGCTGCAGCTCGCCTCAAATGCCAATTATTCTCCTCTTGCCGACGCGTTTCGAGGCTTACACGCCTCTTCTTCCTGGGCTTTAAAAACAGGCATTGACGATTCACTTCGTGCAGGTGTGCTTTTATTCACAATACGCCCTTAGTGGGTGCAGCAAAGTGCCGTCATCATTCTCAATGCATTATGGGATTTACAGTCCCTTCGGAGTGACATACATTATATCCTTGGTAGGTTCAATGTCCTGTTCCAAATTGAAAGCATTAGTCCTCCTTGGTAGGTTAGGCAGATTTGAGACGGGCTCTGTATGCATTAGGGACGCTGTGCCACATGGAGAAAAATCGTTTCCCTCCACAGCCTTTCACTTGTTTTGGAAATGGTGCTCCCTTCCACGGCGGGCCGCCGTGCAGAAATTTTGTCCACCAAATTGCCCCAGCATTGAAAGGGCACTCAACAGCGCCCCTTACCAGAAGGTAGTTAGTGTGAATAAAAGCACACCTGCACGAAGTGAATCGTCAATGCCTGTTTTTAAAGCCCAGGAAGAAGAGGCGTGTAAGCCTCGAAACGCGTCGGCAAGAGGAGAATAATTGGCATTTGAGGCGAGCTGCAGCGAGGCACTAACTACCTTCTGGTAAGGGGCGCTGGTGAGTGCCCTTTCAATGCTGGGGCAATTTGGTGGACAAAAATATATATATATATATATATATATATATTATTTTTTTCATTTGTCACACCATCTCAGAGAAAATGTACTGTCTGAGAAATTGTGAAGCAGGCACCGATTTACCTGGGTGCATTACTCTCACTTGTCTCGGATACAGGCAAGACAGACAATGTCACAAATAACGGGGTCTCCCCTCTCCTTGTGTTAATGCATAGTAAAATAGGGAAGCCAAGGGTATACCCTTGTCATATACTTCTCACTCCTCTTTGGTGTATAAAAAGGTGAACAGATCTATCCAGAGCATACACCACTGGTCAAAGATGCCACTTGGGGTAGACATGCTCTTTGTGATCCCCTACCCAATGTCTGCTCAGCATATCTGCTCTGGTATCTCTAGACCCTGCAAGATGACTGGCTACCATGAAGATGTTCTGGTGGTCCAGCCACTTTGACAGGAGTAGGTTGCGTGGCAGGGACCCAGGGCTCCAGTATGAAATGCTTATTACAATAAAAAATGGCAGTATGTTGTCCATGTATAACTGCACTAGTCCCCCTTGCCTGAAGTTCCAAAAGGTTGATGTGGAATGGACTCACCATTTGAGACAAGAGGTCGCTGATCCCCCACCTCCCCCAAAAAACCCTCCCATCAAGTAGTGATGCATCTGTCGCAATCCTTTAGTCTGTGTGGAAAATGAAGAGTGACCTGCTGCAGGCCAGGTTGGTGTTTATCTGCCCACCACAGATCATGAGCTGTCTCTGATAAGATCTGGATGGAGCCAGAAAGGCTGCTTTGATGCCGGGCCTAACTGAAACCTGAGGTTCTACTGCAGGGCAGCATATGCCACATGGCATTCAGAACGAGCAAGATGCACAAGACTAAGAGTCTAAGAAGCCTCAGAGCTATCCTTACCACAACCCAGGAATTAGCCTGAATCATCTGGCTCATAACCTGAATGTCCAAGACTCACTGTAGCAGTCAAAAGTCTGTGAAATGCACCATGACTAGGCTAGCCACAATGAAAATAATCCTCTGCTTCGAGCCCAGATTGGACTTTGGCTCGTTGATGGAAAACGCCAAAGGTGCTATGACTATGGCCATAGTCAGGAGATGGTCTATGACAGATTGTGGTAAGTTCTTCTTGAGCAGCCAGTCATTGAGGTACAGGAACACAGCTATCCCAATCTCCATGAACCGCAGATAACGCATGCGGGACTGCAGCATAGGTATAATTAAAATACATGCCCTCAAACTCCAGAGACACTATCCAGTTACCTGGGTCCAGTGCAGGCAGAATCTGAGACAGTATGAACATTTTAAATCTGTCTTTCTGCAGTAAGGCATTCAGTGGGTGGAGGTCCAGCATGGGCCTGAGACCTATTTCGGTTCAATGAAGCAGTGAAAATAGCACCCTGCTCTTCACTTTAAAGCTGGCACTCTTGGCCAGCATTAGGTTGACCTGCAACAAGAAGACGGAATGGTCAACTGACAGTCGCTCTGACAACAGGGTGGGGAGGAAATAAAAGGCAGGGAGCAGAGGTTCTGAAGAATATGCAAAACCATCTGTCCGATAGGACTCTTCTCCAGCCAGGGAGGAAATGTTGTACACCGCCACCTACCAGCTGAGTTTGCGACTGTACAGTTAAGATAAGGTGGTTTTCTGACTGACTTGCAAAGTCTAGCTTGCCATGTTCCATACAACATGGGGCTGCACGCCCAGAAGGCACACTGCATTCTAGGATCTTAAGACTAAACTAGCCATAGAAAACATTCTCTTTCTGAAGGCATCAATAAGTTTTCACTCTCTATCCAGAGGATTGGTCGGAACGGCATTCCCAATGACTTTAGTTGTTGAACCCTAAACACCAGTATTTTAGGCGAAGGATACCTTTTCAGAAGATCGTGATCACCGGAGGCCGGTCTATGGTGCCTGGCCAAGGGTCGACTGATTGGAGGCCCTGTGCACAGCTTGGACCAAGTGGCCATGAGAGTATCTGCAGGATCATTGATGGCCTAGGGAACTTGGTGTGCCGTGACCAATTGCGGGAAAGGGTCTGAGTCAGAAGGCGCTTGTGGGGTGTCATCTTTAGTTTCACAACCTAGCACCTTCTCTCTTGATTTCAAGTGGTGGAATGCGGTATGATCCTACTTGGCTTCCTTGTGCTTCTGACATGTTGTTAACTTATTGGTAGAGTTCGAGCGGGACCAGTACTCAAACGGGATTGTGAGCAGTCCCGATATTTAGAGTGGAAGTTATTTTTCAACTGGGACCTCTTCTTACGTTCAGCTATGTAGAGGTTGCTGCTCCTAGATTGCCTTCAGGTGGATGAGGGCACATTAGTCGCAGCACTTCGAATTATGACTGGCTTTGTCAGTGTGACACCACATTAGTAAAACAGCCATATGTCATAGCGTAATATTGCAATTCCAATTAAACTAATACAGTTTTAATAGTCATAGGCGTTCATTAAAATGGTTAAACATTACACTGTCAGTATCAATGTTGCCAATAAAGTATTTAAATACAAAACATGTGCTCCATTCATGTGGAGTGGACATCTCATGGCCACCGATTTAAGCTACTATGGGTTTCTCCTCAACTCCTGCACGACCTCCTAAAACAGGGTCACCGCCCCAAAATTGGTACACCTAGAGTGCACCCAGCAGCAGTCTACCAGGTAAAGTAATCTGCAGGTTGGCTTTCTGACAGCGACAGTCCCTGAGTGAAGTGGCAAATGAACATTGTCCCCTTCCTTGTGGTTATGCAACTGCAAGCTCATCCACCTCCTACACCACAAGCTGAGGCCCACCTCTACCAGCAAAAACCAATGCCTGGCAAGCCAGGACTTCTCAAGGAGCCTCTGGGCCGCACCCAAAGGCTGATAAACCTAAAGTGAACACGGCAGGATTCTTCCAATGGAAAGTCCTCTGCAGCCTGTCCTTTCGAAAGCTCAGAGCGACAATCCCTAGCAGACGTAGTTTCCTTCCCTTAGACTGATGCTGCAGGTCCCCTTAATCTGCCGTTGGCAACATCTTGCCATCGCGATGGGTCACAGTGGGCTCATTCACCTCCTGCATACCCTCCGTCTACAGGTCCTCAGCCCCTTTTCCATAGGGTCTGACCCCACAGGACCTATCTGTCTGGACACCAGAGAGGAAACTGCCACAGCTGCCACCTGAGGAACTAGGCAACAGTCTCCAATTCAAATCAAATCAAATTTATTGGTTCAGCTTTACATAAAAGCCATACAAAAAAATATACAATACAGAATGCAGATAAACCCCAGGCTTGTGGAATCACTGATTAATTTCCCTGATAATACAAGAGGTTATAAGTAAAAGAACACTGCTGGGCTCAGAACATAGATATGTTAAAACAGGGATGCGAATCTCACACAGGGAGATATGGACATAAGAAATACTATTAAGTGCTTTCATCAGTGTAATACGTGGTATAAAGACTAAATAACAAGCCAATAAAAAATAAATTGAAAGTCATTATAACCACATCAAGTCAGGTTTAAAAAACAGGAGTGAAGGGCCTTGGGAAACTAAAAGCACAAAAAACAATAAAATGCAACCGTACATAAGAAACAGCTGGGGAAGGAGCACCAGATTATACAGTTTGCAAAGTAAAGTGCAGGATAGAATTGCCAAAGTAAAACTTAAGGCTGTTAGCCTTATAGGCTTGAAAGTGCAACTCCCGCAAAAAGTACAACTAAGCAAAAACAGGGTTATTTAAAAAGATCTTATGAATCCGTGCAACAGATGAAATAAAATGCTGAGTGCCGCTGCCAGCATTATATGGGTGTAAGGTTACTACTAATAAGCTCTTCCTAAGAGTAACATGAATGAAGATGGAGACTAGGTAATAGGCTGATAAAAAGTCAATAAAAAGAAGAAAATCTCTTTGGAGCCTAGTAAGACAGCTTAGGTGGGCAGCAGCCAGAGTAGAATAAAATAGGATAAGAAAGTATTTCTTTTTGTGCAACTTGCAAGCTAGAGTGCAACATTCGATTTCTGGCATAAAGAGTTAACTGGCTATTACTATTGTTTGTACGTAAAAAGTGCAATCGTGCAAAAACGAAAATAGTTGGTAGGTCTTACGTATCTGTGCAACAAATTAAGTAAAATAGAACATACAATTGCTGCAAGACATTCCCATCCAGTACAGATAGAATTTAAGTCAATAGCAGCAGTTTATAAACATTAATTCAAACGTCTGACTAGTGCTCCAGATAGTGAAAAAAAGTATATGGGCGCCATGATCACTCTCTTAAGAAGTAGGGTTCTCCATTGCCTGTGTTGTAACCGGTCGTCTTCTTTTCCAGACAATGTATATATATGAGACTACGGTCTGGTAGATCTGCGGATGGACAACTCTATAGCACAATAGGAGAGCATCCTTACAACTCCTCGTATTATATTTTAAAAACAAGGGACAAAGGTAAGTTCTATGAGAGGCTAGAGAGTATCGCAGGGTAACAAAAAGTGCTTCAAAGTTTCTGGGCCACCGAGGGAGCAGCCACATGTCCCATCTCTGCTGCCATAGCCCTTAGACCAGGACTTAGCATCAGAGTGGACCAGCAATGTGCCTAGCCTGTAGCTGAGACAGAGAGCCCTTTTTTGGGATGGAAAAATCAAGTCAATGTAAAGTTCCCATCCAGGTTAGGCCTTTAGGACCAGATATTTACTGAACAAAGCACTGCTTGTATCTTCAAACGTTTGTCACATAAAATCCCAGTATATCCTTTTTACCAGTGGTAGTGTGGGTAATTGTCTCTAGGATGACATTCTTTCTATTTATTTATTTTTTATAGAGTTTTATATCTCGCAAACTCGACCCGAATGGTATCATAGCGCTTTACATGAGCACCAGTTACGTTACAGACGGACACATTCATTTTGGGTAGGCATGGGGAGATTGAAGTGATTTGCCCAGAATAACAGGATGTTGATCATCTCTGCTGAGACTAGGACCCAGTTCCCCATCTTCGAGGTCGAAGCTCTAGCCATTATGCTACACCCTCTCCTCCACTGTACTCGGCCCTCTCCTACCCTACCCTGACTGCCCAGGGTCCAAAACTTACTCATCCACCCCCTCTCAAATCTCCTCAGGGTCAGTAACTAACCAACCGAGGAAGTAGGGAACCCACAAGAATCCTCTACCTCCTCATAGGCTACCACTGTACCTTCTTCCTCGGGAATTATCCCCTTACTGAGTCAACTACTACCATAAGCCACCCTTGGCCTCTTCTCCTTAACAGACAGCCTATGGGGACCTCGGAAACCACAACTTTGTTCTTGTTCCCCCTACTGTGGGAACATTTCTCAGGGACCACTCCACACGGCTGCCTGGCATCTCTACGGGTACCACTAACTTCTGGATACTCTCCTGTCTGAGCCTTTCAGTGATGTTTGCATGCTCCAAGTACGGCAATATCTCTGCAAAAGTAATGATTTCAGGTGGGCTTCCTCAAATGAAATCTGCTTTGCCCAAGGTAACATTTTTCTGGCGTCATTAATGCTGCATCCTTTTTATGGGGATCAAATGCCACCCAATCAACATCCGGCAAACTGTCACACATGCCCTGTTCACTAGCAAGCTGGACTACATGAACTCCCTCTATGCCAGGATGAACAAAAAACTCCCACGAAGGCTGCAAATTATTCAGAAATTAACAGCCAGATTCACTCTCAACCTCCAGTGCTACACTCACATCACACCACACCTGAAGGAGCTCCACTGGCTCCCCATTCACAAACAAGTGCAATTCAAACTCCTCACCCACACTTTCAAGGCACTACATCTCACTGACCTTGCATGCCTCAACAATCGCATCTGCTTTCACAAAACCTTCCAGATACCTAAACTTGTCCGGATTTCTACTAGGGCACATCCACGCATACGGAAAACCAGATTGGAAGTCAAGCCTTCTCTTACATTGTTCCTAAAGCGCGGAATCACTTGCTGCTACACATAAGAGTCCCCTCCTCACTCCTTGAATTCCGCAAGCAGCTGAAGACCTGGCTTTTTCAATAGTGCCACTAGGCCCTAGGTGTGGCTAGACTAACACCTGCTCAGTTCCAGGATACCCTCCCAGGTGACAGTGCGCTCTACAAATCTGCATACCTTAACATACCAGAAAGACCTAGAGGCTGGAACATAGTCAGTCCCATAGGACCTTTCCTAGGGGCAAGTGGGGTGGTAAAGGGTCAGCCATACAGGCCTATCGCCCATTTACACACACAAAAGCATAGCAATTCAGCAGTTATAGTTCGAGTTATCTCAAGAGACTACAACTCGTGCTCTAAGGTAACTATAACTCGCACCCTCGTCATGCACTGCTAATTACCCCACATATTACATCACTGACGACATCTACTTTGAAATAATTAATAATATCACTGCAACATTTGCAGTAAAATTATTGATGAGAAAACTGGTAATGGCTGGGGCGCCAGACATGAACTGAAGTCAGCGACTGCAATTCATGACTATTTCTACGCCAGAAACACTGAGCCATGTCAGAAGGTTTTTGACTCGTGGGCAGATTCTATGGGCCTACAAGGACCTTGTTGGGTGGAAAAGTCCAGTTTGCAGAATGGAGAAGCTGGGGGTGTATGGTATCTGTAGCTAAATAGAGGCATGGGTTCAGAGAACCAGCTTATTTGAAGCTGGTTTATGGTATGGTGAACAGAAGGAGTCTGTAAGTCGCTGGCCCTCCTGACCGATGTGATGGCCACCATGAACACTGTATTGCTCTTTAGAGGTTTTAGAGGGCAGCGACACATAGGTTCAAAAAGGGACCACATCAAATAGGTTCAAACTAAACTAAGATCCTATTGGGACATAATAAACGGTTTGGGTGGAAACGTGCAGGAGGCCTTTCAGAAAACGGGTCACAAGAGGTGACTTAAACAGGGATGGTTGGTCTGGCAACTGCAAAAGACTAGGATGCCCGAAAGATACCCCTTAACTGTGCCCAAGTAAGGTTAAAGAAAAAACAAAACACTTCGAACATGGGTGCACAAAGTGGGTCAATGCGTTGCTCAGCGCACCAGGGCACAAATTTGCCCCAAGAGCAGACATATACTGTTTATGTTGATGGACGCCTGGCTGCCAAGATGACTTCACAGATTTCTGGAGGAAGATCAAAAACCTTTGACTGTTGCCACTCAATCTCCATGAAAAAATGTGGAGAGTGCACAGGTTCGAGTTCAAGACCCTGTCCTGTTGCTGCGATCCTCCCGAGGGAGCAGCCTGATCGGAGGACTGATGCTCATGCTCAAGATGCTAAAGACACACAATTGATGGACAGAATGCAGAACAAATCAAAACATTCACCCCCAGTCAAGAAATCTGGGTTAAATCCATCATTCTTTTGCTCACCATGCCACCCCAGTTTAGACCTGGCCACATGCAAATCAATCTTGACACTGTGCCTCATGGGAACAGTCCAGCCCGAACTGCCAAGCCAGGTCTTCCCTGGACCGGAAACAAGCATCCTAGGACCGGTTTCAGGGTTTCACCCCTCTATAGCCAGGATAGCTTGATTCCAGTGGCAAAGAGAGCCCAGGATCCACGTCTGGGCATACCTGGCGCACTTAGAGCGAGAAAGCAAAAGACACACAATTGATGGACGGGGTCCCGGGCTCACTGTGCCACTGGAATCAAGCTATCCTGGCTGAAGAGGAGTGAAACCCCGAAACTGGTCCCAGGATGCTTGTTTCCGGTCCAGGGAGGACCTGGCTTAGCAGTTTGGGCTGGACAGTTCCCATGAGGCACAGGGTCAAGTGTGATTTGCATATGGCCAGGTCTAAACTGGGGTGGAATGGTGAGCAAAAGAATGATGGATTTAACCCAGATCTCTTGACTGGGGGTGAATGTTATGATTTGTTCTGCATTCCGTCCATCAATTGTGTGTCTTTTGCTTCCTCGCCCTAAGTGCGCCGGGTATGCACAGACGTGGGTCCCGGGCTTACTGTGCCACTGGAATCAAGCTATCCTGGCTGAAGAGGGGTGAATCCCCGAAACTGGTCCTAGGATGCTTGTTTCCGGTCCAGGGAGGACCTGGCTTGACAGCTTGGGCTGGACTGTTCCCATGAGGCACAGGGTCAAGACGGATTTGCATATGGCCAGGTCTAAACTGGGGTGGCATGGTGAGCAAAAGAATGATGGATTTATCCCAGATCTCTTGACTGGGGGTGAATGTTATGATTTGTTCTGCATTCCGTCCATCAATTGTATGTCTTTTGCATGCTCAAGATGCTGGAATATCATCCTCTCCTTACCCAATCCAGAGTCACCAGTAAGACTAGGACCCTGTCGGTCCTGATCATTTTCCGAACTCAGATGAGGACAGGTATCGGTGGGAAGGTGAATATGAGTCTCATACTCCCATCTAGTCAAAATGCATCTCTAAGCGAGAGATGCTTTTTAAACTCCAGCACGCACAAGTGTTGACATTGCGTGTCCTCAGCAGTGGCAAATTAATCTAGTCAAGGTTCTCCAATGTCTTGAAAAAGAACTTGAGCCACCTCTGGGTGCAGACGCCCTTTGTGATCTGTGAAGCATCGATAGCCGAGTTAGTCTGTCCTGGCATTCATAGATCCCGCCAGTTGCTGCATGACAAGGAAAACACCTAGATGTTCCAGCCGTGTGCAAAGGTGCAGAGCCTCCTGACACAGGCTCTAGGACCCCAATCTGCCCTGTTTGCTGCTCTACCACATGGAGGTAATGTTGTCCATGAACACCTGGACCAGCTTCCCTTTGATTGAGGGCAGCAAAGTTTTCAATGCTAAGCGAATTACCCTAAGCTCCAGAAGATTGATTTGGAGCTGAGACTCTGCCGGAAAACAGAGGACTCTGATCTTCACCTCCCACAGATGGCTACCCCAGCCCAGAAGCGATGCATGGATCACTACTCACTTTCAGCTCAGGCTGGGGAAGGGAGAGGGGTCTGAACCAAACACAGTCTGTTAGTCACCACTGTAGGTATTTTTCAGTCTCCTTAGAAATCTGGACCAGGTCAGAGAGATCGACTCGGTGCTGCGCCCCCTGGAAATTCAGATCCTACTGTAGAGCCCAAAAATTACATTGAGCATGTTTCACCAGCAGGATGCAAGAGGTCATCAGACCCAGCAGTCCTCCCAAAATCCAAGACTGAGGTTGAAATATCGGGATCATAGCCCGAATGTCCTGGATTCTCTGCTTTGGAGGATGGGCATAGTATGGCACCATGTCCCGAATGGCTCTGATGGAAAGGAGCATCTGAGAAGGAGTCAGGTGTGATTTTGGCATGTTGTTAGTGAACCCAAGCTAATGCAGGAGGTCCGCTGTAGTCTGAATGTGGGTAATGACTGTGGCGAGTCCGCCTTCAGCAGCCCGTCATCGAGGTAGGGAAAGACTGCCACCATTGACATCCGTAGCAACCACCATCACCTTTGTGACCACCCGAGGGGCACTGGTGAGATCAAAGGGGAGCACAGTGAACTGAAAATTCTCCATCCCACCATGAACAGCAGGTAGCGCTGATTGGCTTGCAGGACAGGAATATGAAAATAGGTCCTGCAGGTCCAAAGCAACCATTTAGTCTCAAGGGTCTAATGCAAACAGGATCTGAGCAAGTATTAGCATTTTTGATTTTTCCTTCCTGAGGAAGGCATTAAAAGCACGCAGATATAGATACTGCGGAGGCATCCGTTCTTCTTTGGCACTATAAATTAGTGAGAATAGCAACCACAACCTACTTCCAACACTGGCACCCCCTCGATGGCTCCTTTGGCTACAAGATCCTGCACTTCCTGGCACAACAAGGAGAGGCTGTCCTCCATCAGCTGATCTCTGGACGGTGGCAGGATTTCTAGGAGTGGAAGGGTGCAAACCTGCAGGACAATTTGCAGCACCCTCCTGTCCAAAATTATAGCTTGTCATTGGGACAGGTGGTGCCTGAACTAGCCTCCAACAGGGTGGCCGTGTTGTTGCAAGGGCATACTAAAGGAGTTTGGATGCTGCAGCTGCCAGAGAGTGGCACATTGGGCAAATCTCCGGTCCTTGGTACTCAGAGGATTTGTGGGAGCTGCTGCCATGAAAAGGCTGGGAAGTCTGTTGACTGTAGTGGCTCTGTTAGAAACCACACAGCTGGTAGACCTAACCATAGCCACTGAAGTAGCGAAAGGAAGAATATGGCTGGTGTGGGATCATGATAAGTTTCAATGACTGGGTGGTGGCTTTACTCTCCTTGAGGCAACTCAGGTGCTGAATCAGCTTTGTCACTGAACAGGGGAGTGCCATTGAAGGGCATGTCAAAAGGGAGTCTGGACATTCCCTGAAAAGCCAGCTGACCTCAGCAAGGCATGGCGCCTGAGTGCCACCAATGAAGCAATGGCCACCTCTGAGACCACAGGTAGCATTTGAGCAACTGACTTTCACACAGTGTGGCTATATTGTCCCAAGAGGCATGCAGCATTCACCAACTGCAGTGCTAGGCAGGCAGAAGAGAAAATCTTCTACCCCAAGGTATCCAACCTCTTGGACTTCCTGTCCAGTGGGATGGTAGGGAACGTGCCAGGATTCACTCTGGATCTTGAATCCTGCACCACCTGGCATAGAGACCAGGCCAGAGTCTGGTGAAGTGTTCATGCCACAGGCATTCGCCAGCCTCTCATACCAGTTTCTGTTACCTGATTGGGCCAAAGAGACTTCATGGGGATCCTAAGATTTAACCCAGACAGTCACTGGGGTCCAGTTGATGCCAGTGTTGACGTTGAAGGATGCTGTTCCAGTTCCATGTTGGGGTTGGGAATGACTATGGGCACCGAACCGTAGAGAAGCAGGAATAGACCATGGGGCCGAACCCTGCCTAAGTTAGTGGACTCATGACCGGAGTCGGTTTGGATCCGGGAACTGATCCAGAGGGCCCCACCGGCTCGGAGGGCAAACCCACTGGCGGAGGTCCAGTCGGGGCACATTCCAGTCACATGGGGCCCGAAGGCACTTCAGAGGGGTCAGACTAACCAAATGTGAGGTGCATAGCCATATAAATCTTTTTGAGTTGGCTGTGGGTTGCTCCAACTACAAGAAACTCAGGGAGACATGGAGTGAACCCAGGCTCAGGCTTTGCGGGAGGGGAGCAGAAGCAGGGCTATAACTTGTGGCATTGTTCAAAAACCTCGTCCGATGACTTGGACCAGCAAAGTGAGATCGAAGAGTGATTCGACTTCTTACACTACTTGCACTTACCAGACAACAACTTCGGCCGGGGCGACGAACAACAAGAAGGACAGTGACAGCAGTCCTGGGTCTTTTCACGCGACCAGGACCTGGAGCGATGTGGAGTCTTCTGATGTTGGGTCACCAGGAGCTTCATCTCCCACACCTAAATCACTTTTGAATTCATGGTGTGGTTGTCAGGGCAGCTCCTGGGGTCGTGGTCTAGCTTTAGGCACCACAGACAAACCAGATAGGTGTCTGTAACAGACAGTTGCCTGTGACAAGCCTCAAATCGTCTAAATGCTACTGGCTTCTCAGAGGACATCCCTAGCATACTGGGAGCAGGATGCTCATAAACACAGACAAAAATGTTGAAAAAGTGGTCAACAATTGACCAGGGTAGCTCTTACAGATCCATACTGTTGGTGCGGAAAGAAAGGAACTGAAGTCAGCGCGCTGGGGTGAAGCCTATGTATAGACACTTCATGTTTAGACGCCACAGAGCCATTCAGTGCCACTCACTGGCACGCAGGGGTACTGCTCAAGACTTTCCGGATCCAGTCTGATGCTTGGGGAATATTGTAAGGTGAGAAATCCGCAGCTAGAAGAAACTAGAGAGTCACAACCCCTGAACCTCACTGACTACTACGCAACTGAAGCCATTATAGATGGGCTTGAGAACACCAAAGCACAACAGACAAGTGTAAGCCAGTGGGTCTGTGCAGCAACTAGACTGTGTGTGTGCGAGAGAGAGAGAGAGAGAGAGAGAGAGAGAGAGAGATACCAAAGCTGATGAACATCCCTCTTGGCCAATGCCTAAAACCAGTTAAACCACAGTAGCCTATGGATGAAAATAGCTGTAAAAAAACCTCTGTAAGTATATGCATGTGTATGTTGTTTGTGCACTTTATCCGTGTTCAATATATTTTGCTATGTTACACCAGCAGTACTTTGCCCACCCACCAGTAAATTTTCACAGCTGGCAGAATTAACTTGACGGAGGGAAATTGAGAGCAATTTTTATCAGAGTACAGTTTTTAGGTCGAGCATAGAGTCAGCGTGTAAGCGCTGCTCTGGGAGACTTGTAGTGGAGTATGGAATAAAAGCCCCTCCCACTCTCCGCCCCTATTTGTCATTGGCTTGTGTCATTTTCCTTTGTTTAAATGCTGGCTTCTGATTCAGTAATAGGCTTGTTAGCCCCTTCTTAGTACCGCTTTGTCTTCATTTGTAACCTCCCATGGCGATTGTCCCCTTTACTTCGGTTGTTACACGGTACATGTTATTTAGTCTTGTAAGCACTATTTTCTTTATTTCGTGTCTCCTACTTCAGGCACGACGACGTGCTTTGCTTACATTCAGCGCGGGACAATTGCAGCCACTTGTTTGCAATGCAATGCGAGACCTATTGCATTGCTATTTTTTTTTTGTAGGAGCAGAAATGGGAGCGAGCGCGCCTGAGGCACGTAGGTAACGCTTCTCCGAATGTTTATGTTTCAAGTGTGAATGGCAGCATTGAGCCAGCTCAGCTGCTTATTTTAAACCCAGTGGCTTCAGTTGAAAGAACTGTCACCGGGTTCCAGAATCCGAGAAGGCGTCACTGGCCATGGCTTAGTTTGGTTGCCTGTCTGTCTCTGCACGCGAGTGCCAGGCCTGAGGCAGAGCCGGGGACCTTGTCCCACGCCTGGACCAACTTACTTTGCAGATTGGAGATAGCCGGTGGTGGTGCCGCCCAGGGATGAGCACTTTCCTTCCTACCTGACTTCCCGCAAAGGGGCACATGCTCCTTGAAGCGGAGTCTTACCCAGGCTCTCGGGGGTCTGATGAGATCCTCATCTCCGTGGGTAGATGCATGCTGCAGACATTGGACAGGTTCCAGTTGTGAAGAGTTGAAGATGGGGGAACTACCAGCAGACGTTGGGGCGTCGTTCGGACCCTACTGTCTATGATAACTGGACAGCGAGGAAGATCGCGGATTGGGCAGAGTTCGGAGGTCTTGCTTTTGCTCTCGGGCAAAGTCTTCCATTTGTTTCACTAAAACATGTTGTAATACAAACATTTGTGAGATAGTTCCTTGTTTGAAGTGGCGTGGGGGGAGGACATCCGCATGTCCGAAAGGGAAAGCAACGTAGGGGCTGAAGACTGCAAGGACAAGTGTGCACCCCAGCACAGCATGGATGGTAAGGAGGAGGACGAGCACTGTAACACGTCCATTGTGCCAAGGGGTAAGCTCCATTCCACAAACTGCGTCTAAAACCTTTGTCTCTAGTCGTAGTTTTGATAAGTAGGATGTAACCTGCCCTGCTCGCCTAGCGCAACATGATAAAAACGTTGATCGCTTACACCCATACCAGTTTTTGGCATCTGACTAGGACAGACTGCCTGTGTAGGGGCATATTGTATGCAGTGACGTATGCTTTGCTCTCAGGTACCCAGGGACCTTGATATTACTGAACACGATTGCGTGGAAGGATGGCTTACCACAGCTGATCTCTCACTCCGTTTTTTGTAACACGGAGAGCAAGTGAGGGAAGGTGGACAGAGGACGGCCCAGTCCATTCTGGAGAGAGGGGGATAGAGTTATCAGAGCAGTGGGGGTTCCATTGTATCTACGTACTTTCCTGCCTAAGTCTTGCACCTACCCCTTAAAACCTTGCTTGATGTTACATTAAAAATGTAAGGTCTGCAAGCCACAGAAAGACTTCAGAGCATACCGTAGTGACTGTCTTTCTGTGCCTGCAATATTTTATTTAAAGTAGTTTAATATATGACTTTTCTGACAGAAATAACTTGGTGTCCATTTAGTGAATGAGGAGTCTTGTAACTGGGACCGTTTTTTGCCTTTAAATCAGTAGGGCGTGTGTATTTGATGTACTAAGGCATCTTAAATCTGCCTATGTCTGCAGGGTGTTTGTTTATGGCATTGACTATGTGCTTTCTTTTCACGGAATAACTTGGTTAACCTAAAGAGCACAAGAGGCCGTGCTCAGTCTCAGGTTTCAATAATGTTTAGGAGTTTTGCTAGAACACAGTAAATCATTTAAGTATCTGGCGTTCCCACTGGTAGTATAATATAAAACTGTATGTGTTTTTTCTAGACTTGACCTCCCATACCCCACACCTATACATAAACGTTTGTCCAAATCGTAGCCCGTTGCATTTAAGGTGAAGAGTGCTTCTCTCCCCGCCTCCCCAGTATATGATGTTGTCCTTTTGGTACAGTGGTATTTTTTTTCACTCAGCAGTCCCAGCTCCCTCAACCTGGAATGAACAGGTGAGAGCCCTAAAATCCCGATACACGCAATCCAAGTGGTCTATCATAAAGAGATCACTCTGCTGGTGCCTTTGAACTGATATCCGGCGTGACATCGTTTTACACCATGAAAGACATCACTAGTAAGTCTGGGTGGTGAACTTCCCTCCGCTCGCGCAGTTTGCAGAGTTTTCCGCACTCTGCATTACGCGGAGCTCGCAGAGTATTTATCCTCGCTTGCGTTCGTCAACGTCAAGTTGGCAAGCGAGGAAAATCCACCTCCTGTTGAGATTTTTCCTCATTCGTGATCGTCAACATCAAGTTGGCTAGCGCGAGCATGGCAAATCAACCTCTCAGCGAGATTTCTCAACACGGGGGGAGGGGGCAGATTTCTCATTGCGAGTGGTCACATAAGCTCGCGACCGCTCGCGTTGAGAAACTGTCCGTTCGCGTTGAGAAAGCGGCCACTCAAGTAAAAATCTACTCGATCGGCAGAAAGGAAGCAGCACCCGCTTGCGCTGTGCATTGTGTTGTACGCGATGATTGCACAGTGCGGACAGGCATCTGATACTGAAAATCACTGCAAACAGCATTTATTTAACACACTCCGCCGCTTGCGGAGCTCTGCGTAGAACGGCGGGGTTCGCGGAACTCCTTGAACTCCGCCAAAATGATTACAGGCAGGTCAAGTACACTGATATGGAGTTTAAGGGCATCGTTCCCCACAAGTAACATCACTTGCTGTGTCTACGAGCTAATATCCAGTGTTACAACATCTTACAACGTTAGAGATATGACAGGTTCCGTAGAATAGTGATCTAGGTGGGGCTGAAAACTCTCTCAAGCTGGCGTGGACATCAGTTTGTGGGTCCGCTGAATGTGTTGCCTGATGCTGTACGTTTGCCAGTCGAGAGTCGTATGATTATGCCTGTACAGCTATGGGAATTGTTCCCTGTCAGAGGGTTAAATAATGGACTGGAAAAGCAGAGTATTTTTTTTAGGGATTGAAAGTGGTGCACAATTCATGGAAATAATGTCCGAATGTAGCCGGGAAACACTCAGAAAAATTCCTTCCTGACCCCCCCATCCCCCACCACGCAAGCCTAACTGATTTGTGCACAGACTTAGAAAATTCATCTAAATTTCCAAATCAGTCTTATGGATGTCAAGACCCTGACCTATCTCTGGGTTTCATTTCAAGGCACTGTACATGTTTGATCCCAGGTGCTCCTATAGAACTGGACAAAATTACTAAAACTGCTGTGATAATTACCTTTTGGCAAGGCTTCACCACCCTATTTCATCATTTGGAGATCAAAATAAAGTATAACATGCAGTCATTTTAAAAGGTGTGGTTTTGCACATATTTAGGTTGAGCATACCAGGCAGTGCAGCTGTCTGGTTTCAAATAACCTACTGTGGACTTACTGAGAGCTAACCTGGAGGCAGAACAAGCCAATTGCTTACCACTGTTTGGTTTTGTCACACTCATTTGTTTACTCCTTATCTAATGTCTTTCTGTGTTGCAGCTTGTCAATCTTGTGTTTGTCCCTCCTCTCGAAAATAGCCTCTTTATTATCTCTCTAATGGGCTGCCTTTATACCTTTCAGTGCTGACTTTCAGCACGCAAATTTTATTTTAATGTGAGCTCTCCGTGTTAATGCATGTGCTTTCTAGCAGTCGCTCCTGTGTGCTTCTCTTCACCAGTCTGTGCTCCATATTGCTCTTTGTTGCCCATATGCTTCTTTACACTGGACTCCATGTTACTTTTGGTTGCCCGCGTGCTTTCTCCCCCAGCCCTTCTACTGTTCAAGGGTAGCTAAGACTCCTATGATAGAGAAGGAAAAGTTATTTTCCTCTAATTCTAATTCTTCATTCGCGGTCTCCCTGAATCCATAAACCTCCTGCCTGCCTCCATATTGCCAAAAAGCACAAAAGGAGATGCTTATCGATCCTAACCTGTATTGCATCAATGGAAGGCTAGAAGCATCTGGAATTCTTAATGGTGTAGTGTAAGTTTGACTTGCTATGTATTTGTTTTCTTATATCCCGTATAAAGTACCCATTTTTTATCCATTTCTCAATCTAAAACCCATGAGAAACCTTCATGTTTTAACCCAAACCTGCCAATACCTGATGGGTTTATTTTTCAAAAAGAAAAAAGGAACGTAAAATGTTTTGTAATGTATCGGAAAAAGTGTCTGGAATCCGCACATGCACAGAAGAAATAATATTCAGTTTCTTTAAAAAAAAATTATTATGTTTTACATTAAAGCACAAGTTACTACTTGTGTAACGATATATCTGTAAGAGACATTAGTTAGTGATAGATTCCTTACCTTAGAATATCCCCTGGATCCGGAAAGTTTTGGTAGCAGTACCCCTGCGCGTCGGTAGGTGGTGCGACTCCGCGTCTGTCGCTGGCGTCGTAAGCGCCCAGATGACGTCACAGAGACTACTTAGGCACCACCCATGCGCGCTGACGTCAGTTCTGTACACGACTTTCCGTGCCAGGAACGCAGAGCCATGCAAGAAATTGACCACTGGTGCAAAGAAACTAGGGTCCTGAAAGGGAAAGGGATGACCTAGAATCAGTTTGCAGAACGGGGAGGATGGGTGGGGCGGTAAGGAATCTATCACTAACTAATGTCTCTTATAGATATATCGTTACACAAGTAGTAACTTGTGCATCTGAAAGAGACACGTTAGTGGTAGATTCCTTACCTTAGAATAGATACCCCAGCAATACCAACCCCGTGGTGGGTCTGCGAATAGATTACACCAGAAAGTCACGGAGAACAGAACTGCCAAAGAAGCTGTCCCTCCGGACCCGACTGTCAAGGCAGTAATGCTTGGTAAATGTGTGCAGCGAGGCCCACGTAGCTGCCTGACAAATGTCCTGCAAGGGGATGCCGCGTCCCAAGGCAGTAGTGGCTGCCGTCGCCCTGGTAGAATGGGCACGCAGCCCCACAGGAGGCTCCTTCTTAGCCAACGAGTAACAGGCCTTGATGCAGAGAACGACCCACCGAGAGATGGTCCGCTTGTGCACAGCCCGACCTTTTTTGGCGCCCACGTAGCCAACACAGAGCTGGTCATCCACCCAGAACTGTTGTGTGCGCTGCAGGTAGAACGAGAGCGCACGTTTTGGGTCCAGACGGTGGAGCCTCTCTTCCTCTGTCGAAGGATGCGGAGGCGGAAAGAAGGTGGGCAAAGTGATGGTCTGCCCGATGTTGCAAGGCGTGACAGCCTTTGGCAAAAAAAGAAAGACGGGTCCTTAAAACCACCTTGTCCGGATGAACAGAAAGGAAGGGAGGTTTGGAAGAAAGAGTCTGGAGCTCATTCACTCTTCTGGCAGAGGTGATAGCTACCAGGAAAGCTGTCTTGAGAGTGAGAAGAAGCAATGGACAGGTATGAAGGGGCACGAAGGGAGCGCTCATCAGATATGTCAAGACAAGATTTAAATCCCATTGAGGCATTATGAACGGCACGGGAGGAAACGTGTGCGTAATGCCTTTTAGGAAACGGTTAACAATCGGGGACTTTAAAAGAGAAGGCTGATCAGGAAGCCGTAAAAAGGCGGAGATGGCCGAAATAATCTTTGATAGTGCCCAGAGCAGAGGGACAGAAAGGGGATCCACAGCCCTAGCTGTGCACCATGCCACAAACTTGTTCCACCTGCAGGTGTATACCGTTTTAGTGGAGGGACGCCTGGATCCCAAGATGACATCACAGACTTCGGGAGGGAGATCAAAAGCTGTCAAGTGTCGCCGCTCAATCTCCACGCATGGAGGTGGATGGTGGACAGGTTCGGGTGGAGGACCGTCCCCGCTGCTCCGACAGAAGATCCTCCCGAAGAGGCAGACGGATCGAGGGATCGATCGCCATGCGGAGTAGCTCGGGATACCAGTATCTTCGTGCCCAATCCGGAGCCACAAGGATGACTTGGGCCCGGTCGCGCCGAATCTTCTTCAGCACTCTGGGCAGATGTGGTATAGGTGGAAAGGCGTACAACAGACCGCAACTCCACTCGCGACGAAAAGCGTCGCCGAGCGAGTGCCGCCTTGGAAATTCCAACACGCAGAACTGATAACAGTGCGCGTTCTCTTCGGTGGCGAATAGATCTAACCAAGGCTCTCCCCACTGCAGAAAGAGACCTTGCGCCACGTCCGAGTGCAGACGCCATTCGTGATCCATCAAGCACCGGCAGCTGAGTTTATCTGCCCTGGCGTTCAGGGAACCTGTCAGGTGTTGAACCACCAAGGTGATGCCTTGATGTTCTAGCCATGTCCAGTGGCTCTGAGCCTCCTGACATAGGATCCAGGACCCCACCCCGCCCTGTTTGTTGCAATACCACATGGCGGTAGTGTTGTCTGTGAACACCTGCACCACACTTCCCCGGACAGAGGGAAGGAATGTCTTCAGTGCAAGTAGGATCGCCCGAAGCTCCAAAAGGTTGATATGGAGTCAGGACTCCGCCGGAGACCAGAGGCCTCTGATCTCCGCCTCTCCCATGTGGCCACCCCCTCCCAGGAGGGACGCATCCATCACCACTGAGTGCTCAGGTTGGGGAAGGGAGAGGGATCTGCAATTGACCCAATCGCGATTCATGAGCCACCACTGCAATTGTCGTGCAGTGCCCTCTGAGATCTGGACATGATCGGACAGGTTGCCATAATGCCGCACCCACTGGAACTTCAGGTCCCACTGCAGAGCCCGCATATGCCATCTGGCATGTGGCACCAGCAGGATGCAGGAGGCCAGCAGGCCCAGGAGCCGGAGGGTCAACCTGACTGAAACCCGGGATAGAGGCTGAAAAATCGGAATCATAGCCTGAATATCCCGGACTCGCTGCTCGGGAGGATAAACCCGAAACAGCGTCGAATCCAGACCGCTCCGATGAAGGAGAGCTTCTGAGAGGAACTCAGGTGCGACTTCGGCATGTTGATGGAGAACCACAGCAAATGCAGGAGGTCGGCTGTAGTCTGAAGGTGGTTGACCACTGCCTGGGGCGAGTCCGCCTTCAGCAACCAGTCGTCGAGGTAAGGGAAGATTGACACCCCTGACCTGCGCAAGTGAGCCGCGACCACCGCCATCACCTTCGTGAACACCTGAGGGGCGCTGGTAAGGCCGAAGGGCAGCACGGCAAACTGAAAATGCTCCTGGCCTACCGTGAACCCCAGGAAACGCCGGTGAGCCGGCAAGACGGGGATGTGAAAATATGCGTCTTGCAAGTCCAACCCTACCATCCAGTCTCCAGGGTCGAGGGCAGCCAAGACCTAAGCCAGAGTCAGCATTTTGAACTTCTCCTTCCGGAGGAAGCGGTTGACGTTGTGGAGATCCAAGATGGGACGCAGACCCCGTTTGTCCTTCTTGGGGACCAGAAAGTAGTGGGAATAACAACCACTCCCTACTTCCGGACCAGGAACGCACTCGATGGCCCCCTTGGCCAAGAGGGACGTAACTTCCTGCTGGAGAGTTGCCAAGTGTTCCCCCGACATGCGGTGGTACCGAGGAGGCATGGCTGGAGGGGTGGACTGAAAGGGAAGGGAGTAACCCTTGCGGATGATTCGCAACACCCACTGCCCCGATGTGATAGCGTGCCAGTGGGGGAGGTGATGGCGGATCCTGCCACCCACTGGTGTGAGGTGCTCCACAAAGCTCGGATTAGGAAGGTTTGGAGGTAGAAGCAGCGGGGGCGGAGGTGGACTGACCCCCATGCTGATTCCCAGACCTGCCCCTGCGGAAGCCGCGTCGGCGCTGAGGCTGGTTCTGCACAGGCTTGCTGAAGGAACGTGCCTGGACGACTCTGCCGTTGCCACAAAAGGAACAAAACCCAGGAGTGGCTGGGCTTTTCATGGAAAGACCCAAGGACTTGGCCGTAGCCCGCGAGTCCTTAAAACGCTCCAGTGCACTCTCTGCCTTATCGCCAAACAGGCGAGTGCCATCAAAGGGCATGTCCATAAGTGAGCTTTGGACATCTGTCGAGAACCCGGTAGATCGCAACCAGGGGTGGCGACGAAGCGCCACAGTCGTAGAAATCGCTCTACCCAGTGAGTCTGCGGTGTCCAAACTACACCGAATGGTGAAATTAGCCGCATCCTTACCCTCGGCAACAGTTTGGGACAGCACAGCTTGGGTCTCTTCAGGACACTGAGGCAACATCTGTGCAACAGTATCCCACACCTCGTGGGAATAGCGGCCCAAAAGGCATGCGGTGTTCACCGACCACAGCCCCAAGCTGGCCGAAGAGAACAACCGCTTACCGAACTGCTCCTGCTTCTTAGAGTCCTTTTCCGGCGAAGCCGTGGGAAAGGTACTCTGTGTCGTCGAGGTTTGGATGACCAGGCTCTCAGGCGTAGGGTGAGTGGTCAGGAAAGCGGAGTCACCAGACGCCGGGCGATGACGCCTGGCGACATTCTTATCCACAAGGACCCTGTGGCTGGCCGCGACCAAGTGCCCAGCAAGACGTCAGTGAGGGCGTTGTTAAATGGTAGCAGGGGCTCCGACGAAGTGCACGCCGTCTGGAGCACTTCAGTGAGGAGATTAGTTTTGAGGGCCACCGTAGGGAGATCAAGGTTGAGGACCTTAGCTGCCCGACGGAGTACCATCGTGTAGGAGGCGCCCTCCTCCATGGTAGGCAGGGGAGAGGCAAACCCCGGGTCAGAGGAGATGTCGAGGTCGCCAGCATCCTCCAAGTTGTCCGCCCAGTCCCGCTCGGAGTCACACTGACGGGCAAGAGGGTCTGAGGACCCCTGCCTGTCATCCTCCGCCTCTGCCGCAGGTGGTATAGACCGCGACGGCAGCGCAAGAGCCGGAGAAGGAACAAACGGCGTCAGAAACAGGGCCAAGAACGGCGCTGGCCGGGGCCGAGTCGGCGCCGTGTCCCAATGCGGATCCCAGGTAGGAACAAAATTGTCCTGGAACCTGGGCAAAGGCGGGACAAATGGCACCCACTGCGACGCACGGGCGGAGTCGATGGGTGGTGCTGGGACCGGAGCCGGCAGCGATGGAACTTGTGGCGCCAGGCCGGAGCCAACGGCGCAGGATCCTGTGGCGGCTTAGCTGGATCCGGAGGCGGCGGTCCACCAAGATCCTGACACGGAATCGCGGGGCCTGAGGGCGCGCCGGTGGGAGCCCGAGGCCTAAAAAGGCGGTCCATGGTAGCAAGAAATTCTTGCACCTGTGCAGGAGTCGCCGACGGACCCAAGTAAGGTGGGTAGGCTGCGGGACTCTCGAGCTCCGAAGGATCTTCGCCCCCTCGTCCACATCCGGGGACCGACGGGGGGACGTCGGAGAGCAAACACGCTTCTTCGACTTCTTTTTGTGTCGTCTCTTACCCAAATCCGAGGGTGAAGACTTGGAGCTGGAGGAGCGACGACTGTGACCCCGCGAGTGTTCCCTGGAATGGCCCCGGGAACGGCATTGGGACGAGCGCCGGACCTTCCTCAAGGCCTTCGGGGCCATGGCCTGACAGGACCGGGAGTCGTGGTCGGTCTCCAGGCAGTAGAGGCAGACATCGTGGGGGTCCGCCACCGACATATTGCGACGGCAAGCCCCACAAGACTTAAATCCAGGCATCCCTACGTGCACCAAGGAAACCAAAATTGTACAGGAGACAAAAGTCTCAAAAAGGGTAGTCAAAAAGTGACTAAGGTACGTGCTCTAACCAGATCTGCGCTTTCCGGCGCGGAAAAAGAAAGAACTGACGTCAGCGCGCATGGGTGGCGGCTAAGTAGTCTCCGTGACGTCATCTCGGCGCTTACGACGCCAGCGACAGACGCGGAGTCGCACAACGCCACCTACCGACTAGCAGGGGTACTGCTAGCAAAACTTTTCGGATCCAGTCTGACGCCTGGGGATATTGTAAGGTAAGGAATTTATCACTAACGTGTCTCTTTCAGATATTCTTTTTAATCACACATCAAAACAGATCAGTAATCCAATTTCACGAATATTACATAGCCTGTAGAACTTCTATACATGGTACTAAGGGCAATGCTTTAACATAATATTTATAATCCCTGAGGTAACCCTTTTCTTTGTTTTTTCCATTCAACCTCACAGCATTTGACTTGTTCATTTGTATACCTGAATTTGTCCTTTAATAGTCACTTTTTCCTCTCTTAAACTATAATAATTTCCACCTGCCCCATATCTTCTTAAATGTTTGCAAGAAACCCCTTCTCTAAAGACCAACTTTTCAGCTCCTGTACCTACTTGCAACTTCCTCTGTGGAGGTAATTTCTGGGAGCCCTACTACATGCAATGTTTTTCTACCTGCAAAAAGACACAGTACACAAAATACAAGTTTACTTCTTGGCAGGTCTACCTCAGTGGGGATGCATAATATTACAAAATGGAGTACTGGCGGAATTCCATATTCCCAAGTTACTTAGAATTTACCTCCATCATTCCTGTAATTTGTTACCTTCCCAAACAGTTTTTCCCACTTTATACAGGTAGGTACATTTTATATGACTGTTAATAATATGCCCTATTTGAAGTTTTCAGCTGAATCAGTCTCAGTCTTTTTATTAGCCACCTCTCTCAGGTGCATTAACGCAGCCTCCCGATCAGTATCTTATATTTCACAGAGATCTTCCCACCTTTTTTAGGCCGAGCCAGGGCAGAGCAAGTGCTGCTCTGCGACGCATGCTATATTGAGGTATGGCATAGAAGCTCCGCCCCATCTTTTCAATTGGTACTTGTTACTGTCCTTTCAAAATTGTTGCTTTTCATTCATAAATAGGCTTAGTAGTCCCTCCTTGTTACCGCCTTGTCTGCATTTGTAACCTCCCATAACGACTGGACTTTTAACTTGTGTTGTTACACAGTTTGCTGTATCTAGTCAGTGAGCACTGTTTTCTTTAATGATCTTCCCCATTCCACCCGCGAACTCGCAGCACGCCGTCACTTTTAATACTGTTATTAGTCATGTATTTTTTCCTTTCCAGCGCGGTCCGCTTTAACAATAGCAGCAGCGCTTATTTAATTTACGGCGCGGTCTGCTTTCACTTTAGCGGCTGCGCTTATTTATTTAATTTACAGTGCGGGCCGCTTTCACTTTAGCGGCCGCGATTATTTATTTAATTTACAGCACGACTGCTCTCACTTTAGCGGCCGCACTACAAAAGCTTTATTTTTTTTTACACTTTGTGTAAAAGCGCCCCCCTAGCTCTTTCACTTAAATGTTGGCCGCGCCCCTTTCTTTAGATGCTGCTAAAAGTGTAACCTGAAGAACAAGTTACTTACCTTCGGTAACGCTTTTTCTGGTGGATACAGTATCTGCCTGTGGATTCCTCACCTTGTGAATATCCCCTGCGCCAGCATTCCACTGAACTTTTTTTCCCCAGCTATCTACACCGACGTGGACGACGTCATAATGCATCGGCCCCGCTCGCGACTCCGTATGACGTCACCGGAGCCATAAGAGAGCCACGTCGGCGTGATGACGTCAGTTCCACCCATTTTTTCCGTGCCCCCGAGGCGCACAGGTGGACCAACGACAGATTCAAAGTATACACAGTATACAATATACCATCAAATATACATAGAACATATACAAAAGGAAAGCTAAATAAAACAAGCATTTCCTATCAATGTACCAGAAAGTATAACAACATCTCAAACAAGACAACTTTTAAGGCATACAAAGGTGGACAACGGGGAGGCGGGTGGGCCAGTGAGGAATCCACAGGCAGATACTGTATCCACCAGAAAAAGCGTTACCGAAGGCAAGTAACTTGTTCTTCTGATGGATACATCTGCCAGTGGATTTCTCACCTTGTGAATAGATTCCCACAGCAGTCCCCACTACCGGAGGAGGGTGTCCACCTTCCTATACCAAAAAATCTTGCAAGACAGAGCGCGCAAAGTGGCCTTCCCTCCTCATCTCAGAGTCCAAGCAATAATGCTTTGCGAAAGTATGGAGGGAGGCCCAGGTCGCGGCTTTACAAAAATCTGCCACAGGAACACCCCTGGCCAAAGCAGATGTAGATGATTTAGCTCTAGTTGAATGAGCCCCAATACCCTCAGGAGGAATCTTACCAGCCAGGGCATAGCAGATCTTGATGGCAAGGATGATCCATCTCGATAAAGTGCGCTTGTGCACCGCTCTTCCTTTAGAATGTCCAACATAACCCACGAAGAGCTGATCGTCCAGACTAAAGTCTTTCGTTCTATCCAAGTAAAAGCTGACAGCTCTCTTTGGGTCCAGGCGATGAAGTCTTTCCTCCTCTTTGGAGGGATGAGGAGGTGGATAAAAAACAGGGAGAGTAATAGACTGCCCCCAAATGAAACGGAGTAACTACTTTAGGCAAGAAAGCAGCCCTGGTCCTGAGAACCATCCTTTCAGCATGTAATGTTAAAAAAGGGGGTTTAGAACTAAGAGCTTGAAGCTCACTCACCCTCCTTGTCGAGGTTATGGCTACAAGAAAGACCGTCTTAAAGGACAACAGCCTCAAAGGACAACTATGAAGAGGCTCAAACGGAGACCCCATCAGAAAAGTTAAGACAAGATTAAGGTCCCACTGTGGCATTACAAAAGGAGTAGGTGAAAACCTGTTTGTAAGGCCTTTGATAAACCTTAGTACAATCGGAGATTTAAATAATGACGGTTGATCAGGAAGACATAGAAAAGCCGATAAGGTCGATAGATAGCCCTTGACCGTGGCCACAGCTCAGCCCTGCTGAGCCAAGGAAAGAGCAAACTGAAGCACATCAGAAAGGTGGGCTTTTAAAGAGTCAATGGATCTCTCTCCAAACCACTTAACAAACTTAGACCACCTATATGAGTAAATGGACTTGGTGGAGTGTCGCCTGGCCGATAAAATAACGTCCACCACATCAGGCGGGAGAGAGAAACAACTCAGGTTGCCCCGTTCAATCTCCAGGCATGAAGGTGTAAGCTCTGGAGGTGGGGGTGTAGAACCTGCCCCTCCGACTGCGAGAGGAGGTCTGCCCTCAGAGGGAGACGGAGCGGAGGGCACGAGGAGAGGTGGAGAAGATCTGTATACCACACCCTTCTTGGCCAATCCGGGGCGAACAATATAACTTGGGCCCGGTCTTGGCGAATCTTCCTCAGAACCCGAGGAATCAAGGGTATGGGAGGAAACGCATAAAGGAGTTGCGAGCCCCAACTCAACTGAAACACGTCCCCCAACGCTCCCCGCATCGGATACTGGAGACTGCAAAATGACGGGCAGTGCGCCTTCTTGCGGGTGGCGAATAGGTCCACCCGAGGTGTCCCCCACGTCCGAAAGACGTGATGAACCACCTCCGGATGGAGCCTCCACTCGTGGTCGGCGGAGAACTGCCGACTGAGATTGTCTGCACGCACGTTCAGAACTCCGGCCAGATGATTTGCCATCAGACAAATCTGATGGTCCTTAGCCCAGGACCATAGACGAAGGGCCTCTCTGCAGAGACAATGCAATCCCACCCCTCCCTGCTTGTTGACATACCCCATCGCGGTAGTGTTGTCCGTCAGGACTTGAACAGACTGACCGCGAAGGGAAGGGAGGAAGGCCTTGAGTGCCAAACGAATCGCCCGCAATTCCAGAAGGTTGATGTGAAGCAACCTTTCCTCTGGAGACCAAAGACCCTTGATCTCCAGATCCCCCAGATGAGCTCCCCACCCTAAGGTGGAGGCATCCGTTATCACTGTGGCCACCGATGGAGGTAGATGGAAGGGCTTTCCTTGAGACAGATTGCCCCCCACGCTCCACCAAGATAGATAGCTGCAGCTTCTCTGGAGATCCTGATCGACTCCCTGAGATCTCCATTGTGCTGATACCACTGCCTGCGGAGGCACCACTGGAGTGCCCTCATGTGCCAGCGTGCATGGTTGACCAACAGAATGCAGGAAGCGAACAGATCGAGCAGACGAAGGACCTTCAGAACTGGAACAACCGCTCCATTGTGGAATAAAGGCCCCATCTCCTGAATGTCGAGAATTCTTTGAGGTGGAGGAAATGCTCGACACACAGTAGTGTCCAGTACCGCCCCTATGAACAGGTTGCGTTGAGAGGGCACCAGGTGAGATTTGGGCACATTGATCGAAAAACCCAAGTCGAATAACAGCTGAGATGTTACCTGCAGATGATGCTGCACCATCTCTGGGGACTCTGCCTTCAGAAGCCAGTCGTCCAGGTAGGGGAAAACCGGAATCCCCGACCTCCTGAGATGAGCAGCCACCACCGCCATCACCTTCGTGAAGACTCGAGGTGCGGTAGTAAGACCAAACGGGAGGACCGCAAACTGGTAGTGCTGCGACCCAACCGTAAAACGGAGATACTTCCTGTGCGACTTCAGGATTGGGACATGGAAGTACGCGTCCTGCAAGTCGATCGACACCATCCAGTCTCCTTGCTGCAACGCTTGAAGAACCTGCGCAAGGGTCAGCATCTTGAATTTCTCCTGTTTCAGGTAAAAGGTCAAGACTCTGAGGTCCAGTATCGGACGCAATCTGCCGTCCTTCTTGGGAATCAGGAAATACCGGGAGTAGCTTCCCTGACCCCTTTCCTGCTCTGGAACCACCTCTATCACACCCTTTTGAAGCAAAGCTAGCACCTCCTTCTGCAGAAGAAGTAGATTGTCTTCTGAGCAGTAACCCTGGCAAGGAGGGTAAGGGGGAGGAAACTCCCGAAAGGGAAGGGCGTACCCAGTCTCCACGAGGTTTAAAACCCAAAGGTCGGTTGTAACAGATTTCCAACCTCGCAGAAAGTGTAACACCCGACCCCCCACAGGTCTTACATGATCTAGGATGGGGGATCTAGGACTGCTTCCCTGAAGCTTCATTGGGAGCAGAGAGGCAGAAGATGAATATGGGTTGCGGCCAGAACCTCTCCGTCCTCTTTGTCTTCCTCTATAGGACCTATAGAGGGGATTCTGCAGCTGCTGTTGCTGCTGCTGCTGAGGCTGCCGGAAGGAGCGAAATGAAGATCTCCCAAAGCCTCTGAACGTCCTAAGACCAAATCCTTTAGCAGGAGCTTGCAAACCTAAAGATTTCGCCGTCACCCTGCACTCTTTAAATCTCTGCAAGGCGGAATCAGCCTTTTCACCAAAAGGTTTCTGTCCGTCAAAGGGCAAATCCACCAAGGTGGCCTGAACATCCGTAGAGAAGCCAGATGAACGAAGCCATGCTTGCCTCCTAGTGGCTATAGATTACCCCATTATCCTTGCCACAGAATCAGCCGTATCAAGCCCCGACTGAATTACCTGCCTTGCAGCAGCCTGAGTGTCAGTGACCACTTCCATAAAAGACGCCTTATCACCTTCTGGCAACTTAGGGGCTAAAGATTTCATTGAGTCCATAAGAGCATGAACGTAGCGCCCTAGTAAGCAGGTGGCATTAGTGGATTTAAGCGCCATGCTCCCTGAAGAAAAGGTCTTTTTAGCCGCCTGATCCGCCTTCTTAAGACTCCCTATCCGCAGGAGTCTGAGGAAAAGCTCCTGCAGCATGCTTCGAGCAGGATGCCTGTACCACCAGACTTTCTGGAGAAGGGTGGGTAGAAAGAAAACCTGGATCTCCAGGAGCCACCCTATATCTTCTTGCCACCTGTCTGGAGCCTGCCGGCGAAGAGAGTGGCTTACGCCAGACGTCCATAACTGGCTCCAAAATAGCCTCATTAAAAGGCAACAAAGGCTCGCTGGTCGAGGTAGGCGAATGTAGCACCTCCGTCAGAAGGTTAGGTTTATACTCAGCAGAGGGCAACTGCAAGTCCAGCAACTCTGCGGCCTTCTTTATTGCAAGATGGTAAGGAGCCAGTTCCTGCGGTGGAGAGGATCTAGTGGAAGAATGCTCCCACTCCGGAGTTTTATCGAGACTGCTAGCCTCTTGAATCCCCTCAAAGTCGTCAGAAGAAGTATCCCCCTCACCTTCTTCCACCTCTTCCCTATAACGCTCCTCTTCCAAGACTCTCAGGGCCTCTCTCCTTGAGCGGATCCGTGGAGCCGGCGCCGGCGGCGCCGTACGCGGAGTCGGTGGAACCGAACGTGGAGCCGGAGGTGTCGGAGTCGGAGGCGCCAGACACGGAGCCGAGGGAGTCGGCAACGGTGTCGAGGAAGGCTCCGAAGAAGGTCGATCCAATCGAAGTCGAGATGGATCCCCAGACGGCGCCGGAAACTGCCACAAAGGCGCCATCGGCAGAAAGGGCATAAACGGGGCCTGAGCATAATGCTGCGTCACTCCCAGGGTGTATGCCATAGGACAATTTGCAAAGTAAGCAGCTCGGTTAAACACGTATGCACTGCCTGGACAAGTCACTTTTCAGTAGTGAGAGTATTGCCCACCTCAAATGGCCAGCTGCTTAAAAGACCATAGACAATAAAGGTAATTACAAAGGTATGAGAGGCAACACAAGAACAAATTAACTAATACAATGTAGTACTGAACAGATTGTGTAATCCACACAGGACTTGTAAGGTTTCAAGTTTTCTTTATTCCATAGTTTGATGCTGTCACATTCACAGCCAACGCGTTTCGCCCAAGCATGGGCTTCTTCAAGGCAAGATACCGGACTGAATGGCGCATAAAAAATGGTCACAACAACGCAGGAGCTCCTACACGACGGTGCTCGTACCTGTGCAGACTACTTTACTACAGGAATTGGATGTACGCTTTTGTCAAAATAACATAGATTGAACTGATCAGGAAATTATTTTCTTTGGAATATTCATCACTTTTCACGATTATATACTGGCCTCTCGCTACTAGTCGATAAGACAACTCTGGCAAGGATTTCTTAAGACAGGAATTTCTTTATGACTACTATGGTAACGCTCGTATATAGATGACACGCTAGCTTTTAACCAGACTTCATCCGTCAAGGACACGCTGCGTTGTTGTGACCATTTTTTATGCGCCATTCAGTCCGGTATCTTGCCTTGAAGAAGCCCATGCTTGGGCGAAACGCGTTGGCTGTGAATGTGACAGCATCAAACTATGGAATAAAGAAAACTTGAAACCTTACAAGTCCTGTGTGGATTACACAATCTGTTCAGTACTACATTGTATTAGTTAATTCGTTCTTGTGTTGCCTCTCATACCTTTGTAATTACCTGTATGCCATAGGACCCACGGGACCAGTAGGTGCGCTGAATGGGAAGGCAGCCCATTGGAAAATCCCATACATAGCATTTAAAAAATGCGTCGAATCCGCACCCGGAGTCGGGAACTGCGGATAAGGGATTGATCCCGGATCCGGCTGAGGCGTACATGGAACCGGAGCCGTAGTGTCCTCAACAGGCGCCGCAGGATCATCCGGCTCTGGAGAAGGCTCTTTTTCCTGTTCTTGCTCGGCCTCAGAAGCAGAAGACTCCACTGGAACCGGTGACTGCTCCGGTGACTGCGCCGGTGACTGCGCCGGTGACTGCGCCGGTGACTGCGCCGGTGACCGCGCCGGGGACCGCGCCGGAGTCCGCTTCGGCGAAGGAGATCTCTCTGGAGACTTAGATGGAGAAGGAGACACATCCTTACTTCGACGTCGAGGCGAAGTCGATCTCGACGCCTTGCTCTTCGAAGACCGGCGCCGAGAGGAATGCTTCCTTTTCTTATGGTGTTTCTTCGACTTCGAAGAATGCGAAGTCGACGACTCCGGTCTCGATCTCTCCTTCTTCCTACCTCTCTTCTCCTTCTTAGCCTTCGCCATGAAGAGCTTTGCCTCTCTCTCCTTCAAGGCCTTGGGATTCATCCTTCTGCAGCTGGAACAATCCTCCACGTCGTGGTCAGAAGAAAGGCACCACAAACAATCTTCATGGGGGTCTGTCATCGACATGTGGCCCCGACATTCCCTACAAGGTTTGAAACCCGACTTCCTAGTCGAAACAGTAACTCACTACACGACTACAAAGTAGCAGGAGAGTGCTGGAAAACCGTTGCGCGTCGACGGCGCGGAAAAAAAGGGAACTGACGTCATCACGCCGACGTGGCTCTCTTATGGCTCCGGTGATGTCATACGGAGTCGCGAGCGGAGCCGATGCATTATGACGTTGTCCACGTCGGCGTAGAGAGCTGGGGAAAAAAAGTTCAGTGGAATGCTGGCGCAGGGGATATTCACAAGGTGAGGAATCCACAGGCAGATGTATCCATCAGAATACGGCAAGCAGCATCTAAAGCAAGGGGCGTGGCCACCTTTAAAGTGGTCTTGCATCTGCGAGAGTTTGAGCTATTGGCATTAGAAATGACAAAGCCTTTTATATATGTGTTTCTTTGAAAAACACATAAATAAAAGGCATTATCATTTACAATGGCAATAGCTTACAATGTCGCAATTGCGAGACTTATTGCATTGAAAATGATTGTTATTATTGTTTGTAGTCTTTACTATTGGCAGGGCAATCCGTAATTCCTGTCATGGCCACCAGCTGTCGGAGAAATAGCTTCAGTGGAGCAGTAATATTCAGCCAGCAGAAATTAAACAATGGCGAGCGGCCATCGTTGCAGCAATAATTTCGTGCACATGAAACCAGTGGACGACACAGTGGTGAACTCGGCTACATTCTTCAACGTGCGCCACACTTGAAGTGGAACATTGTGAAGAAAGAATGGCACAACTACCTAAATACGCATTACTGCCTGAAGATAATCTTAAAGTCTCTTCCAGCCCATGCAAGCAGTTAGCAACTCCAGCACCTTGAAACCCTTACGGGCAAAATATAAGTGCCGGGACACCAGAGTACCTGCTTGTTTCTGAGAAGTGCCAGTACTCTCCAATTAAAAGTATTACATCAATCTTGAGAAGGGCCGGTACTCTCCCTCTCAAAAAAAAAAAGTGCCGGTACTCAGTACCGGCCCATTTAACGCACTGCTTACGGGTGATTAGCCGCGCTTTACAAACCCTTAATTGATTGCTAATTATAATAAAGTGGTACTGCAGACTAAAATCATCATCCTTTTTTACACGCTATCAAACTTGGCCTGGAGAGCCGTCAGGGATACGAAGGGGATATAGGTCACAGATGGCTCATTCAGTAAATCAGGAAAACAAACTGTAACCCTTTTGCATACAGCTTACGAACTTAAGTCAGTTTTATGTGTTGGAAACTATGAGCATAACTCCAAATAGGCAAGGATGCAGAAGTAAACAAAGGGTTAACACACAGACGTGAAAACGCGGGGTTTGTGGAGCGGGGAACTGCGAATGTTTAGAACAAGACATAACACAGATCAAAAAAAAAAGAGAAAAAAAAGAGAAGTCTTTCGTTCTCGTTACCTTGAACCATGAGGATGGGCTCCTTCCCGCCCCCGTGCGCCAGCATCTCCTGGCGGTAGCGCTCTCCCATGGCCCTGCGGGAAGAGACGGATACCGTTACAGCCACCTGCATGCTGGACACGCTCGGCTTTCAGCGCCAGCTGCCGCAGCTGTCTCTGGTTTCTGCGCGAGGCAGATAGCGCTACATGTCTCGTGAACTCCAGGCATCTGCAAACAATGGCGGCCTTCATCGCAGGCCGACTCCCAATCCCAAAAACATACTTGTGATTCTAAATTACAGCACGCTGAAGGACACGAGATGTGCTTGATATCAGAACACCCGCTGCTGCCTTCACTGGAGGGCTCGTCTTACTCTGACCCCCTCTCTCTGCCCTTCAAACAATCAATTGAAAACACTACACACACAGCATTTTTAGCAAAACAAAAACAGGCGGGCTAACAGGATTTGCAAAGAGGGAAACAAGCTGATGCGGTCATTGGGAATACAGCTGCTGATCTTAAATGCTCATCTAAGTTCACAGGCGCAAAATGTACATCACAGACATGAAAGCAAGACTGACCACAAATATGGGCCCAAAATGAGCAAAAGGGTCATATTTTCAGCAATCAGTGACATACTTGCGGGAAAACGTCGCTTAAGTTTGGTATATATTTTTCGGGTCAATGCTCCATCCGTCTGCAGGTTCCCCACTGTTAGAACCGCTTTCAGAAGGCCACGGGGCAAACAGGTATTACTGGGCCCCTCCGAGGGGGCTGGGGCCTTTTACTCCTGATATCCCAGGCCCCGACTTACTATGGATTCCGAGTAACAGAGCCAAGTGCCCCTTCTGCACATGACTCTCAGGGGACTCCAATGCTACCTCGGGTGGGGCTGGGGAGGTGTGGATCAAGGATATTGAACACAGGCTCACATTTCAAAATGCACACAGCAGCAGGAATGAATCACTGTCCAGCTAAATACTCACTTTTATAAAATAATGATAATAAAAAAATAAGTATTTTATTTTCTACTGCTATCAGCATAAAGGAAAAATACAACATTCACAAATAATCACACAGCCTCCTCTGAGGTCGGGGCTCCAGTGTTTCCTTGGTGATTACCTGTGCAACTCCCTCACCTTAGTGATGATGGTTATTCTCCATTCAATATTGGTACCATCCAGGGTATGCCCCACTGGCAGGCAGAGTTTGAAGAGTGAACTTTGACTCTAACTTAAAGTCAATAGTGTTCCAGAGCTGATAGGTCCGAAATCAGTCTTACCAGCACGGCAAGGAGGGGGCAGAGCAAGGATTGACACTTTGCCCGACTGCTGCTCTGAAGGAGCTGCTTTCTGATTTGCTGAGCTGCTGTGCTGGCTGCTGCTCCCTGCCATGCCGAGGACAAGGACTGGAGCCACCTAACTTGAACCTAGAGTGACACCAAGGACTTCCTGGCTTGCCCCCTGTTGTGAAGTCTCAGGGGAATCAAAGACTTCCTGCAACCCTGCTGCTGGTCTCTGCCATCTATGAGTCCTCTCTTGTCTGAGGTGTCAATCCAGTCCTGAGCCTCAGAAGTGGGTTCTGCAGCCGTTTTTGTTTCAGAATCGACGCAGTGACAACTTTGAGCTGACTGGAACCATTGTATTGCCCTTTGAAACCAACGCAGAAGCCGATCGACGACATCACCTCAACGGACTATGCGGCTCAACTCCGACGGACAGCGTGGCTCCACATCGATGTAACACCTGGATCGTAAAGGGGTTCAATGCTACAGCCTTCATCGACTGATCAGATTGGTGCCGACTTGACAATTCCTTGACTCCTCGCATCGAGTCTTCGACGATGACGCTTGCTCCATCCAAGGTACTTTGTCAGCGGAACCTGTCTGAGTCCTGTAGCCGGACTGCCCTCCATCACGGTGGGCCTGAAGAACAAGTTACTTACCTTCGGTAACGATGTATCTGTAAGAGACATACATTACATATAGATTCCTTACCTTAGAATTACCCCCAGGCGTCAGATTGGATCCGGAGAACTTTCCTCTTAGCAGTACCCATGGGCATAGGAAGGTGGCATCCGTCGAATCTGCGTCCATTGTCAGCGTCGTGGTCGCCGGGATGACGTTGCGGTGTCTACTTAGACACCGCCCCTGCGCGCTGACATCAGTTATGACATGACTTTCCACGCCAGAAGCGCAGAGCCATCCAAGACACTGACCACTGGTGCACATAACTAGGGCACTGAAAGTGAGTCCCTATCCCTAAAAGTCAGTTCGCAGAACAGGGAGGATGGGTGGGGCGATAAGGAATCCATAACAAATGTATGTCTCTTACAGATACATCGTTACCGAAGGTAACAAACTTGTTCCTCTGAAAGACACCATTAGTCATAGATTCCTTACCTTAGAATAGATACCCTAGCAATGCCAACCCCAGAGGTGGGTCTGCGAACTAAGTTCACACCAGAAAGTCCTGCAGAACAGAACGGCTGAAGTAGCCATCTCTCCGGACTTGGCTGTCCAGGAAATAATGTTTGGTATACGTGTGCAAAGAGGCTCACGTGGCTGCCTGACAGATGTCAAGGAGTGGAAAGCAGTAGTAGCTGCTGTTGCCCTGGTGGAGTGGGCACGCAGGCCCAATGGGGATTCCTTCTTTGCCAAGGTGTAGCAGATTTTAATGCATAGGGCAACCCATCGAGAGATGGTGCGTTTTTGTACAGCCCGAACTTTCTTAACCCCCACATATCCAACAAAGAGTTGGATACCCAGAAATCTTTAGTGCGGTCTAGCTAGAAAGAGAGCACACGTTTTGCGTCCAGAAAGTAGAGTCTCTCCTCATCCTTGGAAGGGTGCGGAGGGGGGAAGAAGGTGGGCAAAATGATGGTCTGTCCTATATGGAAAGAGGTAACCACTTTGGGAAGAAAAGCGGGCCTTGTGCAAAGAACTACTTTGTCCCGATGAACAGCAAGAAAAGGAGGTTTGGAAGACAGAGCCTGAAGCTCACGCAAAGAGCAGAGGTGATGGCGACAGGGAAAGCGGTTTTCAGAGTAAGGAGTCTGATAGGACAGTTATGTAGCGGCTCAAAGGGAGCACACATAAGTAATGTCAAGACAATATTCAAGTCCCACTGGGACATTATGAAAGGAGGAGGGAAGAGATGAGTAATACCCTTTAGAAATCTATTTACAATAGGGGACTTGAAAAGAGAAGGCTGATCAGGAAGGCAAAGAAAGGCTTATATGGCTGAAAGGTAGCCTTTAAGAGTGCCCAGGGCACAGCCCTGCTGGGCCTAAGAAAGTATATACAAGAGAACCTCCGAAAGAGGGGCAGAAAGGGGATCCACAGCCTTAGCTGTGCACCATGCCACAAACTTGTTCCAACTGCAGGCGTATACCGTCTTAGTGGAGGGACGCCTGGATGCCAAGATGACATTACAGACTTCAGGTGGAAGGTTAAAAGCTGTCAACTGTCGCCGCTCAATCTCCACACAAGGAGGTGGAGGCTGGACAGGTTCGGGTAGAGGGCACTCCCCAGCTGCTGCGACAGAAAATCCTCCCGAAGAGGCAGTCTGATCGGAGGATCGATGGCCATGTTCTAGAGCTCTGGGTACCAGACTCTTCGTGCCCAGTCCAGAGCCATAAGAATGACTTGGGCCCGGTTGTGCTTGATATTCTTCCGCACTCTGGGTAGAAGTGGTACAGGCGGAAAGGTGTACAGGAGGCCGCAGTTCCAATCGCGACAAAAAGAGTCGCAGAGCGAGTGCCGCCTTGCAAATTCCAAAGTGCAGAATGGCTGACATTGCGCGTTCTCTGCTGTGGCGAAAATATCTAACCAAGGCTCTCCCCACTGCTGAAAGAGACCTTGTCCCACCTCCGAGTGAAGACGCCATTCGTGATCCATCATACACCGGCGGCTGAGTTCGTCCACCCTGGCGTTCAGAGAACCGACCAGGTGTTGAACCACCAGGGATGTTCCATCCATGTCCAAAGGCGAAGAGCCTCTTGACATAATGTCCACTACCCCACCCGCCCTGTTTGTTGCAGTACCACATGGCGGTGGTGTCAGAAAGATTACCCTGAAGCTGTGCCCACTGGAACATCAGGTCCCATCTGCAAAGGTTGCAAAGGTTGCATATGCCACCTGGCATGATCCACCAGCAGGATCCACCAGCAGGATGCAGGAAGCCATGAGGCCCAGCAGCCTCAGAGTCAATCTCACTAAAATCCAGGATAGAGGCTGAAACATTGGTATCATAGCCCGAAAATCCGGGACTCGCTGCTCGGGAGGATAAGCCGGAAACTGCGCTGTATCCAAAACTGCTACGATGAAAAGGAGCTTCTGAGAGGGAATCAGGTGTGAATTCGGCATGTTGATAGTGAACTCCAGTGAGTGCAGGAGGTCCGCCGTAGTCTGGAGGTGGAAGACGACAGCCTGGGGCTAGCCCGCCTTTAACAGCCAGTCGTCGAGATAGGGGAAGACTGGAACCCCTGATCTGTGCAGATGAGTTGCAGCCACCGTCATCACTTTCGTGAACACCCAAGGGGCGCTGGTAAGGCCAAAGGAGAGCATGGTAAAATGCTCGTGGCCTACCGTGAACCGTAGGTAACGCCTGTGGGCTGGCAGGATGGGGATATGGAAATATGCGTCCTGCAAGTCCAACGTTATCACTAAGGCACCAGGGTCGAGGGCAGACAGGACCTGAGCCAACGTGAGCATCTTAAACTTCTCCTTCCGGAGGAAGCGGTTGAGGGCCCTGAGGTCTTTCTTGGGGACCAGAAAGTAGTGGGAATAACAACCAAGACCGATTTCTGACACAGGGACCTTTTTGATAGCTCCATTGGCCAAGAGAGCTACAAGTTCCTGGCGGAGATGGGCCAAATGATCCTCCAACATGCCACGAAAGGATGGTGGCATGGAGGGAGGTGTAGTCTCGAAGGGGAGGGAGTAGCCCCTTCGGACTATCAGCAAAACCCACCTGTCCGACATGATGTTTTGCCAGTATCCCACACAGTAAGGGTATAACAGCTTCCCAAGGTAGTCCAGCTTCTTGGATTCCCTATCTGGGGGAGCAGTAGGGAATGCGCCCTTAGAGGACGAGGCTTGGACCACCAATCTCTCGGGGACGGTTGTTGGGAGAGGAAAAGTGAGTCGCCCAAGGCCGGGCGGTGGTGTCAGGCAATCATCCTGTCCACAAGAGCTCCTGTGCTGGGCTTGGACCAAGTGTCCAGAAGGACGTCAGTGAGGGCTTCATTAAAAGGCAGAAGGGGCTCCGAAGTAGCCGCTGCCAGTTGAAGTACCTCCGTTAGGAGGTTAGTCCTTACAGCCACCGTGGGAAGCTCAAGGCCCGAGGCCTCTGCCGCCCTATGCAACACCACTGCATAAGAAGCTCCCTTCTCCGTAGCCACGGTAGGCGGGGGAGCATGCCAAGGTCTGGGGAGGTATCCAAACCACTGGCATCACCCAGGTCTTCTCGCCAGTCCGGCTCTTCAAGCTGTTCAGCCAAAGGTTCCACAGTCCTCCTCACCCTCCCCTGATTGCCACTCAGGGAGGAAAGGAACACCAGGAATGAACATGGTTACAAGAGTACCCTTCGGTGCCAGTACCAACGTCGGTCCTGCGCCCTGTCCAAGTTGGGGTTGAGGCTGGGATCGATGCCGGTCAGCAACATGACTGACGTTGGGGGCGTTGTCACTGGAATCGGTACCGGGGAAGGCACCGTGAGGTAGACCGGCGTCGATCTGAATCCAGGCCTGGGTCCTCTGGGGAACTCTGGCACTGGGACCGGAGCCACTGGCATCGAAGGCCCAGGGCCCGTCACTGAGCCCATGGGGTCCGAAGGCACGCCAGCAGAGTCAGGCTGCCAAAGATGCAAGTGTGGAGCTGTCCCAGAAGCAGGCTCCGAAGATGGAGCCGGAGAGCAACGACGCTCCGGGTCCCGTCGGCTGACAGACGGGGCGAAGCAAAGAGTGACGGTGCTATTTCCCCTTATTGCGGTGCTTCGACTTACCCGAGGAGTGGAAGACGAATGGTGGTGGTGGCTTCGCAATCGGTCCCGAGACCTTCCTCTCGACCGGGACCTTGAGCGACGAGGAGCCGACTGCTGGGCCTCAAAAAGCTTTCAGGACCGCTCCTGCAAAGACTTCGGGTTCATGGCCCGACAGTCAGAGCAAGACTTTGGGTCGTGGTCGTGCTCCAGGCACCAGAGGCACACGAGGTGCGGATCCGTGACGGACACCACTTGTGACAAAAGTCACAAGGCTTGAAGCCAGTCCGACTATGAGATATCCCTTGTGCTACCAGGAGTCAAAGACTCAAAAAAGGCGTCGACAAAAGTCGAAAAAGGTTAGTCAAAAAGTGACTACGGGGCAAGCTCTCAATGGATCTGCGCTAGGCTGGTGTGGAAAAGAAAGAACGGATGTCTGCGCGCAGGGGCGGCGTCTAAGTAGACATAGCGACGTCCTCCCGGCGACCACGACGCCGACGACAGAGTCGATTGACACAACTTACCGACGCGCAGGAGTACTGATAAGAGAAACATTCTCCAGATCCAGCCTGACACCTGGAGGTAATTCTAAGGTAAGGAATCTATAACTAATGGTCTCTTTTAGATCTTTGGATTTGCCACGGTTTAGCGCGATCTTAAGAAACCTTTTAGCGCTATTGACTTCTAAGCACAGTTTTTGGTTTATTCTTTAAAAATTCATATGTCCGGTTCTACTTATAGGATTTTTGTCTTGATTATCTCATAAAATATTCTCTGTTATTCTAAACCTGTATGGAGTATTTTTGTGGTGTTTTCATTGTGCTACTGTAAGTGTGTTGCACAAATACTTTACACATTGCCTCTTTAGGTAAGCCTGACTGTTCTGTGACAAACTACCAGTGGGTGAGCACAAGTTATCTTTTAGTGTGTATCTAGCTTCCTCTGACTAGGACTGGGATCCCTACTTGAACAAGGTGCATATCTCTACCAACTAAAGACCCAATTTCTAACAGCCATCCAGCCAATTATGTTGGTCTAGTTCCCCCACCAAGACACTCGCCCTCCAGTGTTGGGGGAGATCACAACGGAATCCCACAGTGTTTCCACATGCTGGAAACACTGCCTGCGGAGGCACCATTGCAGGGCCGTTAAGTGCAGCCTGTGTGTGACTTGGAAGATGCAGGAAGCCAGCAGACCTAGGAATCTCAGGACTGGAACTTTGGAAGGATGAAACCATCTCCTGAATGTTCTATATCGTCTGTGACAGAGGAAAAGGGTGGTGTCTGGTACTAACTTTATAAACTTGAGTCGTTGGGAGGGCCACAGGTGAGATTTAAGCTAGTTGATCAAAAAAGCCCAGGTAGAATAGCAGAGATTCCAAACAATGCAAGATGCATGACACCATGTCTGGTGAGCTGGCTTTGAGGAGCCACTCGTCCAGGTACGGTAAAACAGGGAACCGTCTAAGATGGGCCAGATCAGCTGCTATTACCCTCATGAATCCTTGAGGTGCTAATGGGGCCATACTGCAATTTGGTAGTGCGTAGAACCCCTCACAAATCATAAATTACGTCCAATGCAACTGCAAGGTCAAGATGTGAAAGCATGTATCCACCAGTTCGAGTAACACCACTCATTCTCCAAGCTCCAACACTAGTTAAACTTGAGCTAGGGTCAACATGTTGAACTTTTTCTTTTTGGAGAAGAAGTTTAGCCTCTTGAGATCCAGAATCGGATACAGACCGCTGTCCTACTTGGGCACCAGGAAGTAACATGCATTACAATCTTAGCCCTTTTCAATCTCTGGCACTAACTCCACTGCTTTTTTTGTAGAGGAGGGCTGCCACCTCCTGCTGAAGAATAGCTAAATGTTCGGAAGAAGTAGGAGAATAGGGAGGAGGTGGGATGAAGGGTGAACCGGAAGGAAGGGAATGGTGTAGCCACTTTCTACAATTTGAAGAACCTACTGGTCCGAAGTAATGGCCTTCCATGCCGGGAAAAAGAGGGAAATTCGTCCTACGACAGGCACTGTGTGGGTTGGGGAAGGAAGGCCTGGTGCTGCAGGAGAAGAGAAAGAGGAGGAGGTTTTCAAGGTGGATCTGTGTTCCTTTCCTCGTTGCCATTCCATGTATGGTCTGATGAACAGGTTAGGCTACTGCTTGAGGGCTAGTTGGTATTGTCGGCAACAAAAGGCAGGTAGTCTACCAAAGACTTGAAAGTGATTAAAAGGCCGATAGTCTGTGTTCAGAGGCAGGAGCTGTAGTCCTAGGGAGTGTGCAGTGGCTCTGCAGCTCTTAAATAGCTCATGCTCCGATTCAGCTTTTATGCCAAACAAGTGTACTCCGTCAAAGGGGATCTCCATTAGATTGGACTGTCTAAGGAAAAGTTGGATGTCCACAACCAAGCATAATGTTGCACTGTGACTGAGGACCCACAGTTTGAGCGATGGGGTCTGCTGTGTCCAACTCAGATCTAATGATATGTTGAGATGCATTCTGGGTGTTGGCTAGGAGTTCCTGGGATTGGTCCTCCATGTCTGCTGGAACATGTGGTAGCATCATCTGGGCCATGTGCCATAACGCATGGTTATAACGTGCAAGGAGACAGTTCGCATGAAGAAACATGAGTGCCTTACTCACAGTAAAAAACTGCCTACTTGCCCCAGGCCTCCAGATTCACAGTCAGTAGGGTTGTAGGGAAGCCACCACCAGACTAGGCTCTTGAACAAGAAGCCCGGATGACTAAATTCTCTGGTGATAGGTATATGGAGAGAAAAGCTGCATTTTAAGGAGTAGGGCAAGAGCAGCAGGCCACGAGCCAGATGACCGCAGGTGTAGAGCAGGGCTTCTCCCAAGCTTCCACGATGGGTTCCAGCAATAAATCATTGAAGGGGCGGAGAGGTTCCGATGAGGCTGAAGAAGGCAGAAGAACTCAGTGAAAATGTTAGTATTCGCTTCAGTGGTAGGTATTTGTAAATCCAAAACCCTTGCAGCCTTAAGCATGATTTTGTGAAGATAGACAACTTCCGGTGTCGGTGGACGTGCAGTAAATTCCATGGCCAGCTCAGGGGAGGTATCTAAGCCCCTGGCTGACGAGAGATTTGAAAATCAAGATATTCCTGATCCTGACTAGTGCAAGGATCATAATATAGAGGATCCTAATCAGTTCCAAAAATCTTGTGGAGATGAGATCTGTAAGCCTCCTCTTTCATCAATCGCTGGGCAAGAGTGGATCTGGGACTCGATGTCGGGTTGTGGAACCAGCAGAGTTGCATCTGGCATCGAGGGAGGCAACGGCGAAGGAGGCGGACGAGGCACCGTCCAAGGCATCTGAGAAGCGAAGTGCAGGATCCAAAAGTGCGGTTCTGAAAGGCGTCACCTGGAATGGCAAGAACAGTAGTGTACGTGTAGAGGTTGCTGGACCCAATGGAAAACCGGATAGCGTTGGTGCCGCCAGATTCGATCCTGAAGAACACCTCAATCCTGGGGAGTCGAAGGGCATGAATTGAAGTTCATCTTCCTGCTTGAAGCCTGAACAACCAGACTCTCTAGAGTAGGATGTTTAGAGAGGAAATTAGGGTCTCCAGGCACTGGTCTGTGATGTCTTGCCAACCGTATATTCACCACTGGACAAGAACAGGGCTTTGACCAGTTGCCCATTAAGATGTCCTCGAGTGCTTCAGTGAACAGGAGGAGGGGCTCAGATGTGGTTGGGCCAGGCTGTAAGATTGCACTAAGAATATTTTTCTTAACCTCAATAGAGGGCAATTGTAAGCTCAGTACCTAGGCTGATTGCCAAATCATCTCAGCAATTTTACACTCTCTTCTGTAAGAGGTCCAAATGGCAAGTTCAGCCGTGTATCAGGTTAAGTATCAAGCCCACTGATCTCTTGTAAGTCCATGTAAAAAGTGTCAATCATAATAAGGGGTAAATCAGCCCCCATCCCCTTCATCATCATCATCTCTGAGTGGTGGCAGGCCCTGGTCAGAATCAGAGTAAGAAATATAATGGAGTCTCTAATCGCATGTACGCTCTAGTAGGGGCACAGGACTAGAATCAAGCTGCGGTGACCAGTTATGTTTTAGTAATTTCATAGCGCGATATCAGATGAGACAGTGCTGAAGTCAGTTCGGGATCATAAATTGGAATTAGCATCAGATCCTTCTCCGGCGACTTAAGTACTGGCACTGACAACGGAGGGACTGATTCAGGTTGTGGAGCCGAAGCCAGTACGGAATCTATAATGAGTCCAAGGGAGCCACAAGGCGCAGAGGAGGGATTCGCCAGCAATAATCGGACTGAGGGCCCAAATCATTGGAGCCCAAAAACCTTCGATCTGCTGCAGCATCGGCAATTGCTGAAGAAATTTGAGGTGCACTGGAGTACCTGCAGAATCGGCTCCACAACTGGACATCTGGAGGGAGACCAATTGATACGGTGACACCTTTGCGCCTTCTATTTAGATAATGTAGTGAGAGGGTGTCAAATCTAATTTATATCTGATCTTTGGCTTACTGGAGGACTTCGACCGTGAAGGAGTGAGCCCATGCCGACCATTTGGCAAGGAAGCAGGGCTTACGCAAGGCCAACAACTTCTTGTGTTCAGCAAAGCACAGCTGCACTTCATGGTCCCTGATCAACATCTGGTGCATGAGGACACTTGTAGCACAACTAAGAGCCGTGCCCCAAACACAAAAGACACCTTATGCAAGTCTGTGACAAACATCTGTTTTCTACAGTTGCAGCATGATTTGAAATCTGTAGTCTTAGGAGGGGACATTGTTCCCTAGCACACTGGATTTTTTCACTTTTAGGAGTCATAAGAAGGCCAATGAATTTGGAAGCAGAGCTCTAGATCCACGTCAGAATGCGCAGAAAGGAAATGTCAGCTAGCAGGTGTGGTTCGTATATGCGCCACCTGGAGCTACGCAGGAGCATTCCTAGAAAAAGCTTGCATAATCCAGTCTTTTATCTGGAGAGCATTCTAAGGTGAGGAATCTGCAGTTAGAAGTATCCATCACAATGTTAAAATACTGTATTAAAAGGAAATATAAACAATCCTAAAGGGGAACTGATTTTTAGTCCACTGGATATTTGGAACCCTAGGAGTGCTGATTGGAGGGCAATAGATCAGGTAGCACAATACATTAAGGAATGGATGAGGAGACCACTTGATAAAGATGAACTGAATACGATTTCCGAGTCAAAGAAAAAAAGTACGTACAACTCCCAACCTAGACCCAGAAATTATTACATTTCTCTTCAAGATGGGAAGATATACAAGAAAATAGTTGAAGCACTCACTGACATAGTGCCACAACAGGTTCTTGGTTATATTGAGTAACTTAGTTCGAATATTTGATAGGGCTTAGGATGCTCATGTTAAAGGAGTAGGAGTGGATTTTGTTTTTTGAAAGGTGAGAAGCAGTATTTATTTTGTATAAGTAGTGGTAATGCAGGACTCATCGTTGTATGCAAGAAAGCGACACTCATGAAAATAAGTCTTGTATGGGAGATTTAGCCAACAAAGATAGAAACCATGGAGCCTAAGTGTTCTTTATTTGGAGAAGTTATGGGGGAGAATATTAGAAAATCTGGATCAATCTTCACAGCCTTTGATCAGATTTGGAGACCTTAAAGAAGAGTTTTTGGAAGGGGCTGTGCTTTTGGATGGGCTGGAAGAAGAGGACTGTCTTCCATCCACGGCTCTTGAAGGCCCCAATTCAGTTATCAACAAAGAGGTAGCTACTGGAGTTTCCAACTGACACCAGGGTTTTCACTTAGAGGGGTAAACGTGGTAGAGGCAGGAGTTGAAGGGGAAGGTTGCAATCATTTACAAACACCCAGGGTGAGTAAGTGACGTTCACTTGTTTTTCCCATGGAAAGGTGGAAGGAAAGTTGAACAATTGGGAGGAAGCAACCCATGAGATTTTGAATTGGTAAGAGGGTCCAGAATAGAGTTTACAGAATGCCTTTGTGTGGTCAGAGGAATAGATACATGTAGTTGATTCAGAGTTGAAGCACATGTTGCAAAAGGGTGCAACTGTAGAGATAGGAGCAGGAAGGAAGGTATTTGTCAATAGTTTATTCCTGGTAAAGTAAAAGACAAAGGCCGGAGGGCGATGATAAATTTAAGGAGTCTAGGTTTGTTTCCTTCCATTAGTTTTCTCCCCAGTTCCGTAGTGTTTCATCAAAGTTTTACGTCCAGTAGTTGCCTTTCTAATGGATGAGAATTTATCTGGGCAAAATTTTGCTTATGTCTCAAAACTCGCAGGAGATTTAAAAGCATTTAGTTTTGGTGGGGGAACTTCTGGAGGATTTAGGTTTTATTGTGAATGTAGAGAAATAACATATGGTTCCGACAAGAGAGTTAGATTTCTTAGGTTTTCAGGTGGACACAGTTGAGGTTTGTTGAGGCTGCCAGCCAAGTAAGTAAAGATGGTGCAGAAAGAATTTCTAGGGACAATAAAGAAGAGACGTTTCATTAGCATCCATAGCTCAGATAACAGACCTCTTATCTTTCTCTGTCCAGGCAATATTCCTTGGATTACCACATTGCAGGGCCTTGCAAAGAGTAAACACAGAGAGTTTGAAGAAAGGCTTATGTAATACGGGCAAGGTAGAGTTCACAGAGGAAGCAAATTTGGAATTATGTTGGCGGTTAGAGATCTTGGATGCCTGACATGGTAGGACAATTTTGGAGTGCCTCTAGATTTTGTTCTAGGGTCAGATCGAGCACATCAGGCTGAAGCGCAAGATTTGGGGACCTGGAGGCACAATGATGATGAAGGCAGGTTGGCTTGCGTTGAGCATTTTCAAGGAAATGTCAAAGAGTCTGTCTGTGTTGCTAAGAACAGACAATGTAACAGCCATGAGTTACGTAAATAGGTCGGAGGGAACTCTTTCAAAGAGGTTAGTGGATCTGGCTTTAGAGCTCTAGGATTGTTGTTTGGAGCACAATATTGTACTAAAAGCAGAGACTCTACCAGGTTTAGAGAACTAGGTGGCATATTGGAATTCAAGCCTTGTGAAGGATTGCAGCAACTGGAAGCTGAAGCCATTAGTTGAAGCCCGTATCAGGGCGTGCTAGCAGTAGATGCATTCTGCAGGACTGAAGAGGGAACACAGGTTCTCGATGATTCAGAGTGTTCTAGTAATAGTCAGGAGACAGAAATGTCATTTAGTTTTGGTGACACTGTTCTGGGTGTCACAGCTATGGCTCCCAGGTGTCTTGGAGTTGATGGTGGAGGAATCACTTATTATTATTAAGATTTTCTAGAAGGTTGAGAAGGAGAAGGGCATCAGCTGGTTTTGTGGGATGCTCAACCTTTGTGACTGGAGAATAGAAAGTAATCTGGAGCATTCAGAGGGGCTTTGTACAGTCTGCAAAACTACTATGGAAATCTTGGATTTCAGGGACAAAGCGCAGATACAGAAATGCATGGAATGCCTGGGTTTACTGGTGCAAGGAGAGGGCTTTGAATCCCATGGAGGCATCTGTGGTAGAGGCAGCAAATTATTTGGCAGATTTATATGAAAATGGTTTGTGATACAGGATGATAAATGGTTACAGATCTGCGATGGAGGCAGGTCACAGGTTGGTGAATGATAAAGTGGGTTTGACGGGAGGCGTTCATTTGCACAATAATGAAAGATATTTATTAAAGAAGCCCGCCACGGTTCACATATATTAGTATGTGAGATTTAATTTTAGACTTTATGAAATGTGTCCTTCAAATAGGTTTATAGGATTAAAAGAGTTGACTCGAAAGTTGGTCATGCTTCTATGTTTGGTGTCTTTTAAGAGGGTTTCAAATGTGAAGGCGCTAGTGAGTCCTAACAGGTATTACATGACTTGAGGTGTACATTTCAAGATTTGGAAAAGGACGAAGACTACTATAGACTCAGTGCTTTATACTAGATGATGAGTATCCAAATTTCTGGTGCATGAGAGAAATTGAGAGTCGTACACAGCAAAAAAGGAATGATTGAGAGCAGCAGCTTCTGATTTATTATTTCAGACCATTTAAAGGGGTGGCTGCGGCTACCAACCCAAAACATTTAAAGGCAGTGATACAGGAGGAAGGCACTGGCTTAGCTAGGTTGAAAGAAAATTCAAGATTTGGCAGTCTAGTCTAAAAGTAGTCGGAAGACGTTTTTAAAGGCAGACAGTTAGTCAAATGAAAGTGTTTTTCAAGATTCAATTTGAAACTGTGGAGCATGTGCCTGAACCCAGGTTGTAGGGCTTTGAACATGCATATTGGTAGCCTCCATGGTTATAATAAACGTGCGATTCTTATAATGTAAAGTCTAGTGAATTTCGATGTTATTAAAGACATGGAAGCTGGAGGACACTATCCCTTCCTCTCATCCTAGTTGTTTGAAAAATAAACGGAAATAAGGAGGGTTGTGTTACAATGTCTTAGTTTGTATCGATTCAAAATTGTGGTTAATCTGATCCATAAATAGAGATTAAGTTGTTTCTGTTAGTTTTGAAATATTTTGAGGGAAATATTGCGCTGATGGTCAACATGCCCGAAAGTGCTGTCAGGCAGTGGAGTTAAAGGTGGTTCATAGTAGTATGAAGTTTGGTTTAAAACGTTCAGCATCATACAAAGCAGAGGATCCTGGAATGTCTGGAGTTTATATAGTGTACTGTCAGCATTCTAAGTTCTGTTTGAATTGCTATATTCAGTAGTGTTCTTTTAAGTGCTGCAAGAGAATGCATAATGTTAGCCTACGTGTCTTTAATAAAAACCTACATTCTCAAGGTATTACATTATGACAATCACAATTTGATCCTATAGAACATGAACCTCAGAATGAATACTCATAAAATATTCGCTAGTCTCCCACTATCAAACCTAACAAACAAACATGTTACTTACCTTAGGCAATGCTGTTTTTGGTGGATACTCTGTCTAACCACAGATTCCTCACCTTGTTAATACCTCCAAAAGTCATACTGGATCTGAAGATTTATCTCAGCGCTGCTCCAGTGCAATTGCAGGTGGAGTTAAGTGGGTGAGCGTCATCATTGTCCCACGCTAGAAGTGACAGTGGAGGGACAACATGCGTGGACTTCAGATTCTTTCATGACTTTGTCTGTGTCATTGGACGTGGACCTTAATAGCTCATCAGACATGACAGTGTGCAGATCTTTAAATTGGGATCTTTTTATGGATGGAAAAAACAGTCCATTGCACAGAGCGGGCAGGTGGGAGGGCAGGAGGAATCTGCAGTTAGGTAGAGTATCCCCCAGAAAGAGTGCTACCAAAGGAAAGTACTTTTTTCTTCTTCTGGATACATCAAACCACAGATTCCTCACCTTGTCAATAGATACTAAAGCAATATGTACCAAAGTGGAGGGTCTGTGGAATATCTCAACCCAGAAAGGCATACAGGATTGAACAGACAAAGTACCCTACCCTCCCAAACCATGGCTATCAAGGTAGTAGTGCTACATGAATGTGTGAATTGACACCTACGACACGGCCTAGCAGATATTCAGAAGAGGCACTCTGCATGCCATTGCAGTAGTAGCTCTTACACTCTCCTCGAGATGCTTCTTAGCCAATGCATAGCAGATTTTTTATAGAGGACTATCTACCTGGATATGGTCTTTTTTCACACAGCCTACCTCTTCTTCATCCCAGCAAACCCCACAAAGAGCTGATCGTCCACCCAATGGTCCTTAGTACGACTGATGTAAAAGCACAGAGTTCTTTTGGGGTGCAATCGATGAAGCTTCTCCTCCGCTTTTAAAGGGTGAGGTAAAGAAAGCTGGAAGGCTGATGGATTGTCTGACATAAAAAGACAGTGCAACCTAAAACAAGAATGCCGCCCTAGTCCACAACACCAGATTGTCTGGGAAAAAGGAAGCTTGCGATGAGATGAGGTTCTCGCTGTGAGGTAGACTGTTTTGAGAGTCAGCGGCAAAGTGAGGACCAAATAAATTAAGGTCCCCTGCAGCATCATAAAAAGCCTGAGTGAAAACATACAGGCCAGTGTTTTAACAAAATGCATCACACAACAGGTGATTTAAAGGACTGTTGGTCTGGTAATGCAAAAAGGCCTTCAGTGCTAACAAATAATATTTCACAGTGCCCACTGCAAGGCCTTGCTGGGCTAAAGGAAACACAAAAAATAAACATCTGGAAACTTTGCCAGTAATGGGCCAGTATGGTGGGAATTACACCAGGCCACAAACTTATCCCAGTGTCTGGCGTAAACTGTTTTGGTAGATGGACACTTCTAGAATGATGTTGACTACTTTGAAAGGGAGGTTGAGAGGAATTAATTGTCGCCGTTCAGTCTCCACACACCCATATAAATGTAGATTGCACATATATGCACAGGTATATGTGCAAGACCCTGCATGGGAGCTGCTACACAAGAGCCTCCAGAAGCAGCAGCCCGAGCGAAGGACAGTTCCTCATGCATAGAATTTCGGGGCACCACACTCTCCTGGCCCAATCTGAATTCACTAAGATGACTTGGGCCGGTCATTCCTAATCGTCTTTAGAAATCTAGGAGAGCAGGCAGAGGAAGCTCTGATATTATAGTTCTTGCCAGCTCTTCTCCTATCAGGTGCTCTTTCTCCGCAAAAGCGCCAAGATACTCCTTGGAGTGAACGTTGCGCTATAAGGAAGGAAGGCAGGCCTACAAAAATCCTGAACTCCACTCTCAGAGAGCGGGTTTTTGGGAACTCCTGCATGCAAAAGTGTTGACAATGCACGACCTCGGGGGTGGCAAAGAGATCGAGCCAGGTTCTCTCCACTCCTGGCAGACACCCTTTGCCACCTTCTGTTGTAGGTGCCATTTGTGATCCGCAAGGTGTTGTTAGCTTGTTGCAATTACACATGGCTGTGGTGTTGTTCCAGAGGTCCTGGGCCAGCTTCCCTTTAATGGATGGCTGGAAAGCCTTCGATGCCTGCAGGCCATTTAACTGGCCCTAGAAACAGTTAAGGGCACTAGCTTCCACCCAGTGTCCAAATGCACTGGAAGAAAGGAACTGAAGTCAGAGTGCAGGGGTGACACATATATGTGGCTGCGGTGTCACATCCGGGGCAGAACAAAGCTGACTGGGAGTCGCCCAATGCCATCTGCTGGGAAGTTGGGGCAATGTTCAGAAAACACGTTGGTTCCACTCTGGCATCTTTGGGTATTCACAAGGTGAAGACTTTGCGGTTAAAAGTATCCATCAGAGAATGGAAATATACAAAGCAAAAGGAAAAATAACACAAACTAAAGGAATTAAAACAATCCGCCACACTCAAACTTACCTTCCACACCAAGAAAATGAATAGTGTACGGGGCACATTATAAAGGATGGTCATTTTATGTAATATGTACATCAATGAACTTTATACAATAATTAATGTACACCCAAGCCAGCTTTTACAGATAGTCATAATAATCACATTTGTATTTTTAAAAGAAGAAGAATAGGCCTGTATGGTTGTAAGGGGGTAAATGAGACACTTAGTGTAACATATTGCTGTGGTTTGCAAGCCAACAGGGTAAACATTTCATCATAGTTTTTGTTTCATGTCTTGCCCAGCAGAATTGAAACCATCACCCTGGGTTATTTACAACCAATACCATCTGTAGGTAATCAGAGTGGACCAAGTTGACCAAGACTACCTGTATATCATCACTAACCACCTAATAACCATTCCTCGTAAACAAGAGGTTTGGATAAAGAGCCAAATATCTTAGTAGTTAAGTTGCTTTATGAAGGCCATGGATTGGACTGAAGGGCACTGCATTAAGCACACAATCAATCGGAATGTGGCAGTGAGCATTAAGTATGCTGTCTTCCCAACATGAGTACCTCCACTATGGAAATTCCAACATAAGTACCTGCACTATGGAAATTCCAACATGAGTATCTGCACTATGGACATTTTAAGTGGGTAGTTATCGAATCCAACCTAGTAACTATTTGGAGGTCTAATAAATATGCACGAGGCAGCAGACATGGCTCCTTCCACAAAGTGCAAAGTGCTCAGTGTAATAGGTCAAGGGTTTAACTGTAAAGTAAAGATAGGGGGCATAGAGGTATCCTATTTATTGTCGTGAGGCCATACCCGTGCACAGAACTCAACTGGAACAGGAGGATGCAGGTGGGGGCCCACAGCACTAATTTTGAGGACTGGCACTTATTTTTCCTCATCAGACTTATTCCTAGAGCAATCAAGGGAAAAACACACAAGAGGGCGGAAAAACGTGACAAACGGAGAAAGCAGGAACCTGCATGAGTGAGATAAAGGGGCATGGAGTGTTTGGTAGTGGATTAAAGGTGCATGAGGCAAAATCAAGACTAAACAGCCTTGAGATTTGGCACCCCAACACTCATTAGTACTGATTGTGGGATTTTAAATCAAACTTTGGGCCCCAGGCCTTCTTTTACAAATTAAGCAAAGCCCATGCCCCTGCTTTTCATAAATCCGAGCAATTAGAGCAACTGCACATGTGTAAATACCACAAACCTCTTCACAACAGCTTTGTGATTTTTATACACATGGGGAAAATGCACTCTACTCACCCCTCAATGTCATGGTCATTTCACAAAAGTAGTGCACAGGAGCACTCATGCACAGGCCCACTTATAGCATGCAACCTTATAAATGAAACCAGCTATTTCCAACTATTTCCACACAGTTATTATTTAAGATGCTACTGATAAATGTTTACGAGTAACAGGAACCAGGGCATGTTTACATAATATAAAAAAAGAATCATATTTAGGAAATAGAAATATTTGTCAAACTCAAATTGGCCTGTTGGGATAAAGTCAGCCAGCAAACCAATTTTCATTTATAAAGGGAGCTGCAGAGAGCCTCCTAATTTTAAAAGAAGAGAAATACAAACAAACCATACACTTGCCATTATTATTTGAATTTTGTACCTGTCAAATGGGTTTTTCACAAAACACTGCTTCCAAACCATGGACGCCACTGCCCTGGACATGAGGTAAGAATAGTATTTAGCACCATAGCCTACAAGATGGCTGAATCGCAGCTGCCAAGCCTAGAAAAGACAAACAGAAAACATATTTTAGCAAAAGAATCTTTGAAAAGTAACTCCTAGGGACATTAGAGAAGAGAAGTGTGATTAGGGGCCATAGCTCAGATAATAGAAATCTTAACTTCGACTGTCCAAGCAATATTCCCTGGAGTGTTACATTACAGAGGTTTACAAAGAGTAAAAGCAAACGGTTTGAAGAAAGGCTTATGGTATAGGGACATGGTAGTGTGACAGAGGAGGCAAATCTGGAATTAGGGTGGTGGTTGGAGATTTTGAAAGCCTGAAATGGTAGGGCAATTTTGGAGTGCCTCTGGATTTTGTCCTAGAGTTAGATGTGAGCATGTCAGGTTGGGACCTGGGGACAGGTGGATGTTGGACTTTGAGGAGAGGCATCAACATATTATTTTTTCCCGATGACCAGGAGGAGTAATATGCTGCAATAAGTTTGATAGCAGGACGAGACCTTTGATGAATGTGTGACTTCAAGGCTCTCCGTCGTTAACACCTCCATATAGTCCACCTGACCTATGGTAAGTATATAGCTCATAGTAGTAAATATGGTTATACTACCACAGACCATCATTTGGACCCTGAAACTTGGAGTAGGCATTTCACTAACTTGTATTCGGAGGTATCGAAGCTTTTGCAAGAATCACTTGGGCTGATCTATGTTATTTTGAATCAACATATACCCTCCACTTTAATCTACACGAGACCAGGAAAGCTATTGTTGCAAATAAAACAGGGAAGGCACTGGTCCCCCACAAAATACCAGGGGACCTTTTGAAACATGATACAGCAGAGTAGGTGCCATATGTAAATCTACTGTGTAATGCAACGGTCACAGTAGCACCAGTTCAGACACATGGAAAAGGGCTGAAATAGAGCCCTTTATAAAAAAAAGGAAAAAGCAAGAACTAGCCAACTATTGGCCAATCAGCCAAATTGACACCGTGCAAAAAGTATATGCAAAACTGATTTTAAATAAGCTTAGCCACTGGATAGACTACAACAATATCCTTTCCCCGTGGCAAGCGGGTTTTAGATAGAGAGTTATTACGATCGATCAGGTTTTTAGGCTCCTTTGCATAGCATGGGATTATACCAAACTGAAGGGGGCGCATTTGCACATAGGTTTCGTTGATCTGAAAGCTGCTTTTGATCTGACACATGCTAACCCAAGCTCCTCATAATGTTTGTCCATCAAGGGCTCCAAAGCTTTCCAATGTGTAACATGGGGACAGGATGTGGCTTTGCGGTCACTTTGGAACTATGAAACCAGGTTAGAGCCTTGCGTCGAATATCATATGACTCCTAGGAAACCACTTAATCTGTATTTGACTAAAGCAAAGAAAACAAGCACTAGCAAACCCAATAGGTCTGGTCTATAAGAGTTTTTGGCTTAGGTAATGATTTGTAGCCATGCTGTACATCAGCATGGATGCTTTGCATTTTGGCTAACACCAATTTAAACAAGCACTGGCAAATCCAATAGGTTTCGACAATGCCCGCGCTACTGATCCTGTCAATGTGAATGTCAATGTTTTTTAGTCATGTTGTCTAGCAGCACATCCGTTGTTCAGCATGGCTGAAAGTTCTAAAAGCCCAGAATCCCAGGGTTGAGCCAATGCCAAGTCTCTTTGTCCACCAAGTTGAGTTTATTGTCCTGCTCCTCTGAAAACAGAAAAGCACTATGATGTGGTCTATCCTGGCCGCATCATAGCAAAAGTGACTTGCAGCCATGCTGAACAGCAGACGTGCTGCTAGACTACATGGCTAAAAGAAATTCACTTTGACAGGGTCAATAACTTGGGCATTGCTGAGATCTATTGATTTTTTTTCAGTGCTTGTTGGGTGTTGATGGGGTCTTGCTGAACAAATGCGGAAATGATAGTGAGAAACAGTTAAGAGGTTTTGAACTGAGGCGAGAATGTGGCATTAAGGCCCGAGCTGCCGACAGGGGGACTAGTTTTGAATCTCAGGGTTGGCTGAACAATTTGTGATTTGAGGCAAATCACTTGTACTTCCTCCTGCCTACTACAATGAATGTGTCATTGTGTAATGTAACTGGTGAGCACTTAAAGCGCTCCACAACATCGGCTAGTGTTAGCACTATGGCAAGATGGAGGACAGAACAAGCGCTCCAATACCATCGGATTATGCAAAAAAAACAAGATGATCAAAAAACGGGAGGGTATAAAACAGTGAGTGGTTAAGTGACTTAAAAATTAATAGATAAAAGATGGATAGATAGATAAATAATAGACAGACGGATAAAAGAGTGATCAAAGTGAAAATTCTCAAAAACAATGACACATGAAACACCCGGTTGCTGTTCAACTATGAAGATAGCAGTTGCCTGTTTAGAACGTATTCAAACTAATGTGTCCTGTGTGTGTTTATTTTTTGGGGAGATTCGAGAACAAACAGTTTCCCTACAGGAGAAAAACTGCAGCGTGAGTAACAGCAGAATGAAAGGCACTTGAAGACCCCTGTGAAAACTAGGTCTGCACTGCTCATTGTCCAACTGCTGGAGAGAGGATGTGGTCTAACGCCCAGAGCTGCTGACTTTGGGACTGGGGAACCAGGTTTGAATCTCAGCATTGGCTCAACATCCTGTGATTCTGGGCAAATTACTTAATCTACCGGGGGCTACCAAGAAATGAATGCATCCTTGTGTAAAGTAACTGGTGCTCATGTAAAGTGCTCCAATCCGTTTGGATTGAGTTAGCGCTATAAAAAACTGCACAACAAAAAAAAAACTAGTGGGAGACAGAGAGAGGATGCTACAACAGACAGTGAAAAAACAGGGAGTGAGAGAGCAACATAAAGAGATTGTGTTAGAAATGCGGTCTCTAGTTGGCAGTGTTTTGTACCCTATCCAAATTGGGACCCTCATTCTAGTCAGGGTGCACAAGTTACTACTTGTTTAACAATATATCTGTAAGAGACATTGGATAGTGATAGATTCCTTACCTTAGAATATTCCCAGGCATCAGACTGGATCCGGAAAGTTTTGTTAGCAGTACCCCTGCGCGTCAGTAGGTGGCGTTGTGTGGCTCCGCGTCTGTCACTGGCATCGTAAGCGCCGAGATGACATCACGGACACTACTTAGGCGCCACCCATGCGTGCTGACGTCAGTTCTGTACACGACTTTCCGCGCCACGAACGCAGAGCCATGCAAGAAACTGACCACTGGTGCCATGAAACTAGGGCCCTGAAAGGGATGACCTTAACCCTAGGAATCAGTTCGCAGAACGGGGAGGATGGGTGGGGCGGTAAGGAATCTATCACTAACTATGCATCTGAAAGAGACACGTTAGTGATAGATTCCTTACCTTAGAATAGATACCTCAGCAATACCAACCCCGGTGGTGGGTCTGCGAATAGATTACACCAGAAAGTCACGGAAAACAGAACGGCCAAAGAAGCCGTCTTTCCGGACCTGACTGTCAAGGCAGTAATGCTTGGTAAACGTGTGCAGCGAGGCCCACGTAGCTGCCTGACAAATGTCCTGCAAGGGGACGCCGCGTCCCTAAGCAGTAGTGGCTGCCATCGCCCTGGTAGAACGGGCACGCAGCCCCGCAGGAGGCTCCTTCTTAGCCAACGAGTAACAGGCCTTGATGCAGAGAACGACCCACCGAGAGATGGTCCGTTTGTGCACAGCCCGACCTCTTTTGGCACCCACGTAGCCAACAAAGAGCTGGTCATCCACCCGGAACTGTTGTGTGCACTTCAGGAAGAACGAGAGTGCACGTTTTGGGTCCAGACGGTAGAGCTTCTCTTCCTCTTTGGAAGGAAGCGGAGGCGGAAAGAAGGTAGGCAAAGTGATGGTCTGCCCGATGTGGAAGGGCGAGACAACCTTTGGCAAGAAAGAAGGATGGGTCCTTAAAACCACCTTGTCCGGATGAACAGAAAGGAAAGGAGGTTTAGAAGAAAGAGCCTGGAGCTCACTCACTCTCCTGGCAGAGGGGATAGCTACCAGGAAAGCCGTCTTGAGAGTGAGAAGACGCAAAGGACAGGTATGAAGGGGCTCAAAGGGGGCGCACATCAGATATGTCAAGACAAGGTTTAAGTCCCATTGAGGCATTATGAACGGCACGGGAGGAAACGTGTGCATAATACCTTTTAGGAAACGGTTAACAACCGGGGACTTAAAGAGAGAAGGCTGATCTGGAATCCGTCAAAGGCGTAGATGGCCGAAAGATAACCTTTGATAGTGCCCAGAGCAGAGCCCTGCTGGACCAAAGAAAGAAGGTAACAGAAAGACTTCGGAAAGAGGGGGAGAAAGGGGATCCACGGCCTTAGCTGTGCACCATGCCACAAACTTGTTCCATCTGCAGGCGTATACCGTTTTAGTGGAGGGACGCCTGGCTGGCAGAATGACATCACAGACTTTGGGAGGAAGATCAAAAGCCGTCAACTGTCGCCGCTCAATCTCCACGCATGGAGGTGGAGGCTGGACAGGTTTGGGTGGAGGACCGTTCCCTGCTGATGCGACAGAAGATCCTCCCAAAGAGGCAGTCGGATCGGGGGAGTAGCTCGGGTTACTAGTATCTTCGTGCCCAATCTGGAGCCACAAGGATGACTTGGGCCCGGTCGCGCCGAATTTTCTTCAGCACTCTGGGCAGATGTGGTATAGGCGGAAAGGCGAACAACAGACCGCAACTCCACTCGCGACGAAAAGCGTCACCTAGCGAGTGTCGCCTTGGAAATTCCAACACGCAGAACTGATGATATTGCGCGTTCTCTTCGGTGGCGAATAGATCTAACGAAGGCTCTCCCCACTGCTGAAAGAGACCTTGCGCCACGTCCGAGTTCAGATGCCATTCGTGATCCATCAAGCCCCGGTGGCTGAGTTCGTCTGCCCTGGCGTTCAGGGAACCTGCCAGGTGTTGAACCACCAAGGTAATGCCTTGATGTTCCAGCAATGTCCAGAGGCGCAGAGCCTCCTGACATAGGGTCCAGGACCCCACCCTGCCCTGTTTGTTGCAATACCACATGGCGGTGGTGTTGTCCGTGAACACCTGCACCACACTTCCCTGGACAGAGGGAAGAAATGCCTACAGTGCAAGTCGGATCACCCGAAGCTCCAAAAGGCTGATATGGAGCCGGGACTCCGCCGGAGACCAGAGGCCTCTGATCTCCGCTTCTCCCAAGTGGCCTCCACATCCCAGGAGGGATGCATCTGTCACAACTGTGTGCTCCGGTTGGGGAAGGGAGAGGGATCTGCCACTGACCCAATTGCGATTCGTGAGCCACCACTGCAAATGTCGTGTAGTGCCCTCCGAGATCTGGACATGATCGGACAGATTGCCCTGATGCTGCGCCCACTGGAACTTCAGATTCCACTGCAGAGCCCGCATATGCACTAGCAGGATGCAGGAGACCAACAGGCCCAGGAGCCAGAGGGTCATCCTGAATGAAACCCGGGACAGAGGCTGAAAGATCGGAATCATAGCCTAAATATCCCGGACTCGCTGCTCGGGAGGATAAACCCGAAACAGCGTTGAATCCAGAACCGCTCCGATGAAGGGGAGCTTCTGAGAGGGACTGAGTTGCGACTTCGGCACGTTGATGGAGAACCCCAGCAAATGCAGGAGGTCGGCCGTAGTCTGAAGGTGGTTGACGATTGCCTGGGGCGAGCCCGCCTTCAACAACCAGTCGTCGAGGTAAGGGAAGACTGACACCGTCGACCTAAGCAGGTGAGCTGCGACCACCGCCATCACCTTCGTGAACACCCGAGGGGCGCCGGTAAGGACGAAGGGGAGCACGGCAAACTGAAAATGCTCCTGGCCTACCGTGAACCACAGGTAACGTCGGTGGGCCGGCAGGACGGGGGATGTGAAAATATGCGTACTGCAAGTCCAACGCTACTTATCCAGTCTCCAGGGTCGAGGGCAGCCAGGACCTGAGCCAGAGTCAGCATTTTGAACTTCTTCTTCTGGAGGAAGCGATTGACGCCCCAGAGGTCCAAGATGGGGCGCAGGCCCCCTTTGTCCTTCTTGGGGACCAGAAAGTAGTGGGAATAACAACCACTCCCTACTTCCAGGAACGCACTCGATGGCCCCCTTGGCCAAGAGGGCCGTGACTTCCTGCTGGAGAAGTACCAAGTGATCCCTCGACATGCGGTGGCACCGAGGTGGCATGGCTGGAGGGGAGGACTGAAAGGGAAGAGAGTAGCCTCTGCGGATGATCTGCAACACCCACATGTCAGATGTGATATTGCGTCACTGGGGGAGGTGGTGGCGGATCCTGCCACCCACCAGCGTGGGGTGCTCCACAAAGCTCGGATTCAGAAGGTTTGGAAGTAGAAGCAGCGGGGGCAGAGGTGGACTGACCCCAACGCTGATTCCCAGACCCACCCCTGCGGAAGCCACGTCCGCGGCCACGCTGAGGCTGGTTCTGCACAGGCTTGCTGAAGGAATGTGCCTGGGCGCCTCTGCCGTGACCACGAAAGGAACAAAACCCTGGAGTGGCCGGGCTTTTTGCGGAAAGACCCAAGAACTTGGCCGTGGCTCGCGAGTCCTTGAAACGCTCCAGTGCACTGTCGCCTTATCGCCAAACAGACGAGTGCCATCAAAGGGCATGTCCATGAGAGAGCTCTGGACATCAGGCGAGAACCCGGTAGATTTCAACCAGGCGTGGCGACAAAGCACCACAGTCGTAGAAATCGCCCTACCCAGTGAGTCAGCGGTGTCCAAACCACACCGGATGGCGAACTTAGCCGCATCCTTACCCTCGGCAATAGCTTGGGACAGCACAGCGTGGGTCTCCTCAGGACACTGAGGCAATACCTGTGCAACTGTATCCCACACCGCGTGGGAATAGCGGCACAATAAGCAGGCGGTGTTCACTGACAGCAGCCCTAAGCTGGCCGAAGAAAACAACCGCTTACTGAACTGTTCCAGCTTCTTAGAGTCTTTATCCGGCGGAGCCGTGGGAAAGGCACTCTGGGATGTTGAGGCCTGGATAACCAGGCTCTCAAGCGTAGGATGAGTGGTCAGAAAAGCGGGGTCGCCGGGCGGTGACGCCTGGCGACATTCTTATCCACAGGGGCCCCTGTGGCTGGCCGCGACCAAGTGCCCAACAAGACATCAGTGAGGGAGGGGGATCCGACGAAGTGGACGCCGTCTGGAGCACCTCAGTGAGGAGATTAGTTTTAAGGGCCACCGTAGGGAGATCAAGATTTAGAACCTCAGCTGCCCGACGGAGCACCATCGTGTAGGAGGCGCCCTCCTCCATGGTAGGCGGGGGAGCCAAGTCGTCCACCCAGTCCTGCTCGGAGTCACACTGACGGGCAAGAGGGTCCTCGGACCCCTTCCAGTCGTCCTCCACCTCTGTCGCATGGGGAACAGACAGCGGCGGCAGAGCTGGGGCCGGAGAAGGAACAAACGGCATCAGAAACGGTGCTGGGAACGGCGCCAGGCGGGGCCGAGCCGGTGCCGCGTCCCAATGCGGATCCCAGGCTGGAACAAAATGGTCCCGGAACCTGGGCAAGGGCGGGACGAATTGCACCCACTGCGGCGCCGGGGGCGAAGCCGAGGGTGGTGCTGGGGCCGGAGTCGGAAGCGCTGGACCTTGTGGCGCCGGGGCCGGAGCCTATGGCGCCGGATCCTGTGGCGCCGAAGCTGGATCCACCGGCGGCGCCCAACAGGATCCGGACATGGGACCGCGGGGCCCGAAGGCGCCCTGGCGCGAGCCCGAGGCCTAAAAAGGTGGTCCATGGTAGCAAGAAATTCTTGTACCTGTTCGGGAGTCGCCGACGGACCTGGGTAAGGTGGGTAGGCCGCGGGACTCCGAGGCTCCAGAGGAGCCACGGGATCAGAAGCCCTGTCCCCCTCGTCCGCATCCGAGGACCAACGGGGGGACGTCGGAGAGCGAATTCGCTTCTTCGACTTCTTTTTGTGTCGTCTCTTACCCAAATCCGAGGGTGAAGACTTGGAGCCCGAGGAGCGACGACTGTGGCCCCGCGAGAGATCCTGGGAAAGGTCCCTGGACCTGGAACGGCGCTGGGACGAGTGCCGGACCTCCAGCAGCTTCTGGCACCGCTCCCTCAAGGCCTTCGGGGCCATGGCTGACAGTCCCGGCAGGACCGGGAGTCGTGGTCGGTCTCCAGGCAGTAGAGGCAGACATCGTGGGGGTCCGCCACCGACATATTGCGACGGCAGGCCCCACAAGACTTCAATCCAGGCATCCCTACGTGCACCAAGGAGTACAGGAGACAAAAGTCTCAAAAAGGGTAGTCAAAAAGTGACCAAGGTACGTGCTCTAACCGGATCTGCGCTCGCTGGTGCGGAAAAAAGAAAAAAGAAAGAACTGATGTCAGCGCGCATGGGTGGTGCCTAAGTAGTCTCCGTGACATCATATCGGCGCTTACGACGCCAGCGGCGGAGGCGCACGACGCCACCTACTGACACGCAGGGGTACTGCTAGCAAAACTTTCAGGATCCAGTCTGACGCCTGGGGATATTCTAAGGTAAGGAATCTATCACTAATGTGTCTCTTTCAGATAAGGGGATTACACAGCTAAGATAACCCTTGCTCACCCCCTTGGTAGCTTGCCACAAGCAGTCAGCCTATCTCAGAGGCAATGTGTAAAGCATTTGTACATAGATACACAATAACAGTGAAAACACTATAAAAGGACATCATACCAGTTTAGAAAAATAGCCAATATTTGTCTGAATAAAACAAGACCAAAATTACAAAACTTCAACACACACAAGTCAAATTATCACTTAAAGGAGTTAAGCAAGTTTAGTCCGTAGAACTCAACGGATGCGTTAGTTTACAACAAAGTTCATTAGATGCGTCAAAAATCAAATACGAGACCAGGCGCAGGTGAGGCGCCGGAAAAAGCACAAGACGCCTCAGTACCTTACAGACAGGGGAGGTGAGGCGTTGGTTCCTTGCTCCTCGGCAGAGGAGGTGATGCGTCATTTCCTTACTGGTAGAAGAGGCGACGCTTTGGCTCCTTACTGCAGGGGAGGTGATGTAGCGAATTCCAGACACGCAGACTTGATTCCTTCCTGCAGTGCCGTGTCATGAAGAGATTGGTGCCCAGGGACAATGTGTCAAAATTCCAGATGCGCTGTGTTGATTCCACAGGGGCGAGGCAGGCGCTGCGTCAATTCCCCAATGATTTAGCAGTCAATGCATCGGAGCTGGAGCAGAACACTTCAGTGGCGCAGTGGTCAAACTCACGCTGCAGCGATTCTTCTGACGTGCTGTGATGCGGGAACCACGCTTCCGTGCAGGCAGCGGTGATACATCAATCTTTTACAGCTGGTATCGAATAAAAGGACGCTGGGAGTCGATGCATGGATTTACTCCTTAAAATTACCAGTTCTCACATGCAAGGGCCCAGGAACTGGATTTGGCACCACTTGGCAAATCAGGACTCTCAGCAGAAGAGCCCAGGCACTAGTACGTTAAGTCTTTGATGGCCTGGAGACTTCTTAACAAGGGACAAGCATGTACAAGCCCTTGGAGAACCTTGGAAGTAGGATGTAGAAAACAAAGCCAAGTCCTTTCACTCCCAGGACAGAAGCAGCAGGCCAGCAGAACAAAGCAACAGGCAGCGTGGCAGTCCCTACTACAGCATCCAGCTTTTCTTCCTGGCAAAATGTCCTCAGTCCAGAAGTGTTCTGATTTTAGACTTCAAAGGAAAATCTTTGTAGTGCACAAGACCCTGCCTTTTCCTGACCTGGCTGCAGTCACAGTACAGTGGGGTGGAACAGCTTTTGAGAGGACAGGCACAGCCCTATTCAGGTGTCAGCAACAACTCCTCCCACCACTCTAGCTCAGAAGGACCCATCAGACTGGTGATGGGCCATCAGGATATGCAGGAAACACCTCAGCTTCCTTCGTGTGACTGTCTAGAGTGAATGCACAAGAGCCCAACTGTCAGCCAACCTGACGTGTACTGTGCAGACAGGCAGAGGCACAGAATGGTTAAGCAAGAAAATGCCCACTTTTTAATGGTGGCATTTTTAGACAAGCAATTTTAAAACCAACTTCACCAAAAGATGTATTTTTAAATTGTGAGTCTACAGACCCCAAACTGCACATCTCCCGCTATTCCCAATTGGAAGAAACACTTCAGGGGTGTGGAATTTAATAAAATATATACTTGTCCATGGGGCAGGTTGCTTCATAAATCTACTTCTCCTGTAACAAAATCCACTTGTCCCTTTGGTGCCATATAGTGCGGCGACAAATTATGGCAGCAATCTTATTATATAAGAACTCTGATATAGCCACTCTGATTATGCCAGGGCTTATACCATAGTAGTGTTTGAATACTTGCAATCCCCTTATGTTGCCACGTTTCCGCAGATCTACATACTGGGGCTGAAGGTAAGTAATAGTTCCAGGGTTAGAATGCCCTTTTGAGTCTGTGCAAACCTACTAACTTGCATGTTTTAAGGGTTTTTAACAACTCTCCTCTAATATTTTCCCATACTGAGAAATGTTGGAAATTTACCCCTGACAATGGCAGATGTAAACCTTCTTCCAGAGTTGGGAAAAAAGGGGTTGGGGGGAAAGTGAACTTGCAAACACTCAGATTTCCCATGAGCAAATCTACACATGCATATTTGCTGAAGCTAAAATGCAGTTCACAAATATTTTCTAGTATTATTTATTGTCCTACTTCTGTAAATTGTTGGGAATTCATGAAAGCCGTATATCTGCACTTAATGCAAGGACATATACCATGGGTGCAATTCTGAGACTTTCTTTAACAATTAGGTCCCTAAATTAGTCTGACATTGACCATGACCTTTTGTGTTTATTAAAATTCTGTCTCCCTCTCTCTCTATCGGCTGGCTTCACTGTGAGGGACAGCATTTTACTCTTTCACAAGAAGCATATCAGCACACAAAGTAGTTTTGTTCAGTGCCAGTAACTACTGAGGCAGTGTGTGCTTTTTGAGACCAAAAAACAATGTTAGCTTTTGCCAATGTTTGTTATAATGATGAGGCCTCAGACGTTCTGACACCAGTAAGTGTTTTACAATAACCCATGCCAAAACAATTCACACATTGCCAAAACTAAAAACCTGACTACCAATTTCAGACCTACTGGCTTTGCCAATGCTTGTTTATTTTTGTTTCTCATAATCTTATTAAAACTTGTTACATCGATTTTCAATTATGAATATTTTTGGGAAATACTGGCATGCATCAACACGTTACTAAATGATGCTGCAAAGAAATAGTACCTAAAATGTTATAGTAGTCATCAATCTTGCTTTCAAGCTTCTGCATCAAATCGGAGAGCATTCTGGGACCATTATACATAACCTCATATTGCAAAACTTTAAAAACGTGTGTACACATTTTTTTTACTGGAACAAATATCAGTAATGCAGTCAGAGCTTACATTTATACTTAGAGCGCTCACCCTAATAATAAAGGCTTTCCTTTAATGAACAATAAATACAAGTTTGAACAGCATTAACATACCGACAAAATTATTACCTTAATTGCAGACAGTGCCCTTCTCTGATCCATAATGTGTTACTGCAAACTAGCAGCCAAAGTGTTTGTGCTGCAGGGGGTTGGGCCTACTTGTCCCATGGACTAAAAACACATGAAAACTTGTTGTCCTTGACCCAAAAAATATGTCCGGGTGTCGAGCTATAGGAATTCTACATCCCTGCACTTGTAAGATATTACAAGGCAGCTTTATTGATAACCTATTAGAGAGTTAGGCCTTGCTGTAGTGAAAAACCAAATTAGCAGTATTTCAATATCACGACATGTAAAACACAACAATACACGTCCTATCTTTTAAATATAGTGCACCCTTCCCAAGGGGCTACCTTGGGCCTACCTTAGAGGTGCCTTACATGTAGTAAAAAGGGAAGGTTTGGGACTGGTAGGTGGGTGCACTTGCTAGGTGGACATGCCAATTTAAAACTGCACACACAGACTCTGCAGTGGGAAGTCTGAGACATGTTTGAAGGGCTAATCATGTTGGTGAACAATCAGTGCTGCAGGACCACTAGTAGCATTTGATTGACAGGCCCCCGGCACACCAAGTGCACTTTCTAGGGACTTACTGGTAAATCAAATATGCCATAATGGATAAACCAATCACCAAAAAATGTAGACAGGGAGCACATGTGCTTTAGCACTGATTAGCAGTGGTAAAGTGGCCAGAGTCCTATAGCCAACAAAAACAGGTCAAAAATACAGGAGGAAGGCAAAACATTTGGGGATAACCCTGCAAAAAGGACCAGGTCCAACAGATTGTGCGAGGCAAAGAGAAATAATGAGGCAGCAGGAGCAGGAAACAATAAACGTTGCGCATAAAATAGCACTTGCGAAAAGCACCCTTAAAGTAATAAAAAAGTAGTCCATAAACAATGCCTTAAACTTACCCCTGTGTATATTTATCAGTAATTGGTTGCCGCTCTTGTGGAGGACTAAAGGTGGGAAGAGGCATGAAGAATGCATGCCATGGGCCAATGGGGAGAACGAATATTGGAGCATCTAGGGAGCCAGCAAATAGCAAGACTATGGGCAGACTGAAGCCCACAGAGTACATACAACAGACCTAAAAAGTGATTTGACGCAGCCAGGGTTAATGCGCTTTTATTTTTACAGTGTATTAACTCTTGATGCATCAGTGTCCTTTATTATTATTTTTGCCATGCCAAAGAGTAGCCGTACTGCCCTACTGCACGGTTACAAATTATTGCTAAAGTCAGCAATGCCCATTCTGTACAGAAGTAACAAAAGGCAATGGCAGAGCCAACAGTCTCAAAGGCAAGACCTATTAGGTTTGCCAATGCTTGTTAGGTCTCGCAAAATAGCTCTGTGATTCTGAACAAATCCGTTAATTGCCCATGTGTGAAAAAGAAAAGAAAAAGGACATTTGGTAAAAGATCCTATGGCATACAGGAAAAGGAAGCAATTGCGCACATGTCTTTGTGAAAATACATTTGAAAATTGATAACACATGTCAGAATAAAAGCAGATTACATTTGTTGTCACAATAAACATTCATTTCAAAAGAGAAAAGGGCTTCTTTGTAGTGTGTGTGGCACAGTAAAATAGAGCTCCAAATGGCAAGATATTTAACAAGGATGACAGGGAGGAAGAAAAAATAAAAGTAGGACCTCAATCACAGCACGATAAGCGGAAGGACAGCAATCAGTACTTGGTCAATACTCCAGCTCAAAAAGAGGAAGTGAAGCCAGCACGTGCTAGCCAATCAGAAGGCAAAAAAAAGAGTATTAATGAAGCCAATCAATGTTGAGCAATGGGCAGGCTGCATGTCCCTTGCTGTATACAAGATATCTTGCAAGAGGGAGTGCATGTGCGCTGTCTCAGGCGAGACCTGCAAATGAACCTGGCCTGGTGTCATGTAACTAGTGCTCATGTAAACCGCTCCAATACCATATAAATCTGCCAATAAATAAATCAATGAATGTAGCATGTAACAAAAACATCCCTAACATAACCGAACTGTGGCCGGGTACCATCTATACCGCTAGGTGGAGAAAGAATAGCTCCCATTTATTTTTCCACTTTAGAATATATATCTGTTTTATAATCGACGTACATTTCTTGTGGCACCAGAAATGTTTTCAAGCATTACTTCCTACCTTTTCCCTTGATTTCCTGGGCAAAATTGTGTCACACTATTTTACAACCTGTCTTTCAAGAACTGAGCTTCTTGGAGCTGGCTTGCCACCAGCGCTATGTGTGCTAAAAATCAAAAAATGGTCAGGCTGTAGATTGCTGTTCGTCAAGTGTCTCTAATTGGCTGCTCTAGTTCTCCAAGTTCAGAAGAATACATTATTTCAATTCTATACGTAATTTCGCTGAAAATAACTGTGTAGACAGACAATCTCACTGTAACTATTACTGGATGCCATTTTTAGGTCGAGCCTAGTGCAGCTCTGCGAGGCTTCTTGTATCTACTTTATCTACTTTGTGTGGGTCTGACTCCTCCCACACATTGGATAGGCTTTTGCGTGTGTCTTTTTATAATCAAAGCCTGCAAATGGCTAAATGTGGGTGCCTGTCCCGCCTCTTCTGAAAGGTTCACTCCCACGGCGTTTGCCTACGGGAGTGAGCAGTGGGGCGACAGCTGCAGTGCCTCCTTGTTTAAATTGCTTTATTGCCAGCCTACCAGCCAAATAGGTTCAAGAATGTGTAATAGAACAGCCTATTTAGTGCTACAGTCCCAACTTTTCCTCTGGCCCGGGGGTCATCCCACTTCAGTTCATTTTTTGGGGTCTCGTCATCTCATTTTTTAGACAATTGCTCTGCGTCCTCTTGGCATTTATATTTTGGGAATGGGTTTTCGGTCTCATTAGAAATGACCCTTAAAACAATGTTGGGCTGAATCAGCTAAAATACAGCAGGCAGCCTGTGAGTGCCTAGAAGCAGGGGCTGTCCAGCTACCTTTTACAGGCTTGGAACTTGAAACCTCCGCTTCGTGTGCATGAACCCACTGGGCAATCCTCAGTGTGAAATAAAGTACTTTCAAGCACATTTACATTTAAACAATGAGCGATGCTGAACATGCTCCTAATGTACAGGTCACTCCGGTTCCAGGGCTTTCCTCCATCCCCAGGTCAGGGCTCTTAGCCAGGGTGCGGCGTGCACACGTGGGCACCCAGTGAACGTGCACGTATGTCAGTACTGCAGGTGACGTAAGGGGGCGGCACTGCATTACAGACAGAGCTGCGGGCTCTGTCACAACTGTGGGGTCGTCTTGGCATGGCCTTCCAGGCGCTGGGTGGCTACATTCTATGGACTGCAGGAGCGCGGTATAGCGCTCCGGTGCCCACATCTGGCTTCTGAGTGTATGAGACAGAAATACAAAAGCAGAGTCAGCCTCATCCTTTTTATTTGTTTTGGATTTTTATCGTTTAAACGTGTTTTGTGGTCAATGTTGTTATTTTCTGGTGGTGTTTCAGTTTAGTTCCGCATCTAGAAACCGTTTTAATTACATTGTTTGTCCTTGATAAGCATCAAACCAATCAATATTCACGATTCCCGTTATTAACAATTCATTCACCAATTAGACGATAGGAGCTGTCTGGAATGCACCAGTACGTTTTCTTAGACGATCTATGTTTAATTCTTTCCTCCCGCCCTCACTGTGCAGCTCTTCGCTCTCACCCTTGTATTTGCCGTTCCCTCCACTCTCTCCCTCACTTCTCTCCTCCTCTTTCTTTTCCAAGCTGTTTCTCCTCAGATGCCTTCAGGGTTACAATATCGAACCTAATGACGAGACCGCAGACTTTGCGACTCTTCCGTCATTCTAGTATACAAATTCTTGTTCTTGACAACTTTTCTCACGGGGACAGGCTTATGGAATGCAACAACTTTCACCATTTTAACTGTTGTATCTTAGTATGCATAAAAATACATTAATAAACAAAAAAAACATAACTCCAGACATCGCCTAAATTGATTCTGATCCCTTTATGTTAAATTGCATCTCTTTCCAAACTTCCAAACACCTCCCATGAGTTAGTCCCGACCACCCCCCCACGAGTTAGGTCTCACCACCTCCCATGAGGTTGTGTGCCATGGCAGAATTCCTCTTTCCCCTCCCCTTCTCCTCCACCCTTTCACCAGACTCAGCACTAGCACAACAACACCTCAAAATATTCACCCACAGCACCAGCGCAGCACCACCTAACTACCAACGCAGCACTAGCTCTGCATCAGTGCAGCACCACCACCTCAGCACTAGTACACCATAACTCAGCGCCACCACAGCATCACTCAGCGCCACCACAGCACCACCTCAGCATCACTCAGCAAACCTGAGCACATCACAGTATCACCTGCGTACCATCAGAACATCACTCAGCCCCACCTCAGCATCACTGAACAACACCTCAGTATTGCTCAGCACCACCTGAGCACCACCTTCGTACAAGCACACTATCACCTGAGCACTACGTTAGTTTAACTCCACATAACCTGAGCATCAGTTCAGCACCAGTGCAGCACCACCTCAGCAATACTTCAGCACCACATCAGTACCAGCACAGCACAACCTCACTACCTCAGCATCAATGCAGCACCATCACTTCAGCACAGCACCATCACTTCAGCGCAGCACCACCACCTCAGCATTATTTAGCACCACCATAGCATCACTCAACACCACCTCAGCACCAGTGCAGAATCTCCTCAGCATCACTCAACATCATCACTGCAACACCTTCGCATCAGTGCACCACCACCAGCCAAGCACCAACTCAGCACCAGCACAGCCCCACCACAGCATCAGCACAGCAGCAACTAAGCATCACTTCAGCATTAGTGCAACACCAGTGCAGCATCACCTTTGCACCAGCACAGCACCACCAATGCATCACTCAGAACCACCTCAGCATCACTGAGCACCACCTCCACCCAAACACACTACAACCTAAGCGCCATGTCAGTATAACTCAGCATCACCTGAGCATCAGCACAGCATTACCTCAGCACTAACACAGACAAACTAGAAGACATTCTATATGTTAATCTTGTTTTTTTTAGGGTCGTTCAGTTGTACATAATGTCTACTTTGTTATATATAAGGTAACACAAATGTTTATAACAATTATAACTTTTCAACATGCTGCACAGCAGCCACACTGCTCTACAACATATCTTAAACACATTGGCAAAGCCAATAGCTCTGGCTAAACACTTTTAAGGTGCCAGAGGCGAGACCTATTGGCTATGTCAATGCTTGTTTTCAATTACAATGCTGCCACACTTCACAAACCAACTGTCCAAAAGCGGTTTTAAAATAGGTAGCATGTTTTACTTAATCCAATGCTAAGCATCTTATCTAACCTCGGAAGAATTAAAGACTAAATCAGACATACTAAAATGTAAATCCATTATCTGCAGTTCTCTGGGTAGGCGCCCACCCACAATGAGATATCTAAACCATTTTGTTTTGCAATGGCGTGCGGTGACCTGGCTTTGCTAATCCTGATGTTCGATATCCCACCAGGTGAATTTAAAATAAACATAAAAGCTAAATTATAAGAAAATCCAATTCTTAAAATCACCAGGAATTACATTAGTAGTAGTGCCACTTATATGGTACTTACTGAGAAAGTTATTTTCCTATGATAAATCTCCAAATGTAGGTTTATTCTCTCATGTAGTTGAGGCTCTTCCCAAAGTTTAATGTCATTCGCGTTGACCCCCTGTATACAGCAGGTTTAATTGCACAATAATCTGTCTGTGAGTCTATCATTTTACAAGTGTTAAAAGACATTTTGGGAATTGCAAAAGTGGTAAGGAAGTCCATTTCCGAGTGCAAGTTCAATTAGAACAGCATACCCAGCATGTGAGCAGCGCTGGGACTGGTCTGAGCGCCTCGGTTCGGCGGTCTGAGCGCCTCGGTTCGGCAGTCTGAGTGCCTCGGTTCGGCGCTCAGACTTGGACTCGGAGCCTGTGGTGGTTTCTCCACCTAGCTGTACAATACAGCAGGTGGAGAAAGGCTAAGTGCGCATGACGGTTTGGTTGGCCCGCTGGGACCGTCCCAACTATCATGCGTATTTAGCAGTGCCCACCACTCCCCCTCCTCCCTGGTGCCGTAGCTGCAGCGTCCCTTGGTTGTGCCTGCCCCTCCCTTGGCTCAGCTGGCAGGACGCAAAATAAAATGACAATAAAACGTTTTATTATCATTTTATTTGTCCTTGCATCTGCAGGCTTCCAGCCGGGGAGACGCTCCTCCGCCATAAGGCAGGAGCCGCCCCTGGACAGAACTCTGCTTTTATATACAACCCCACAAGAACATATCACATTGATGTACAATAATGTGCTGAGGGACAAGGTACTTTATTTCGGTAACACTTTTTCTGGTAGAGACCCTTAACCGCACAGTCCTCAAATCAAAATACTCCTCAGGCATCAGACAGGATTGGCAAACTCTTGAGCAGTACCTCTGCGTGCTGGTTGGTGGTGTCTTTAGGCTCTGAGCCGTGCATGGTGCCTATATAAGAGCCATGCCATATTCATGAAAGAAACCCCCAGTTTCTTTAGTGACTATTTCTGTGCACAAAACGCTGAGTCACGTAAGACTGAGTGCTTGTCCACAGTGCAGAATCTAATAGGATGTTAGGGTGAAGAGCCTGGGCCGCAGAATGGGGAGGATCAGTGAAGAATCTGCGATTAGATAAAGTCTCGAGCAGGAAGAGAATTACAGAAGGTAAGTAACTTGTTCTTCTACTAGAGATTTTTAATCGCAGATTCCTACCTTTAATCGCAGATTCCTTACCACAGAATAGATATCCAAGCAATACCTCCCCAGAGGTGGGTCTGCTAACTAGCTCAAACCTGATAATAATAGATGATGAATGGGCAAAATGCCTGACTAGACGGAACTGACTGCCAAGCAGTAGTGTTTTGTGAATGTGTGGAGGGACGCCCTTGTTACAGCTTGGCAGATGTCCAGGACAGGTACCCCATGTGCTAACGCAGTAGTACTTGCCTTGGACCTAGTGCAATGGGTCCTTAAGCCTCAGGAGGCTGCTTCTTAGCTAGTGAGTAGCAGATCTTAATACAAAGTACAATCCCTCAAGAAATGGTTCTTTTCTGCACTGCCTTGCCTCTTTTTTGCTCCTATGAATTTAAAAGAGTTGATCGTCCGCCCGGTGTTCTTTTGTGTGACGGAGCTCTTTTTGGATCCAAGCGGTGGTCTCTCCTCTTCCTTAGAGGGATGAAGTGGTGTGAAAAATATGGGCAACACAATGTTTTGGCTCAAGTGGAAGGGGTCACCAACTTCAGTAGGTAGGACGCATGGGTCTGAAGACCCAGTTTGTATGGGCAGAAGCTGGTATGGAGCGAGTAAACTGAAAGAGCTTGAAGCTAACTGGCCCTCCTGGCCAATGTAACGCCACCAAGAAGGTACTCTTTAAAAATAGGAGTCTGAGCGGACAGCTATGCAGGGGCTCAAATGGGGAGCCAAAGAGTAACCTTAGGACTAAATTAAGGTCCCACTTTGGCATGATGAAAGGAGTAGGAAGGAACAAATATCTCAAGCCCTTAAGAAAGAATTCTGCTATGGGGGACTTAAACAAAAAAAGGCAGATATGGCAAAGAGATAACTTTTAACGGTGCCCAGGGCAAGGCCTTACTCTGCTAAAGACAGAACAAATATTAACACCTGCTACAAGGCGGCCAAAACTGGGTCAACACGATGGGGAGGAACACTAAGCCGTACATCTGTCTCAACGGCAGGTGTATACAGTCTTTGTTGAGGGACGCCTGGCTGCAAAGGTGGCATCACAAATCTCTGGAGGAAGATCAAAGGTACTCAACAGTTGCCACTCAATCTCAAAGCATGAAGGTGGAGTGTGCGTAGGCTTAGGTGCAGAACCCTGCCCTGCAGCTGAAACAGGAGGTCCTCCCGAAGAGGCAGCCTGATCAGAGGACAGATGCTCAGGAGTTCAGGATACCAAAGCCTCCTTGCCCTGTCCAGGGCCACTAAACTGACTTCGGTCCAGTCTGTTCTCATCTTCTTGAGAACTCGGGGCAGGAGTGCTATCACTAAAAAGGCTTACGGGAGTCCTCAGTTCCACTTTGAACGGAACAAGTCTCAGAGCGAGAGACACCTTGGAAACTCCAACGTGCAGAAGAGATGACATTGCACGCTCTCATTGGTGGCAAATAGATCAAGCCAAGGTTCTCCCCATTCTCAGAAGAGACATTGCACCACTTCCCAGTGTAGATGCTAGTGCTATTCGTGATTCATAAGGCACTGGCAACTGAATTTGTCTGCCCTGGCATTTAGAGATCCCGCCAGATGCTACATTACCAGGAAAATGTCTTGTTGCTCCAGCCAGGTCCAGAAGAGCAGGGCCGCCTAGTACAGATTTCACTACCCCAATCCGCTCTGTTTGTTGAAATACCAAATGGCTGTATTGTTGTCCGTGAACACTTGGGTCATCCTTCCTTTGTGATGTGGATGGATTGAAGGCTTTTAGAGACAAGCGAATGGCCCTCAGCTCCAGAAGATTGAGGTGGAGGTGGGACTCTGCCGGAGACAATAGTACTATGATCTCCACCACTCCCAGGTGGCCCCCCAACCTGTAAGCAATGCACTGGTACCCTTGTCAGGTCTGGGTGGGAAAGGAGAGGGCTCTGCTGCTGGTCCAAATTGCAGTTTGTTAGACACAACTGCAGATATTTTGTACCCTCCTTCGGAATCTGGACAAGGTCAGAGAAGTCCCCTGATACTGAGCGCACAGGGACTTCAGTTCCCACTGCAGAGCCCGCATGTACCATTGGGCGTGCTTCACCAGCAGGATGCAGGTTGCAATCAGATCCAGCAATCTCAGAATCAATCTCAACAAAATCCAGGACAGAGGTTAAAACATTGGGATTATAGCCTGAATGTCCTGACTCTCCACTCCGGAAGGCAGGCACACAACTGCACGATGTCCAGAATAGCCCGATTGAAAGGGAGCATCTGAGACGGAAGCAGGTGTGTCTTTGGCGTGTTGACATTGAACCCCAGCGAAAGCAGATTTGCTGTAGTCTGGAGGTGGATGACGGCTGCCTGGAGCAAGTCCTCCTTCAGCAGACAGTCATAAAGGTAGCTTAAGACTGGGACCCATGACCTCCGAAGGTGGACTGAAATCACCGCCATCACTTTCGTGAACACCCAGGGCCACTGATGAGGCCGAAGGGAGCAAAATGAACTGGAAATGTTTGCGGCCTACTGTGAAGCGCAGATAATGCCTGTAGGTTTGAGGGATGGGGATGTGAAAATAAGCATCCTGCAAGTCCAATGCTAACATCCATTCTCCAAGGCAGACAGAACCTGAACCAATGTGAATTTCTTGAATTTCTATTTTTCAGGAAGACGTTGAGGAGGTGCAGATCTAGTATGGGGTAGACGGCTCCCTCCTTTTTCGACACCAGAAAGTAGCGGGAGTAACAACCATGTTCTACTTCCGGCACGGGCACCCTCTCTATTGCTCCTTTGGCCAACAGAGCCTGCACTTCCTGACAGAGCAAGGGCAGATGGTCTTCTGTTAACCGTTCTAGGGACAGTGGCAAAGGTGGAGGGGCTTCCACAAAGGGATTAGGAATAACCCCTCTGCACAATTTGTTGCACCCACTTGTCATAAGTGATTTTGGTCCATTGGAGCAAGTGGTGCCTGATCCTGCTACCAAGGGGATGGTCATGCTAAGCGGAGGGCTCACTGAAGTGGCTTGGAGACTTAGGCAGCTAGAGGGATGGAGGACTGGACAGTGTGCTGGGACTGTCTCCTGTGCACTCTGAGGTAACTACAACCCTGGACACGAAAAAGCTGGAAAGCCTGCAGGGTGGATGGGTAAGGAGGGTATTGCAGATGACCATAGGAGGTCCCCCGGCCAAACTGCAGAAGGTCCAAAAGAACTGTTGCTGTGGTTGGGAAGCCAGAGAGAGGCCCAGGGATCTGGCAGTGACCGCTTGAGTGCTGCACCATCTTTGTCACCTTATAGGTGGCAACCATCGGCGGGCATGTTGATCAAGGATGCTTGAACAACTCTGAGAACGCAACCAGGTGTGGCATCAAAGGTCCACTATAGAGGCCATGGCCCTGTCTATGAAGTTCGTAGTGTCCAGTCCACACCTGATAGTTAATTTAGCTGCGTCCTAATCATCTACCAATGATTGGTTCAGGATGGCTCGGCCCTCTTTAGGGAGCATGAGCGGCAGGGGTACAACCGAGTCCCAGAAAGCATGAGAATATTGGTCCAAGAGGCATGCGGTGTTCACTGACCTCAAGGCCAAGCTGGTGGAAGAGAAGATTTTCTTCCCAAAAGTGTTCAGCATCTTGGATTCCCTATCTGGTGGGGTGGAAGGGAATGTGTTTGTGTTGACCTTGGCTGTTGAGGCCAGCACTACCAGTCTCTCAGGGAAGGGATGCTTGGAGAGGAATGCTGGGGATCTTGTATGGATACAAGCAAGAAAAGTGGAAATGTGCACAGCAGACCCAGAGACCAGCTGAACCTGAAGGGATTCCCTCAGGGAACTAAGTGATGGGAAGAAGTGTATAGCAAAAAAATGAGTACAATGACTGCTTTGTGTTGTGGCGATGAAATCCATCAATAGAAACCTCAATCTAGAGAAGATAGTCTTCATCTTGGAAAGTAGATCCACTCGTAATCCTCCAGAGAGAGACAACTGAGAGCATCCCTGCTCACATTGAGGGAGCCTGTGAGGTGAGACACCAATGGGAATAATGCCACTCATTGCGACCATTTGCATGAGAAAACCCTGTCCTCAACACAGGGTACAAGACCTAACCCTCCCCTGTCTTAGGGACAAGGGTGGTGCTGTCCAACACAATTTTGACATTGTACCCGGAGATAAAAGGGATGAAGGTCTTCAGGGCCAAACGAACCACAAACAGCTCAAGCACATTTATGTGCAGACGCTGCTTTGACACAGACCAAAGACACCATGTTATTCTTCCATTGAGGTTAGCACCTCAGCTTAGCAAAGAGACATCCATGACCAAGCAATCCTCAACTTGTGGGGATAGAAAGGGGGACCCCCACAGAAGGTTGGATAGGTCCATCACCAGGGCAGATATTGGTGCATGCACTGGAACATCTGTGTTTGAGAAGAGAGCCTTCCTTGATGTTGCAGCCACTTCCTCCTCAAACACCACTGAAGGCCCTCTTCCACTATCTGGTATGAGGCACCAACAGGATGCAAGAGTTCACAAGGCCTAGCAGGCACAAAACCAGCAGGGCCAGTTTGAACTCGAGTCGGACACATCATAATCATCAGCTAAATACCCGCAATACTCTGTGGAAGAAGACATGCACTCATAAGGGCTGTGTCACAGTGCCTGAAATAAAAGTCAACCTTTGTGTGTGAATGAGGTGGGATTGCCTGATGTTGATGGTAAAGCCTGTGTCACTGAGAAGAATCTTCATCTGCTGGAGATGTACCTGAACCAGCACTGAGGATAAACCTTTCACAAGCTAGTCATCCAAGTACGAAAATACATGGATGATTTCCTTTTTTTTTTTTTTTGCATAGTTGTGCTTTGATTCCATCCAACTTTCAGTGAATATATTTAAACATGTTGGCTCCTATGCATGTTCACTTGCATGGAAAGTTAAAACTGACTTACTGAAGACAATTCTTTGAATTGTTTTTCAGGAACCAGGGATCATTCTGGCCTCTTTACTTATACAGATGCAACATCTGCTAAGCAGTTGGCCGCACTCTAAAATACTTTACTTAAGTTATAATATATTTTTTATCCTACTGATGCCCGACTGCACCATCAACGTTATATGCAATTAGACCAGCAAAACTCCTTGCAATACACAGACCAGTTGGATATTCATAATGTCCTCTGTAACAACAGTTCCACATGCTCTATATTCGTCTTTTGCCTTATTTTGTATTTGCACCTTTTATGCACTTTCATCTACACTGCGTAAACACTAGATCACTAAGCACATTTTGGCAAATCATGTTTTACAGCTACGCAAAAACTTTTATTTAACTGCAGGGAATTGTTTTTGTATGGCTCTGTAAAATAGTACCGTTACTATGTGGTTGTAATTTTCACACAACATGAACCTACAATGTTAAATAAGAAAATACAGCAGTTGTCCTTTGTTCTCTTTTTGTATTGACTGCTCCAGGTTCCTGCTGGTTTACAGGGCAGCCACTGTTGGAGGATATACAGCTCTTTTGGCGGCATCGCTTCTATAGTGCAGTTGCCAGTAAGGCAAGGACCTCTGCCTGGAAGATCAAGACATGAGTCTGCAAGAACGCTGTGAAGGGGTGTGGGAGGCATGGAAGGCAGGGTTGTTGAGCCGAAAGGATAACAAAGAAAGGGCTTAGCCCCTGCACATAAGCTGGATGATCCAACGGTTGGTCATGATTGGCTACCAATTGGTGCCAAAATGGGAGACATTCCCCCACCAAAGACAGTAGCCTGAGTGAGGCAGCAAGAGTAGGGTAGAGGCAGCACACCCCACATGGGAACATGGGGACTCAATATGCCGCCGACCCCATCCATCTACATCCAACCCGTCCATATTCACAGACACAGCGTGGACATCCTCGGATATCCAGTGGAATAGATGGGCGCACATCAAAATAGCAGGGCAGCAGCACCCATACACTGGGCCACAAAGTCTGCAAAATCTAAACCACATTTCAGTATATGTTTAGACGCATCCAGTCCATCAATCACCAGGTCTGAGAATGGATTCTTCATGTGCTGTGGCAAAGTTATCACTGAGTTTTGCCAGTTATCGTGAAGTACTGGACAAAAGACTCTAAAATGTGGGTGCCATTAGCCATGTGTGGAGCCAAGTTACTTTAGGCAAAACCTTTAAGATCGAAAGAGACACTTTTCTTGAACTCTGAAGAAAGGGGCCACAGGTATGGCATTTGGAATGTGCTTTGATGAAGCCTTCTGAACCAACAGGCTCTCTGGTGATAGGTTGAAGGACACAAAGTGTGGATCACCAGGTGGCAACCTATGGCACTTGGTGTTCTGCCCAAGTACTGCTGGGTCAAAAATGTTTTCTCCTACTCAACTAGTATACGGTAGGAGAGTCTTGTTAAAAGGAAACTGAGGAGATTTTCAAAATTCCCATCACAATGTTTGACCTCACTTCTGCCTCTTGTACCCTGTGACGCTGAGTCTGGAAATGGAATGGCGGTTGAAACTGCACATGTCACCTGACGTCACTGGAGTCTTGTTACTGGGAGAATAGGTTTTCCTGACCAGTATGGAATAATTATTCATAAGGTGAGGAACATGCTGGATATATATCCATCATGAACCCCAGGAAACAAGTACCACAAAAAACACAAAGGACTTCCGGGAGAATAACTATAGGAAAATGTATTAGGACTTTTGAAAAGCGGTGTTGGCATTTCAGACCTCGGTGGACCCATCAGTGGTATCTGGATATACTTAATAGAGATAGATTTGCCTCTATGAAGCGGACAGGGGGATATAATTCCTCAATAATTCGTAGGAGCTTCCACCTCACAGCCCCGGGTGGACCTGACAGTGCTTGTGAGACCTAGGCAATTCTCAGCTACCATAACATCTTAAATATGGTTGATCGGTCCACACCACAAAAATACATGCTCTACCCTGCCACAAGCGCCAGTCCTCCTTTACTAGCCTCCTTGAGTACTACCTTCCCTTGACTTAATCCAGTAGGAAGCCAAACAGGGCATGAAGGAGTCAAATTCCAGCAGGTCACAGTCATCACTACTAAAAGGACTTATGCATGCGAGGGTATGAATAATGTGTGCAGCCTATAACAGTACCCATCTTTGTGACACATTCAGCAAGTCTGCTGCAACTCCATTAGAGAAAAGCTCCAGCACTTATGCACCAGAGTCCGCCCACATAGGACTTGGTCTACACATGACCTTTCTAACCAAACATGCAGGCTCTAGTTTGCAATCGCTCCCAGGACTGAGGAAAGCAGATGCAGGATATAAAAATATCAAGTAATGAAACATTTTGCGAAATATGCCTAGCTGTTTTTTTTTTAAACGCCAGATAAAAAGTAGGGATGTGCGAAACACGCATAATTTTTTTGTGTGTATGAAAACTATGCGAAATTTCATATTATTACGCACGTTACAAATCATTGATTTTAGAGCAAAACAAAAGGAAAAGGAAATTTCCGAAATGATGCAAATTACACCGTTTAATTGCCCCCTTAATCTGAGCAGGCCCCAACACAACATTTATGCTACAGCAGACATTTTGAGGACTGTAAACCAGGTCCCAGATCTTCATTGAAAGTAATATTTACAAGGATAATGTGGGGGGAAGGGCTGACGTACACTACGCCCGAGAGAAACAAGGGGACATTATTGAAGGGGTGGAAAAGCTTCTCTATTGCGAATAAAGTAAGATTTTAGTGGCGTGGTTCGCAAAGGAAATATGTAGATTTTTCAAAACGATAAAACACAAAATTTATATAATTAAATACAAATTAATTTCATCAACTCTCCTCTTCACAGTCAATCTCTGCATTACTTCTGATGCAAGAAACCCTTTATCCTTACAAACCTGTGACCCAAAAGCAACATTATTAGTCCCACCACTGTCGCCCCAAAGTGATTTTAAAGAAATGAAAAAGTGTGAAATCTCAAGTTTGAAAATCCTGCATGGTAAAAAATGACACAGCAGAAGTCAGTCAAAAAAACACACATCAAAATACTCATTAAAAAAGTCACATTGTTTGAACAGGGTTCATTTTCGTGTCAGGCAAGCAATAATAACATTCATCCTGGTGAATGATGTCTACATTTTAACAAAATATCTGGCACTCCAAATTTACCCTTCAGTGAAAAAACGGCTTGCTGGTTCAAAAGGCGCCCTTCCAAAACATGCCTTCTGGCTAGACGTTTGTGCGTCTGTTAGGGCTCACCGGCTCAGGAGTGTTGATGGAAAGTGGACAAATGTGCGCGACCTTTAGAGCACACATTAAACCAGTCATATTTCAAGACCGCATTCCACGGGTTTATGAAATTAGTGTATTTTGCAGCACAGCCCTGAGGTTACGATTATGTGCCATCTTCAAGTCATGCTGGTGCCTGCTTTGCGTAGACTAATTGGCAGAAACTAAGGCGCGTGACTGATCCTGCTGAAAGTATTAGTTAAAGATGGCTGCCTGCCATCAGCGCGCCATCAATCCTACCTGATTATCTTGTCTGAAAGACGTCCCACATTCCGTCCGCAGCAGCTTTCTTAAATCCTACTGAGATGAAATCAAGACTGCGTCCCCTTGGTATTTAGCAGTCGCGACACTCGTCCGCGCTGGCAAATTAAGCCCTGAAGTGAAATTCTGAGACCTAGGGCCAGATGTACGACCTGCACAATAGCGCCTCGTAAATTGGGTTTTCGCAATTTGCGAGGCACTATTTGGCATGTACAACAGTGGGCCAGATGTATGACCCTAAATTGCATGCGGAAACGGGTTTACGACCCGTTTGCACATGCAAAATGGCCCAGGACCATGTACAATTCCTAAATAGCGAGTCGCAATATAGTTACGTTTCACTAATTAGGAATTGGGAGTCGCTATTAGGAAGGGGCGTTTCCTTCCTAATTGCGTCCGCAGAGCAATGTATGAATGTTTTGTGACCGCAATTGCGGTCGCAAAACACTCGCAAATTACCACCCTCTCCAAGAGGGTTGTAATACAGTTGCAATTTGGAAGGGGACCCCTTCCACTTTGTGATTGTCTCTAAAAATATTTTTTAAGGGCAGGCAGTGGTCCCAGGGACCACTCTGCCTGCCTTAAAAAATGAAACCTAAACGTTTCATTTTTTTTTTTTTTAGATGCATCCATCCCGTTTTCCCGTTAGCAATTCCCAATGGGGTCGCAAATTGCGAGGCTCATGAATATTAATGAGCCTCTCGCAATTTGCCACCCCATTGGGAATGACAGAACCTCCCGGGGATGGTAGCCTGCTGGGCTCAGCAGACCACCATGTCTGGGACAGCTTTTAAATAAAGCAATTTTTTTTTTGAAATGCAGCCCGTTTTCCTTAAAGGAAAACTGGATGCATTTAAAAAAAAAAAAAAATGAAACGTTTTTGTTTAATTTTTTAAGGGCAGGTAGTGGTCCCTGGAACCACTGCCTGCCCTTAAAAAATATTTTTAGAGGTAGTCACAAAATGCGACTGCATTACCACCCACTTGAAGAGGGTGGTAATCTGTGAGTGTTCTGCGACCGCAATTGCGGTCACAAAGCATTCATAGATTGGATTAGAGACGCTATTAGGAAGGGAACGTCCCTTCATAATAGCGACTCGCAATTCCTAAATAGAGAGTAGCAGATAAATTGCGACTCACTATTTAGGAATCGTACATGGCCCTGGGCCATTTTGCATGCGCAAACGGGTCGCAAACCCATTTGCGCATGCAATTTAGGGTCGTAAATCTGGCCCCAAAGGAAGTGTTATGCTATGTTAGGTGCATGTATAGAGCCTTATGCTGCTGCTCAAAGGTCAGGCGTGGCAGGGAAGTAATACAGAGGGAGCAAGAGAGAGGGAATGAGGAAGGACTATGGTGAATTGGAGTGGTAGTTGGTAGATGGTTTTAAACACCTGATTTACAAAGGGGAAGGATAATACGATGCATGAAGGAGAAGGAAAGAGAAAGAGGGAGTTGACAGTGTAAATCAAGGGGTTGGGAAAAGGTAAACAATGTAAAAAGTTGTGGCTTATTCGAGAATAATGAATGGTAGACTGTTAGGAAGGTACCACAGTAAGACAGTAAGAGTCAGTTACCAATGTCTAAACAGAACACACATTTGCAATGCAATAGGTCTCGCATTTACGTGAGTTTGAGCTATTAGCATTGTAAATGACAATTCCTTTTATTTATGTGTTGTTTTTAAAACAGATAAATAGAAGGCATTGTCATTTACAATGTCAATAGCTTAAACTCTCGCAAATGCGAGATCTATTGCATTGTAAATGCGTCGGCGCCCGTGGTATAAATGTTTTTTAAAAAGCATTAGGAGAGAGCATGTCTTGCCTACAACAGTAGGCAGGACAAAGCTATTTGAGAAAATAGTGCTCGGAGGCTGTAATTAAACCCTACAGAGTAACAACACATGTAACAGGAGGTGTCGGCATGGGAGGTTACAAAATGAGACAAGGTGGTACTAAGGAGAGACTACTAAGCCTAGTGACCAATGAACAGCCACAGTTTACAGTGGATAATGACGCAAGCCAATGAAAAATATGGGCGGACAGTGGGCAGAGCTACAAGTCCCTATCTGAATACAGCATGCCTCAGAGCAACGCATGCGCTGCTCAGGTTCAACGTAAAACAAGCATTGGCATAGCCAATAGGTCTCACCTTTGGGACCTTATAAGTGTTTAGCCATGCAACAGTTGCATAAGGGTCATCAAGTACCAGTCCAGTCTTACTAACCTCCACATTTCCCATTTTTTGGGTACTAGTCCACCATTACCAACCTTCATGCATCCCTACCTCACCCAGTACCTGGCATCTTCTATCACGTTTTCTTTTTAGGCTCCATCCTTCAGCACTTTTCTCAACTGTAATTCTCCATTACCACCCTACATATTTCTCTGGCCTACCCCAATAAGGGTGTGTGAAATGCACAGAATTTGCTTTCACATAATTACACAATATTTTGCCAGAATTACTCGAAAGGCAAATCTGCCTTGCCATGCTATTTTTTTGTGCGAAATGAGTCCTCACGTCAATTTTTTGTGCAAGGATGCATTTAAGAAAACACTACGAACCACAGCTGCTTGTGTTGTTGTTCACGTGTGTTCGCAGTGATTTGTTTACCACAAATATCATGTTTAGCTGTAAATTTTTTCAGTGAATGGCCCTTAATTATATGAAGTGGCGTAATTTGGGTAATTTCATGTAACAAGTGTAATGCGAAATATCTCAAATTGCGCAATTTTTGCCTGCATAATTTAAATTTCACCCAATCTACTCACTAACTCCCTGTGTACCAACTTTCATTACCAATCGTTATGCAGCCCCACTTGTCCCAGTAGCAGCTCTGAATTTGCATCTCTATGCAACCCAACTTACTGTGCGATTGATCTTTCTTGCCACTTCTATCTGTCCTTTGCCTAGATCACAATGCCATATAACATGAAATGTCTCTTCTTGAGACATCATTCCAGAAACGCTCCTATGTCCTGTCCACTCCCCTCCTCCGTGAATTTCTCATAGCCAGAGCAACCCCTGCCCAACTTGAGAAATTTTATGAGGCTATGCACCTCAAATTTGGGCGGTCTGACCCGTCTGGTTTGGTTTAGTATTTGGGTCTGGGGACCCCAAGTCGGATCTGCTATGTCTGTGTTTTTTTTCTTCTCGTTCTTATTTCTCTAAGAGGTTTTAACATGTTTATTTTTTGGATCAGGATCTTTAAAAAAAAATGTTTATAAAAATCGTTCAGGGTAGTATTTCAACCCATTGTTTCTTGCCCACTGTGCAACTCTAAACAGAAGCTCCCTAGTACTGATTCTGCTTGTCATTGAAACAGTTCACTAATACATTGGTCGTCTCACCCTCCACCCGGCAGCCCTCTGTTTTTTAGGTCTCGCATAGGCAGCGCTTGCGCTGTCTCTTTGAGATGAATTGTATTCAGAATATGGGCTTGGAGGACCGCCCATATTTTCAATTGGTTCCTCTTTCTGTCCTTTGGAAATGCCAGCTTTTGTTTGGTGGATACGCTTAGAAGTCCCTCTTTTTGGACTTTGTATCCTCACATGAGGACTGCCCCGGTTACTTGTGTTCTAACTCATGATTCTATGAAGAAAGCTTCAAGAGCAGTCTTTTTTCTTTGTTGGCCTGCCTTTGCTGTTAAGTGTTCTGTTTACTTAGCTTGTGGACAGCTTTATATGCTCTGTGTTTACGTAATCTCCCTGTGCCGTCCCCTCCATCCTCTGACCCCTCCCACAACACTGCTTGTTCGCCCCACCGCTCCTCCAACATCGCTTTTTTTGATGTTGTTTAAATTACAATTCTTATACTTTCATCTCCCTGTGCCCTCTCCTCACCCTCTAATCCCTCCCACAACACTACTTGCCTGCTCCCACCACCCCTACAAGATTGCTGCTTTTTTCCCCATATATATTTGTACATTTATATAGCGCGGGCAGGGGAGAGAATAAGTGATTTACCAAACTTTACAAAATATTGGGCCGACGCTGAGGCTCGAACACGGATCACCAGCTCCGGGGTCAGCAGCTGGAAGGGAGGTTACAGTGCCTAAGGCCTCACTGATTGGCTGTGCCTTCTCTCCTCACCCCTTCATCCCTCACACAACACTACTTGCCCGCCCCCACCACCCCATCTAGATTGCTGCGATTGCTGCTTTTTTTCCCATGTAAATTTGTACATTTATATAGCACAGGTAGGGGGCAGAATAAGTGATTTGCCTAAATTTTCAAAATGTAAAAACATATCCATTTCAGCGCCAATAGCTCTAACTCAAAAAACAACAAAAAACGTGAGACCGATTGCATTGAAAAGGCTTGTTTTAGTTGGGAATAACAAGTTACTTACCTTCAGTAACGTCTTATTTGGTAGAGACTCTATCTAGCCACAGATTCCTTACCTTAGAATATTCCCCAAGCGTCGGACTGGAGACAGAAATTATTGAGTAGTACCCCTGTGCAGCAGTAGATGGTTAACGGCTCTGCGTCTGCATCTTTTACACCGGATGTGACGTGCACAGTGCCTATATATGCTCTACACCAGGAAGCACACTGCCTTCAGTTTGTGACTATTTCTGCATCAGAAACACTGAGCCATGTCAAAAGGTTTTTGACCAGTGCGCAGATTCTAACAACCTACCTTGTAGATAGAAAACTCCAGTTCGCAGAACAAAGGGTGGGACTGGGGTGGGTATTGAATCTGCAGCTAGATCGCATCTGTATCAGATAAGGCATTACCGAGGGTAAACAACTTTTTCATCTAATAGAGACTTCTAGCTGCAGATTATTTACCTTGGAATAGATACCAAAGCAATACCTCCTTGGGGGTGAGCCAGCGAACAGGCTTAGACAAAAAAGTCCTGGCGGACCGAATGGGCAAAGTGCCTTGACATGACGAAACAGACTGTCAAGGCAGTAGTGTACGGTAAACATGTGCAAGGATGCCCACGTAGCAGTCCAACAGATGTCCAGGACAGGAACTCCACATGCTCACGCAGTAGACACAGCTTCTGCTCTGGTGGAACAAGGCCGCAATCCCTCAAGGGGTTTCTTCCTGGCTAATGTGTAGCAAATTGTGGTGCAGAGTACAATCCATCTGGAGATGGTCCGTTTCTGTATTGCTTTTTTCTTCTTCATTCAAGGGAACCTTGCATAAAGCTGATGGTCCATTCAGTGTGTTTTTTGGTGCCACCGATGTAGAAGGACAGTGCCCTTTTAGGGTCGAACGGTGGAGTCTGTCTTCCTCCTTAGAGGGGTGAGGCAGAGCAAAGAAAATGGGGAGCGTGATGTTTTGGCCAACTTGGAAAGGTGTCACCAACTTCGTCAGAAAAGAGGCATGTGTTCAGAGAACCAGTTTATCTGGTAAGAAGCTGGAGTATAGAGGGTTAACAAAGTCTGGTGCTCGCTGACCCTCCTGACTGATGCGATGGCCACCAAGAAGACTGTCTTGATTGTCAGAAGTCGAAGAGGGACGCTGTGCATAGATTCAAAGGGGGAAAACATCAAATAGGTTAAAATTATATTAAAATCCCATTGGGGCATAACAAAAGTTTAAGGAGGAAATATGTGCTACAGACCTTTCAGAAACCTTGTCACAATGGGTGACAGTTGGTCCGGCAACCATAAAAAAGCCAAGATGGACGAAAACTACCCCGTAGCTGTCCCCAGAGAAAAGCCCTGCCGGGCTGAAGGATGATCAAGTTACTTACCTTCAATAACGTCTTATCTGGTAGAGACTTTATCTAGCTGCAGAGTCCTTACTTTAGAATTATCCCCAGGCGTCAGACTAGATCCGGAAATTATTTCATGAGCAGTACCCCAGCGCGTAGGTGGCGTTGTTAAGCTCAATGTGGCATAGCCCATGACGGAAGTAACGTGCCTGGTGCCTACATAGGCGCCACCCCAGCACGTTGTCAGTTTCTTTTTGTGACTTTCCAAGCCAGAAGCGCAGAGCCATGAAGAGTACTGACCACTGGTGTGTAACAACTTGGAACCTGAAAGGGGAAATAGCTCTAAGTCTATGAATCCGTTCACAGAGCGAGGCGTATGGGTGGTTCGGTAAGGAATCTGCAGCTAAACAGGGTCTCCACCAGATAAGGTGTAACTTGATCATTTGATAGAGACCTCTAGCGGCAGATTCCTTACCTTAGAATAGATTCCCAAACAATACCTCCCCAGAGGAGGGCCTACAAAAATATTTCATACTATAAAGTCCTGCAGGACCTGACTGCCCAGGTAGTAGTGCTGGGTAAACCAGTGCAGAGATGCCCAAGATGCTGCCAGACAGATGTCCAGGAAGAGGACTCAGTGTGCTAACACAGTGGTCGCAGTCTTGGCTCTGGTGGAATGAGCACGCAAACCCTCAGGGGGTTGTTTCTTGGTCAAATGCATAGCACATTTTGATATGGTGCACGATTCACCGGGAGATGGTCTGTTTATGTACTGCCTTCCCTTTCTGGGCCCCAACATACCCCATAAAGAGTTGGTCGTCCACCCAGAACTCTTTTGGGTGGTCACGGTGGATTGACAATGCTCTTTTTGGTACCAGTCGGTGGAGTCCCACCTCTTCCTTAGAGGGATGAGGTGGAGTGTAAAAGGTAAGCAGGGTGATGGACTGGCCTACATGAAAGGGAGTGACCATCTTCGGTAGCAAAGAAGCTCTAGTGCGAAGGACCAGCTTGTGTTGGTAGATGTTGTGGTACCGAGGCTAAGATGACAAAGTGTCAAGAACGTATTAGCCAGTGTGCAATTAAAGAACTATAGACTACATTCACACAGTAAAAATGAGAATTTTTAAATACCCGCGGTGGAGACATCGTTGTCCTTTTCTGAATCTACTTCTCCATTCACTGGTTAAGTTATTGCAAAGCCCAAAAAATGGGAATTCCAAGATGGCGGCTTCTGAAATTTGAAAACTGAGGTTGCGGTCTAGATCTCGGTTGAACAATAATGCGGATGTGCAGAGAGCGCAATACACACTTCAACTGAATTCCTGATGAAATAAGTGGCGTCTTCTTTTTGCGTTGAAGTTGTTATGATAAAATGAATTGAAAGATAAGAAGTGTCTCGGCAATGCACTTTGCCAAGGCGCGTATGTGTGTTCTTTGGAGAAGAGAGACTATTTTTACCAGTTTGTTAGACGGCGACCTCAGAGGAGCCTGGAAGGGGTCCTGACTACCCTGAGACCCACCCTCAAAGTATCGTAGCCGGGCACTGGCGGGAGACTCCCCAGGGGGGGGAATCTCGTATCTAGGATCGTACTTCTGGCACCACACGACACAGAGTGACCACACCGGGTATTCTGAGAAAACAATCTTTATCAAGTAGGTTATCACGGCAAATATGTACAAGGTGAGCACGGGCTCAAGAGTCTCGGAAGGGGTAGGGGGTAGCGGGACAGTCTCTGGTAAAGGTTCAAAGCAGGGACGTATCCGGCGCACAGCTCACAATCCTTGAGCTGGGGGATACGATGTTGTAGTCGGGGTCCGGCGGGACCGTGAGAGTCTGTTGGAGCCGCGAGTCACTCAGCGGGCTAAGGTACAGGTTCGGAGGTCTTACGAGTTTCAAGGAGCCGCGAGTCACTCAGCAGGCTCAGGTACAAGTTCGGAGGTCTTACGAGTTTCAAGGAGCCGCGAGTCACTCAGCAGGGCTCAGGTACAAGTTCGGAGGTCTTACGAGGTTCAAGGAGCCGCGAGTCACTCAGCAGGGCTCAGGTACAAGTTCGGAGGTCTTACGATCTTCAGGGAGCCGCGAGTCACTCAGCAGGGCTCAGGAGGGTCCAAGTTCCAGGAGCCGCGACCACGTCGGCAGGCTCTCGTTGTTCCAGCGTCGAATCTGCCGGACAGACCCAGAGCACCCCTTGTTATAGGTCGACCCCTCTTTGATGTCCGGAGTCTGTGCAGGCAGGGGTCTTGTCACCTGGGGGTCGCTTGTCGGGATTTCCTGCTATTGTCTTTTGATCCTTTCAGGGCCGGGTCGGGAGGAGTCCCAGACACCCAGCAGGCATGGAGCCAGCCCTCAGGGGGGCTGGAGGGCCGATCAAAACCCATCGTCCCGGGGGAGTTCAGAGGTGCGATAGAAACTGCTCCTCCCTCTCTCATCCCCTGGAAGCGTGATGTCCTCCAGCCGGAGTGGCGCCTCTAGGCCCGGGTCGCGCTGGGGCCGGGCGGCCATCTTGGTGCATGAAGTGGGCACGCGGGCCCGGGGTGGCCGAAAGGAGAGAGGCCAGGGACGGGGATGTCCGGGTCGGTGCGTGTGTCCTGGTGGGGAGGTTCGGCTGGGCCGTGTGCTTGGGCTGCAGGTACCAGGGTTCGGTGGTGCGGGGGCACGGAGGGCCATTCTACGAGGCCGGGTCCAACACGCGTCCCCCCCAGCTGAAAGCCGGAGAGAACTGCCCATCAGCTTGGGGGGTTCTCTTCGCTGAGGCGGAAGAACCGGGAGAGGCCGTCAGCATTGGCGTGGTCCGTACCAGGGCGGTGTTCCACGGTGAAATCCATCCCCTGGAGGGAGATTGACCACCGCAGTAGCTTGGGGTTTTCTCCTCGCATCTGCATGAGCCATCGCAAGGGCCGATGGTCAGTTTGGACTCTGAAATGGGTGCCGAACAGGTAGGGTCGTAGCTTTTTGAGTGCCCAGACCACGGCAAAGGCTTCGCGCTCTATGGTGCTCCATCTCTGTTCTCGGGGCAACAGCCGCCGACCGAGGAAGGCGACGGGCTGGTCTAGGCCTTGGTCATTTACTTGGGACAGAACGGCCCCAATGCCATGCTCGGAGGCATCGGTCTGGACTATGAACTCCTTGGCGTAGTCTGGAGCCTGGAGGACGGGGGCAGTACACATGGCCTTTTTTAGGGCTTCGAAAGCTTCCTGGCAGGCAGCCGTCCACTGCACTTTCTTTGGCTGTCTTTTAGACGTGAGTTCTGTGAGAGGGCCGACAAGGCTGCCATACCCCCGAATGAATCTTCGGTAGTAGCCCGTGAGTTCCAGAAAGGCTCGGACCTCCGTCTGGGTGATGGGTGGTTCCCAGGCCAGGATGGCGTCGATCTTTGGCTGTAGAGGGGCGACCTGGCCACTCCCGACCTGGTGCCCCAAGTAGACCACGGATCCTTGCCCGATCTGGCACTTGCTGGCTTTTACTGTGAGGCCTGCCTGGCGCAGGGCGGTTAGCACCCTCCGGAGGTGCTGGAGGTGCTCACTCCACTCTGAACTGAAGACAGCGATGTCGTCCAGATATGCCGCGCTGAACTGTTCTAGCCCGGCCAGGACCCTATTCACCAGTCGCTGGAAAGTGGCCGGGGCATTTTTCATCCCGAAGGGCATTACGCGGAAGCGGTAGTGCCCATCGGGGGTGGAGAAGGCGGACCGCTCCTTGGCCCCTTCGGTGAGCGCAATCTGCCAGTATCCGCAGGTGAGGTCGAATGTGCTGAGGAACCGGGCTGCCCCTAGTCGGTCAATGAGTTCGTCGGCTCGTGGAATGGGGTGGGCATCGGCTCGGGTAACGTCATTGAGCCCCCGGTAGTCCACGCAGAATCGGAGCTCGGGGGCGACACCGGGGGCCGCTGCCTTCGGGACCAGGACCACGGGGCTGGCCCAGGGACTGTCAGAGGGCTCGATCACCCCCAGGGTCAACATCTTTGAGACTTCCGCTTGAATGCAGGACCGGACCCGGTCAGGAACCCGGTAGGCTCGGTGTCTCACCGGCGGGCTGTCCCCGGTGTCCACGTCATGAACACACCAGTTGGTGACCCGGGGGGTCAGGGAGAAGAGGTCGGAAAATTGTCTTAGGAGCTGGCGGCAGTCCGCTTGTTGCTGGGCAGTGAGGGCTGGGGAGAGGTTCACTCCTTCCACGGAGCCATCCTGCTCCTTGACACACAGGAGGTCCGGGAGGGGATCCGACTCATCTTCGGCCCCGTCATCGGTGGCCAGCAGGAGGCTCAGTTCTGTCCGCTGGAAGTGAGGCTTGAGGCGGTTCACGTGCAGGACCCGGAGGGGATCCCGAGGTGACTGGACGTCCACCAAGTATGTGACTTCGCTCTTCCGCTCAACCACTTTGTAGGGCCCAGTCCATCGGTCCTGGAGGGCGCCAGGCTTCACGGGGGCCATGACCCACACCTGCTGGCCCGGTTGGAACTCGACCAGAGTGGCATTCTGGTCGTACCAGCGCTTCATCTCCTCTTGACTTGCCTCCAGGTTGGCCTCGGCCAGTTCTCGGAACTTCCTGGTCTGGTTCCGGAGGGCCAGGACGTATTGGAACACATCTCGGGGGGTGGTCTGGGGTGCTGCCTCCCACCCTTCCTTAACCAAACTGAGGGGACCTCGGACGGGGTGTCCATAGAGTAATTCAAACGGGCTGAACCCTAAGGACTTCTGGGGGACCTCCCGGTAAGCGAACAAGAGGCAGGGGAGCAGGACGTCCCACTTACGCCGGAGGGGCTCTTCTAGGCCAGCGATCATCCCTTTCAAAGTCCTATTAAACCTTTCTACTAGGCCGTTCCCTTGGGGATGGTACGGGGTGGTGAACTTATAGGACACCCCACATTGTTGCCACAGGGACGTCATATACTTCGAGATGAAATTAGTGCCGCGATCGCTCACGACCTCGCGGGGAAAACCCACCCTGGAAAAGATCCCCATCAGGGCCCGGCCCACCACGGAGGCCGTAATGGTGCGTAGGGGAATAGCCTCAGGATAGCGGGTGGCGTGGTCCACTAGGACCAAGATGAAACGGTGGCCTTGGGAGGTGGGGGGGTCCAGTGGTCCCACGATGTCGATTCCGACTCGTTCAAAAGGGGTACTGACGACCGGGAAGGGTTGGAGGGGAGCCTTGCACTTCCCCCCACTCTTCCCACTAGCCTGGCACGTGGGGCAGGACTTGCAGTGGGCTTCTACCGCTGCTCTCATTCTAGGCCAGTAAAAATGGGTCACGAGACGGCTGTAGGTCTTGTCCTGACCCAGGTGGCCGGCGAGGGGGACGTCGTGGGCTAAGCCCAGGAGGAAATCTCGGAAGCGGAGGGGTACCACCAGTACCCGTCCGGATCCCAGCTCCACCGCCTTCTGCTCACTGTACAAAATGTTATTTTCCCAATAGATTCGGTGTGTCACGGTCTGGTCACCTGCGGCTTGGCCCTCGGCCTGGCGCCGCAGCCCGACCAGGGAAGGACAAGTGGCTTGCTCCCGGCAAAATTCTTCCCGAGTGGGCCCGCCCTCGTGGCGCCAATGGGCCAACTCGGGTAGATCTCCCAACTCGGGGACCGGGGCGGGGTCGGATGGTACGGGTTCGTCGCGGGCGACGGACCCTTCTGATGGGGGGACGGGAGGACCCTCGGCGGGGACTGTACTGGTCTCTTCGATCGGGGTGCTCTCGACTTCTCTCCGGGGAGTGAGTCGGGCTGACATGGATCGGGTGGTGGCGCACACCCACTCGGGGAGTCCCATCATTCCTAGGTGGGCCTTGCGCTCGACGTGCTTCCAGGGAGAACTCTCCAGGTCGTTCCCTAAGAGGCAGTCGACTGGCTGGGAGGTTCTTACGGCCACCTTGAGTTTACCTATCACCCCTCCCCACTCAAACGGCACCAGGGCTACCGGACACATACTTTCTCTATTGTCTGCGGATATTACGGGGCAAAAGACGTTGGGGAGGATCTGCTCCTCGGGGACTAGGTGCCTGAGGAAACCGGTGATACTGGCCCCGGTGTCCCGCAGGGCCTCTACCTGGTGGCCATTGATCTTGACGAGCTGCCCGTATTTCTGTGTGTTGGAGGGTAGGAGGCTACCAGGGATCATCTCCCTATCTCCCAGGGATACTAGGGCCATCGCTGCGGGTTCCCACTCCTCGGCTTCCTCAACCTCCTCCCCCAGGGCTACGTTGGCTATCTGTCTCGCAGGGGTGGCAGGGGAGACTTGGGTGGCCATGGGGCACTCTGGGTCATTGGCGTAGTGCCCGGGTTTCTGGCAACGGAAACATGTGACGGCCACCCGGTGTCCCCGTCTCCCAGGGGGCCCTGTCACCGGTGGGGGGGGCGCCGGGAAAGGTGGAGGTTGTGTCTTCGGGGGGCTAGGCTGGGACTCTCTCGGCCCTCCCTGGTTCCCTCCCCCTCTCTGGCGGGGTGGTCCCTGACTGGCTCGGGGGTACTCTCCTACCATGCCCCGGGAGACCCGGGTGTTGGTCCAGCGGTCGGCCTCCACAGCCAGCTTCCGGGGATCTGTGAGCTTGCTGTCAAGCAGATGCTGCCGTAGTTCTATGAAGCAGTTCGCAGCCAGATGTTCCCACAACATGAGGTCAGTGAGTTCGGCAAGGGTGGTGACTTTGCTGCCCTTGATCCACCCAACGAAGGCCCGACTGAAAAAGTTTACATACTCCACCCAGGTGGTGCCCGGGATCTTCCTGCAGTCCCGGAATCGCTGACGGTACATTTCTGGGGTGAGGGCGTATCTTGTGAGTAGAGCCTCTTTCATGTGGCTGTAGGAGGTCTGCAGGGAGAGGGGTAGGTCGAGCAGGGTGTCCCTTCCTTCGCTCAGAAACCGCCCCCACAACCCCGCCCCCCAGTCCTTCTGCGGGATCCGATGGGAGGTCATGGCGACCTCGTAGGCCCTGAACCATTGCTGAATGTCATCGTTTTTATAATATTCCTTGACCACATCCTTGGGGATGTGGACCTTCTGTTCCGCTGGGGAGGCCGTCTCTCGGTTTCCCGGGGGCCTTCCTTCCTCGCTCCTGGCCTTGAGCTCGATTTCTTTCAAGCTGCGTTCGTGCTCTAGTTGGAGCTTCCTTCCTTCGTGCTCCCGTTGGAGCTTCTTTTCTTCCAGTTCGCATTGTACACGCATTTGCTCTACTGCTAGCTTTTTTTCCGCTAACTTCAATCCGCCCTCGATTTTGAGTTTGGCTAACTCGAGTTCATGATTGCGGCTTCTCTCTCTGTCCGCGAGCTCTTCCGGGGATAGGCCCCCGTCTGGTACGATGCCTCGCACCTGATTGCTACTGCTTTCACTTTGGGGGGGTTCGGCTTCGTCGGGGCGCTCCCCCGTGCCTTCCGGGCGGGAGGCCCCGGTCTCCACCCAAGTTTTCAGTGCTTTCTGCAAATCCTCTTTAGTGTTGAGACCAGTGGTAGCGATTTTAATTCTTTGCAAAATTGCTTTACCTCTTTGTGTGTGTATTCTTCTAGCTGCTCCACCTGGAACACCCTGTTGGCGTTGGTTTCTGCGGGGCTCGCGGCGCTTCCTTCTGCCATCTTTGTCGGTAGTGCTTCCGTTGTTCACGGTACGATCTCTAGGTGATGGGCCCGAATCCCGTCGCTTGCCACCAATGTTAGACGGCGACCTCAGAGGAGCCTGGAAGGGGTCCTGACTACCCTGAGACCCACCCTCAAAGTATCGTAGACGGGCACTGGCGGGAGACTCCCCAGGGGGGGGAATCTCGTATCTAGGATCGTACTTCTGGCACCACACGACACAGAGTGACCACACCGGGTATTCTGAGAAAACAATCTTTATCAAGTAGGTTATCACGGCAAATATGTACAAGGTGAGCACGGGCTCAAGAGTCTCGGAAGGGGTAGGGGGTAGCGGGACAGTCTCTGGTAAAGGTTCAAAGCAGGGACGTATCCGGCGCACAGCTCACAATCCTCGAGCTGGGGGATACGATGTTGTAGTCGGGGTCCGGCGGGACCGTGAGAGTCTGTTGGAGCCGCGAGTCACTCAGCGGGCTCAGGTACAGGTTCGGAGGTCTTACGAGTTTCAAGGAGCCGCGAGTCACTCAGCAGGGCTCAGGTACAAGTTCGGAGGTCTTACGAGGTTCAAGGAGCCGCGAGTCACTCAGCAGGGCTCAGGTACAAGTTCGGAGGTCTTACGATCTTCAGGGAGCCGCGAGTCACTCAGCAGGGCTCAGGAGGGTCCAAGTTCCAGGAGCCGCGACCACGTCGGCAGGCTCTCGTTGTTCCAGCGTCGAATCTGCCGGACAGACCCAGAGCACCCCTTGTTATAGGTCGACCCCTCTTTGATGTCCGGAGTCTGTGCAGGCAGGGGTCTTGTCACCTGGGGGTCGCTTGTCGGGATTTCCTGCTATTGTCTTTTGATCCTTTCAGGGCCGGGTCGGGAGGAGTCCCAGACACCCAGCAGGCATGGAGCCAGCCCTCAGGGGGGCTGGAGGGCCGATCGAAACCCATCGTCCCGGGGGAGTTCAGAGGTGCGATAGAAACTGCTCCTCCCTCTCTCATCCCCTGGAAGCGTGATGTCCTCCAGCCGGAGTGGCGCCTCTAGGCCCGGGTCGCGCTGGGGCCGGGCGGCCATCTTGGTGCATGAAGTGGGCACGCGGGCCCGGGGTGGCCGAAAGGAGAGAGGCCAGGGACGGGGATGTTCGGGTCGGTGCGTGTGTCCTGGTGGGGAGGTTCGGCTGGGCCGTGTGCTTGGGCTGCAGGTACCAGGGTTCGGTGGTGCGGGGGCACGGAGGGCCATTCTACGAGGCCGGGTCCAACACAGTTGAACAGTAACTGAGGTAATTTCAGCTTACAAGATAATTACGAGGAGTGTAAAATAAGAGAGAGAATATTATCATTGGATTTTGGCGAGTTTATTTAGACATTACGGAAAGACTTTGAGAAATAAGAATAATTTAAGAATATTTTTACAGAAAGTTGTCAGTCACCGGTGCATGTCTTCTGCTCCCATGGAAATCAGTGGCACCGGTACGTCTTGACACTAAACCTCGAGCTCACTGACCCTCCAGGGAGATGTTATTGCCACTAGAAAGGCCATCTTGCTAGTAAGGAGCCTAATAGAACAGTTGTATAGGGGCTCGAAGGGAGTGCACAGCAGAAAGGTTAAGACTAAATTTAGGTCCCACTGAGGCATGATGAAGGGTGAAGGTGGGAACAAATGTTGGAGGCCTTTCAGAAACCCATGCAACATAGGGGGCCTGAAAAGGGATGGCTGATCTGGCAACCACAGAAATGCTGAGACGGCAGAAAAAAAAAGTCTTTTATGGTGTCCAAGGCAGAGCCTTGTTGGGCAAGAGATAGAATAAACAAGAGAACACGAGAAAGGGGAGCAGAAAGGGGTACTTATTTTTCTGCACACCATGCCATACACTTGCCCAAACTGCAGGTGTATACCATCTTGGTGGAGGGACGCCCGTCTGCCAAGATGACATTATATACTTTGTGCAGAAGGATAAAAGCTGTCAACTGTCGCCGCTCAATCTCCACGCATGAAGGCGGAGCGTTGACAGGCTCAGGTGAAGAACACCTCCCTGCTGCTGCAACAGAAGATCCTCCCAAAGGGGCAGCATGATCGGAGGACCAATGGCCATGCTCAACAGCTTGAGACACAAGACTCTCTGAGCCCAGTCCAGAGCAACAAGAATGACTTGGACCCAATCATTCATTACCTTCTTGAGAACTCTGGGCAGGAGAGGAATGGGAGGAAAGGTGTACAGGAGGCCTGAGCTTCACTCGAGATGAAAAGTGCCTCTGAGTGAGAGCCATCTTGGAAACCTCAGCGCACAGAGCTGATGACATTGCACGTTCTTGGCAGTGGCGAACAGTTCTAACCAAGGTTCTTCCTACTGCTCAAAGAGACCTTCCACCACCTCCTGATGGAGACACCATTTGTGGTCCACTCTGGTGTTCAGAAATCCCGCCAGGTGTAGATCCACCAGGAAAATGTTCTGACGTTCCAGCCATGTTCAGAGAAGTACAGCCTCTTGACAACAGGCCCAGGGTCCCACACTCGCCTTGTTTGTTGCAGTACCACATGGATGTGGTGTTGCCCCAGAACACCTGCAGTAGCCTTCCCTTGATGGAGGGTAGAAAAGCTTTCAGTGCCAGTCGGATCGCTCAGAGCTCCAATAGGTTGATGTGGATGCAGGATTCCGCTGGAGACCAGAGGCCTCTGATCTCCTCCTCTCCCAGATGGCCACCCCAGTTCAGGAATGACTCAGCTGTCACTACTATCAGATCTAGTTGGGGAAGGGAGAGGAGTCTGCCGCTGACCCAATTGTGCCTTCCGAGATCTGGACCATGTCGGAGAGATTCCCCTGATGCTACGCGCACTGAAACTTCAGGTCCCGTTGCAAAGCCCGCATATGCCAGCAGGCATGTGTCTCAAGCAGGATGCAGTAGGCCATGAGGCCCAGCAGCCTCAGTCAGTCTCACCAAACTCCAGCATAGAGTCTGAAACATCAGTATCATATCCCAAATATCCTGGACTTGCAGCTCGGGGGGAACGGCCTGAAACTGCACCATGTCCAGAACAGCTCAGATGAAAAGGAGCGTCTGAGAAGGGGTCAGGAGTGACTTTGGTACGTTTATAGTGAACTTCGATTGAGAACAGGAGATCTGCCATAGTCGAGAGGTGGGAGACGACCACCTGGGGTGAGCCTGCCTCCAACAGGCAGTTGTCAAAATAGGGGAAGGGTGGCACCCCTAATCTCAGCAGAGGCCAAAGGGGAGCACAATGAACTGAAAGTGCTTGAGGCCTACCGTGAACCACAGGTAATATCTATGGGCAGGCAGGACAGGGATGTGGAAATATGCATCCGGCAAGTCCAACGTTACCATCCAGTCGCCAGGGTCCAGAGCAGACAGGACTTGATCAAGCGTGAGCATTTTGAATATCTCCTTTTTTAGGAAGTAATTGAGAGGGTGCAAGCCTAGGATAGGACAAAGTCCTTCTTGGGCATCAGAAAGTTGCAGAAATAACCATCCTGACCTACTTCTGATGCCGGCACCATCTCTATGACTCGTTGAGCCAAGAGAGCCATCACTTCCTGGCAGAGTAAGGAAATATTTTCCTTTGTCAGCCTGTCACAAGTGGGTGGCTTAGGAGGAGGGGTAGTCATGAAGGGGAGGTAGTAGTCCCTTTGGACAATCTAGAGAGCCCAGCAGTAAGATGTTATCGACTTCTAGTGGTGCAGGTGTATCTTGCCTCCCACTGGGTGCCTGTGATGGTCAGAGGACAAACTAAAGAGGCTAGGAGTCCTGCTGCTGCCAGGTGTGGTGGCTGGCCTGCACTATGGCCCACGAGGTCTGTGGGTACCACGTCCTCGGCCATGCGGGGGCTGGGAAGCTTGCGTGCCGTGGTGGTTGGTCAGGTGGAGATGCAGCTGGAAACCCCTTCAGTGGCCATGAAAGGAGAGAAAGGCAGACTGGGGTTGGTGAAGGGCCATGGAAAGGCTCAAGGACCTGGTCGTAGCTCTACTGTCCTTGAAGCGTTCTAGTGTGGAGTCTGCTTTGTCTCCTTAGAGACGGGAGCCAACAAAGGGCATGTCCATGAGCGAGACCTGGACATCCCCCGAAAAGTCAGGGGTTCTCAACTAGGCGTGGCATCTAAGGGCCACTGACGATGAAACAGTCGCCAAGTGAGTGTCATATCCAGCCTACATCGTATGGCAAACTTGGCTGTGCCCCTCCTGTCAGCAATAGCTTGGGAGAGTATGGCTGCATGGGCAGCACCTGCGCTACCAAATCCCAGAGCAAATGGGAGTATCGGCCCAAAGGCATGCGGTATTCACCAACTACAGTGCCAGGCTGTTGGAAGAAAACATCTTGTCCAAGGTATCCAGCCTTTTGGTTTCCCTGTCCGGTGGATTGGTAGGGAATGTACCAGGATTAACTCTTGAAATGTAGGCTTGGGCCACCAAGCTCTTTGGGGTGGGATGTTGGATGAGGTAGTTGAGGGGTCTCCTGGAGCGAGGCAATGGCGGCAGTCAACTGTCATAGGAGTCCCTGTGAAGGGCTTGGACCAGGCCAGAGTATGGCGTCTGTGACGGCTTCATTAAATGTGAGAAGCGGTTTAGTAGTGGTGACCCTGGCTGAAGCACCTCCTTCAGGACGTTTGTTTTGACAGCCACAGAGGGCAGCTGAAGGTAAATGTAAATGTGTTGTACTTGTATAGCGCACTGCTACCCTAGGGTGTCCTGGCGCTGTACTCATACCGCTGTGGAACCCTTCCTGGCTTTTCCCTGTGAAATATCCACTCCTGGGCACCCCCAAGGTAAAGCAAGGCATCCCAGCGCTGTTGGGGCCGTTGTGGTCCAGATCCCTTGCAGCCCTCCTCACCACCATAGCACATGAGGCTCCCTCCTCCATAGCCATGGCATCGGTGTTGACGTCGAACGATGATGGTCTGGCTCAGAGACGGAGTCAGGAATGACTATGTGCTCGGCGCCACAGGACTGAACCCCATCGAAAGTAGCAGGTTCGCGACCAGAGTAGATCCAGATCTGGGACTGGATCCAGAGGGCCAAGTGGCACCGAGGGGGGTCCTGCCAGCATAAGTTTAATCGGGGCACCTCCCAGACTCATGAAGCCTCAAGCCACTCCAGAGGGATCTACACGCCCAAATATAGGGTGCTTAGCCTTATAAATCTCCCTGAGTTGGGCAGAGGTCACACTAGCTACAAGAAATTTAGGGAGGCGCAGAGAAGAACTAGGCTCAGGCTCGGTGGGTGCAATGCAGGAGCAGGCCCTCAACTTGTGGAGTCGTTCCCGCACCTCGTCCAATGGCTTGGACCAGTGAGGGGAGGTCGAAGAGAGCTTTGACTTCTTAGACTTTTTGTGCTTATGGGACTTACCTGATGATAACTTTGACTGCGACAACGACCAACAGGAAGAACTCAGAGAACGGGCCCAGGACTTTCCACAGGAATAGGACCTGGAGCAGTGCAGAGCCTTCCAATGTTGGGTCCCCAGGAGCTTCGTCTTCCGCCCCCAAATCGCCTTCAGATTCATGAAGCAGCAGTCAGGACAGTTCCTGGAGTTGTAGTCCCGCTCCAGGCACCAAAGACAAACCAGATGGGGGTCTGTGACAGACGTTTGCCTGTGACAGGCCCCACAGGGTTTAAAACCCACTAGCTTATTAGGGGAGATCCTAAGCACACTGGGAGCATCTGAAAGTGGTCAAAAAGTGACCGGGTAGCTCTTCTGGATCCCCCACTGCTGTCATGGAAAGAAAGGAACTGATGTCAGTGCACTGGGTTGGGGCATATATAGGCACACTGATGTCACATCTCGGGTGGATATTGCGAACACAGAACCATTTGATACCACCTACCGGCACGCAGGGGTACTCATTAAGATTTCCCAGATCCAGTTTGAGGCTTGGGGAATATTCTAAGGTAAGGAATCTACAGCTAAAAGTCTTTATCAGATATTGCCTGCAGCAAGCTCAAATCCATTTAGTCTTCCATACCACACAAAACACAGTGTGTGTTTACAAGTTCAAAACTGTCCAAGGTTACAAACATTGGACACATTTTTAGCTTTCCAATTCACTCATAAGCACCACTTTTATTATGGCGCCCCAAGCCTATATTCTCTCCCAGTCTGACCCTGCTAAAGAGGTAAATGATTCACTTTAAAATATGTCATAATTTCAGATGCCAATGGAAAGATGACTATACTTCACAGGCTTTTCTGGTAAAGAAATAATAATTACTTATCTTCTGTAATAATATTTCTGGTGAATGCTATATCTCTTGTAGATGTTTCACTTTAGAAATACCACCCCAGCCACCAGATTTTTATCAGAAACTTCTTCCTTCAGTAATAGTTTTTCAGCACTGCCAGGGGGCCCCAAGCAGCTTTAGTCACAGCATTAACGGCCCTGGATGAGACATCATCATGGTATGTGTGGCGGCATCTGGCACACAGGGTCAGTTCCTAAAACAAGCATTGGCATAGCCAATAGGTCTCGCCTTTGGGACCTTATAAGTGTTTAGTTATCCAGCACAATATCCTTGGTGCAACAACATCAAGTGTTGCATGGCTAAACACTTATAAGGTCCCAAATGCGAGACCTATTGGCTATGCCAATGCTTGTTTTGAGTGAGTGACCCGTGCAGGTATGCCACTGTGAGGTAGAGATGCTGCGAGTGCTTTTACAGGAGCCCCTATGACATTGCGCCTCTTCAAAATGTATCTCGGGTCTGGTGTAATACTTCTAGCCCCTATTCCCGTCTTCTCACACCCAATGCATCCTTAAATGTCCCATGTACAGCCCGGGTTGACACTCCTATTACCCCTGCCCTCCAGTGACACTTTTCCTGTCCCGGGTGGTGGTGGTGGTAGTGGACGTGGTGGTGGACGTGGTGGTGGATGTGGTGGTGGTGGATGTGGTGATGGTGGATGTGGTTGTGGATGTGGTGGTGGACATGGTGGTGGACGTGGTGGTGGACGTGGTGGTGGTGGTGGACGTGGACATGGTGGAGGATGTGGTGGTGTACGTGGTGATGGACGTGGTGGTGGTGGACATGGTGGACGTAGTGGAAGTGCAAGTGGTGGAGGACATGGTGGTGGTGGACGTGGTGGTGGACATGGTGGTGGTGGTGGTGGATGTGGTGGTGGACGTGGTGGTGGTGGATGTGGTGGTGGACATGGTGGTGGACGACATGGTGGTGGTGGACGTGGTGGTGGTGGACGTGGTGTGGGACGTGGTGGTGGACGTGGTGGTGGTGGACGTAGTGGTGGTGGATGTGGACATGGTGGTGGTGGACATGGTGGTGGTGGACATGGTGGTGGTGGACTAGGTGGTGGTGGACATGGTGGTGGTGCTGGTGGTGGACGTGGTGGTGGATGTGGTGGTGGTGGTGGACATGGTGGTGGTGGACGTGGTAGTGGTGGACGTGATGGTGGTGGTGGACGTAGTGGTGGAGGTGGACATGGTGGTGGTGGATGTGGTGGTGGTGGACGTGGTGATGGTGGTGGATGTGGTGGTGGACGTGGTGGTGGACATGGTGGTGGTGGACGTGGTGGTGGTGGATGTGGTGGTGGATGTGGTGGTGGTGGTGGACGTGGCGGTAGACAGGGTGGTGGTGGACGTGGTAGACATGGTGGTTGTGGACGCGATGGACGTGGTGGTGGTGGACGTGGTGGAGGTGGACGTAGTGGTGGACGTGGCGGTAGACAGGGTGGTGGTGGATGTGGTGAACGTGGTGGTGGTGGACGTGGTGGTGGACGTGGTGTGGTGTTGGACGCTGTGGTGGTGTTGGACATGGTGGTGGTGTTGGACATGGTGGTGGTGTTGGACGTGGTGGTGGTGGATGTGGTGGTGGTTGACGTAGTGGTGGTGGACGTGGTGGTGGATGTGGCGGTAGACAGGGTGGTGGTGGACATGGTGGTGGTGGACGTGGTGGTGGACGTGGTGGTGGTGGACGTGGTGGTGGTGGACGTGGTGATAGTGGACGTGGTGGTGGAAGTGGTGGTGGTGTTGGACGTGGTGGTGGTGTTGGACGTGGTGGTGGTGTTGGAGGTGGTGTTGGACGTGGTGGTGGTGGACGTGGTGGTTGTGGACGTGGTGGTTGTGGACGTGGTGGTGGACGTGGTGGTGGACGCGGTGGTGGTGGACATGGTGGTGGTGGAAATGGTGGTGGTGGACATGGTGGTGGACGTGGTGGTGGATTTGGTGGTGGTGGTGGACATGGTGGTTGTGGACGTGGTGGTGGACGTGGTGGTGGTGCGAGTGCAAGCAATAGAGAGTAAGTGAGGGGGGAATAAAAAAAAAGCGCGGCACACGCCAGATAAAGTACTGACACTGCTAGAGTTATTCAATGCACTTTATGCCCCGCAGCTGGTAGTAGGAAAGTAACATGCAAACATAATGCAATGAATGTGATGGGACACATTGGAGAGAGAGCCGTGCCCGAGGGAAAACTTATAATGTGATATTTTAGGGCTCAGTAGTGTCTGTCTGCCTTACATTGAGGCTATTGTTAATTTTCGTTACAAAGAAAATTGTAAGACGAATTGCTGTCTCTGTGAGACCTGCGACAAAAAAGAGAGAGAGCGAGAGACCAAGTGCGAGCAAAAGAGAGAGACTGAAGGGGGAATGATAAAAATAAACACGCACTTTGTTTAATGACTGTGAATGACTAATGTTGAAACTCAAACAAGCAGCAGCTGTTTTCAAGCACACTCGTGATTGTGGTGGCATCCGCCTTGCGCAGCGGCCAATTAGCATGCACGCGCTGCTCGCTCCAGCAAGGTGGATGCCAGCACAAGCGTGCTTGAAAAGGAGCAGACCGATGTCTAAAGGCCCTCCCAGAGCAGCGCCAGCACAAGCACGAGTGTGCTTGAAAAGGAGCAGACCGATGGCTAAAGGCCCTCCTAGTGCAGCGCATGCGCGCTGCCTGGGCGAGACCTAAAAAATGTCAATGCCCTAGGAAGGCTTTTGGAAAGGTACCAACAAAGCACTATAGACCATTATAATCACAGCAGTACATAAATGTTTGCAAACTTTGAGATAATATTAATCATGACACAAATTCCTCATGGGAGGATAGCAAGTGGTGAGGAACCTGTGGATATATGCAGTATCTCACAGAAAAATAATACTGAAGGAAATTTCTTGATACTTCTTCCGACGGTTTCCTTGCCGTATGAAGGAGTACCAAGCAATAACCTAAAGGATTTGGGACTGAGTAGCCCTGGTTAACCAAGGAAGCTGCATTTCAGCCTTTGTAGCAGGAGGTATCTCCCCTCCTGTTCCTGCCTGCTCCCGCGCGCAGAGCACCCGAAGACACCCTCCCACCACCAGAATTTGCAGGCCGGGCAGACCAGACCGGTCCGGACTGCATTAACCAGCAGCCCCGGAGGCAGGGCCAGCTGGCAGGTCCATTTTGCGCCTCCAAGCGAAGGTTGAAGGTTGCTTGAGGCTCCTGCATCACAGGAAGCAGCCTTTGAGCGTTCGTAGCAGGAGGTGTCTCCCCTCTTGTTCCAGCCTGCTCCAGCACATGGAGCACCCAAAGACCCCTACCACCAGACTTTGCCAGTCGGTCGGACCGACTGGTCCGGACTACATTGCCCAGCAGCCCCGGAGACAGGCTAGCTGGCAGTTCCACTTTTGTGCCTCCTGGCGCAGGTTAAGGGTCGCCTGCGGCTCCCCCATCGTTGGACGCACATGGGCGCCGCCCGGGCAAAGCCCGGCCAAGGGCAGGCCCCGTGCCCGTCAGAGCCCGGAGAAGGCTCGGCTGAGCCACCACTCTTTCTCCTGTCCCGCAGCTGAAGGTACTGTAACCCCCTTACCCTGAGCTGCCTTCTGCTCCTGCACTGCCTGCTGTCCCTGCCCGACTGCTGCCCATGCCACGACTGCTGCCCCTGGGCTCCCTGCTGTCCCTGCACCGCCTGTTGTCCCTGCACCGCTTGCTGTCCCTGTGCCATCTGCTGCCCCTGTGCTGTCGGCTGCCCCTGTGCTGCCTGTTGTCCATGCCATTGCGCTGCCTGCTAGCCCTATGCCTCCTACTGTCCCTGCGCTGCTTGCTGTCCTTGCGTGATCTTCACTTGGACCACCTACCTTGGCCACTAATGGAGGCTGCTGCAAGACCAAGCAGTGGACTCATGCAATTGGCACGCCGGTTGGACAACGCCCAGCACCAGGACCCCTGGCCCTCTCACCACCCGAGGCTACAACGGCAAGGAACTCCTGAACTTGGATACAGAAACAGCTGCATCTCCTCCACCCCACGATCCACCAAAGTACCTTTCACCTGCCGACACTGTCACTTCTCCTGCGACACAACCTACGAAAGATCCCACTCCTGCCCACAAGACTAAGAATACCTCGCAACCACTCCATTGTATCCTGCTCAATGCCTGCTCACTCTACAAACATGCCACGGAAATCTGTAACCATCACCACCCTCTCCACGGACGCTGCCTTCATCAACAAAATGTGGCTCAAACCCTCCTCCAACCCCAACATTACCACCACCACTCCAGAAAAGTACAAGATGATACACCGCGACTGCACAAACAAGGCGGAGGCATTGCCATCATCTTCAAGGAAACCATCAGATGCATCATGACCAACGACGACCCCACACCTCTCATGGAACACTTCAACTTCCTACTACAAACTGACAGGAAGACCACGATAAGAGGCACCCACGCCTACAGACTCCCGGGACCCTGGGCAACATTCTGCGACGCCATCCCCAACTTAATTGCACCCCTAGCAATCGATTCTCACCACTACGTCCTACTTGGCGACCTCAACATCCACATCCAATTCCCCAACAAGGCCAACTCCATCAACCTCCTAGGGAACATGAGCAACATCAGCCTCACACAACTGGTTACCGAATCCACGCACAAAGGCAGATACACATTCGGACCCATTTTCCCCTCCAGTGACAGAATCAAATTCAGCCACATCACAGAACTCACCTGGACTGACCACACCATTGTACACTTCTCCATCACCAACACCCAGCGAGCCATCACCAGGCGTCAGACCTCCTACTACCGCAGCTGAAGCAAGGTCACCAAAACTCAGTGGTCACAGGCCCTCACCTCCTCCCAACCCGAGGCCTCAACAGACCTAAACCAGGCCGTCCAGAACTTTGCGGCCTGGATCAACAAAACAGTCGACAGATTTGCCCCACTGAAACCTACAAAATCCAACAAGATCTCCAAACATGCCAACCGGTACACCCCAGAACTCAGGACCACCAAGAGCAACTGCCACCAACTGGAGAAATGATGGCCCACCATGAAAAACCGCGCCCACAGAGCAGCTCACAAAACAGCCCTCAGCATCTATTACCGGCACATCAAAGAAGCCAAGAAAACAGCCATCACCACCAGCATCGAATCCGCAGCCAACCACACAAAGGAACTTTTCAAAATAGTCAAGGAATTTTCCAACCCAAAAGCCATAGAGAACACCATCCACCCCTCCCAAGAACTCTGAGACACCCTCTCAGACTACTTCCACAGCAAGATCATAAACATCTACAACAATTTTAATATCCAATCCACCACCCTCGACCCTGACGACCTCAATCAACCAGCGAACATCAGCCAACAAATCACCACCTGGTCGCCGCTCACAGCCCTGACCACCTCTGGCATCATGTCTTCTATTCACTCCGGGGCGCCCACTGACCCCTGTCCTCATCAAGTCTACAACCTTGCAACAAACCCAATCACCACAAAACTCACCAGCATCCTTAACACCTCAATCTCCACAGCAACCTTCCCGGACAGATGGAAACACGCAGACGTCAGACCCCTCCTAAAGAAAGCCTCCGCTGACCCCAATGATCTCAGAAATTACCGTCCAATCTCCCTGCTTCCCTACCCAGCCACAGTTCTTGAGAAACCCATCAACCAGCAGCTCACCGAAATCCTGGTCCAAAACCACCTACCACCTCTCAATCATGATTACGTGCCAACCACAGAAATCAGACCGCGCTGATTACTGCAACAGATTACATCAGACCACACCTTGACCATGGAGAAACCGTGGCCCTGATCCTCCTCGAACTCTCTACGGCATTCGAACCAGTCTCCCACAACACCCTCATCAACAGACTCCACAACACAGGCATACAGCAAGACGCCCTCAGTGGATCGCCTCTTTCCTCACAGGACGCACACAGAGCATCCAACTGCCTCGCTTCACCTCCGCACCCGAAGACATTATATGCGGCGTACCACAAGGATCATCCCTCAGCCCCATCCTGTTCAACATCTACATGAAATCCCCTCGCAGACGTTGTCAGATCCCATGGACTCAACATAATCTCCTACACAGATGACACAACTGATTCTCTCGATTACCGAGTACTCGTCCTACGCCAAAACCAACTTCTGCAACGCCTTTAACAACGTATCCTAATGGATGAGTGATAACTGCCTCCAACTCAACTTCGACAAAACTGAAGTCCTTATCTTTGGGAAAAACACATCTGCATGGGACCACAGCTGGTGGCCTGCAGAACTCAGACTCACACCCTCAGCGACCGAACACGCATGCAACCTTGGCATCATCCTCGACACACAACTGACCATGAAACGATAATTCAACACAGTAGCCTCCTCCTGCTTCCACACACTTCGCATGCTCAGCAGAATCTTCAGATGGATTCCAACTGTTAGTAATGGGGGTCTCTAGTTGGCAGAGGTAGGTACCTTTGACAAAATAGGGACCCTTGCTTCTAGTCAAGGTGAGGGGGATACACACTTTAGATAACCCCTGCTCCCCCCTTGGTAGCTTGGCATGAGCAGACAGGCTTATCCCAAAGGCAATCTGTAAAGTATTTGTACCAACACTCACAGTAACACACTGAAAACACCACAAATGGGCACCACATCAGTGTAGAAAAATCAAATATCTATAGCTAAACTACACAAGACAAAAATCCAACATACAGATACTCAGTAGAATGTCTTTAAAAAGGTTGCTGCAAAAAAATAAGCTTGTGGATGGTAAATGCGACACTTTACTCTCAAAGTACCTTGGGTGCGTAACGCAGAACAAACAAAAGGGTAGCAGAGAAGGCGATGCGTAGATTCTTCCTGCGCTCTGGTTACGATGCGACAAGATGGCGCCTCGATGCGTTGCGACGATCCGGTGCGATAAAATGGCGTCTTTGATGCAATGCAACAACGTGGAGGTGATGGGTGCACGCCCGACGGCCGTGCGGCAAAATCGGTGGTTTCCTGAGCCACGACAGGCCCTGCGACAAGCTTCACCAGTGTTGCGAGGGCACCCTTTGTGGTGGCGGCACACTTCCTAAGCGATGTGACAGGCCCTGCAACACGCTTCTCCAGTGATGTGACGGCACCCTCTGTGGCGGCGGCACGCTTTCCAGTGATGCGGCGGCGAACAGCAGCGGTACACTTCCTCGGCGATGCGACGGCAGCTGCTGCGGCGGTGACACGCTTCTTCCCCGTTGCGTCGCACTTCCAGCTCCTAACAGCAAAGGCCTCACACACAGTTACAGGCACCTCCTGGCAGGTCAGAACTCCCAGCTAGGAAGTGCAGGGAAGCTGGGGGTGAAGTCCTTTTGTTCCTGGGACTTCAAAAACAGGAGGCCAGCTCTTCTCAGGCCCCTGGAGACTTTTCTTCAGATGGACACAGCACACAGCAAAGTCCTTCTTTAAGGAGGGGACACAGCACACAGCAAAATCCCTTGGTCTTCTCCTCAGTAGAAACAGCAAACTGCAGGCCAACCCCAGACACACAGCAAGGGCAGTACTTCTCCTCAGTCTCTTCAGCTGTCCTATTTGGCAACAGGTTCCTCTTGATCACGAAGTAGTCTGACTTACAGGGGTTTCAGCTCTCATATTTATACCCCAAAATTCTTTGTTCTCTATGTGTGAGGGTCCGGGACCCAGTCCACACCAGTTCTGGGTGCACTCTGCCAGTGCACAACTTCTTCCTTTATCAGTGTGGGCCAGGGTCTTCAGACACACCGCAGGATGTGGAGCCAGCATTGTGGAAGGCAGGCACAGCCCTATTCAGGCCAAGGTGCTACTCCTCCCACCACTCCAAATGCAGATCGGCCTATTCAGCCTAGTGCCGACTCACCCAGACTCCTGGAGCCACCCCAACCCCTGTCACTCTCAAACCAGACAGTCAATCCACAAACAGGCAGAGGAACACAGAAAGGTTGTACAAGAAAATATCCACTTTCTTGAAGGGCTATTTTCAAACAGAATATAAAAACCATCCTTCCTAAAAGATGTGTTATTAAATTCTGAGTTCAGGGATACCACACTCCAAGTTTCCATCTCACTTCTATGGGAATATATGGTGGTAATATGTTACACAGCATTCCCCATTCTGTCCTATGGGCAAGATAGCCTTTGAATAGTGAAAAACGAAATTGGCAGTATTTCACTATCAGGACATGTTACACACACTAGTACATACATGTCCTACCTTTCACATTCACTGCACCCTGCCCAGGGGGGTACCTTGGGCCTACCATAGGGGTGTCCTATGTGTAAGAAAAGGGAAGGGTAAGGACTGGCAAGTGGGTACACTGGCCAGGTCGACATGGCAGTTAACAAACTGCTCACAGGCACTGCAGTGGCAGGCCTGAGACCTCTTTTCAGCGCTACTCATGTGGGTGGCACAATCAGTGTTGCAAGCCTACTGGTAAAACAAATATGCCAATCGTGGATAACCAATCACGATAACAATTTACACGGAGAGCATATGCACTTCAGCACTGATCAGCAGTGGCAAAGTGCCCAGAGTCCTCCAGCCAACAACCACAGGTCAGGAAAAACAAAGGAGGAAGAAGCAAAACATTTGGGGATAACCCTGCAAAAAGGGCCGTTTCCAACACCAACCAACACCAGAAAGACCGTCACTCAGGCCCTCGTCACCAGCCGCCTCGACTACGGCAACTCCCTCTATGTCGGCATCTCCACCCATCATCTCAGAAGACTCAAGACCATACAGAATGCTACAGCCAGATTCATCCTGGACCTCACCAAATGAACCCACATCAACCCCCACCTGAGAGACCTCCACTGGCTTCCCATCCAGGAAAGATGCCAGGTCAAGCTCCTTACGCACCCCTACAAAGCCCCCCATGATCTAGGGCCTACCTGAACCATTGACTGTACTTTCACCAACCCACCAGACACCTGCACTCCTCTTCACTCACCCTCTCACACACCTCTCGCAGCAGTGGCCGCTCCTTTTCCTACAATCGCTGCCAAGACATGGAACAACCGTCCCCTCCAGCTCCGCACAGCCCTATTGCTGGCTGACTTCCGAAAGATACTCAAGACCTGGATCTTCGACGGAGACACAGCACCCAGATACTCCTTGGGGTAACAATGCTGTGCTCTACAAATGCTGTTTGCTTGACTGATTGTAGGAAGAGATGCACACAGCACTAGCAACTCATCTCTTCATAATCATGGTCTGTCACTGCATACCCGAGAGCTAATCACCCACTTAGTCTGTTTTGCATAGTAGATGTAGTAAGTGAGAGAGCACCTCGGGTACAGTGTATACAATATCTCCTTTTCCTTGAAGAGATGGGAAGTGGGAAAGAAGGCTGGAAGAGTGATGGAGTCATGCAGGAGGAGAGCGGCCTGGGCCATACAAGCTGGGCAAGAACAATATAGCAGCTTGTTTGGATAGAAATAGTGAGAGGAAGCTGAAATGACAGGGTTTGCAAGTCATCAATCCTACGGGCCTAAGTGAATACCACCAAGATTACAATCTTTGAGGTAAGCAGACAAACTGTATAACTGTGCATCAGTTTTAAAAGTGAAGCTATAAAAAACGTTAAAACCATGAGTAAATCATACTGAAGAAAAATAAAGAGTGAGGAAGAAAATGAGTATGATAAGACTTTTACAAAATATGCCATGATGAGTCACTTAAACAAGGAAGGTTGATAGGGGAAGCCATAAAGGTATTCAGAGCAGCCAAATATCCTTTCACCGTGAAAATTGCCAAGTCTTGTTGGGTAAGGTAGAGCGTAAAGAGCAGAACATCAAAATGATGAGACTTAAAAGGATTTAAGCCTCCAGACTTGCACGAACCAATGCATTTGGACCAACAGCAGGCTTTCGGAAAGTCAGGATGGCATGCTCTACGTCCGGTGGTAAATAAAAGGACTCTAGGTAATACTGCTCAGCATATGAAGATTGTGTTGAAGAACCTGACCAATCTGCTGCAAAAGCAGATCTATCCTATTTGGAAGACGGGCCTAATGTGTAGTATCAATGATCCGCATATCAAATACTCCTCACGCAGTTTGGGATGATAAAGATCAGTTGTGCTCATTCCTCTAGCACCTTCTGCAGGACCCTGAAAAGGAGAGGGATCAGCGCGAACATTCAGAGAAGACACTGCGAACCTGAAAGTATCTCCTAGAGAACTATTTGTTGCAAAGTGCACAGCACAGAACAGAGCATATTTCATACTCTGAGAAATGGTGAACAGCTCCACATAGGGACATCCCAATCAGAAGAAGATCGTGCCTGTCATGTCAGAATGAAGCTCTCCCTAGTGGTCCTCTACAGAGAGTCGACTCAAGTCATCTACCCTTACATTGAGGGTACCTGCCGGGTGGGCAACCACTGGGAAAATGCCACACTACAGGGCCCACCAGATTAGCTGTAAAGTCTCACAGGACACAGTACAATTCTAGAACCCACACCAAAATGTCTGTTGATAATGGGGGTTGTTGTGTCCTTAGAAAGGATTTGAATCATGCTAACTTAGATGGAAGCCTTCAGGGCAAGGCGGACCACCCACAATTCTAGCATACTGATGTGTATCTGCTTTTCTGGTGTTAATTCAAGGTCTTGCACCATGTCCTCCCCAAATGAATACCCTAGCCCAATGAGGAGGCTTCCACAACACTGGTGGTCTTGGACTGCAGAAGACTGAAAGAACTATCAACTGTCATATGGAGGGGGGGGGGGGGGGGGGGGGACATCAACCAAAGTAAGTCGAGGAGGACAGAATATAAGATTTCCATGCAAGCGAAGAGACCCCCCTGTTGCTGGAGCCATTTTTGTCCCAATCTTCACAGAAGGGCCCTAATGTATCATCTCACATGTGGCACCAAAAAGATGCATGAAGCCATCAAGCTGTGGACATGTGCAGTTGGGGCCAGAGTAACCAGAGTTTACAAACCAGCAGGAACATGTGCACCATTCGAGAGGGGCCCAGAGGGACGTGTGGCTATCCAAAAAAAGTCCAGCATGGCCTCAACTTGGAAATGGTCGACAGAAAAGTCAGAAATCCATGTTTCACATATCTGAGATCATGGATCAAAGTGCAAGTATGAAGAGTGAAACTGCTTCCTCAAAGAAGATGATGATGTCTCCTTCCTGTGGTAGGTTTTATGTTTTTTTGGTGGGGTTTTATGTTTTTTTGGTGGAAGATCCCCTGGGGTTGAAGAGCATGAAAAAATGGGAACTGAAGTCAATGCACTGGGGTGGGCTCTATTTAGCTCCTGTGACGTCACTAAGGCATTGCTTCTGGAGCCAATATGGAACCAGCATCACCTCCTGGCGCAGGAGAGCTTAGGAAAGTTTCCAGATCCAGTTTCCCAATCCAGTTTCACAACTGGAGTTGATCAACAGGTAAGGTTGCCCCCAAATGTTTGCCTGGTATTTGGATGGTTTTTGACTAGTCTGGCTGGGATCCTGCTATCCAGGACCCCAGCCTATCTGCTTCCTCCCTAAAACTGATGTGATTACCCTAGGTACATTCCAATTGGATACTGAGGACACCCTACCAGACCCTTGTAGATGGTACCCTAGGTACCCAGGGCATGGGTCCCTCAGAGGCCTACCAGGGGCTGCAGCACTTATTGTGCCACCCCTGGGACAGCCATGCCAAATGACACCACCAGACCACTACTGTAGTCTGGGTAAGGTGGTGCTTGCACCCCCTTACAGGGATACAGGTACCCTGTATCCCACCTATGTACAACACATGTATTCTCATTGGTCACCCCTCAAGCAGGCCTTGCTAATCCTACAAGGCAGGGTGCTGGGATATGTGTGAGGGGGGACCCCTACCTGAGTAGGGCTCCTCTGCAACCCTCGTGAAAATCATTGCTGGGTTGTTTGTAGTGTAGCCATACCATATACTCTTAACCGCATTATAAGTATATCGCGATAGCGTGATAACTTGAGAATGGCTACACAGAACCATATCGTGTTTGGTATCAAACATGTAGGAATCATACTCCCAGTCCAACCATGGGCATGATTCCCCCCTGCTAGAGGGGCAATATGGGAAAAGCGGCAGAATTTAGACACCAATTTAAAAGTGCATCCGTATCACAAAATGGATGCTACTCGCCACCCACACGACTCTGGCTGCCTGTTGCTGGGCAAAACCCCAGCCTCGGCAGCTGGACAATAGGGATCCTGTTGCAGGGAGGTGCCAGCACCTTCCCAGACTGGCTATGTGGATTGGAACTGGGTGGGTGCACCATAGGATGCCTTTCAGAGTTGCACGTAGGCTGCTATAGCTCCTACATTCTGCATACATCGCCTGAAACCGGTTCAGGGGCATCCTACCCCTCACCCAGGCGGCAAACACACAAAGGCGAGAGGGTGTAGCCACCCTTTCCCGCCTCAACTCCCATTGGTGGACACTGATCTGGACACTCCCCTAATCTTGTGGATAAAGGTGAATAACGTGTCCCCAGAGGATCAGATTAATCTTGGACTTCACAGACTTGACCTTCGACGAGCTGCTGCCCAGCTGACTGAAGAAATCTCCCTTGGGGTAAAGGAGTTACCCCCCTGCTTGGCAGGCACCTGAAACACTGCAAGTGACCCGGTTGGAACTTCGCTGCTCCTTCGGACATCGAGGACTCCTCTCAACCTTGAGGTGGGTTTCCTAGCATCCCAGAGGCCAGTGAGCGTGCCCAGCAAGTCTGAGCACCGTGGACCGCGTGGGTGCCGAGATCCCCGATACCCCAGGACACCGGCCACCTCTTGCGTAGCACACGACCCTGACCAGTGGGGAAGTTGTGCTTTGGCCCAATATTGAGCCAACCTCTAAGCAGCAACTGTGCCAAAGATCAGCGCCCTAGCTCACTCCGGTGGCCCGTGGGCAACCTTTTACGCACTCCAAATTGCTGCCTTCCGCGGTCCCTTGTCTCTCGACTTGTGGGCCCTGGCGGAGGACAATCCTTACTTTTAAGAGTTCCCCTGGTTGCTCCAGGCCAGCTCTATAGTCTCCTCGAAGGAGACCTCTCACAGACCTCGTGGGTCTGCACCAGTAGCTGATTTGTTCATCTTGCGTGGGTTGCAGTTGCCAAGGCTTAGTGGATCCAATCCGGACACTAACACCGCCGCGGCCCTCATCCTTTGTGGGACAGTCGCCCTCCAGAAGCTGGCCTTCCTTGAAGCCTCCCGGAGCCCGTGGCTGCAGATCCAAGCTACGCCTTTTCTACTTGAAGCACCCGACATTGAAGGGCTCTTTTCCCTGAGCTCCCTGGTCACTGTGCCGTGACCCAGACTCTGTCCCCTCTGCTTTCAGGTTCTTCTCTACAAGATCTACAACTTCATCCTTCACGGCATCATCGACGCTTTTGGCTAGCAGCAGTTTTGTACATGTTCCCATTGAAAATCAGCCCGCGACCCGACATCGAAAACGACCTATGCACCCGGCTTCCCTGGGGCAGGTAACAGTGGTACCTCGGTACTCTCGTGGTAGTGGGCTCCTCAAAAGCATAACTCTAAGTTTTTAACTTTGAACTCCTGCTAGAAGTGTCTTTAAACTGTTTAAATCAAACCGCGACATTCTCCATAGGCTTTAATAGAGATCCCGATAGCAGCTATTTCCACTGCACGCGCCTCCCGTGGGTCCCTTTCCTCATCACCTGGGGTGGATTCTCAAGGGGCCAGCGATCCTAAATGCCCTAGGCATTGTCTGTAGAATTGTCGTGGTTCTTATACCATTTTTTTAATATATGGTTTGGTCCCCCCCTGGGGCCCTGTGATTCCAGTGCTATTTATTGTATCTATAAATGCTTGTTTGAATTGTAACTTTAGCTCTAGCCTCATAAAGAGACTTGTGGGATTCTGCTTAGAATAAATACATATATTTTATATATATACCTGTGTGGACTACTCTTTCATTTGGTCATTCAAGAGGTTATCTATGGTAAAACAATAAGCTTAACACTCCTTCAAGACTTAGCCTGAAGGCTGCTCTCCACAGCTACCACTAGGATAGCTTTCTTTAAAGGTTGTCTTTTAAACCTATCACCTTAAGAGTCGAATTGGACTGGTGCAAGGTGGCCACTATAACTAGTTACCAGCATATGCCAGGCCAACTTCTCACAGAGAGATTTCTCAGTGCTAGCCAATTTCCCCTTGTTTCTGATGTAGTGAACCCTCTTGTATACCATTTGTCTCTCTAGGACATTTTTTTAAAATACCAACTGTTTAAAAGTAAGGCAGTCAGGTAGAGATAAACCATACACACATACTAGTCATTGTTTTATGACAATTTAACAACACAGATGGGGACCTATCAAAAAGAGAGGGAATAGTAACTGAGAGAAAGTATGAGGACAGAAGCCGCACCAGAGGGGCATTACCAGTGACTCATATATGGATCACTGGTGGGAATTATAGTGAACACCAAATGGTACTCTAGGTGGCCACCAGTGTATACGTTCAACGCTTAAACACGATAATGAATAGTATTCTCAATATGTACATTTACATAGCACCCCATATGTCAGACCCCCTTTCAGAGGGGCACACCGGGTCCACCGGGCCCAACTGTGGTGTTTGAGGCCTTTTACTCCTGATATCCTGGGCCCCACCTTACTATGAACCCTGCGTAACTGAGCCAAGTATCCCATCTTTGATTTCCGACGCATCCAAGGTACTGCAAGGAGATCTGTGTGATTCCTTTATCCGGCCCACGCTCCATCGCAGTCGGACTGAACTTTTGGATTTGTCCTGGTCAAGTGCAACCACATAACCCCAGCAGGAGCTATAGACTTCTAAACGCTGCATTTGTATTTACTCTTTAAGAATTAATATCTTGACTTGTTTATACTGGAATTTTGTCATTTTGATCTTCTTTAACTCAGATAAATATTGGCTATTTTTCTAAACTGTTTTGGAGTACTTTTGTGTTGTTTTCACTGTGTGTGTGTGTGCATGCACATAAATACTTTCACATCGCTTCTGGGGATAAGCCTGACTCCTCTGAGCCAAGCTACCAAGGGGGTGTGAGCACAGGTTATCTTTAGTGTGTAACTTACTCACCCTGACTAGGATTGTTGGTCCCTACTTGGACAACTGCCAACTAGAGACTCCATTTCTAACATGTACCATTGCAGGCACACTTTCACTCACTGTATTTTCACAGCACACACAATCTCCAGTACTATCACCTCCATGCATTGTGCCACTACAGACACACACACATACATTCAGCACTCACATTCAATCTATACACACTGTTTAGTACTGTAGCCTTTTTGTATTGTACCAGATTGTGTTATTTGCAAACACAATCACTGCAAGCAAGCACACATTCACCATGTGTGCAATGTACAACAATTCACCCTTCATGTATTGTACTTCACGCTAGCACACATGCACCCAGCACAAGCTTCCATTGCGCATGCACTGCACAGCACTACATCGCTCATGTAATGTATTCCCCACAGGCATACATACACTCAGTACATGGCATAAGTACACCATATACTGCACAGTACTGCTCTAACCCTGTACTGTACCCTTTCCAGTGACACATACATTCAGCGCAGTCACAACTACTGCACTGCACAGCACTCCACATCCACCTGATGTAGGCTAAGGGTGAGTTAAGCACATAGCAGTAGAACATTTAAATGAGGCGATGAGTGACACAGTAAAAAGGACTGGTTCACTACTATTGATCACTACACATTATGTTGCCACCTACGCACTCGTGCAGCTTATCTCCTGGTGAAGGTGGTACTCTTCTACCACTATGAGGGTATCGCATTGGGCGCCCTTTCTAGACCAACAATACTGCAATCCATGAGACAGGCCAATGTCATGGCGCACACGCATGACCCATGTTTACCTATGACACAAAATCAGCATTAGGGATCCAGAAAGCAGTACAGTTAGGCACTCGGGGCAGGAGTACACGTCGTTAACCATGCAGAGGATTGTATCTTCCCAACACCATACCATCAGCACTTTTCTGTTGCTAGAGGCATGCTGCCACTAAAATGTTTTTACAGTACGATGCTGCCTTAGGTTGCATGCCATATGCAATCTGAGGGGCAATCAGTCAATACTTCCCTGCCACAATTCCTTACAACTTTGCTTGTGGGATAAACAGCCATGTTAGGTAAATCTTCCCTTTACCAGGGAAAGTGTCAGTCACACTTAGGGCTCTCTCCTTAGCTGGTGCGTCATTAGACCCTCCTCCTTAGGGCTACCGTACCACCTTCAGCGTGGGCTGGAACTGCCCAGGGAAGATCGCCAGCAGGAGGGTGAAATCGCTGCTCCCCGGGCCAGGCTGCAAGGTTTCTCCACTGCTGTGTCTAGTCCAGGTCTGGGCATGTCAGTATTGAATGGGAAGGGGCTCTACTTCTACGGGACACCTGAGATTCTGGCGATGGCATAAGCGCAGAGAGGCTTAAGTGGCAGTTTAGTGAGGCAATCAGGAGTCTGGCGTTAAACGAATGCCTATCTCTGCAACACCCAGCCCCCCATCCCCAAAATCAAGGGCTGCAATGCTTCAGAATTATGCAAATGGAGAGAGCATGCAAACGTTACGTACAAAATCTACAAATTCCCCTGTAAATGGAGCAGTCAAACCGCAAGATGGAAGGAATAGATCAGGGATGTGGTCCTATTTTACAAACATACGTCTTGTAGCTTTTGCTTGACGTAGGAGTTCTAATGTAACGAGTGCTGAAGGAGGCATCAGAAAGACACTGTCATGGGGGCAGGACGAAAGGTTACTCGGTGATGCAAATGTTAGGCGCACTAACAAATAATCTTAGGTGAAACAGACCAGCACACAACTACCACAAGCCGCCAATAAACATTTGGACTTGTTTTATTTAGAATTTGTGGCATCAGATGAGAACAGTGTATTGCCAATGCAGCTTCAGTCGTCTACCCTATGTAAACACATGCTGATGTCAACATTTCCATGGAGTCTTGGAGTCCATTTCATTGATCTTAAAATCCCATAAATTTTCAAGTGTTTCAGCCCTGTCTTGAAAATGTAAACTCCCGGCAGCAATAAACACAGTTTCATTTCCAAAGAACTCTGCATATGTTTTAGAAAAGCTCTCGAGCCTGCGCTCGGTAAGACAGAAAATCTGGCATCGTAACTTGATGCACTTTGTATAGACCAATACAAGCTAGAACCTGTTCTTGATGTCATACAGCCCCCCCTTGCAAAAAAACTGTACCTACAATTTAGGCACGGCGTATTACCACTGCGCGCATTTACAAGTAAATGGGGAAATACTTTGACCCAGGGCTGTCCAGTCTGTGCAAATAGTCTGGAGACGGACCAACATGTCCTATTTGTCTGCCCGGCATACAAGAAGGTTAGATACCGATGGTTACAACAGGTGTGCCGGAATCTTGGCACAAAGTATTGCGCGGAGGCCTATAGGATCCTAAAATATGATACTAGTCTGCCCATAGTGTACTCAGTTACTCGTTATTTATTTTCTATGTGGTGTGTATGTGGTATGGTCATCTATATTAAAAGCTGTGTCTATTGGATAATTTTAGTATTTTTACGCAATCAAAATGTATCCATACTTTTTTATTACCTTTTTTAATGTTTTAAAAATATCAATTCCGAATCAGCACCTTTTAAATTTATATTCAGAACTCCTTTTTTAAATATTGCAATGCGCGCACACTTTATGTCTGCAAGAATCATATGTACATTTTTTTCTTTGTGCTTTTATGGCCATAATGACCGAAATAAATAATTTTTTTAATTGAATTGAACTTTGTATTCGGGACGGGATGCCTAACATTAAGGCCACCATCAGAGCCTCCACAGAACTGATGTGGCAATACCGCACAAGGAAATTCCAGTAAATTCCGGATGCTTTATCGCACCACTACGAGATGTCCTATATGGAAAATGGAATTAGCACAGAAATGGGCGTTACCGCACATTTTTTGCTGGTTACTCTAAACGTGAGGGCATTTTCTCTAGACATATTCGACCAGGTGTTCACACCTGGTACAGCAGATTGTGAAATTTTTATTCAGGCAGATTCTCTAGTTTCCACACAAATTTTAAATTCCGAGATATTTGGAATCTGGTGGACATTTTTTAAGGACATGCATACAGGGAAATGTAATATACTCAAATAAGGTCTCCTGTGAGCGAAACCATGCATGCATAAATAAACTATTAGCGAGACCATGCACGCATCGATAAACTATGAGCGAGACCATGAACGCATCGATAAAATATGAGCGAGACCATGCGCACATCGATAAAATATGAGTAAGACCATGCATTCATCGACAAATTATGAGCGAGACCATTTTCGCATCGATAAACTATGAGCGAGACCATGCATGCATCGACAAACTATGAGCGAGACCATGCAAGCATCGATAAACTATGAGTGAGACCATGCAAGCATCGATAAACTATGAGCGAGACCATGCACGCATCAATAAACTATGAGCGAGACCATGCATGCATCGACAAACTATGAGCAAGACCATGCACACATCGATAAACTATGAGCGAGACCATGCATGCATCGACAAACTATGAGCGAGACCATGCACGAATCGATAAACTATGAGTGAGACCATGCACGAATCGACAAACTATGAGCGAGACCATGCACGCATCGACAAACTATGAGCGAGACCATGCACGATTCGACAAACTATGAGCGAGACCATGCCCGCATCGATAAACTATGAGTGAGACCATGCAAGCATCGATAAACTATGAGCGAGACCATGTACGCATTAATAAACTATGAGCGAGACCATGCACATATCGACAAACTATGAGCGAGACCATGCACGCATCGACAAACTATGAGCGAGACCATGCACAAATCGACAAACTATGAGTGAGACCATGCACGCTTCGATAAACTATGAGCGAGACCATGCACGCATCAATAAACTATGAGCAAGACCATGCACACATCAATAAACTATGAGCGCGACCATGCACGCATCGATAAACAATGAGTGAGACCATGCATGCATCAATAATCTATGAGTGAGACCATGCACGCCATCGATAAACTATGAGCGAGACCATGCACGCATCAATAAACTATGAGCAAGACCATGCACACATCAATAAACTATGAGCGCGACCATGCACGCATCGATAAACAATGAGTGAGACCATGCACGCATCTATAAACTATGAGTGAGACCATGCACGCCATCGATAAACTATGAGCGAGACCATGCACGCATCAATAAACTATGAGCAAGACCATGCACACATCAATAAACTATGAGCGCGACCATGCACGCATCGATAAACAATGAGTGAGACCATGCACGCATCTATAAACTATGAGAGAGACCATGCATGCATCGATAAACTATGCAGTTATCCCTAGTTGTGGAAATCAGGTCTACCACACCTAGTGAGTGAAGCGGGAACCCACTGCAGTCTCCTCTGCAGTATCTCAAGACCACATCTTGCTTTGTTCACAGTGCCTGGGGCTGCTCTGCCGCAGAAAGGCATAGGATCCTAACATGTTGGCTTCTGAACTTGGAGCCCCACAATTAGAGACTTCTATTCAGGTAGTCCCTACAATACCGAAGTCTACCTTCTGAGGAATTAATGAGCGCCGAGAGCTCTTCTCAGATCCGACATGTGCAATGTCTCTTCTATTTTCAAGAGACGAGTAGGTGAAAAATATGTTTATACTATGGAAGATAAGGAATTCTGAGCCTATTTTAGATAGAAACAAGGTCAATACTTATCTTGTAGGAGAAGAGGGTGCTGGGAGGTTTACAGGACAGCGACTGCAATCCTGCCACCATTAGGGTTGATGTAATCACAACCGCATTTTCAATATCCAGAACTCTAACATGACCTAAGGAGCCACAAGTGGAGCTTCATTAGAAATGTGACTACCAAAACCAGAACCCCATATACAAAAGAATGAATGGTGTCAAGAGAGAGGCTTGGGATGACGAAGAGAGACATTCTGTAAGCCTTATACAAATCTGGTAAACACCAAAAATTGGAAAAAGAACCCTGTATGTGTGGAAGAGACACTGACAGAGCCACCCGTTTCTCTGTTTAGGTCTATCCTTGGGTAGTAACAGGTCAGACTGCAAAACAGGAAGCACATCCACCAATTGTGTATATTGCACCAATCTGCAAACTGTTTCCACCCCCCAGGGTATATTGGTTTAATGGATCATCCATCGGTTGCCAAGACGACGTCCATTGTTTATTAGGACTTTGCATCTGCCGCTTAACTTTCAAACTATGAGAATCACAGTCTGTAAATTGAGGTCCAGAGCTTAACCCGCTTCCTGACTCGGAAAATCCTCTATGAGAAGGAGTTTCTAGGAACATAGGGGATCAGCTTGTGGAGATGAGGTAATTCATCATGTCTGGTGCTGTCAAAATGAAAATGAACTCAGCTCCAGGTCTCACTAGCTTTCTAATAATCTTGGGAATCAAGAGAATTAGAGAAAAAACAATGAAGGTTAAAGTTCTAGGGAAAACTAAATGTGGCACCTAGAAAACATTATGCAGGAAATTCTAATGAGTAAGACTTTGCTCTTTGTCTTCTGTGACGCTGCAGTAATTCTACTGGTAGAACACACACCGCACATTAAAGACATCTCAAAAGAGCCTCTGCATTCAGCTCCAATTGGAAACTGAAGTCAATCTCCTCAGGTTATCTACTCTGGTGAAGGCTCTGTCCCTTTGATGAGTTTATGGGAACTGTCACCACTCCCTCTAGGATGCCAAACCACATATTAGACACTTTGCAGGAGAGAACCTTTAACTCTCTTCTCCCCGGCCCTCGCAGTGCAGGCATGCTATCCATGAAGATTTGCAGGTAGATGTCTTGATATGAGGGGAAGATGGTAAGAGCTCTAATTTCAAATCAGTGATGTGGAAACTACAGAATTAATAAGAGTAATACGTGCCTCTATTGCACAATAGCGGCATATGTCGTATCTGTCACTTGGGGCTAATCCAACCTGGCTCAAGGCTCTCCTGCCAGGTTACTGCAACTCTGGGCCTTTGGCAGAGAATCCACTGAGAGTTGCTGAGGTTTCAATGAGAAAGTGAGACTGTGATGCATGCGGATGGTCTGCTGTGCATCCAGAGGATTCGTCTAGACAAGCCAGTCGTTGAGGTATTTACCTGTGATGTGTTCACTGGCTCAGGGTAAGACTTTGGTGAAGACTCGGGACTGGTGCAAGCCTGAAGGGGAACGTCATAACCTGGAGAGCTGTTCTTGCACCACAGAACTCACATGCTTCCAGTGTCAACAGTTTAGTGATATATGCCAAGAATTATCCTAGTTGCTTAACAAATTTAGCAGTTCACGACTTGCATAACTATTATAAATTCGAACTTTTGCTTCTGTAAATAACTGATGAGAAAATAGAAATCTAAGATAGGATGAAGATGTCCACCTTTGGACGGAACCAGAAAATATCTCATGTTAACGCTCTCTGTCCAATCGATGGCACACTGCTCTCTCTGCAGCCTCCCTTTTGCTACAAGGTAAGAACTCATCATGATGTTTGTATGAGCAGAAGGGGTGGATAGCAAAGGTCGGAGGGGCAGGCTAGGGTTTACATGGAAATGAGATGGAGTGTCCCAATCGTATCTGCAAGAGCCATTGATCTGATCAGATGTGATCATTACTCCACTATCTGCAGATACCCTAACTCCCCCCCCCCCCCCAACACCCTCCACTCCCACAGGGTTGCTATGCAGCCGCAACATCAATGGTTTTGTGAGTTGTGACTGGGAGTCAAACACAACAAGCTTTGGTGCTGTCACCCTCTGCCAGATTCTCTCCTCTCGGCTGGCCAGAGGTAGTTAGGCAGATGCTGTTGAGGAAAAGGAAGGAGAGGTCTGCAGTACATGCGGATTCCATGCAAGACTCTTCCAGAGCCCACAGCACATGGACACGGAGGATTTAGAGGTGACAGCATCAATGAGTAAACGAGTCCAAAAAAAAAGTTAAAACAAGAAAAAATTGCGGTCTGTGGTGCAAGGAAAAAGCATCTGACATCAACTAGGGTGGTGGCTATTATGGACCTTTCATCACTTTCGGTGACGCTGGTATCTCATTGGCAGAGCGGCTGGGAAGCCAGGTCAGAACGGTGCTGAAAATCCTCCAGATCCAGTTTGACGACTGTGGAAATACGCATGATGTGGACTCTGCAGGAAGACATATCCATTAGAGGACTGTGCTCACTTTTTAGGACTGGAAATAGGCAGCTTTAGCTTTTTGCTAGAGCTGTCATGAAGAAAAAACTGGAGACCCAGGCTGACTTCTGCTCTTCTCAGAGCCAAGTAGAAGAAAAGATGGGCTGTCTGCCATCTTTGTGTGGAGCATCTCCCTATAGAGGTTTCTTTCCCAGCTGGTGGAGAGCAGAAGGTCAGGGAGGTGGCACTTACGCAGACGCTTTGGAACATGGTTAAAGAGGTGAAGCACGGTCATGGAGGTGAAGCACGGTCATGGAGGTGAAGCACGGTCAAGGAGGTGAAGCACGGTCAAGGAGGTGAAGCACGGTCATGGAGGTGAAACATGGTTAAGGAGGAGGAGAAGCAGGGACAGGAGCAGAAGGGGGTTCTGCATCAGGGGTGACAGGCACTACGACTGGAGCACATGGCATGCCATCATTTTGTGGCCCAACTCCAGCACCAGAAACACCGCCCTTCAAACTGTGCAAGGTGATGCTGGCCATGCACTCGCACTCTCCAATAGCTTCAGAGTGTGGATGTGACAGGATAATTTTCATTTTCAAAAGAAAAGGTCTGAAATATGTGCTAAGAAAACATAGCACAAAAAAAATGTACTCAATTTCCTGCACCTCGAACCATAGAAAGTGCTTTGAATTTTACCTCAGTTGCAGCAAAGCGATTTTCTTCATTCTGACATGCAGATAGAAAGTTGAAACTTGTAATTACAGTGTTTGGTTTCACAAGTACAGTGAGCGTGTAACTGCTTTTCCACACTTTTCCTTCAATTAAATGCCCTCAGTTTGGATCATGGGCCCACGGTGGCAGGCCCGTCGCAAGGCTTCATGCGAGCTCCACCTGAAAGTTGGCAAAGTGGGGCATAAAAAGGCGCAGTCTAGGAAAAGTGGGCTGCTATGTTGGTGCTGAAAGCAAGACTGTGCACACGTTAAATTCACAGTGTCTGAGGCATATTACCATTTGTATCTAAAACAAAACCATACAACAAAACAATTGAGTAATGAGGGACCACAGGACGACCAGGTGAATTCAGTTTTCAGTTTTTATGATGTATTTCAGAATAATCCAGCCAGCCAACACGTGTTTCGTCATGGGGTACACACACCCCCGACTTCTTCAGGGCTTCTCGTAGTACGGCCAATATATCGGACCTTAAACCTGGTGATAATTCCGACCCAGGAGGTCTTATAATTCTGACGGAACCAGTGTGATTCAGCGTTATCAGTATGCAATCACAGTGAAGTCCAAAACAGTCCGTAAGTTTGTGACACCGTTTTTTGACACTCAGGCTCAGAAGACGAGTACATCCATCCGTTAGCGCCCGGTGCTCTCCGCGTGTGTTTGCGAGTTTTCACATCACCCCATGACGAAACACGTGTTGGCTGGCTGGATTATTCTGAAATACATCATAAAAACCGAAAACTGAATTCACCTGGTCGTCCTGTGGTCCCTCATTACTCAATTGTTTTGTTGTATGGTTTTGTTTTAGATACAAATGGTAATATGCCTCAGACACTGTGAATTTAACGTGTGCACAGTCTTGCTTTCTGTTCATATAGTGGGCCGTGGCCCACTTGTAGAGGGTTTAGGGGTTGTTTCTCCCTCTTCTGTGGCACCGTTACTGATATATTCGGATTGTGACAAGAACGTATAAAAGAGAGCGCTCGTAAATAACCTGACATTTTGAAATAATACCCCCATTTTGCTAATGCTATGTTGGTGCTGGCAAAGTTTGTGGAAATAGCGGCTTTCTATGTCACTGACTCCTTGCATATGCTGTAGAGCAGGCAGGGATCTAGTGATCCCAGGGGGGGCGCCAGGCTCTGGCCAAAAGAAGCATCATGCTGATAACAGTGCTATGTTTTCAGCAGAAAAAAAAATGAGTGGCAGTAAACTGCTCTTGAATGGGCCACCACTAACCACTTTTGTCATTTATTTTCTGGCTGGGAGAAGGTGTCAAAAGGAAAGGGACTCCAAATGTTCTTCAAAACCCGCACCCCATTTCTAATAATCACAGTGACTGTGGATACTTTTACATGTTTAAAAGGCCTGTCTGGCCAGAATGGTATGCTTGGCAATCATGTATTTGATTGTACTTGTAAAAACGCAACAGAATTTAACTTAAATGTTCAAATAAGTCTGTGCATATTTAAACATTGCCTGTTTAATAGAATAATTGTGAAAAATTGAGTGGGGGCTAGATTATTTTTTTTGCCACTGAAGGGGCGTGGCATTAAAAAGTTTCAAGACCACTGCTGTAGAGCAATCAGGTCGGGCATTGGCACCAGAGCTGTGGTGCATGTTCTATTTAAAATATAGACATCCAGGGGGTAGATATAAATTGTTTTATGAAAGCCAGACCTACGGGTTTTGACAAGGTTTGCTTTCTATTTCAGTAACATCAGCAAGATGTCCATTCTAAAACGGAAACGCAAACGTTCAGAGAGAAATGTCACAGGCCCCATCCCATAGGAATAACATGCAAAACATCTACGTAGAATGGCTGCTAACGGCGATTGGTGGTCGGAACCAAAACTTCAGGGACCCCCAAGCCTAGGTGGGGAGGGTCAGCCAGCACAAAGCAAATAAATATCTGTGATATATGGGAAATCAGGTGCCCCCTGACATTCTGAGGGGGGGGGGGGTTATCATTTTGCGCCACGCCACTGAACCTCAGAACAGCCAATAACAAAACACAGAATCAAAGCCAGACGGTCACTGAGCATTGAAAAGTTTCCCCCATCGGCAACGTTCACGAACAGTTTCCCTTCCCTGCTGAGTAATCACGCATCACATCTCTAAAATGTCTAGGTCGGAAGATGAAAGTCTCCGTCAGCGCCGCGCCGACCGCACGTTTCGCCAAGTTTGGAGCGCGCGCTGCGCAACGTAAACTGTCAGGGCGAGGGCGCCCTTTTGTACAGTCAGTCAAACAAGAGATTAAAGATCCACTTTACAACACTTCTGTGTTGTTATAACGCAGTCATAAATAAATCCAGCATGACAGCGGAATGTAAACTGTTTCCCAAATGTTTAAACTGGGAAAGAGGGAAGGAATTTAACACGCAATTAACCACTTACATGTCTGCAGACATGCAACACGTGAGCTCTCGGCTGCTTAAATTACCATGCTGGAAAGATGATGAAAGCATGTTTGTTTTTCGGTATTGACGAGGGTAGGGCGTCAGACTCTGTTCGGAGGAATTGGGGACGGGTGGGGGGTCTGCAGGTAGGTGCTATAGGGCCTAAACTGCGGGGCAGTGGGCTGCAAACTTTTTAATGCCGCCCTATTACACTGGCAATGTTTAAATGGGTCTAGACTTATTTAAACATTGTAGTTATTTTCTATTCCCGTTTTAAAAATGCAATTAAATACATGATTTTGAAAGATGCTATTCTGGTCAGGCAGGCCTTACTAAGGTGTACAAGTATCCACAGTGTGGTCATTAGAAATGGGGGTGGAGTTGTTGAAGGATATTTGTAGAATTTTTGGTGTCCCTTTCCTTTTCACAACCTTATTCATGCAGAAGACTGAAGAACAGGAACAGATATTGGCAAACAAGCATAATTAAACCCAGTCAAATTCACCAAATGACCAACATTAAACATTACTACCGCAGTTTCAATTTATATGTGTGTACTAATACAGGTGAAGAAGTGGGGCAAAGGTAGGTTCTAAGACATGGATGTGAAGTAAAGAACACAGCGGGCACTTCTCTTTATATGCTATGAGTCGGTGTACTGCTACAGTGAGGACATACTGTGAGGTAGGAATCAGAAGCGCAACTAGAGCTAAATTTCGGGAGGGGGGGGGGCTGAGCAAAAATTTAGGGGGGGCTGAACTTTAAGCAATAGGCAGAGTGGGGCTCTTAGAAGGGGTCATTAACATGCAAATGGTCTTTTAAAGACCTGTGAAGTGCTTGGGTGCGGCTGCTTTTTTGCCCAGGAAGGTGTCTCATCCCGGGCTGCCACACACGACGGGGGGGGGGGGGGGCTGAAGCCCTTTGAGTCCAATGGGTGTTGCGCGCCTGGTAGGAATAGCTGATGGAGCCATTATTGGCGAGTATAAAGCTATGGTAGGGTGTGGAGCGTGGTCATTCTATCTACTAATTAATAATAGGCAACTGGTTCAGGAGGTTATGGTATCCGGATCTGTTTGCTCTAAAAACAGGGACTAGTTTTCATCCATTTGATTATTCAGTCTATAAATGGTTCTCTCAAACTTTACAATCTGGCACATGTCTGTGCCCTATTCCATATGCGATGGTGTAATACTTTGAAATAGCCAAACTTGAGCCTGGCTCCGTGCAAATGTTTATCATGGTGATCTAACAAGGCGGTTCAGCTTCCTTTGTGTAATCGGCATCGCATGACCAAGTGTGCTGCCAGAAATATCAAAAGTCTTGTTCTAGTAAGCCAGAAAAGAGATGATGGATGATGGCCTGGTAGAGGCCCGACAATACCCCCTTGAGCTGGCCCAATGCCTGGATGCAGTTTAAGATAGGTAATGGGTAAAAATTATACGGACAGGCCAAGAGCATACTGCAAACAATTTTGTGGTTCCGTACATTTCCAGCCTTAATTAATGTAGACGTCATAATCAGTTTGCAGTTCGTGAAATGTTATGAGATATCCGTCAACTATCATAGGGTCTAATGTATGGATGGTTGCTTGTGTCCGGGCACTCTCAGACATTAAGCTATCTGAAGGCCAGCATCATTTCATAGTGGTGCTGATGTATGATGGAGGTGGTTCATTTTAAGGTTTTTGTGAATCATCTTCCGTACAGCTATCGTGGAACAGTAAATTGGGATTGACGATATGGCCTTTTCTGTAGAAGATTGGTAAAGTATGCCTAGATTTGCCAGGAGCCATAGGTAGTGTCTTTCAAGCTGTGTCCAGAAACAAGTGGAATCCGGGTTTGATTTAGTGTTGGTAGGATTTAATCTGCCAGGGCGACAGCGTAAAATACCCCATCAATATGAAAGAATACTCTCCTCCAAATTTAGAGTTGTCCACCAGTTCGAGTTACTGCCATCACAATAGTTCCCATCAATGAGTTAAAAGTTTGATAGAAAGTTCTGTTAAACAAAACGGCCACCTGTCAAACTTTTAAAGTGGGATTTTGTTTTTTGTGAAAAACAAAAACGAATGGCCTTCACACCATGGGAGGTTTCTCAAATGTTGAGAGAGTCATTTATATTTTCAGACTGTCCCGTACCACCAGGTTTTTCACTGCAGTAAGGGACCGTAAAAACTGGCCATTCCATTGTTCAATCTAATTCGGGGGCAGTGGAGTGGTCAAACCTCTGACGGACCTTACTCCATTGGGTCATCAGAAAAGTATGGCAGTGACTGAGACAGAGTAGGCTCTGTCGCTAACATACTTAAGGCCCACCCAAATGTAAATCACACAGGCGGACCTTCAGTTTGTTGCTTCATCCCTGTTGTGACTCAAACTCTAAACCAGCCCCTTTGTGAGTCTTGGTTGAAATAGGGCACTTGCAAAAGATGGTGAGCCAGATAACTGAACTCCAGATATGGTTTTCTCAGACCTCTAGCTTGATTGCCGCCCAACACAAAAGAGAAGATCTCCTTGCCAATTTGGGGGAGTATACACATAGGAATAATAGGAGTGAATATGCTGAATAAATATTTGGGGCAGCTATCATTTTAATGATTTATAACTCTTCCAAGTAGCAGATCTGAAGATGTGACCATCTTTCAAACTCAAGGGCAGATTTCGCGATGAGAGGGTTCAGATTGTCCTCCACCATACTCCTACGTCCTTTGATAATAAAATATATAGTAATTTTTGAGACCCGGTGAAATTTTGCTCCAATTACAGCCCTGGTTGCAACTGTGGACAATGACAGAACCCCACTCTCATCACAATTTACATTACAGCCTGAAATTAAAATTTGGAGAACTCAGTTATCAGTGAAAGTAGCTTGGAGATGGAGGTTGGGGTAATAATGATGAGAAGTATATCATCAGCATCAATTATGGCTTTAGACTCTCCTACTGGGCGCTTATATCCTTAACATACAGAGCCAGGAGGAACAAGAGAGGGGGAGTGGCAGCCCGTATAGTGCCCATTTCAATAGGAAATGGGTCATAAAAAACCCATAGTTCAGTATTAAATGCGCATTCTGGTACACCAAGCGCACTTTCCTGTTAAACTCTTCTCTCTCCAGAAACTGCCCTCTCCAGAGTACTGAACAGGCAGCCCAAACTGACTCAACCAACAGTTTTGTCAACGTCTAATGACCGAGCAATGAATTCTCCAAGTCTTTCAACACAATAGATGGGAAAGTGACAAAGTGATTCCTTGGAGATCTACCCAGGATAAATTCTACCTAGATTTCTGGAGGAAGCTAGGAATAACCGTTCTCATCCTATTGGCCAGGATCTTCGGCAAGACCTTTATCTTCATATTTATCAAGGAAATAGGTGTATAGCTTGCACAGCACAATGTGTCTTTACCTGGTTTCGGGATCAAGGTGATTATGGCTGGTGATGTGCATGTCGTCTCGTTCACTAGAAGTGGCATAAAGCATCTTAGTCAGGCAGGCTTTGTCTAGCTTGTGCAATTCTACTGGGTATCCATCTTCACCCAGTGACTTTGTGTAGGGTACGTCTTTAATGATAGTCACAATTTTCTCCATTGCGCTTTCACCCTCCAGGAGTAGCTAACCTTTGTCTGAGTGCAGGGGGATTTTTATACAAGATAGAAGATGTCATTCCTCGTCTGAGGCTTCTGACTGTTTGGCATTATACAGAGCTTTAAAGTAGATGGAAAAGACTTTGACTATGTTAAGTGTGCACATAGTTCCTTGCTCACTATATACTGCAGTTAAGGTAGATTGGGGCTCTGGCTGTCTAAGTTGGGATGCATGGAACATCTAAGCTTTCTCTCTCTTCTTGAAATGATGCTACTGTAGGAATAAGCGCGCACATTAGGCTTTTGATGATACAAAAAGGCACTAAGGGTATACTTTTCCTTTTCAATGTCGCAGTGTAATTGGGCTGACAGTCAACTGGTGTATTGTTGCTCTGTTAGGTCTCTGATGGCAGTTCCAAACGTGGCCTCTTCAAATTTAGCCTTTCGTTTAAGCAGTGCTGAATCTTGCATCATCATTACTCTTCATATGGCCTTTCCTTCAGCCCTGAGAATTTGCGACAGTGGTAGAGATTATTTATCATCTTCCAAGTAAGTGTAAATGTGAGATTTGAGATTCCTATTCTCAGCAGGTATCTTGTATATGGAGGTGTTCATAAGCTAAAGTTGTGGCAGACACATAATCTGACCTAGGTGCAGATGATAGGGGTCTCAAAATGCATCTTCTTGTATGGAGCAGGCAGAGAGGGATTAGAAAAAAGTCAATTCTAAAGATCGAGTAATGAACACAATATATGAACGTGAACTGCTGGTTTCTGAAGTGCAAGAGTCTCGATATAGCTGTAAGGTTGTAGTCATCAGTGGTAACTTTGAAAAGTGCCCTGTTATTCTCATGGTGTTTATCATAGGAGGCTGTTATGTCTAGGAAGGGGTTGATGGCTAAGTTCCAGCCTCTACCCTGTATAATGAGAGATCTGCTAGAGGAGAAATTTGGAAGCAGATGAAAGAACCTGAAGAAGTTTGGTGTGTATGTTAGACCAAACTACCACCGTTTTACCTGGTACGGAGTTTTTAGCAAAAACATAGCAACCGTTTGGGTTGGTCCATGTTTAGTATGTGCAAGACAAGGATTTCTTCATTAGTATTGCTACACCATATTTCTTAAAAGTAGATAAGGAGGGGGCACCATTTGACGTATCTGAAATGGTGCAGCCACTGCATATAGCTTTGCTTACCCAGTCCCTCCTTAACCTATATGAGTCAGCTGAAGACAAGTTTCTTGCATAAAGGCTATATATATAGTAGGAGAAACCACTAATGCTCATGGACAGAATGTTACATTTTCCTCCGCAGATCAGGAGGGCTAACTGGAAGAATGGAGAGAGGAAGAACTCGAGGATGGACAATGAGACGTAGGGTGTCAGGGGCAGGCTCGTATGTATGTGATGTGTAGCTCAAAAGCTGTATCTACAAGTTTTAGGGCAGGAGGTCCCCAGTGTAGCAGTGGGTGAGAGCATGGTGGGTAATCAGTACTACGGGACGTCAAATCTTGTGGATGTGGGTCACTAATTATGTAGGTAGACACCTACTTTGTGCAACGGGGAAATATGGATCCTAGTTATCAGTCAGCACACAGAGCTGTAAGTGATGGTGTTATGAAGGGGCATCCCCGGGTCATTTAACCGGAAAATTAAGAATCAGATCAAGGTGTCATGTAGCAGCGAGGAAGGAGGAGGAGGGTATAATAGCAGTACGCAGCAAGACTAAGGGTCCTTCAGAGGAAGTCACTTAGACCATGTATTGTCTTCTGAGGACTGCCGACCTAGAATTATTTCGGTCTCTATGTAGAGTGCAAATGACTTGTGCCAGACCGTCATGGTCTGAACTATAATATTGGGTGCCCTGAGTGCAGGGCCGATGAGATCCGGTTCTGTTCTTTGTGATACGACAGCTAACTGGTTGTGGTGGTGACCTGTCCAAGTCCACTTGGTCCAGTGTCTCTAGGAAGTGGTCGAGGTCTTTAGGTTCTGAGTAATCGGTTGTCCTACCATCTATGGTGATGAATACTGTGGCAGGTTTCAACAGTCCGTATTTAATGTTCCTTTTTTGCATTCCAGACTTTGCACCAGTGGTTCATTTCCATTGTGAAGTATGCAAAGATGTGGAGGGTATGACCATCATAGGTAAAGGGGCTATGTTTCTTGGCTAGTCATAATACTGGTCTTCCTGGGTGGCGTCCAAGAAAGCACCCAATGATAGCCCTTCATTTGGATAAATTGGTTGGGATCTGCGGTCTTATTCTGTGGGCCCTATGAAACTGTAGGAGTCCTGTGAAATCTAGTAATTTTGGTAAAAATTACTTAGGGGGCTGGTTACCATGTTGCCTCCCTTACATTTCTCTGGGATTCCATAAAATCTTGAAGTGTCACACCATAAGCGGTCTTCTAAATCAGTTTTCTCTGTACCTGCCAGATAGCCTGACCCCAATCAGGAGTCTAGTTCAGAGAGTCTTCCAGGTCAGTGATGCAATGACTGCGGAATCCATCCGTTGGTGTAATATCAGTGATTTAACCTCTGAATTAAGTTCTGTGATTTTAACTTCAATCATGCCCATGAAGGACCCTAACGTCAATCTCATCTTCAGGATTCTCTCTAAACTAATGTCCGAGTCTGGAACTTTGAGTTTGGTGTTGCTTGTTTCTCCTGGCTGTGTCTCTGAAAAAGAGAGCTTTCCAGTGGCTCAGTGGACAAAATCATGCCTTAGTGGTTTAAAAGTTTGCGTTTTGCTAGTATGACAGTCTATGATGTGAGTAGTATTTGGAGGGTGCAACGCAGAGGATAATGTGTAGAGCTGTTTTGAGATAGTCAATGCTTCTTACTCAGGGATATTGCCAGCATGCAAGGAAGAATTCAGAGCCAATGGAGGTGGGTGAGAGAGCACTGTAGGGTGAGAGGCAGATATAGAGATAATTCCCATGGAGAAAATACACAGGTGTGCCTCACTGCCAGGGCCAAGGGGTCTAAAAGTCACCTATCTTCATTGCACACAGTGCAGAAGTATTGGGTTGTGTTCACTAAAGTCAGACAATTATAAAGGCACCAGCAGTTTATAAACTTTGGGGCAGAAAGGACACAGTATAAGGCATTGCAAGCATGACAGGCCCATGTCAACCTCTGGATGTAAGAGTGGGAGCTTATCGGCACCAGCATCAGGAAACAAACATGCCAGACTGCAGTATCTCTCAGGGGCGACTCCAGAGCCTGGGAGATTGAGAGGGGTTGGGGGTAGAGCAGGGCGGTCACATCCGATTCTGGTTGGTATGTTCTTTGGACAGGATGGTGCTAATGAGGTTGTCTGGCTTCATGCAGTTTGACACATCTCTTGCACTGAGGCAAGCTGGAGTTCACTACAGTAGAGGCATTTCCTGCAGCCACTCTATGAACAGTGGTAGCAGGAAAAGGAACTCTATGGTGGGCCCACTATGCTTGATGCAGTACAGTTCCCAAGTTCCACAGCAAGAACTCTTAGACGCACTTCCCACAATTCAGATGCTTTCAGGCGGGTCCGCCCATATTAGAGGATCAACATTGGGACCTGTGTAATCGTGGTTACATAGAGGACATTAGAAATTGGTTTCACATCAGATTTTGCTACTTCCACAATCAGGGCCGAAAGCGCTCTATTGTCATTGTGCTCCTCTCCACCTCTGAAAGTTACAAGTGGGTCATCAAGGACACTAGGTTCCCGGTGGTAAAGATATGGCTGAATACACAGAGCTCTGCTCACAAGTGGTCATGACATTTGCAGCCAAGCACCACATCCCAAATGGCCACCTCTTGACAGAGGTGCATAATGCCAAAGAAAAAAAGCATTCAAGGTAAGGACATGTTACCAGGAAGACTGAACATCAGATGCTAACCCTGATTCTTTTTTTTAGCACTCTTGGAACGGAAAGAGATGGGGGAGAAAGAAGGTATGAGGCATTGCAGCATTTCCTGCTCAGTCGTACGGCAAAGACATTCAGGTCTCGGTGCTATACCATTTCTTCATGGTTCAGGCATATATGCTGGGTGAGTGGAGATGTGGTTAAAGCTGCCTACTCTGAAGTTGATCATCACTGCAACCATGATGACAGGAATGTGCATGTCATTGGAAGGGTCTAGTATGACTCTGTACATTTGTGGTGACTGGGTACCCCCCAATTATTTGGTACCAACTATCACCACCTTGGATCTAACGAATGGAGGCGAAGGCGTTTAAGTCTAGGAGGATCTATTTCAACAAATGTATATTTAGAGAGGATTCTGACCTGGATGAGAAATCACTTATGGACAGGTTCCTGCATTAGATCCTTATCAGTAATTTTAATAAGCAAGTTTAGGCTTAAAATTTAGGATAATGAAGGCAGCAGCAATACACCAAGTTGTTTAAAACACTAGCCAAAATCATTATTCATGACACCAGGGATAGATGAACCGGTACGGGCCAGGCATGAAGGTCCATCAACAGACAAGAGTATCATACCAGGTGAAGCTGCAAAGATTTCATATGCAGTTGCACATAAGGTTTGCAATTGCAGATTGACCACTAACGAGGCTAGTGTTTTTGTGAATACTCTCACTACTGCATCATTTACTATGAGATTAGTACAGTAAACCACTGGAGCTTTCTGTGACACTGCCAGAAAGACACATGGTCAACTTACCAACAGCAGGCACTGTTCTGAGCTGGCACCTGAAATCGAGTCAGCACTTAGAAGCTTAAAAGTTGGAGGAACTGGTTCAGGTGGCATACGCTTTAAATTTGGCATACCATACCTAATGTCCGTTTTTGAGTGATATGTAATCGTGCGAGTGTTAGGCCTGCCTTTCATACACAGGTTTAATGACCCCTAAGAGGAAGAACCTCACTAGCTCCATCAAAAACATCTCTGAACACGGACACACAGTTGGCCTTCGTGACAGAAGCTGAGAAAGTTGTAGTCACAGCTATTCTTGAAAACCAATAACACCCAGGAGGTGCTTGTGACCTAGATATAATGACGGTAGTGGTAGAGAAAGTGTCTTCAAACAGGGATGTCAAGCCCATCCTTCCCCACTGTCATACTACAAGGGAGTAGAGGAAGTTCTCGAGCCCTGAAAATGTAACTGGGCCTTCTTCAAGGAGAATTTTGGCTGGGTAGTATACAGGATACAGTAGTCCTTCTACCACTTTTATTTTTGGGCCATGAATTCATCCAATTCATAGACTATAGTACATCTCAATTATAACGTACTTTAGTAAAAATAATATGGCTCATGCATTTTAGACATATGGTATAGAAATTAGCCTCTGACAATGTAGAAAGGCCCTGCTAATATTACCAATGTTATAATGAATGAGATTAAGGAGAAATACTAAAATCAAATCATTACACTATCATAGTTTGACAACCAGGTATAATTATATTCAGAGTAGGGAGTGGTTTGTTAACGTAAGTTGACATAAGGAATTTAAGGCAAGCTGTACAAAGTAATTCTTTGGTCGATCGCAAGTCCAGCAATTCGCAAAATCACAAGGTTTGCAATTGCAAAATTGCTTTAAGAGATGTTTTTAACCCAGTTTGTGAGTTGGAAAAGCGACACTGACTCACAAAATAGGTTTAGTAACCCATCTAGGATAACAATTAGGAAGGGGCAGTCCCTTATGATTGTTATTTGACATGGGATGTATCAATGGTTTGCGGTCGCAAACCACAGCTAATCAGTTACCCACACCCCAAAGGAGGCTGTAACAAATTTTTGTTTCTGAATGGGGTCGGGTCCTCCCGAGAACCACTGCCTGCTTCCCCCAATGTTTTCACAAGCAGTAAGGAAAATGCTACTTACCAGTAAGCAACTGTTCTTGGCATGTAGAGCTGCAGAGATTTATACTACTGCATAGATCGCCATCTAGTGTTGGGCTCGGATGCTTGCACCTTGTTGTTGTCTTGGAAGAAGTCTTTTGAAGTCACGAGATAGGAGACTCCTCCCTTGGACGATAGTGCGCATGGGCATCGACTCCATCTTCTGATTGTTTTTCGCCATGAAGGGAAATGATGGAGTCAGTAAGAAATATGAGAGATGTCCATGTGAATGTATCTAATTAAGATAATACTGGAACAGATACTGGTCCCGGGGAGGCGGGTGGGCGAATGAATCTCTGCAGCTCTACATGCCAAGAACAGATGCATACTGGTAAGTAGCATTTTCCGTTCAAGGCATATGTGCTGCCGAATTCAAACTACTGCATAGCTTGTACAGCAGTGTCTCCCCTAGTGGTGGTCACCTGTATCTGTTGCAGTGGTTTGAAAGAGTGTCTTTAGAACAGCCTAGCCTACAGAAGCCTGTTGCTTCGCCTGCACGTCAACACAATAGTGTTTGGTGAAGGTATGTGTTTGCAGACCATGTTGCTGCCTTACAGATGTCATCTAAGGGAATGTTCCCTAAGAATGCCATGGAAGTCCCTAGTTTGCGTTTTGAGTGCACCCTAGGGGGAATTGTTAATGTGCATTTAGCCTTTTGGTAGCATATCTGAATGCATTTGACTATCCACCTAGCAATTCCAGCTTTGGAGATGGGGTTTCCTTTATGAGGTGGTGAGAAAGCTACAAACAGTTGTTTTGTCTTTCTAAAGGGCTTAGTCCTGTGAATATAATAAAGTAGGGCTCTTTTGACATCAAGTGTATGAAGAGCTCTCTCTGCTATAGAGTCTGGGTTTTGGAAAAACACTGGTAACTCTATTGATTGTTTAAGATGAAAGGCAGAGACTACTTTGGGAAGGAATTTTGGATCTGTTCTCAGAACCACCTTGTTACGATGTAGTTGTAAGAATGGTTCTTGTATGGTTAAAGCCTGGATCTTACTCACTCTCCTGAGAGAGGTGATTGCAACTAGGAAAGCTACTTTCCATGTAAGGAACTGCAGTTCACATTCGTGTAGAGGTTCAAATGGGGGACCCATGAGCCTGGTAAGAACAATGTTTAGATTCCACACTGGAGAATGTGGCAGTGTGGGAGGAATTACCCCTTTAAGGCCTTCCATAAAAGCTTTGATTGCAGGTACTCTAAACAGTGACAAGTGTTGTCTGTTTTGTTATCCAGCAAGAGCCGCTAGATGCAATCTTATGGATGAATATGCTAGATTACATCTTTGTAAATGCAGCAAATAGTTCTGCGTTAGTAGCTTTGGGGAGAGACGCAGTTTTTTGGTGTGGAACCACTGAGAGTTAGAGAAGTGTGGTGAACCACGGTTGCCGTGCCCATGTTGGAGAAACCAGGATAATCTTGAGAGACTGTTGCCTGAGCTTGCGTATTACTAGCGGAATGAGTGGGAGAGGCAGAAAAGCGTACGCAAATCTGCCAGACCAGTTCATCCATATCGCATTGCCCTTGGACAATGGGTGTGGAAACCTGACGGCAAAGGTTGGGCCTTTTGCGTTTTCTTGTGTGGCAAACAGATCTATGTCTGGGTGGCCCCACATTTGGAAAAATGGTTGAAGAACCTGTGGATGAAGTTCCCATTCGTGGATCTGCTGTATCTGACGAATGAACAGATCCGCAATCTGATTGTGTACTCCTGGAAGATGTTCTGCTAGGAGATATATGTTTTGCGGAATGGCCCATCTCCATATGTTTTGCACTAGTTGAGAAAGCTGCAACAAGTGTGTTCCTCCTTGTTTTTGTATGTAATACATTGCTGTTATGTTGTCCTTCTGGACCAGGACAGTCTTGTTCAGGAGATGTGGTTGGAATGATTTTTGCGCTAGAAATATTGCTAGTAATTCTAGGTGATTGATGTGGAGCACTTTTTGTTGAGTGGTCCATTTGCCCTGGACTGTGTGATTCAGGAGATGGGCTCCCCAGCCAGTGAGGGATGCGTCTGATGTTAGCACAATCTGTGGAACTGGCTCTAGGAACGGCCGCCCTCTGGATAGGTTTTGTGTGTTCTACCACTGCAGAGAGCGATGTGTGCGGCTGTCCACCAACACTAGATCTGTAAGTTGACCTTGAGCTTGGTTCCACTGACGTGCTAAGCACTCTTGTAAAGGGCGCATCTGGAGTCTTGCATGAGGGACAATGAAAATGCAAGAAGCCATCATTCCTGCTAGCTGCATAAACACTTGAGCTGGAAGGGAGTGTTGGGGTTGAAACCTCTTGACAAGGGTTTGTATACTGGCTATCCTGGCTGGATTGAGGTATGCCAGAGCTGTGTAAGTGTTTATTGTGGCCCCTAGATACTGATGTATGTGGGAGGGCTGTAGGTGGGATTTGGTGTGGTTTATTGTGAACCCCAAATCGTGTAGCAGCTGAATTGTTTGGTATGTGTGCTGTACACACTGCCTGTGTGATTTGGCTTTTGTTAACCAGTCATCCAGGTATGGAAACACATGAATGTGTTGTCTTCTCAAGTGCGCAGCTACTACCGTCAGACACTTTGTGAAGACCCTGGGTGCTGTTGTTACTCCAAATGGCAGGACCTTGAACTGATAGTGTTGGCCGTCCACTGTGAACCGTAGATATTTCCTGTGAGCAGGGTGTATGGGAATATGGAAGTAGGTGTCCTTGAGATCTAATGTTGCAAGGAAGTCGCCTTGTTGAAGCAGGGAAAGGACTTGCTGAAGAGTGATCATGTAAAAATGATCTGACTGAAATGTAAAAGTTTAGGGGTCTGAGGTCCAGGATTGGTCTGATAGAACCGTCCTTTTTGGGGATTAGAAAGTACAGTGAGTACACCCCTGTCCCCTGATGCTCTAGGGAAACTGGTTCTATTGTGTGCTTTTGAAGCATGGAGAGAACCTCTTGTTTGAGAAGCGTTAGATGTTCTATGGACAAGGGACGCATTCTGGGTGGTATGTTGGGTGGAGTAGCGATAAGGTCCAGGCAGTAACCATACTGGATAATTTGTCTTATCCACCTGTCCGTGGTAATGGAATTCCACATAGGTAGGAATTGTGATAGTCTTCCCCCGAGTGGAGTGGTCTGGGGGTAGTGGAAGGAAGTCACTGTTTTGTGGTGGGGGTGTTGCGGGTATTAGACCCGCGTCCTCTCCCTTTGTTGTTATTGCCTCTGTAATTCCCTCTAACGTAACCTCTGTAAGGGGAGGTTTGGGTGGGATTTTTATAAGTGGAAGAGGTGTTGTCTGTGCCAATGGTCTTGGAGGCGCCCCTATAAAAGGAGAGACGAAAAGAACCTCTACTAGTTGTTGCTTGTAGAGCCCCCATTGATTTGGCTGTCTCTGTGTCCTTTTTCATCCTTTCTAAAGATGTATCCACAGTGGGTCCAAACAAGTGTTCCTGATTTAAGGGTTGATTGAGGATGGTAGACTGCACCTCTTGCTTAAAACCAGATATGCGTAACCACGCATGTCTACGCAGTAACACACTTGTGTTTATTGTGCGGGATGCTGTATCTGCTGCATCAAGGGCACACTTTATGGAGGTATTGGTGATTAGCTTTCCCTCTTGCCTGGGAGGTGTTGAATGAGCTTTTCAAACTCATCAAAGTGAGCCCTGTCGTACCTTGCTAGTAAGGCTTGTGAATTGGCGATGCGCCAAAAATTTGCTGCTTGAGACGCAACTCTTTTGCCTGATGCGTCGAGTAACTTAGACTCTTTGTCTGGTGGAAGGGCTCTCCTGTGGTTTGGGAATTTGCCCGTTTGCGGGCATTTGCTACAACCAAAGAATCCAGAGGGAGCTAACCTTTAATTTAAGCTGGATCACTTGGAGCTGGCTTATACTTTTTCTCTAGTCTAGGATTAAGAACCCTAGCCCTAACAGGGTCTTTAAAAACCTCAGGGGCATGTTTAATCATCCCTTTGAGCTTAGGGAGAGTGTCTGTTGTTTTTGAGGCTGAGCAAATGTCTCTAGTAAAAAGTCCTCCTCCTGAGGGTCTGAATGTAGTTGGACCCCATGGTTTTGTGCCGCTCTATTTATTAGTTGCGGAAACCCTATACTATGATCTGGAGGGGTATGAATCTGGCTCGGTTATATCTGGGACATTATAATCGTCCCAAGGGTCCTAAGGTGGGATACTGTGGGTGTCATCATCAGTATCTGTATTATGAGGTGAAAGTATGTCGTCATCATCATTCCCCATATCATCATCATCCTCATCTTGTGGTGAAAAAGCAGGCACTGGAGAGTGTTTGAAGGCTGTGGAAGTGGAGAGAAAGGCCTCATAGGTGAGATGGATGAGTCTTTCTTCTTGAGGTGTCCAGCTTCCTCTTTTTAGGTAGTATAGATGTGACATCTCCAGTAATGGGGTCAATTTAGAGAGTTTTTTGCCTAGGATCCAGGTGATCTGGATGGGAAAGTTCTTTAGATCCACTGTCTTTTGTCGGCGCCGAGGACTTCGGCTCCGAGTGGTGTTTCGGCTTGTCTTTAGGAGGTGTTTTTGTCTCCTTTTGCCGTGGTAGCATTTTCAACCCCGAAGGCTTAGCCTGTTTTTTCGGATCCAAAGGTTTTGCCTGAGTTTGCTTCGGTCGGTTGACTTTGGGTTTCGGTGCCAAAGATTCCGGTGTCGGCGGGACCTTGGGCTTATGCTTCGGTGCCGAGGATTGTTTCTCAGTACCATGATGTGGCTGGCTCGATCCTGAGCTGGTTGAAGGTTTTTGATGCTTCAGAGCTGGGCCCGGAGGTGGGGCTTCTGAAATCTTATCTCGGTGCCGACCCAGACCCGAAGGTGAAGGTGTGACCGGAGCCTTTTGTTTTTTCGGGGCAGGGGGGTCGACGTACGCACTCACGCTCCATTGACCTGGAGTAATCATCCGGTCGTCTGATTCCGATTCCTCTGCTTCGGAGATGTTGGGTTGCTCGTCTCCTGTGTCTGGTTCATCTGAGCCTGCCTCGAAGATGTTCTCCGGTGCTAGAACGGTTGACCTGGACATTTTGTGTCATTTGGCCCGGCGATCACTTATAGTCTTTTTGGACCTGAAAGAGTCACAGGCCTGGCAATGTCGACTCTCGTGTTCTGGCGAGAGACAAAGGTTGCAGACATCGTGGAGATCTGTGTGTGGGAATTTAGCCCCACACTTGCATTTTTTGAATGGAGTCCTTTCCATATGCTGGTTGATGGCGCCGATTGGCCCAACGGCCCACATCGACGACCGGACTCGAGAATGTCTTCGAAACTGGAGAGAGATTCGCTAACGAGACAATACCGTTGAGCGGTGAGAGTTTTTTGCGTGTCAAAGGGGAATCGACCGACGTCGACCCGGAGCGCAGCAAATTACATCCGAACCTGATGGCGGAAAAAAACAATCTGAAGATGGAGTCGATGCCCATGTACACTATCGTCCAAGGGAGGAGTCACCTATCTCGTGACTACAAAAGACTTCTTCCAAGACAACAACAAGGTGCAAGCATCCGCGCCCAACACAAGATGGCGATCTATGCAGTAGTATGAATTCTGCAGCTCATATGCCCCAAACACTTATTTTTGTAATGCAGCATTCGATACATTTAGGAACCCACGCTGCTTTACAAAAAAAGTATCTCATTTTGTAATGCAAAAACATGGATGGTGGTCTTCCGTTCCTTGCAGGTCAGCCTCCCTGTGTTTGCTGCAAATTACACCGAAAACATTCATTCTGACCCACTGCGAATAGACCTTTTGTGATGCAACCTATGGGTCCTATACCAAATCATAGACGGGACACAAAACATTGGTTTACAATTTGCAACCAGTCGCTTAGTACATCTGATTCTTAGGACTCTAAGTTAAGGTGGAATTAGGAATACTGCTTTTAGGTTCATTTGTTAAGAACAATACATCAAAGGCTGACTGCAGTACGTTTCTGATTATATGATAGTCTACTGAAACTGCATGTACAATTATTTTAACCTTCATGATTTGTTCCAAAATATTGCTCATAAATATGTAAGTGATTTTGTATACGGAATCTTCTATTTTCTACACACCACTCTACCCTTTATGCAATACTTTATAAAAAACTTTATTTTAAGATAAAAAGCAAGAAAACACATGAACATTTATAGCCGATTCTGGACCAAGGATTAACTGAGAGCTCTGTCACTCTCTGGAGCAGAGTGTCCCATTCAGGACCAGAACATGTTTCCATCCAACAAAGTAAAAAGCATGGAAGTGTTTAAAGATTCCCCTTGGAAGGGGTAAGATGGCTATTGTCTTAACTGGAAGGCAGAGTGATGTCAGTGTTCATAAAAGCATGCCTTGATCAGGGAGTGTTGTGTCTGGATTCCCTCTGGTCTCCCTATCGCTTTAGGTCTTGTCAGACCTCCTGCATAAGAGAATCTAATGACATGTATCCCGGTGTATCAGCTAAACACAATCCAGAGTTCATGGAACATGCCACAGAAGCAACAGTATCTATCATTTCTAGAGGATGTGCTTGAAAGCTTTCGAAACCAGGGAATGTTTGTTACATAAGACTAGTCAAACATTCTACAGCCGCTGCCTTCTCCTCCGGTCCCACAAATTATTCCTGTATCACGGTCGTAGGAAATCTTGTAGTTGTGCATCTAAGAGCCACACTGCCAAAGTTAAAACCCCCCATCCCAACGAGTATAACTTATGAGCATGCAATTTAGATGCTAATTCTGAAAGGAATTTGTTTACAATTTGGAAGAAGATTCCTGGCCAGTAAGTGAGGAACCACTACAATGGAGCATGGCTTGAGTCATATTCTACCAGACCAGACAAAGTTCACAATATTTATGGACTTAGAAAACTAGAGGATGCTTCGACAGTGTTTCAAATAACTAACGGAACAGATAGCATAAGGTCCAATACCTACATTTAAAATGGAAGAGAGAATCTAGAAAAACGGACCTTTGTAATAATCACAGGCAAAACGTCAAAAGACAAAAAAAGTAGTCATGGTCACTTTAAAACAGGAGCCAAAACAGAAGATCCACTCAGAGCAGGTAAAGAAAGATCGCAGATAAAGTGGTTCAATTGTGCCTAATGCTGTCAAATCCTTTGTTTCATAAACCTATTTGACAGTCTAATGTCATAAAATATTCATATCTTTTTTGTCAAGGGACACACATGTATTTTATATACTTACAGTGTTAGGCACATACGGCAGACCGTAGAATGCCTCTTGTGTTTCCTTCAAAATGTCTGTAGTAGATTTCTTTAAAGGATGTTTCCCATGGTAGATTTGATCCAAAACGGAATAAAAAACCTTAACATAAAAAGAGAAATCTAGCTTACTTTCAAACACAAAGATCTAAGCATGTGGTAAACAAAAAAGGTTAAGGTATAAAAGCAAGTACAAACTCAAAACGTTACTGTATAGCCAAGTATATCGTTACAAGACTTACAGTATGGCTACATTTTATGACAGCTCAATTGTACAATACTATAAAAATATAAAAACAAATCAGTTTTCACAATTTAACTGGTTTTATTTGAAAAAACAAACCGTACTATTTCCATTTCAAAGGGTTTGTAGAGTTGGGGAGGTAAGGGGGAGGGGTATTGGACAGCCACAATAAAGATAGTCCTTGTGATGTATACAAACAATCATGAATCAAACGAATCAGATGGGTATATATCTAAATCAGATGGGTATATAGCTAAATGACATACGTGTGCTCATTGATCGTATGAATGTAAAGAAAACTCCCAGGGGAACAGGGTATGCGATAGGGGATAAGAAAAGGGCAAGATAGTGATAGAAAAAAGGGGGGGGGGGAGGGAGGGGAGAGAAGAGAGATGTTCCTGATGGAAAACTGGCAACAATGTCAGAATGGGTATTTGTATTAAGACATTTAGCAGCATTCAAAGGGTTGGTTTAGACCTTCCTTTGGGGCAAGGGAATGTTATATTTCAAAGAGGTTTGATTTTTTGCGGGTATGAATCTGCGTTGCCCCCCCTGCCAGCAACGTAAAAAAAAGAAAACTATACTAAACTTGGGTTTATCATTTTATTTTGTTTCCCAGCTGAGTCTTCGGTGTGGGGCTAGTGGGATGACAGGCACAGACGGTGAGTGGTGCACACTGCTATCAGTGCGGCTGACTGTTTTGCCAGCGGTCTCAGACTGGCTAAACCATCAGGGGAACTGAAGCTGTCTCCAACTCGAGCTGCGTTGCCGGGTTGGAGACAGAAAGCACAGGCTCCCAGTCTCGCTGGGAGCACAAATCGAGGGCGCTCAGGCCAATCCTGTAGCTGCTCTCATGCATTAGAGCAGCCTCAGGATTAGCCGCTGGGGAGTCTGGGAGCCTGTGCCTGCAGTGGAGCCATGAGAGGAGCAGAAGACTGGGGATGCAATGGGCTGCAGGAAAGTTATTTTTTCCCCCTTCTTTCGTTGTCGTCTCCCACTTCCCCCAATCCCGCCTCCCCACTCTGCTCTGACACCAGCCGCTACTTTTATGAGTCTAGTTTATTGCATAATTTCTGGGAAGTCTGACAGTTGTAGTTGTTGTTAGAAAGTATGTTGACTGCACTTCTCGTAAAGCAATCCCATGGCCACCAGGTATGGTATGAGAGATTGCAATATGATTTCCATTTGTATAACATGTTTTTTATTCACAATGTTAGAAGCAGCTCAATGAGACACATGTCTGAGTGATTTAGTTTCAGGATGCAAAAATGGGGCTAGGGCCTACGGTAACTGTGTAGAAATTCAGGGATAGCTCAATGTTGAATGGTTTTCTGGATCTTGCTACATAAATGGTGGCTTTCGACATTGAAAAAACATGTGAGATGGTGCCTGGGGAGTATTTGCAGTTCCAGCACACGTCTGAGTCTATAAGCCCTAATTTCAAACGTTTTTTAGGCGCCCAGTACACTCTATGTTGTATCCAGTACTTACATTGTGAGAGAGGGGGGATATTTTGTTTTGAGGGTATATGTCTATGTCTTTTTCCATGATTTATCATCTAGGGCAGAGACTGAGAAGCTAGGAGTAGGTTCGGACCATTTAATTTCAATTTCGGAAGTGATTCTTTTGATGGTGTTGGAAGAATTCAGGGATTTATAGATTTTCGAGGGAGCATGAGGTATTTTATATCGTTTATATAGAGAGGGGGAATCAGGTTGGAGTTGTGTGAGGTGGGGATCTTTCTTATTGCGACCTTTAGTTTGAGGAAGTTCTAGAATTCAATGTTCCCACGGTTCTGTGAGATCTGATATTCTGCAAACATTTTAGTATGTGATGGTGGGCCAATGTCTTTGAGGAATAAGATATTATTTGATGACCATGATGTCCATGACGGAGGCTCAATGTCAATTTTTATTTTTGCACTGTTCCACAGGAGCGCAAAATTAGAGTTTTAGATTTTGTGTGGAAACAATTTCTAGTGTCCTTGAGTATAGACTAGGAGTGCTGTGATGGGACAGATTTCAATGTTAACGACGAGATTAGAGCATATAATTTTGATAGGGAGTCTTTGATATGCACCCATTGTGGTGTAGCTAGTGTTTTAGGTTGGAACCACCCAATGGCTTGTTTGATTAGAAAAGCAAGTTGGTATTTGAAGAAATTTGGGATATTAAAGCTTCCAGAACCTTTGTTTAGTTTAAGTTTCTTGACGGCTATTTCAGCCTTCTTCCCTTTCAAGAGGAATTTGGAAATTACAAAGACTATATACTTGAAGAAGCTATTCGATAGTTGTACAGGAAGCATGGAAGTAATAAAAGTTATTTGTGGAGCAATCATCATTTAAATACATTCCACGCGACCCCACCAGGTCATAAATGTTAGCGACCAGGCAGATCTTGCTCTATAAATGGTGGCTTTAGACATTGAAAAAACATGTGAGATTGTGCCTGGGGAGTATTGGCAGTTCCAGCTCACGTCTGAGTCTATAAGCCCTAATTTCGAAAGTTTTTTAGGCACCCGGTACACTCTATGAAGTATCCAGTACTTACATTGTGAGAGAGTGGGGTATATTTTGTTTTTGAGGGTATATGTCCATGTCTTTTTCCATGACGTATCATCTAGGGCAGAGACTGAGAAGCTAGGAGTAGGTTCGGACCATTTAATTTCAATTTCGGAAGTGATTCTTTTGCTTGTGTTTGGGATATTAAAGCTTCCAGAACCTTTGTTTAGTTTTAGTTTCTTGACAGCTATTTCAGCCTTCTTCCCTTTCAAGAGGAATTTGGAAATTACAAAGTCTGTCTACTTGAAGAAACTATTCAATAGCTGTACAGGAAGCATGGAAGTGATAAAAGTTATTTGTGGAGCAATCATCATTTAAATACATTCCACGCGACCCAACCATGTCATGAATTTTAGCGCCCAGGCAGATAAGGTTTTTTTTGATTTTCTTAAGGAGAATCTCCTCATTTAATTTCTTTGTGTCTTCTAGGTTATGTTTAAAGTGTATACCAAAATATTTGACCTGTGAGGATTGCCAACGTAGTTGAGTGTTGTTTACGCATGACTGAAGAGTTAGATTATTTAGGGGGAAGACTTCTGTCTTTTCAAGGTTAATGATGTAACCTGAAACCTGCGTGTAGGAGTTTATTACTGAGAAGACTGCAGAATGGTGTTTTCGGTCTCTTGTGAGAATATGAGAACGTCGTCTGCGTAGGTGGCAACTTTGTAGGGGGTGTTTTTGATATGTATGCCTTTTGAAAGTGTGTTAGTTCTGATGGAGGTGTGAAGAGGCTCAATGGCTAAGAGGCAGGGAAGAGAGGAGACATGCTTGTCTAGTACCTAGGCTAAATTTAGTTTATTGGATAAGAACCCATTAACTCTGACACAGGCCAAAGGTTGGGCATATAGCATGAATGTTTGACGGATAAAGGATTATCCAAGATTAAATCTATGCATGACCGCATAAAGAAAAGACAAAGAGACCTTATCGAAGGCCTTTTCCTTTTCCGAGTCCAAGGCCATAGCTATTGTGCATAATGTTAACGATCTAGCTTGCTCAATAACGTGGCAGAAAAGTCAGACATTGTCCGAGTCATGTCTACCTTTGACGAAGCCAGTCAAAGAATTCTCTCTATTCTGGATGCCGGGATTTTTGCATATATTTTACAGTCCACATTTAGAAGTAAATGAGTCTATATTTGTTGACTTCTAGGGGGTCCCTACCCTCTTTATGGATCACGGTAATAGTGGCTTCAGACATTGCACATGGGAAGGGAGCAATTCGCTTTTGTAATTTCAGAGTTCTTGAAGCCAGATCTCGCAATTACTGTTGTTGTTCTGAAAATAAAAGTGACAATGTGCTGTCCATGACTGAACCAGACACTTTCAGCTCTCCCTCGAGCCTTGGTCACAGGTGTTGGTGATAGCTAGAATACACAACCATCCAATTTAAATGCCGGCCAATGTGTGCCTCCGCAGTCCATGCAAACTGCAACATCCAGCATGCACTGCTCCCGAACATGGAGGATTCGTATGAGTCCAGTGGACATTTATCAGGGTGCAGTGCATGCTGGATGTTGCAGTTTGAATGGGCTACGGAGGCACACACTGGCAGGCATTGAAATTGGGTGGTTGTGTATTCTAGCAATCATCAACGCCTGCGACCAAGGCTCGAGGGAGGCTCCCAAAACTGGAGGGAGGATGGATATATATATATATATATATATATATATATATACACACACACACACACACACACACACACACACACACACATATATATATATTATCTATTGGCGGTCGCCAGTAGATAGTTATAGTTAGGACCTATTTTCCATAGGAAATCCGCAACATTCTATTCCCAATAAGTCTGGCGCCGGTTGATGAATCCTCGCGAAATTTTCCAAACTTTTGGCCAGGTCCGCTCCGCTCCTACCCGGAAAATTTTGCGGTGATCCGTCAAGCGGGGTCCGAGAAAAAAGGGGGGTCCCAAAACGCGTTTTCCCCATGCAATTTTCCATAGGATCTGTTGTCGCAGCTACAACCCGAACCGCTGAACGGAATGACACCAAATTTGGCAAAGAGGTAGTCCTCAGTTCAGACTCGTACCTTTTGCATAAATGGTGTGAATCCGTTCAGTAGTTCCTGAGAAAATTAGAGTTAAAAGTACACATATATCTATGGCCGGGGAGGATCCGCGCACCCTACCCGCACCGTAAGCGCACCCTCCTCGAACCGAGCGCGCACCCTCCCGATCGCGCGCTGAATGCTAATTGGCTGTCGAGTGTCTGTCTACATTCGAAACCAGGAACTGTTGGCTGCCATTTTCTGCCTCGGTAGAAGCGAGGCTGAAGAAGCAAGGGGAATAAGTGTGTAAAACATATAAAGGGGGCAGATTGGAAATACTCTGACCCTCTAGAGGTGCTTAGGGGGTCCCAGAAGGACCCCCTGGGGCCCCCCTATTTAAAAAAAAACAAAAAAAAAAACGTCAAAATGCGCGCACGGTGCGCGCATTCTATCGCGTTGGGTGCATGGATTCTCTCGCGTTAGGTGCGCGGATCCAAGGGAAAATTTTTTGAAAAAAGACAAGAAATCATTGGTTGTATGACAACTTTCTACACTGAAAGGTAGGGTGTATATTTCTGTTTTTTAAAGGCATGATTCTTATTGGTTAACAAAAACTGATTGTACGGAACATTATATATGATAAGCTGATATGTTGAAAAGTTAAGCACACTTGCTGTCTTGTTTAGCAACATTGTGTGCTGAACTTGTGACCTGTGTGCTCAGTGCAGTGTTCCATGACCTGTTTCTATGGTAACAGGCAGAAGGAAGATTGGGGGAAGGGTTGAAATGTATTACATTTGGAAAGGGTTGAAATGTTCAACCAATAGAAATGTGTGTTTGCTTTTGAATATATGTGTGAAGGATTGTGATTTGATGTTTACATGTATATGTGTGGAAAATGAAAGGGAAACTTTTCCATTCTTTGTTTTTGCTGAGAGGTGCACAGTGCAGAGATTCTGTAAAAGAAAATCTGGTGTGTGACTGATATACTTCTTAATCTACAAAACAACTTGAAAGGTGAGTTATTTAATTGTGAGGGGATGTATGTAGTCTATTTTAATTTTAATCAGACTAATGTATTTCTCCTGCTAAAGTATAGGGAGTACTTTTATTCTCTACAATCTTATTGACAGTGTGTGTGCATGTAGAAACCATTCTGTGATAAACATTTGTGTTTTTCATGTGTTTGCAGACAGATAACTGTGCTGTTTTTATATTTTGGTAGAATTAGAAACCAGTCATTGTTTATGAATTTGTGAAATGAGTTATGTTTCTATACTAAAATGTAGTACTCCTTGTAGATGAAGAAATATGTTTTGGTAAGCTGCTAGGGATAGTGTTGCTTGTCTAGAATCACACTGTGAGTCTGTGTGCATTTGGGAACCACTGTGAGAGAAGCATTAGGTAACATTGTGTATTTGCTGACAGATAACTGTTTTAAAACCTGTCTTGTTGTCAAGTTTTACTAGCATTAGAAGGCAGTTTTTGCTTATGCTTTGATTAAATGAGTCAGGCTTTGACACAAAAGAGCAGTCCTGAAATATGTAGATTGTATGCAGTTTCCTTACCACTTCCACAGTAGTGAATATTTTTTTGTAAACTCCTAGGTATAGTGGTTGTTGCCTAGAATCACACTGTGAGTCTGTGTGCATTTGGGAACCAGTGTGAGAGAAGCATTTGGTAACATTGTGTATTTGGTGACAGATATCTGTTTTAAAACCTGTCATGTCAAATTGTAGTAGCATTAGAAGCCAGTCTTTGCTTATGCATTGATAAAATGAATCATGCTTTGACACTAATGTGCTGTACTTTAATATGTAGATTGTGTGCAGTACCCTAACCTCTTCTAGACTAGTGAATGAGTTTTGGTAAACTCCTAGGATAGTGTTGCTTGTCTAAAATCACACCGTGAGTCTGTGTGCATTTGGGTAAGGATTGTGATAGAAGCATTTGGTAACATCGTGTATTTGCTGACAGATAAATGTTTTAAAACCGGTCATGTTGTCAAGTTTTAGTAGCTTTAGAAGCTATTCTTTGCTTATGCATTGATAAAATGAGTCAGGGTTTGACACTAAAGTGCAGTACCATGTACTATTCTCTTCACTGTGCCAGAACTGAACATTTAAAAGTTTTACCCAGGCACTGTCCTAGCAGTAGTCTGATGATTTAGTCAGTTTCCAAGTACTCATGTTGTGAACCATACATTACTATATAGACTGCTTCAAATGTCTATGCAGTATGCATGTAGTCTTCTAACATACTATACACTTGCCTTTCACATCTTCCATTCCCTAGTCAGTATCCATACAGTCCAGCAAACATCCTGTCACTCCCTTTGCACTCCTCTAGTGACCCATTCAGTACCAAGTACTAATCCATTCACTGTGTCAAAAGCCAACCACTTATAAATTCACCCAGGCACTCTCTTTGCTGTACTCTAATCATTCCGTCAGTTCCCAAGTACTCATGCAGTGAGCCAGGCCTTAGCACATAGACTGCTTCAAATGCCTATTCACTATGCATGCAGGCCTCTAACCACCTATACAGTTGTCTTTCACACCTTCAATTCCCCAGTCAGTATTCATACACTTCTAGCAAACACCCTGTTACTCACCCAGTGTGTCTCCTTATAGTAGTGTAATTATTCAGTCATTTAGCATGTAGTCTTTTAGTGAGGTAGGCTTTAGGGCATGAACTGCTTCAAAGTAGTATGCACTATGCATGCAGTGTTTTAACCATCATCACACTTGTGGTTCAGGGTTATAGTTTCTTAGTCAGTTTTTATATAAAATGTGTTTGTACAGTAATGGAATAGTATAAATTTGAAAGTTATTAAAATACATTTATTTGTGATTCTTTTTTACAGATACAGAATAGGAGTGTTTCTCATCCGTTTGCACTCTTCTTGTGCAAGATTGTTTGGATGAAGGGTCCTTCGGTGTTTCATCATACTTGCCGTGCCGTACGAGTATTTCTTGTTAGGATCCCCTCGCAACAGAACTCTTTTGCAAATCTTGCACGTGACCAAGGTGGCATTGGTCTTTTTTTGCTCCTCGGGAAAAGTAAAACATTTCCACAGCACTGACGAAAAACGTGGGCGTGGTGCCTCCTCCAAAACTTCATCCTCAGATGTATGAGGAGATGCAGGTGATGCCTGCTGCCCTGAAGCCATTTTTAGTTGAAAAAAGTTAGAGCTAAGTGTAAACTTAGTCTAAAAAATCTTCTTCTCTGCAAAGAGATGCTCAAATGAAGGTCAAAGAAGAATGATTGAATTGGGTGGGGTATTTCAATAGTTAGAACAGGAAGTGTGATGAACCAATCAAATCTCTTTTTTTGCAGGTCACATGGGATCCGCGCACCCTGCGCTTGCGCAGCACACACTCAGCGCGCATCCGCGAAATTGAATTTAAAAGAATTATAGGATTAGATGTAAAAATATATTAGTTTTAAGACTAGTTTAGAGTTTGTCTTCAATTAATATTCACATGAAATACATATATATATGTTTTTTTAAATGTTAAATATTTTGCGGGATCCGCACACCAACCGCGTCATAGACGCAGATGACGCATCGCGGAAGCGCGTAAACGTCGCGTTACGTACATCGAACGTGTCGCCTATAGGCTGGGAGTTGCGTACCTGTTGTATTGCGATCGCGCACTAAACACGTACCCAACGCATACCGTGCGCGGATGCTTCCGCGTAGGGATCGAGAACAGTGTGCATAGGGTGCGCGGATCCAAAACCATTGAAAAAAAATATGTAAAATAAAGTTTTGAACATATAGTTAAAGAAATATTTTTAAAAATATAAAAAATATGTTTGAAAAACCCAATAAAAACAAATAATACTTTTTATTTTTTAAAGAATTAATTAAATAAATAAATTTAAAAAATGGTGATAAAAAAGAATTTCAAAAAAACATAATTAATGAAATTGACACACTGAAATTGAAAAATATAGGAATCCAATGAAAATCATTAAACATGATATCTTTAGAGATAAGGTATAGGTAGGAATTAGCATTTAAAAAACCTTTGAAATTCACTGAAAAAACCATAGGTTTCATGCACGTTATAGTTAAGAATTGGCATTTTAAAAACCTTTGAAATTCACTGAAAAAAACCAAAGGTTTCAGGGGCGTTATAGTTAGGAATTGGCATTTAAAAAACCTTAGAAATTCACTAAAAAAAAATATAGGTTTCAGGGGCGTTATAGTTAGCTTGACATTTCCCTCGTACAAAACCCTTGAAATTCCCCTGTTATAGTTAGTTCAGCTAACTATAACTCGCGCCCCCGCAATGCACTGCTGATGATGTCACATATTACATCACTCATGACATGGTCAGTGACATCACTGATAACGTCATCCATGTGATAAATTAGTGCATCTTGTCACACCTAAATATAACCTTTGATACACCGACTCAAAATTTCAGACGGCCATTTTGAAAACCATAGATACTCCAATACCAATAACTACATACCCACTCATTGACTCTTAGATCTACTTACACCTCCACTCACTCACCTGTACAGTCACTCATACTTACAGTCACTCAGTACAGGACAATCATATGCATTTATACACCTATATAGACACTCACACACCGCCAATCATCCATTGAGGTACTGACACACCTAGTCAGTCATGCAAATAATTAATTACAGTCCAATTTACTCACCTATAAAGTTAAATACACTCAAGTTTACTTACTCATAAAAATACTAACAAATTCTGACGCTCTTATACTATTACTGATACAATCACACACTCATCCATACAGCCACTCCCAAAATCACACACTCTCACATATAAATAGTTATATACTCTTACACACATATACACTGTGTTTCACATATGTAGTTACTGACACATGCACAACTGAGATATACATTCAATCACTAACACACCCTTACATACAGTCACCCAACCATACAGTCCATCACACATGCACTCTTAAAACCATGCACCCACTGAATCACCCACTCAGACATCTATGCACAGAGTCACACACACCCTACCCACACAAACACTCAGGCACCCATACAGATACTCAGACAACCAATCAATAACCCTATATAGACACTCATATAGCTATTCACAAAACCATGCAGCCACTTATAAACCAACACACAGACACAAAGACATTCACACAGTTTAGTCACTAGTCTGCAGTAAGATACATTTAATGACTCACTTATAGAGTCAGTTACGCACCTAAAAAATCACCCATTCACACACTTATACACCCACTCATTCTTCCATAGTTCTTTCACTATAAATAAATAAAACGTATTTAAACTTTTCAGAAAAACACACATTCACTGGATGATGTCATCAGTGATGTCATCAGTGATGTCATCAGTGATGTCATCAGTGATGTCATGAGTGATGTAATATGTGACGTCATCAGCAGTGCATTGCGGGGGCATGAGTTATAGTTAGCTGAACTAACTATAACAGGGGAATTTCTAGGGTTTTGTACGAGGGAAATGTCCAGCTAACTATAACGCTCCTGAAACCTATGTTTTTTTTAGTGAATTTCTAAGGTTTTTTAAATGCCAATTCCTAACTATAACGCCCCTGAAACCTTTGTTTTTTTCAGTGAATATATATATATATATACACACCTTGATCACGCATATGTGTTTACTACGAAATTCCTTTGTAAAGGCATGCGTTGTAAAAGTTTGCATTGTAATGGTAATGTATTGTAATGGCATATGCATTGTGAAAAACGTGTTGTAATGGCATGCGTTGTAACATCATGCAATCTGCGGAAGCGGGCCCGGCAGGGCCTTACTGCAACTGGCAGTCGCATTCTGGGGGGCCCAGACACACGTGCCAGCTGCTGCTTTGCTGGGGACAGCCCCCCAAGGCTAAGAAGTGTGCACCGGCTCAGGGCCCCTACATTGAGGATTGGAGGCCACGGTTTCGATTTTGGCACTCAGGAGGCCTTCTCTAGAGAGACTGTAGCAGGTGCAGAGGGGCCCTTGGACGCTGGTGCTCGCTGGGGCTCGGCTGGCGCTCCCCTCCCCCTGAGAGACAGCGCAAGTACAGAAGCAGAAGGAAGCAACTCCGCCTGTCTTGCCCTAAGCCCGTGGCTCTGGCGGTTGTCACAAAGAAGTGTCATCGCTGGGCTCAGTGTGACCCCTTAACTATCAACCGGTGTATCCCAGGGGTCCTAAGACCAAGCAATGGCCACAGTGATTCCGGGGAGGGCCTCTCGAATTGACAAGGCACACAGTGCCGAAGGGCAGTGAGAAGCGGATTGGGGATCCTGGGCAACCTCTTGCTTTCCCTGCTGGATGGCCTTCTTCTCAGTGGTCGTCGCTGGCCTGGAGGGAGGCCTCAGTGCTGCAAGTCTGCAAGCCTAACCTGAAACCTGGCGCACCCTTCATTGTGGCAACGACCAAAGATGAGCAGGAGGCATCTATGATCTGCCCAGTGGGGGCCGTAAAAGAGAGTTGAGGGGGACTGTACAACATTTTAAGCACAGGCGGCCCACTCTGGCAGCGACATGGTGCTGAAGCTGGCGCAGTGAGGTGAGTGTGCCTGGAGACCTGGGGGAACCCGCCCCAAATCCTGTCCAAGCGCCCTAGAGGCCCTGCAGAGAAACTGATTTAACCTGACCACATCACGGCGTTTCCCAGGCCTCTCCATGGCCGGTGCCTCAGGACACAAGGCTGCTATCCTCCGAGCTCATTCCCACTCGGGTCCCCTCCCCACATGATCTACAGCATCTCAGGGTGGTCGGTAGTGGCCTACGCACTTCCAACGCAGAATTCAAGGCTAGCATCAGCGCCCTCCTCCCTTGCTATGCTCAGAGGCAAAAGTACCAGGGACAGTTTGGTTGCCTCCCTCTGGGTCAAAACTTCCTCCGCGCACGTAAGTGGCAAAGGCGACTCCTACTCAAAGTCCCCTGGGATTCCCGCTACTCTCCCTATCAGGCAATACTATATTGAGAAATTCTTCAATGACATCCAGCTGGAAATTAGCTCCCTCAAATTGGATTTTAAAAGCTCTATTCAAGACCTTTGCACAAACATCACCTCTGTGGGCGCGAGAGTGGACGATCTATAGCTGGGATCCATAGAGACTCGCACTGTCACTAGGCTGCGACACCAACCTCCGGTAGACCAATGTTAAGCTTTTGTCCCTAAAGGTCAGAGGGCTCAATTCCTTCAGCAAGCAGTAACAAATTTGGCACCACCTCCTCCAGCAGGTCTCTGATATTTTTCTACAAGAAACGCACCTGCTTAGAGAAGACTGTCACTGCATACCCACCCCTTATAGCCTTGCCAACAGTGGGCTTACGCCGATTCTAAAACAGCGGCGGTTGCTATCTCTTTAAGAAATGTTTCTACTCCAAGCTGCTGAGGCTTCCAGGCACCCAGGAGGGCATTCTTAACCCTGATGGTTGAGAGGGGGAAATCTGTCTTGATCCTCCTCAATTTATATGCCCGAATCACGCACAACACACATTCCTATGTGGGGTACTCAAAGACCAACTGGGCTCTGCTAGACGGGACATCATAGTGGGAGGGGACTTTAATCTAGTCTGGGACCCCGAAATATACATGAACCCGTCACACTTTCAGAGCACGGGTGCCATGTCTGGACAGCTATGAAGGGAGCTTGCAGACGCAAGATTGGCGACGCATGGCGATATTCACATCCGGATGTGAGGCATTACTTCTTTTATTCGCATGTACACCTATCCTACTCCTGCATCGACTACATATGCCTCATACACTCCTTCCTAAGGGGCCTTGAGCCGGCTCAGAATTCAGACATTTCTTCCTCAGACCACGCCCACGTCAAGCTCGCATGGACTCCATGTGAGGCTTTCATGTGGGGTCCCCTCCTCCCCACCCCCATTCCCCCTGCTGGCGCTGGCACCCACAGCTCTCCTGCGCGACCCGGTAGATACTGCCTCCATTAAGGAGGCAATAACCGAATACTTTGAGCTCCAGGCCCTCACAGACACTCCCCCCCCCCCCCCCCCATATGCCCCGGGATGGTTTTAATACGACTATCAGGGGTGTCATCTTCTCAATATCGATAGCTATAACGCGGAAGGCTTGGCTGTTTGAAGCCAACCTCACTAAGGAAATCCGTACTTTCGGAGCACTCGAACAAACAGCACCCCGTGGTGCGCGCTAAACGTCAGATGGTGGTGCTGAGAGGCCAGCTGCGGGCACACCGGGTTAACAAGGCTGAATGGTCCCCATTGGCTCTAAAGCAAAAATATTACGAGGTGGGCGACAAGATGGGCACCCTCTTGACCCACAGGCTACGAATGCAATACACCTGTTTCCACATCTCTAAACTGCAGGCGAGTAACTCCACTATGGCCATCAGGGAACCAGAAAAACAGCAGGTATTTTGAGCTTTTCATCAGAGTCTCTATTCCAGCGAAGTGGATGATCCAGTTGCATTGAATCCTACCTTCGCGACTGCCCCAGGCCCCCCTTGGTACCCAGGATTGCTTAAGATCTTGAAGCCCCTTTACAGCGGTGGAGCTGATTTCTGCCCTTAAGGAGCTGCCAGTGGGAAGACTCTGGGCCCGGTCTCATTTTACAATCTTGTTCTCCCCCACTTGAAACAGCACCTGACTGAGCTATACAATTCCTTTACACGTCACTGGCCGCTGAGATAATGCTTATTCCTAAGCAGGGTAAGGACGCCACTCTTTGTGCTTCTTATTGGCCAATCGCATTGCTGAACACAGATGCCAAGATCTACACCAAAATGCTGGCTAACTGTCTGGAGAGCCTGCTGCTGGGGGTGATAGACACCGACCAGGTCGGCTTTTTTAAACATAAACAGGCGCCAACAACATCGAGCGTCTTGCTCACCTGGTTGAGATCGGGCTGGGCCCTAATAGGATTGTTAAAATCATGGCCCCTTATATTGCGCCCACGGCTACCATCTGAGTAAATGGTCAGATCACTCAATTTTTCACTCTCCACGGGTGCAACCGGCTGGTGTGTCCCCTCTACTTTTTGGCCTTTTGGTGGAACCCCAGGCCATCTACCTAAGGCAAAACCAGTCTATAGCCAGCATTCCCTTTAGAGGAAAGCTGCATAAGGCCCTGCTATTTGCTGATGATTCATTGCTGGCGCTGACATAGCCAGAAAATTCCCTCCATGCAGTGGTCCAGAGCCTGTGCACTTTTGAAATGGTCTTTGGCTTTAAGATTAACATGACTGAATCCTGCATACTTAACTTGACCCTCCCACCCCAGCAGGTTCCATGCCTGCCAGAACTCGTTCCCCTCCAGTGGGTGACCTGCTCCATACAATACCTTGGCCTCACTTCTTCCCTGAAGACTTGGATCCGCGTGAACTGGCTGCCGTTTCACAGGGCTATCCTGGAGGACCTTCAGAGATGGAAACCCCTCCATATTTCCTCATTGGGTCGTATAAACGTGGTGAAGATGAATATCCTCCAGCAACTGTTGTATCTCTTCCAGCCCTCCCAACATCTATCCAAGTCGACGACATTGAGTCCATGCAAAGGGAGCTCCAATCCTTTATCTGGAAGGGGGAGGAACCCCGCATTTCGAACAATTTACTGATGCTGCATCGGAACCGCGGAGGCCTCACATGCCCTGATCTACTAGACTACTATTGGGCTGCTCATCAGCGCTACATCTCCAAGTGGGTGGTCAGGGAAAGTGAAAAGCTTTGGCTGCATATGGACTGGGCGGTGGCCTGTAGACCTGGCCTGGCTTCCGAGACAACATCATCCCGCAGTGCATACCTGGCAACACTGACCTGCACAGTCCTTGAGATATGGGACAGATTAGGAGACACCTCACCTCCTTTCCCTTCCTGAACTCCCAGATAGTGCACAGCTCTATTAATCCCCTCCCTCCCCCACCCAATGCAGGAGCCCCTCATCCCCTTACCCAATTCGAAATATTAGTGCAAGGCTTTCTTTGAGGGCTCTAGGGGGCTCATTTCCAAAACATAAAGTTTTCTACAACAGTCTGTACAACTAAATGGGATCATGATAGTACTCTGGGCATTTCCCAGAAACAGTGAAAACGTCAGTGCCGTGAGATTCCCAAGACCCATAGCAGCATCTCCCAGCCAAAATCAGCATATAAACTAATGCTACAATAGTACTACACCCCTGCAAACTTACACACCATGTTCCCTGCGGTAGCAGCTACTTGTTGGCAGTGTGGCACGCAGGTTGGTGATTTCCAGCATATATGGTGGTTGTGTCCTCCACCACTATATTTTAGAAATAAATCCTGGGGCATATTAAGAGCACATTGGGGTTTCCCATACCAGCGGATTACTGCATAATCATCACAGGTGTTTGCCCGGTTGCACTAGAGGCAGCAACTCACGCAGACTGGTACCCAGGCCTCCACATGACTGGAGCAGCAAAGCCACTTATAGCTCTTGCCTAGAAGACCACGTCTGCCCTCTCAGTGGCGGCCTGGTTCACTTGGCTATAGCATACCTTGGCTATGGAGCAAATGTCACACCAGATAACGTTATTTGAAAAGAAATCTACTCGCCTCTTTTCGATTATATGTCTTGAAAGGAATACCTGTGCTTCTGGGCACCTAGGCTTCGAGCCCTTCACTTTTTTGACTAACGGCCTCACTTGGCAATATGGTGGCACCCTGAACACTGATGGGCATTAGTGGGAGAGAGGGCTCTCCTCCCCGTGTGGGCCCCCTCCCCCACTTGCTTCTTCCCCTACAGATTTCTTCAATGCTTACTGGCGCTGCATAGCTGGAGGTTCCCCTTTCCTCTTCTCCTTGGGTTTAGTTAACCCTTCTTTTTTTTCTTCATGGTTGGGCCCATTGGCCCCCTGGTCCCCTTGTCTGAGCATGGTCAGGTAGGGCCTGATCGTTCTTCCTTAGGCGCCGCCTCACAGCTACCAACCATTAGTTGTCTCAGGGAGGGGATGTACTGTCTAGCTGGCCTGGCCCTCCAACTCATAATTTAGCAGACACCGGGGCCAATCCTCATACCTTTATGTACGCTTCATGGTGTTGTCTGGCTTTTCTCCTAGCTGAGTCTCCACCCCATTTGGCCTCCTGGGCCTACACTTGCTTAGGTTGTTACATTTCTGCCCTGGGTAGAGGCTGAAATTACTGTTATGCGCATATATGTTTCGAGCTTGTCTATGCACTCACACCACTACCATCCAATGTTATGCCAAGTTATTGTGCTGTACTGTTTGTCGAAAATCTAATAAACTGATTCTGAGTAAAAAAAAGAGTATGTCTCGCTTACTCTTGGAATTAAGGAGTATTAAGAATAGTAGGAGAATCACACCTACTTGTAGAAAAATCATTGTGAATCAGGTCTCATATAACTGTCGCTCATTCCAGTCTTTACACCAAAAACATTTGTTTTACAAGGAAAACAAGCACTGGCAAAGCACGGTCTCGCCTGAGCCAGCCAGTACGATCCTTTATTTTGTTTATGTATTATGACACGCATGCGCCTCAAATATAAGTATAAAAAAGACAATCTAAGCACGATTGCAATCACAATGTTAAAATTAAAAAGCATTTACTAATGTGCCCGAGTTACTAGAAGATTTTTTTTTAAATAACAAGATTTTCAGTTATGCCATGCACTTTATCAAAGCCCGTCAATTGCAGTCAACTTCAATGTTACAATGTCACTTACATTTAAAAAAGAGGCTTTAAAAAAAGAGATGGCAAACAAATCACCATTGAACAAGGCACTCGCGTACAAGCGAATTTAGGTGGTATTTAAAATTGTCACTGAAGAGAAAGGAACTATTTTAAGATGGAAGTGAACAATGTGCAAGTGTCTTGTGCAGTCGCCCACAGAGGAAGAAGCTAATGGCTGCAGTGAACTGAGCTACTGCCCTGAGCAGTGTACTCAAGATGTGAACAAAACAACAACGAAAAAATGGATGAGGAGGCTGATTAAAACAAATCCCCTCTATCTATGTGTAACAAAAAGGTCTTGGCTAAGGCGAGGTCTAAAAACGAGCCAACCACTAATTTAGTGAGGACAGCTTAGTCGATCACATGGTTACCTGGTCACCAATGTCTCCTTGTCTCAATATATTGATTAGGAAAAGCACCCTTTCCAGTTGTCCATGTTGCCTTTCCCCTACCCTCCTTCCATTTGTGCATGTTGCCTTGCTGCCACCCTCCCTCCTTCCGTTGTTCGTGGTGCCTTGCCCCCACCCTCCCTCTTGTTGTCCATGTTGACTTGCTAGTTCATTCCCTCCCTCCGTCCATGTGGTCTTGCTCCCACCCGTTGTCTGTGTTGTCTTGCTCCCACCCTGCCTACTGTTGTCCATAGTGGATTATTCACACTAGCCCTCCCTCCTTCTGCTTTCCATGATGCCCCCTGCCATAACAAGACAAGCATTGGCATAGCCAATAGGCCTCGCCTTTGGGACCTTATAAGTGTTTAGCCATGCAACAGTTGATGTTGTTGCACCAAGGATATTGTGCTGCATAACTAAATACTTATAAGGTCCCAAAGGCGAGACCTATTGGCTGTGCAAATGCTTGTGTTTGTTGCTGTAGAGTAGAAATGCAGTTTGGAGTATGGCAATCTGGAGACCAGTTTACAAAATGTACTTGTACAATCATGAAGCTGTCTGCCTCTAACCATTTCCTTTTCAATAAAAAATAGTTTCCCACCTTCTCACAAAGCACGGTGGAACAAGCCAGATTAACAACTCAAATAAAATCATGCATCTTAAGGAATGTTTCGGTCGATTAACTTAACCCTATTAAAATATGTATGCACCAGATCCACCAGACCACAGCTATAGATATTTCAGATCTGTAGCCAAGCCACTGCTCTGTGAAGCCAAAAAGTAAATGTTCCGGTGCAATCTGCACATATATTAATGTCAGTGGATCCGTTGTCCTGCCCCAGAGCCAAGAACAGCAGTAGTTCTAGTGGAACACCCAGTGGTAATCCTGCACATCTATCTGGTTTAGGACTTTCCAATAAGTTTGTTATGCGAAATATAGGCAAAAGGACTGTAAAGATACTCTTTGAGGCCAAAGCGCCCATAATTTTCCAGATGATTTAAAGGTTTCAGACACACATTAGAATACATGTACATTTTATGCTGTTGAAAACGTTTAAAAAAAAACACATCTTATTTAGTATACATATGCAGTGCTTAATTTGTGCCTGGGGTTTCCGGTGCTTGAGACAGTCAGCCACATGGTGGCACTGTCTAATTTAGAGATGAGCATCACAATAGTTGTTTATTAATACAATAGACATGAAAAAGGGCTATTATCTGTCGCCCAAGCCATTTTTATAGCTTATGTGGCTTGGTATAGTCAGAACTGTCATTGAGTGATAGTTAGTAGTTGTATTGGTATCATCACTGGCAGAGCTGGCAAGGGGAATGTGTTGTGCAAGCTGCAGTGGCCTCCTGACGAGGGCCATGGCACTTATTATTATATATATATTTTTATAAATTAAGCACTGCATATAAGCACAATGAATACATAATAGAAATGGGCTCAAACCATGCTATGAATAGAGATATTAAAAATTATTTGGCTTTTTTTTTTTTAAGTCAGAAAAAGGAAACACAAATTTTCACCCCAACGGCCAAACCTTTGTGGGTCGAGTTTCCTATTAAGCAATAGCTGTATTTTCCAAAGTTCTATTTGTCACCTTTGTAGTGGCTTCATTGGTCAGTAGAGTAGGCAGGCTGGGGCCTGGGTGAGATAGGGAGAAGGTGCCAGTGACACACAAAAATTCCTAGCTGTCTGCCCATGCCAAGACGGCCGGCCGAGCAGACATGCACACTTGGAGTGTGCAAACCACTCCCCCCTCTGTGCCTCTAGCCCCGCCCTGCCCTAACCCAGCCCCGAACCTTCGAAAAATAAAATAAGAAATACTTTATTATCGTTTTATTTTTCCTGCTCAAAGAGCAGCGGGGCGACGCTCCGAACCGCCCCTTCCTCGCCACTGACCTACTTCAACATTACTTTTTGCGATTAATCTTTAGCTCTTTGGACATCCGTTATTGGCCTTTACGTCAAAAACATAGTAAAGTTTTAAAATCTGTTACCAACTGTTTTTGGGTGTGGGAAACAGCCCAGCACACAGCTCCCATCCGGGTGGTCTTGGCAAAGTAGTTTGTTGCTGCCCTCCAGGCACCAACCAATGCGCGGCCACTCCACTTTCATGCTCTATGAGAAAGAAAACCCAGACTCCGCATCTGCACACCTGGGCCGTGTTAACAAGGCAGACGCATACACCTTTTCATTTTTTGAGGGCTTCAGTAAGTCCTATATAAATAATTAAATTGGGTACATTTAGAGTGGGCATGTCTTGATACCGCAGCTGTGCATTCAAGGGCTCTCTTCCAGCTCCTTCCACAAAACCACCTCCCACCTGTCCCTTCATATGAGCAAGCCAGTTTCAGTCGCGCTTATGAGTGCTTTAGAAATCCAAGACCTCATGTGTTTGGGGTTCGTGATCCCTGCATCCCCATTCAGAATGAAAGGGTTTTCCGTAGGGCCTCATTTCAGTAAGTGGCCCACCAGAGGTCCCTCTTCCTCGATCAATGCATGCAGGGATCTCAAGGTGACCAAGGAGTAGGTAGGCATCACCCACTGTCAGCACCCCTGCTTTGCCCACGGTTCCATTTTGTTAGCCATGAAATACAGATTTTGGTAAACCTATTAGTGGTGGAGCTGAGGCATACACTGGCTTGAGGCATACACTGGCTTGAGGCATACACTGGCTTGAGGCATACACTGGCTTGAGGCATACACTGGCTTGAGGCATACACTGGCTTGAGGCGGGTTTTCTGCAGCAATCTCTTCCAGCCTGACAGGGCAGCCCACAACAACTAGATGATTTTTGCTGATGGGCACTTGGCTCGAGAACAAATTGTTCAAAGTGCTCTCCTGTATCTCAAACCTAGAAATTCCAGTGTTGTTCAAGTTTGTCCAATCAAAGCACCTTTTAACTTATTCAGAGTGACCCTGGTTGGTACATGTCTCTAAAGAAATATCCAGCTATCTGCAGAGGTAAGTTGACCAAAAATGATGTAATAAACATGGGAGCACAACCATTTAGCCCGTGAATTATGGCCCAAGGCTAATTGTGGCAGGGTTTTACAAAACCCTACACATGTACTGAGGCCTACCAGTGTCACACCCACACTTTACGGGGACCTATCCATGAGATTACAGTGGGATTCAGGGAGATATGTTATTAACTCTTCTTTAGACGTCGCTGGAAGACGTGCTACATCCAGGGCCATGTAACAGAGTCCTGCTAATTTGCCTGCCAAGGTTTAGCACCATAGGGTATGTCTTTCAGTGCCTCCCTCACTTCAATTACCATTGCTGATAGATGCAGTGCATCCTGGTGTTCCCACAGTAGGTGGGTTAGGAGAGGTCTGTCCAAATAAGACTCTACCTCAGGGTCACTAAGTGTCACATCTTTATACAAATTTTCCACTGTCATGTTAATCTGAATCCGCATTGTAGGCGGAAACCAGTTGAGATATCCTACCAGCATTGCAGGAAGGAAATAATGGAGCATTTGTGATGTAAGATGATAGAGCCTACACATGACAGTGCAGAACATTTACTTAGATTCATCAAGCTAAACTCATGCTAATTTGTGTGCTTTAAGCTCTGCACTGAACAACTTCAATACATATGCGTGCATTCCAATGCTTGGTGTATATGTGCTAGGTCGTGTTACATACATTTAGGATACAAATGTAGATTAATCACCTAAAAGAGGGAAGATAAACCAGAGAACACCTTTTAGGCACTCCACCTCCTATTAGAGACTCCACCAAAAAGAACAATAGCAAAGTTATGTGACTTGTTCTTCTGATGGATACTTCTAACAACAAAAGTCCCACTAAGTGGAGAGTCAGTGGAGTGGACTTCAGGCCAAAATGTCCTACAGGAACAAACAAGTGCAATGTCCTTCCTGTCGGACCTGGTTTTCAAGGCAGTAAGCTTGGTGAACATTTGCACTGATGCCCACAGCTTTACAGATACGAAGAACAGGTGCATACCAATGCAGCAGTAGCAGCCTTGGCTATGGAGGTATGAGCTCACAGCTATCCCGGAGGCAGCTTCATGGCCAGTGTGTAGCAGATCTTAATGAAGAGGACTGTCTACCTCAATAGCGTCTTCTACTGCACTATCTTCCCCTTCCTCACCCCAGAGAACCGCACCAAAAGCTTATTGTTCACCAACGGTCCTTGGTACGATCAATGTAAAATCTTAAAGCCCTTTTGAGGTATAGCCAATGAAGCCTTTCCTCCCTTTTCATGGGTAAGGAGGGAAAAGAAGAATGGTGGGGTGATGGATTGCCCAACATGGAAGGGAGTCACGACTTTAGGCAAGAAGACACCCAGAGTCCTCAGCACCAATTTGTCAGGGAAAATGTGGTGTAGTGTGGATACTCCGAAGGTGCCTGAAGATCAATCATGCGACAAGTTGATGTGATAGCAATGAGGACGACAGTCTTTACAGCCAGTTGAAGAAACAAGTGGCTGTGCATTGGCACAAAGGGCATACACATGAGACACATTAGGACCAAGTTAATGTCCCACTACGGCATGGCAAGCAGAAGGCCTCATTCTTCTTCAACACAAAGTAATAGCGAGAGTAGCGACCCTCCCCTGGTTCCAGGTCTGGAACCCCTTTGATGGCGCCTTTAGAAAATAAAACTTACATCTCTTTCAACAGAAAGGAGAGGTGCTCCTCTCAGATTAGCTGTGATGTTGGGAGAATATTTAGCAGAGAAGAAATAAAGGGTAAGGCACAGCCATGCTGAACAATTTGAAGGAGCCATCTGTTAGATGTGATGGATTGCCACCCTGGGAGAAAGTGCTAAATCCTGTCTCCCACAGGATTACTGTAAGCCTCTAATGGCAAGCTAAGGCAGCTTGGTGGCTATTGCCACAGGAGAAAAGGACTGGTGCCCTTTGTGGCCTGCACAAAGCCTGCCAGATCACGTCCTTGGGCTAAAAAAACAGACAGACATGATTGCAGCAGAGGCTGGGGAGACTGAAGTTGCCTATACTCCAGCCCCCAAGAGCGGAGATTCGGATCCATGTTGGAAGGCGCAGAAAGAAAGGAACTGATGTCAGCGCACAGGGGTCTCGCTTATATACAGCTCCGCCCTGTCACTTCTGGGTTCTTGGTGATTGGTATTCAGTTAATGAAGGGCTGCATGGTTCCACCTAGTGACATCTTGAATCATTGCTGGAGAAAGCTTTCTGGATCCAGATTGTCACCTGGCGAGTATTTTAAGGCAAGGAATCTGTAGCTAGAAGTGTCCATCAAAAACACTGTGCAGCAGGTCATCGGGCAACACTCAAGATTTTCATGGGAAAGGTTCCCCAGCAAGCTCTTTTAAGCAGGCAGGCTCTTCTCAACTCCTAAGTATCCAGGCCTTTTGGAACAAGTTTCTCTGGTGGACAGCCTTTTCTGAAGAAAAGATTCAATTTTCTTGTGTACCCAAGACAGGAAACCACTTCTACTTCTAGAGATAGGTGCTGGAGGTGGATGATCAAGACAAGAATTCTTCAGGAAAGAAGGGAAGGCTTCGGTCTTCTTCGGAGCCAAGAAATGTCTCTGATTGCATTGGCTCAAAATTGATTTTAAATGGTATATCCAATTTATCATTGTTGGTCTTAATAAAATAGAAAATGTCCACACTTCCTAATCCTACTGTGTGAAATATGTCAGCCTCTGGAAAGGTGCCTTGGTCAAAAATATTTCACAAGGCTGCATTTCACTGGTTCTCCCGGACTCTCATTTCCAGCCATATTCTTAACCAGTTCCGCTTCTTCAACTACAACGAAAACCCCCTCCCACTGCTAAAACGTGGGCCAGCCACACAAAAGGCAGACTCACAGCAGAACCTTTCTTGGCTCGTTGAAAGGAAGAGGGAGTTACGCATACTCTTCAGATACAAAGGCAACAACTATTCAGGTTGGGGAAGAGTTTCCTCACCCAAAAATGGTGCTCTGGAGAGTAGGCCTTACCCTGGTCCCAGTAAGCATTGGGGTTTGTGCCTATGTCACCCCAAGCATGTGCATTCTTCAAGGGTCGGCTCTAGAACAACAACTGAAATATTCCTTTGAGAAAAAACTGGAGACAAGAAGCAGAGAAGGGAAGATGATGCGGGAGATGACGAGTGAAAGTCAACTCTAAAGAAAGGTGAAACAAAGGGGATCATGAGTAGTCTTCAGTCTACCCTCATTCTAACTTTCCCGATCATGAACAGAAGTGCAATCTAGACGCTCTTTAGAAACATTCACATTCATTATATCAAACTGAAAGGGGTGGGTTTAACCAAGAACACAGGAGATAATGAACATAGCAAAGCTAGCAGACTTCCCCCTTGGCTGTAGCTACTGGAACCAACAAAATAAACAATGCTTCACCCAGTGAGGACTTGGGCAAAGGGGTTAGTAGTGGGAGAGGAAACCCCTCAAGACTACACAGCGGGGAGACCATTTTAGAGTCTCCACAGTCTTAGAAAACAACAATGCGGTCACTAAAAAGACCACCAGATCTGCAATTTGAGAGGTCCATCGGGATAAGGGGCCCTTGAAATGAACTAAATATGCAGAGGCACTTTAAGGACAAATACAATAATGGTGGCAATAGAACAGCTGCAGTCCGGGACTGTAGCCAATCACAGGGGCTCACAAATTGTGACCGGGCCTAATAAATATTAATAAGGCAGTTCATTCTGCAGCCCATTGTGAATGGTTATTTTGTGAACTGACCTAACAGTACATAGACCAGCTCGCAAAATCAACTTCCAGACACACAAAAAATCAGTGCACAATTTGCTACCACTTTTCTTTTAAATAGAATCTTAGTACAGCTGGCCCTTGGCCTTGATTACATTTATTTAGATTACGTTTTGGTGCTGGTCTATTTAAAAAGTCTCTCCTACAACACGCTCTAGACTCTGTCAAATGCAAGAAACAGACCACACAAAATCAATCCAGCTGCCTTCCCTTTATCTCAAAATTCCAGCACCTGTTTTCCATAAACAAATAGCAGACATTACATTTAACCTATATCAAAAAGGACGCAGTGTCATCACTGTGCTCATCACATCCAGAAAGGATACCAAATCAAACACAGAGAGAATGGTAGCTGTATGTATTGGTTTATTGAATGCCTCCTGCTCCACTGAACTAATCTCTAGTTTAATATTCTTTTGTATACCATTTTTTTATTGGAACAGTTCTTGAGTAATCACAAGAGTATTGAGAAATTGCCTGCAGGACTTGCAGCATTGTCTTTCACTGAGAAGATTTACCAGGCCAGTTTGTTTGATTCTTATTATGCAGAACCTTAGGTGCATTAATGGCATGCTATACTCAATACATGGTGAGCTGTACAACTGTTAGTTAATACTTCTGCCATTTCCATTTGAGGAGTGAGCCAGAAAACGAATCTAGGAAAGATACAATCCCAAATGTGGTCACTTTTAAACCAGAGGGGTGTTTCTAGGAGCTGAGCTGTATCCAATCAGTGCACCGGATACATGTTTGGTGCGGGAAGAGGAAGGCTTAATGCTAATGTCAGGGCTGTGACCGAGCTGTCTTCACAGCCTCCTTTTCAGTTTCGACGCATCATGGGCCGCAAATGAGCGAGTCAGGTTACACACAGGAGAGCATCTAGGGAAGCAGTCTTTTTCATTCAAACGACTCTGGTCAACACTCATAGAACAATACCTAAAGGTAATACTTGTAAAGGCTCTTGGGAAAATGAGCAGATCTAATGTGGATAGGGTTTCCAACAAGTGGTACTTGCTGCATTTGAACATATTAAAATACACTTCTCAGTGTCAGTGGACAAAGGTATGTACTCAGGAAAACCAGGAACAGGGCAAATGCAGGTGACACAAGTATAATGGATACAATGTATTGGCAAATGATTATTCAAAAAATATTTTTTATAATTATAGTTTGGAGACTTAAGACCACTGAGGTTATGAACGTTAAAGGTCCCCATGTTGGCCTTGTGCCCCATGCTGGGCTATGTAGCCCCCTAAACAGTCATATACATTACTATTGTATGGCGCCACCGATGATAGTTTGGATTTAGGTAAAAACTCCATTTCTCCATTCCTCAGATAGGATAAGAACCCTCTATTCCCGAAAAATGGTCTGTGAATGAGCTATTCAAACCTGAATCTAAATACCCTGGGTGACCGTAATGATACAGTCCATTGGAAAATGGCTGCTAACTGACTATATGAAGAGAAAAGGAATTTGTACGTCTGGGGGAGGAGTAACACTCATGGTCTCTGCTAGCCCAATATATACAACATAGACCCTTAACTCATGGTTAGAGGCCGAGTCAGTGGAGGCTGCCCCTGGGGCTTAGGGGAACTCACTACAAGCCTACAGAGTCTTTGGAAGGATTGAGAGCTCACCCAATAAAAGTGCTTCTTCTGGTACCATTTTGGAGCGGGTTCATGGGACACCAGTCTGTTTTCTCTGCACCACTCTGAACTCTCATCCATTGTGGTTGCTATACTTGGGTTATGTGGTGGCCTTCATGCTGATTGTGGTTTGCAAGTTTAAGCACACTGGATTAAGCTCTTCAGTTGTTTTGAGTTTCTCTTTATATTTGTGCCTTCCCTACTGGCATGGGAGTTTGTCACCTCTGTCACTGTTGTGCAACGGCATGCATGGGTGTACATTTTCCTGGTGTGCTCCTGTGTGCAGCTGCCATTGGTTTGATCCAACTCGTGAGGTGGTGTAAAGCGACTCACTTTGTGATGTTGTAATTGTTTTCTGGTGAGGTACTTGCCCAAGGAGAGGCACGTTCATTTAGTAGGGATTCAGTGCATTGTTGTTTAGTTATGAAAACAGTGAGTGTTGTGTAGTTTATGGTTTCTGTAATTATGCAGAACATCAACCTAACAAACCTACTTACAATATTTCTACAGAGTGATCCCCATCACTAAACAATGATACAGTCATAGATGCATATTTCCTACATTTATCAAATTAGATAAGAGTGGCTTTTTACTCTTTAAAATCAACCTACTCCGCCTCGATTTCTTGATCATTGTCAATTCACTCATTAAGACATTGATGCCAACCATATTATGACACTTCAAATTCACATTTCAACAACCAGGACTACTGTTCATTGCCTTTAGATTGCATTGCAATGTTAGGGTTATGAAAGATGGAAATAACTAAAGAATGGAGGTCTGTGACTCAATGAACCAGCAGGACAGCATCAATTTCAATTCTCCATCAGAACTTCATATAAATGATTACAAAAAACAGTGGACATACCTGAAGTTGTAAATCTGCAGCTGCACAAACCTTTTTAGACTCACAGAGACGAGAGACCATGCTTTTGGGCAGTGCCTATAAGAAAAGGAAATAAAAAAACATAACATATCTGGTCTTAATGGGCTCACTGTCAAGCAAAAATAATGTACAGTTGCAGACTTCTATATTCAATACGAGACTTAACCTTTCTACTGAATTAGCCAGGGTGTGCAGGAATAGCATAGCTTTTTCTGGGAAGGAAGTCCTCTCGCAACTGGGTGACTACTAGAAAGAGATGTTGATCATGCATTTTAGAAATTGGCAAAGAAAGTAGGTCTGGGCTCACTGCAATGGTTATTTTTTTTATTGCAAGCACATGGCACAAAAATAAAACATAGAAGAAAAATGAAAATGGAGAAAAATATAAAACATGCCTAGGTCTATACGTAGCAGTCATATGTTTGCAATAAACATTCCTTTATATTAGTGATATGGGTATGAGACCAGAACCCCAAAATCGTGTAAGTCATTGGCTCAAACCATCCACTAGCCCAAATTGTTCTGACTGTGCACTCTATAGTTGTCCTGCACTTCTGCAACAGTGTGGAGGGCTCTGGAGGAATTCATGTCTCCTAAAGTTTTAACAGCAAAGCGCCTCCATAAGCCCATGTCGGTGGACCGTATGATTCCTGCCAACTATTCAAACATCTCAATGATACGATAAGAAAGCGACTTGAAACGCGTGCAACTACTCCGAGTGGTGTCCTGGCGCCTAGCACAGGTCAAGTGATGGTACGCTCTGAAGTGATGGTACGTCTTGAAAGTTTGAAGATAAATTCTGAAGTTTTAATCCTGCACAAAAAAGTCAGGCTTTCAGCTTTTTTTTTTAAACATTGCCTAAGGCGCGGAGCACGAGAGCAAGTTTATTGCAGACAATTGGTCCAGGATGGGCAAGAGACCTACGTCTCGCTCTGACACGCCGAATTCTGGGAGTCGCTGCTAGCAGTTTATTGGCCGACCTTAGGTGTTTTGATGCGGCATAGAAAATAAACCTTGTTCTGAGGTAGACCGTATCTGTCTGGTAAATTGCCCCATGGACTAGCAGAAGTGCCTTGAACAGGTTTCTTTTCCTGATAGGAAGGCAGTGAAGAGCGTGTAGATGAGGGAACATATGCGCTCTAACTGGCAAATTCAAAAGAAAACGAACAGCTAAATTTTGGACCACCTGTAGGCTCTCCAACACCCCAGCAGACCAAAATAGAGGGCATTACCGTAGTCCAACCTCGAGGTTATCAGGGCCTGGAAAACATTTTTTTTGCAGTGAAGGACAGATAGTGTAGGAGCTTTTTAAGAAAGCGTAGTATACCAAAGCAAGTGCCAACCACTCACATAATTTGTGGCTTAAAAGACAGGTTATCATCAAATTTGACCCCTAGGTTCTTGACTATGCCTCCCTGAGGACTTGGAGGGAGAGGGCATTTTCAGGCCAGAAGGTCTGCCAAATTTCTGAATAAGTATTTCCCCAAAAAGACCTTCTGTTTTGTCAGCATTGCACTTCATCTGGTGTACGGCCATCCAATAGAAGACTGCAGTCCGGCCAGTTTTAATCAGCATCCCATAAAACACTTCTCCCTTGCCGCATGAGAACAGCAGCTGAATATCATCAGCAAAAGATGCAACTTTTGCCCCCAGGGTTTCTGCTATTTGAGCAAGAGGGATGAGATGTATATTAAATAGTGTTTGGGTCAGAGCAGATGCCTGGTTGGACTCCCACTGTCAACTTGCGCAGTTTCGAGGAGAAAGGAGGAATCCAAACCTGTTGAGTTCTGCTTCCAAAAAGGAGGCGAGCCAGTCCAAGGCTTGACCCACTATACTGAAGGCGTGCCAGGAGTCTAGAGTGGGGGACCGTATCGAAGGATGCTGATCAGCACAGCCTTTCCCCGACATCTAAAGTGCCTTTGATGTTATCGGGTCCATTCACTCCTGAGGCTTGAGCCGGGAGTAGAGGATAATCTAGACGCTAGGTATTTGGAGCTCTCTTCGCGCTGACGTGATTGTGAACTCGCTGCTACTAATTTATTCTTTTAACTCGCTACTTGCCAATTTTGCACACTGTTTTTTAGCCTGCACTTGATTTGTTACATTTAGCTGTGGATTGCTGGTTCTCCCACTTACCTGGCGCCAGCCCGGACCCGAGCAGGCGTTGCCTGTGAAGCAGGGTCCCCCGGGCAGTGGCGGCCATCTTGGAGGGGCGGACTGGTTAGCAGTCTAGTTGGGCGGTAGCCTGCCTACTTTAGAAGCGCTGGCGCGATCGCACCGCTGGCGCGCCGAAGGCGCGCCTAAGGCAAGCCCGTCTGCGCCCGGGTCGCGCTCAGCGCCCCAAATCCCTGGCCAATCGCTTTTAGGATCGCATAGACAATACTATTGCTCTAGAGAAGCTTTGATGGAGCTAAATGGGGGGGAAGTCATGCCAATTGTGAGCGCCTGAGGGCTGAGGCTAGTAATAGTCTGCCCCCTGGTTCATGCCCCAATTGTAGAACGCCGTTTCCTACATTATGTTTAGAACCCATCAAAGCTTTGAAGGAGGTTGTACTCCTGGTCAGAGGCTCTTCTGAGAATTTTAGCTGCATTCTTATAAATGCTAGATCGCTGGTGAAACATAGCACGGAATGTGCTAATTTACTGATTGACCAAGGCATTAAAATGGCTTTCATAACAGAAACCTGGACGGACGAGGCGTCCGGGCCTGACCTAGTTAAAGCGACCCCCCCTGGTTTTCAGTGTGAGGTGCTTAATAGACCAGACAAGAGGGGAGGCGGTTTGGCCATTCTCTATCACAGCTCCATTCAGGGAACATGCAAAGCGCTTAACCTGCCCGCTTGCGAGGCACTCGCGTTCAACCTGAGGTTAACTAACCATTTTTCATTTAAGGGCAGCCTAATATATAGACCTCCCGGCGCTAGATCCTCTTTTTCTCCTGCGCTGGGAACCCTCTTAAGAGGGCGCCTTGCTGGGTAATTCCCATACTATACTAGGCGATTTCAATTTCTATTTGGAGCGGGTTGACGACCCGGAAACAGCGCGCCTAATAGACCTTATGGAAGCCGCAGAGCTCTCCCAGCAAGTAACGGGTCCCTCGCATTTGGCGGGACATACCCTCGATGGGGTTTTTTCAAACATTCCTGAGTTATCTTTCTCGGGCCTTCTGCCACTGGCTTGGTCAGACCATGCTGGAGTACTGTTCAATCTTACTGTTAAACCCCACATACCCAATGGGAGGTACCAACGTGAACAGAAGAAAGTTAGAGCATGGAATAGGGTGGAAGCTGAGACCCTATCTATGGTACTAACAGCGTCTCTCACACCCACTTCCAGCGATATGGAGGAGGCTGCCTCTTCGTACACGAGATGGCTTACGCAGGCTTGCAAAGACCTTGCACCTCTCAAATTGGCCGTATTTAAAAGAATGGTTCCCTCAGCCCCCTGGTACTCGAAGGAACTAAAATCGCAAAAATGCATATGCAAGAGACTTGAGCGGAATTGGAGGAAGGGTTATTCGGATAAGGAAAAGGCAATTTATCTGGCAAGCATGGTTACATATAAACATATGTTACGTGCTGCAAAACAAAAGTTTTATGCCGCTCAAATAGAGGCGGCTAAAAACTCGGCAAAAGAGCTTTCTCTCACAATTACCAATCTGTCCTCTGTCAAGTCAGCCCCCGTCCAGTCAAGCACAGAGCTCTGTGAACAAATTGCGTTATTTTTTCAAACCAAAGTCAACAACATCTTCACTAGCCTCTGTGATTTAATTAGGCTTGGTCGCGAGACTGAGTTGGAAGTAGAAGACTTGGTTACACCGGCAGAAACCCTGGAGGCTTTCAGGCCACTAACCCTGCAGGACACATTGGAATTACTTGCCAAAGCAAACTCCTGGTCTCCACTGGATCCCTGCCCAATGAAGATTATTAAATTAGCCCCTGTCCCCATAGCCTCCTATCTTACTCCCATTTTTAAAGGAATGTTCGAAGGAGGGCAATTCCCAAAAATCTGGAAGGAGGCCTCCATTCTTCCGCTATTAAAAAAACCTAGTCTGGACCCTTCGGATTCAAACAATTTCCGGCCCATTTCCCGTCTGCCTCTTCCAGCGAAACTAGTTGAAAAGGCTATGAATAAACAACTTACTGTCTTTATGAAGAATACCCTTCTGCTTGACGCTTCCCAATACGGATTCAGGGAAGGACATAGTACCGAATCCGCTCTGGTCAAAGCCACGGAGGAAATCAGGTCGGCAGTGGATCAGGGAGGCAGAGCGGCTCTGATCCTTCTGGACCCATCGGCCGCGTTCGATACGGTCCATCACGGTTTGTTGATGGATCGTCTAAGGAAAGGAGGGATTCGGCGTAAAGCATGGGATCTGCTAAACTCTTTCCTCTCGGACCGTAGCCAAACAGTGTCCCTGGGAAATATTTCTTCTCAACCCTTCTCCTTACCGTGTGGGGTTCCGCAGGGTCTTCATTAAGCCCCACCTTGTTCAACATTTATGTTACCTCCCTTGCCTCCATCCTCAGACGCTACGGGTTTAGTGTCACATCGAATGCGGATGACACGCAAATCGTAGTGTCTTTACTTCCAGGTCTAGAAAAGGGGATGGATCTCAATTTTCAGTCCTGTATGTCGGAAGTGGGGCACTGGATGGCTAGTAACTGTCTTAGGTTGAATCCTAATAAGACCGATGTCCTGTTGTTTGGGAATAACCCCAATTTCTGGACGCCCTTATGGTGGCCGCCGGAATTGGGGGTCCTTCCCATCCCGGTTGATAAGGTAAAAAATCTCGGTATGGTGGTGGATGCAAAACTTTCTATGACCGCACAGGTTAAAGCAGTAGCCTCGAAAATAGGGTACATTCTGAGAATTGTGAAAAAAATCCTGATTCTGCTCCCCCCTGAATGCCGTAAAACTGTGGTAACGGCCCTTGTAACATCTAGATTGGATTATTGCAACAGTTTGTACCTTAACATACAGGAAAATCTGTTGCACAGATTGCAGTTATTGCAGAATGCTGCTGCTAGATTATTAACTGGCATCCCCAAATTTGCTCCCATTTCAAAGGCCGTCCGAGATCTGCACTGGCTCCCTGTTAAAAGCAGAGTCCAGTTAAAAGCATTGTGCCTGGTTTTTAAGGCTTTACATGAGGTAGGCTCCGATTTTTTAATAAAACAATTCAAATGGTACGCCCCTTCGTGGCGGCTCTGATCATCCGATGCTAATCTGACTACTGTCCCCGTTATAAAAAAGGCCCGCTGGGCTGGACGTAGCTTTTCCTTTGGTGCAGCTAAGTTGTGGAACGGGCTGCCTCTCCACCTTCGTCGTATGGATAGCCTACTCTGTTTTAGAAAATCGCTGAAGACCTGGCTGTTTGCGAATTAGTTGTTGCCTGTCTGGGTTTATGGAGGAGTGGATAGCGCCAGGACACCTTTTTGGTAATCGCACGCTCTATAAATCTCTTAAAATAAATGAATAAATAAATCAGTTACCTCCATAAGTGCGGTCTCAGTGCTAAAGGTGGGTCTAAAGCCGGACTGGCCAGGATGGAGCAGGTTGTTGGATTCCAGATATCCAGAGAGCTGCTGATTCACGTGCTTCTCCAATTTCTTGGATAGTGCTGGTAGCAAGGAGATAGGCCTGTAATTAGACTGCACCTCTGGGTCCGCAGATGGTTTCTTCAACAGGGGGAGAATTTTGGCTAGTTTCCAAGAGCTTGGTTTCATGGCTGTCGCTAATGACGAATTAAGCGCCTTGTTCGCCAGAGGGTTAATTACACAGGCCCATAAAGCTAACAAATTGGGTGGGTGGATGATGGAGAGCTTGATTTAAGGTTATTTAAAACTATCAGGGAACTCTTCAGCGAAATAGGTTCAAAGTTGAATAGAGTCGCATTGTTTGGGGAAGCAGTACTGGCCTGTATATTGCCCATCTCAAGAGCAGGTGCTCTATATATTCCACACAGTGAGATATCTACTCTAGGAGTACTTAGCTGTGGAAATCAATTTGGGAACAGGTTGTCAAACAATAATCCCCACAGCTCCCCTGGGTGTGCCTCTGTAGATAAAAAGTTTTACAGATTCAGGAATGCATTTCGCCACATTTTGAAGTGCATCAAAATAATAGTACTCATAGTATGGAGTGCCCAGCCCACCCTTTGAAACTGGGAGGCGCAACTTCTAGTGCAAACTTCTTTCTTATCTAAGTAAATATCAACAGCGGCAATATTGAATCTAGAGCCCGATGTTCAAAGCCATTTTGAGGTTGCAAAGCCTGCGATTTGAAAAATCACACAGTTTGCGACAGCAAAATGTCTTTTTTAAATCGACTACATCCATTTTGCGACTCGGTAACGTTACTGAATGGCAAAATGGGTTTAGAAAGGCATAACGAATCGCTATTTGTCAGGGAAGTATTTAAGTCGTCTTTTTCAAATAGCAATTCATTATAGTATATAACACTGTTTTGTGAACGTAATCCAGGTGCAAAACATTGAAAAGTTACTGAATCTGGAGTTTCTTTTTAAATGCAGCCCTATTTCATTTAAGGACACGGCCTGCATTTTAAAACTAAAAGTTTATTTTATTTAAATTTGCTCACAGACTGATGGTGGTCTTCTGACACCAAAAGGCCACCATACGTGTGATGGCATCCAATAGTAATGAGTCGCAAGTTGCAACCTACCTCATTATTATTGATGAGGTCGGTCGGATTACGACCCACTATGATTTGGAACTTTGTGAACCCAGGTGCCAGTACATAAGTTGGTTTACACAATTCTCCATTTGTAAAAGGTTGGTGCGCAGTTTGCAACCACTTTTTGCGAATGTAAATTGTGTACATCAAGCCCATAGTTCTTGAAATAGGGAACGGGGGCATGGTTACTGGTGTCAAAGAATAGTAAGGTAAACTGCTGCAGCAGGAGAGGAAGTGTCATTTTGGACAGTACAATCCTATCCATCGTTGACAATGGTGGCTTCTTCCAAAATTGCACATAATATCTAAAGTTTGTGCTATGAAAAGGGGCTAGACTGTAATGGGGATCAGAAGCAGCCCAATGGGGCAAAAACAAGCTGGATTTATGCCAGATGGCATTTAGGCCTGAAAGTGTTCTAAATGTATTTCGCACAAACTTCTAAGAGTTCCATATCTTGAACACAATAAAAGCACCTGGTGTGTGGTCATCACACACGAAATGAAAACACCTTCAACATAGGATCAAAACAAAGATAACTCTATTCATATCACACACCCATGCTACCCATGTAGGAAAGCACTTCACAGCCCCACGGAGGGGTAAGTAAGCACTATATAAATGATAAAATAGAACAGTTCCATTCTACTTCATAGTTGTGCTGATGGGCCTTAAATGTACAGAAGTATGGTAGCTGCATACAAAGATATTGCGTGGTGGATACCCAATGTTTGCAAAGCATTCTGGAGTCCATATCTCCTCAAGTGGCATGCCAAGGGGTTGACCTACTTATGCCTAGGGCAAATAATATAGTGGATATGGGGCAACTTTTTCAACTGCCTCAGTTCAATGTTCCATTCAGGGGAAACATTTTTAGCCAAATTTCACTATAGCTGTAGGGTTTGAATATAGTAACTTAATCCAGTTCAGCATCATAGTAGGATCTAACCCCATATCCTCTGGTGCTTCATACAGATAAGGCCAACCCAAGGAGTCGATGGGTAATGTTAAAAGCAGAAGATGAACTGGTAATACACATGACTGAAGGTTAGTTTGAAACCAGGAGAGTAGGTGACAAGACACAAAAGGTGGTGCAATCAGAGGTTGACATGACCAGAGTTTGGGGAGTGTGTGTTGGATACACACTGTAAAGGTCAGAGATTAATAGGATTTACCGTCGTCTGCACATACACTGAAATAAAGTCTGATGACTAAGAATATAAGAATAAATCAACTTAGATGAGTGCCAATGTGGGGGTTTGCCAACAATACAAAACAAACATTAGAACATCAGACAGATTGTCCTGAAGAAGGTCAACCTGAAACTCTCTGCGCCAGGCCTAAAACGTCATCCAATAACCAGAATAAATAGATTTGATAGACAAGTACCGAGCTGCAAGAATATCTTCCACTACTTCTGCAGGGAGATCAAATCCATCCAGTTGGTGCCGATCAATCTCCACACATTCAGGTGTAAGATCTAGAGATTGGAGTGCAGGACTTTGCCCTGCTGCTGAAGGACAAGGTTCTCCAGAATAGGTAGACGGACCAGAAAATAAATGCTCAGGCTCAGCATGTCAGAGTACCACACTCTTCTGACCCAAACCAAGCTATCAGGATTAGTTAAACTCTGTTCTTCCTGACCTTTTTCAGCATTAAGGGCAGAAGTAGTGGAGGTGAGAAGGCATACAGAAAACCAGAGTCCCACTGTCGGCACAATGTGTCTTCCCAGGGAACCATGAAGCAGAAACTCCAGCGAGTAGTACTGGGGACACTGTGTGTTCATGGGCATGGTGAAATGATCTATCCAAGGCTCAACCCACCAGGCAAAGACTCCTTGTACCACCTCTGGATGCAGAAGCCATTTATTTGTGGTTCGCATATTGTGAGCCAGTCCTAGGATTGGCCATGAAAGAACCTTTGGAGGTCAAGACATCTCCAGGGTCGTTGTGCTTCCTGGAACAGGACTCTCAACTCCACACCAGCTGGCTTATTGCAGTACTACACAATGGTTATGTTATCCATCAAGACCTGAACCAACTTTCCCTTGATGGACAGAAAGAAGGCCTTCGAAGCCAACTACCTGGCATGAAGTTCCTGAAGATTGAGGTGGCCTCACCAAAAATACCCTGATCACCACCTCTAACAAGCCCAGAAAAGATACAAAATTGTGATCTCTGGAGAGCCCGTGAGAACAGACTGCCACTGGTCAGGATGATGTCCAACTTCCATCACTGAAATCCCCAGACTGACTTTTCTGAAATCGAGATGCTGTCCGAGAGGTAACTCCAGCCCTATGCCCACTGCAGGTGGAGGCTCCACTGTACATCCTGCATGTGCCAATGGGCAATGTGCCAATGGGCCAATGGGCACAAGGGACCAGCAGGATACACAGGACAAGATCCATCCAAGCCACAACCCAGGAATGAGTCTGAAACAACAGATTCATAAACTGAATGTCCCGGTCTCATTATGGGTGTGGAAAGGGCTGGACACTAATGTGTCAAGGAGAGCCCCTGTTCTTTTTGTAGGTTGCAGGTGGGATTTGGGTTTGTTGAAGGCACATCCCAGGGATTACAGAGGAAGACAGCTGTCTCCAGGTTGTCCGTGATTGATTGCAGTGAGCCTGCTTTCAACAGACAGCCGCTAAAGTATAGAAATAAGTCTATTCCTGGCATTCAAAGATGGGTGGCAATCATCACCTTTGTACAAACCTGGGGAAGGTGTAAGGCTAAAGAACAGGATGGTAAACTGAAAGTGTTCTGACCCCACCATGAACTGAAGAAAGCATCTGTGGGATTGCAGAATGGACACATCAAAGTATGTACTGTTCAAACCCATGGGCACCATCCAGGGCAGAAAGAACCTGGGCCAAAGTCAACATCTTGAACTTGTCCTTCCAAATTATGGTGTCCATTGGCCTGAGTAATCAGACTTTTTGAGCATATACAAAGTACAGAGGGTAAGACTCTCTGCCTTTCTCCACCTCAGGGACTCTCTATGGCCACTTTGGCCACCAGTGACTGACCTTACTGAGTGAGACAGGTAGGACAGGAAAGGGAGGGTAGAAATGCTGAGAAACCTGCACCAGAGGTCTGAGGTAACTGCATAGCTGCCAGGCAGGTAAAAACACATACAATACAGGAAGCCCCAGAAGAGGGGAGGGGAAATCAAAACAGCTTGGCTCCAGTCACAGTAGGTGAGGAGAAGGAATTCTGTCTGTGTTGGTGGCCACAGCTTCTGCCACCACCACAAACTCTTGAGCCACAAAAGGGTAGTATAGGCTCCTACATGGGTTGCGGGTGTTCGCTCTGGCGAAATGCAAGACCCTAAAAACGTTTGCCATTGTTTATGAAATTGACAGGCCAGAGCTAGCTAAATTAATTCCTGAATTCATCTGGAATGGCCTGCAAGATCTCACTAGCCATATCTCAAAGGGCATGTATGCAGCGTCATAGGTGGACAAAGGCTTTGTGTGGGTCGATGTTGTCTCCAGATATAAAGAAGCATAAGGGTCGCAAAGCCTGCAATTATGAAAAAACACAACGGTTACTGACCTTCGCATTGCAGAGTAACAAATTCGCAAAGTGGACGCTTTACCTGTGAAACAGATTCCTCTTAGGGAAACAAGATGTTAGATGGTTGAGGGCAGGAGATAGCAGGCAGTAGTTCCCTGGCTTGTCAGTAAGTTCCCTGGCTTGTCTCCACAAGTGTTCCCAAACAGGAATCCTTTTTTTTTTGTTTTTTAGCAGCACCTGTCCCTTTAATGGACCCAGTCTGCATAAAAAAAGTTAACCATTTCAGAATGCAAATGCAGGGAATGAGCTCTGCTTTGCCTTGCACGCCCCCATCCCTGCATTACCAGCCAGTCACAGGGAGACGCAAACTGTGACCGGCCTTAATAATATTCATTATGCAGGTAATTTTTGCAAACCCATGGGAAAGGAACATTTGTGATGCAACCTAATAATAGATAAGCCACATAGCAAAATGCAGATCCATTTGCAAACTAGTTGGTGTGCAAACTGCACATCCTTGGTTTCCGAATGGGAAAAGTACATCAGGCACCTTAGCTCCAAACAGGTTAATTTCTTTATCTATCATGATGGATATTGGGATCATTTGAACTGTTATTTGCAGCTCACTGAACATGAGGGCCTGTGCATTAATCACTACATTATTGTTAGATATAGATGCACATAAAAACTTTTAGGCTATAACATCAATACATGCAATGCCAAAGGAGGAAAGTGCAAGCAGCAGAAGCTAAATGTAGACTTGAAATATCAAGGCTCACTGACTTGAGACAAATTATTGTTTGCACAGTTAGCTCTGATATAAGCTTGTATAGGTCAAATTGACTAAATGTGTGGACAGGCTTTCCTCCTTAATGTGTAACTTGGTAGTCCCACTTTTGGATTAAATGCATATGTAGCACATGAGACTGGCGAAACAAACTTTTGTGATGTCCCAGTGCATTGGATTTTTAGAGATGCACTACATCTCTTGCCATATTGGTTATAGTTATTTGCAGTGTATTCAGAAGCAGACGACTATGAACTGCAGTGCAAATGACGGCCTTTAGCTTGCGTATCTGTAACAGATCAACAATTGTGTCTGAAATCAGTATATGCCCCCCACCTACCCACTGGTGGTCGCCAACAGGCAATTATAGGTAGGAACTAGTTTCCATAGGAAAATAATTTTTTGACTTGCCTATATCTTTGGCGCATTTTGAAAACTCTTCACAAAATTCTACCAAAAAAAGTCATGTTTGGTCTTGTTGTGCATGCAAAGTTTCAGGGTGATCTGTCAAGCGGGGGACCAAGAAAAAGGGGGGTGGGAGCGGGGGGTCAAAAAATGTGCATTTCCCAAGTTAGTTCCCATTGGAATTTAAGACATGACCACAGACCGAACCGCTGAATGGAATTACACCAAATGTGGCGCACTACTCACTGGGGGATGAAGTCTTCTTGGATGCTGAGGGTCGTGGGGGGCCAAGAACCCCTCCTTTTACCACCAGTAAGTCCTATACAGTGGGATTGCTGAGAGCTTGTCGGAGGCCCACCCCCTTTGTCCAGCAGTCTGCAAACATGCCTCCTGGCGCACTACTGGTTGGTCCCCTTGGATGCTGAGGATTGTTGGGGGCCAGAACCCCTCCTGTTACCACCATTACTGTGGGATTGCCGAGAGCTCATCGGAGGGCCTGCCCCCTTTCTCCACCCACTGTACAGACCCATACAGTCACTCACACATCCACTCACAGACCCATACAGCCACTCACAAACCCACTCACACAGCTACTGACACACCCACTCACAGACCCATAAAGCCACTCATACCCCCTCACAAACCCATACAGCAACTCACAAACCCACTCACACACCCACACAGCTACTCACACACCCACATAATGACTCACACACCCAGTCACAGACCCATACAGCCACTCGTACACCCACTCACCGACCTATACAGCCACTCAAAGACCCACTCTGAAAGGTTACAGGTTACAGTTAGGAAACAGAATTGAAAAAACCATAGAAATGCACTAAGCAAACAAAGTTTACAGGGACGTTATAGTTATGAAATAGAATTTTTAAAAACTTAGAAATTCGCTGAAAAAAACAAAGGTTAAAGGGACGTTATAGTTAGGCTCACATTTCCCTCGTACAAAACCACTGAAATTCAGCAGTTATAGTTACCTGTGTTTACTATAACTTATGCCCCTGCAATGCACTGTTTATGACCTCACATATTACATCACTCATGACATAGTCAGTGACATCACTTCTGACATCATAGATGACATCTAAAATGACATCACTGGTGATATCATTCACAGAAATACTCACACACCCACTCACATATTCATACAACCTAGCATACGCCCCCTCACACAACTACTCACAAACCCATTCACAGACCCATACAACTACTGCTACACTACCACTTGCTCACTCATAAAGCTACTAACAGAGCTACTCACTCACCCATACAGCCACTCATATATACATTCACTCTTTCACAAAACAACTTACAAACTCATTTACACATCGAAATAAGCACTAACATGCTAAGTCACTCACTTATACAGCCACTGATACAGCCAATGACTGATCAATGCAGCTACTCACTTACCCATACACTCACCAAAACAACCACTCACTCACCCATACACCCACTTACATGCACACTCACCCATAGAGCTACTCACACACACACCCACCCACTCTCCCACCCATACAGCCACTCACACACCCACTCACTCACCAATAACAGCCATTCACATAATCCCTCCCTCAACCATACAGCTACTCACACACCCACTCTCACCCATATGGCCACTCACTCACACAGCCACTCACACACGCACACTCACACAGGCACTCACGAACCAATACAGCCACTTACTCGCACACCCATACACTCACTCATATAGCCACTCCCACACTGATACAGTCAAACACACATCCACTCAGCTGACACGTATTAGAAACAGTATTACTCATTAGTAGTACAAAAAGAATATGAATTTAACTTATGCAGTAGCTTAGTATATAGCTTTAAGTCTCAGAAATGTTTTTGAAACACGCTCAATGGATGATGTCATCAGTAATGTCACTTGAGGTGTCATCAGTGATGTCACTGACCATGTCATGAGTGATGTATTATGTGAGATCATAAGCAGTACATTGGGGGTGTAAGTAAGTTAGTTCAAGTAACTATAACTGCTGAATTTCAATGGTTGTGTACAAGTGAAATCCAAGCCTAAATATAGTAGTACTGTAAATTTAGTTTTTTTCAGTAAATATATACATTCTCACTGAAAAAAAACAAAGGTTAAAGGGATGTTATAGGTAGGTGAAAATGTCAGTTATAACATTCTGTTTTAAATTAACAAAACCACTGAAATGCACCAGTTCTAGTTATCTCAAGAAACTATAACTCGCGCCCGCACCATGCATGGTGGTGATATCAATGATGTCATTTCAGATGTCACAGTGATGTTATCAATGATGTCATAGAATAGGTCATGAGTGATAAAATACGTGAGGAAATTAGCAATGCATGGTGAGGGTGCGAATTATAGTTACTTAGGGCACAGGCCCTGCTCCCAACCCCCGAACGGGTGATAAATGGTGTAATTTTAAGTAAGGCAGACAACTGGCTTTGTCAAAGGGTCAAAACACTAAAATATAAAAAGCAGGAGGCCTATGGGTTTATTCAGTGGTCAGCAGATCAACATTCTTAGAGCAGACCTATTGGCAACTATAATCAAATGTATATTTTACACATTCACACATTACAATGTTTAAAAATAATGATTGTCATATGTTTTCAATAAAGCATTTTTTAAATAAAAAATGTAACATTTGAGTTTTTTTCTTTAGTTTTTTTTTACATTTTTCAGGCCATAAAGTGCAGCCATAGAATCAATCACAAGGAAGCCCTGCACTCCGGCTGAAGACCCTACAGCTCCAGGTTAGAGTGCCTAAAAAAATATGGTAAGCACTCCTGGGGTAATGAATTTAATGAACCAGCAGACTTACTATTTTTTTGTTTTAATGTTGCTGGGAGGAGGGAAGGAGGCTGATGCACTCCCAGCAGCCCTTGAGAACATAAAAAAAAAAACCTTGGTTATGCCTCTGTCCCTTCTAGGGTCACCACAGGGATCTTGAAAATATAACTAAAAAGCCCTTGCATGGCATTATGGGATGCTCCATGCTGAAACAATAAATAATAAATGTGCGGCTATTTATTATTCTTATTTCAGGTTTATTTTGTTTACTTTTTAGGTGTCCCGGTACCCATTCAGTGCACACACACCTTTAACATTTCAAAGTTGGGGGCCACAGGGGGAGCCCCTAGGACCCCACTATCCATGCTGGCTCTCCACTCACCATACATTCTAGGTGATGCTGGGAGCCAAAAATTATATATTTAAAGTGGTTGCCCAGGTGCCCACCTGGGGCACCCACACTTTTTTGTATGCTGGGAACTATGGGGGATCCCTAATGTGCCCATAGCTGGCTCTCCAACTAGCACACATTGTGATGCTGACGGAAGCCAGCTCAATTTGTTTGCTCTCGCCTGGGCGGAAGCAGCTCTATTCTATGCTCCAACCCGGGTGAGAGCAAAGATGCGTTTCCTGCCTGGGAGAATGTAGGCAGGGTATGACCGCACTATCCTGAGCAGTAAACAGTTGTGGTCTGGGGGATGGGGTCTGTGGGACACAGCTGGGGTCCCCAGGGCCAATGAGTGGCTTGGGAGGGGGGCTCCATGCCCTCCCCACCCAAAACTTCACTGTTGACACCAGGGAATGGGGTACCCGGGGCCTTAATTAGACATGCACAGGGAAGCTGCACAACCCTCTCCCCTATATGTTTATATTCGTAATGAGGCATGGGGCTCTCAATGAGACACAGGGAGGGGCACTGCAAGCACCCTCCTCTAAATGTTTATACTCGATCCTGGAGGATGGGCTCCCCAAGGACTCAATGAGGCACAGGGGATGCACACACCCCTCCCTTAAAGTTTATACCCGGCTCGGGGGAACTGGTCCCTAGGGCCTCAGTGAGGCACAGGGGGAACACATGCTCACCCTCGCCTATAAAATATATAAAAACCTTCCCTCCAGGCCCCTGGCTCACTTCAGTGTGCTCAAATTAAAAAAGTGGGGAATTGCAATTTGTTTTGTTTTCTACACCACCGATATGATAAAAGAAATATTTTTTTGGCCCCACTAGGCCTAAGGTGGCGGGGTATCCCAAACCCATTTCTTTGTTTGGTTTTTATTCAGGACAGGGGACTGAGTTTCCAAACCCTAAAATGTCTGCTGCCACATCTTTGTTGATGTAGTAGCAGCCAACCCTCTCTCGTGTGATATTTACAATCATTTTTTTACCTTAATTTCTCCTAAACTTGAGAACGGATTTACACAAAATCACAATTATATATATATATATATATATATATATATATATATATATATATATATATATATATATATATATATATATATATATATATATATATATATATATATATATATATATATATATATATATATATATATATATATATATATATAACGATTCTCCTTTCTCATCTCATCCCGCCATCTGGATGCAAGCACGGACCACGGTATTTGCGCTGAATAATTATTTTATTTTTGTTCCACTAAAAAACAACCATTATATATAAAAACAAAGGCTAAAGTGTCGTTATTGCTAGGCAAAAATGTCATTTTACATTACACAACTTAACATTTGAAACTCATAAAACCACTGAAATTCAGCAGTTATAGTAAATGTAGAAACTATATCTGGCGCCCCACCCATGCACCCATGTTGTCTTTAATTAACAGCGATGTTATTAATGAGACAGAGCACTTCATGCGTGATGTAGTATGTGAGGTCATAGGAAATGCATGGCGAGGAGATGAGTTATAGATTCTTCAGTTAACTATAACTGCTGAATTTCAGTGGTTTTGTTTAGTTTCAAATGTTTACGTTTTAACTGACATTTTCACCTAACAATAACATTACGAACAACTTTGCTGTTTTCAGTGAATGTTTATGTTTTTTTAAACATAAAGTAAGATTTTATTTCCATCTGTAACAATGCGAACCCCCCACTGTGCATATCATTTGGCCATGTGCAGCGTCGCGTTGGCAGCAGAGAGCGGCTTCCGGCCAGGTCCTGCGCCCAACTCCGTGCAGGTGGGCAACACCCTGCTGCACACAGCATTTAGCCTTGCCTGTGCCCAACCCCCCATGAGCAGCTGAACTCCCTACGTGCAGTCTTTTTTATTTTAAATAAAAAACGAATTTCTTGATCAGCTGGACTCTCGCGAAAGTGTCTCTGAAACCAGTGCGTCTACCCGTTTTCTCACAAAACTCTCTTGGGAGCACAGGGGGCTCAACAGGCTCCAGAGAGACTCCAAATGGATCTCAGCGCCTTAAAAAAACATGTCATCAGTGATGTTATCAATGCTGTTATTGAACATGTCATGAGTGATGTAATATATGAGGGTATAAGTAGTGCATGGCAAGGGCACAAGTTATAGTTACTTCAGGTAGCGAGTTATACTTACTTCAGTTAACTATAACTGATGAATGTCTGTGTTTTTATTTTTTTAGTTTAAAATGTTATGTCGAAAGTGACATTTTCACCCAACAATAACGTTACTTTAACCTGTATTTTTTCAGAGGATTTCTATGGGTTCTTTTTTAATATAAGTCACTGTCAATATACCAAAGTCAGACCTATTGGTTTTGACAAGGGGATGACTACATCAATATAGAGAAAAATAGCCCATTGGCTTGCTATGTTATGTTACTATCATTTGTGGAGTGCACGTACACCAAACAGGTTCTTGGCTTTGTCAATTAGTCAGGACATCACTGCAATGTCTGTCAATAAGCATATATAAATGTGGAGAAAGTTGGTTCTGTCGGGTACCAGAAATTATTCTTGGTGTACTCAATAATAACCAATGCATAACAACAGTACTCTAACTTTTCAGTAATAATCAATGAAAAAGGAGACAAAACAAGTAACATGAATCACCGACACACCAAATTTGAATCAATCACAGTCTGTATTTAAGGAAAAATCCATATATTCGTTTACAGTTCATGGTGTCAAACTGACATTACACGGCTGTCAGAGTTCATAAACATACACTTTGTTCAGACGGCGCAAGTGCTATGGTGAAAAAGTGTGAACAAAGGTGCTAAATGTGAACAGGATACATATACAGTGCTGTACGAATTGTTGAAAATGATCATTCAGAGGAAATACATCCCTAGGTACATGAAACTCCGAACCGCTTGGGTTTTAAATTTCCATTTCAAGTGCGGCAGAGAGAATAGGGTCAGGATTATCGCAAGCATGTCGGCGTTTCGACCCCGAAAGGTGGAGGATTTACTAATAAGCACGGCGGGTCTTCCTCAGCACAAGGTGATACAAGGGACTGCCTGTACAATTAAAAAGGTGGATTTTAGCATGGTGTGTCTGGAATATGAAAGGAAGTAATTTAATGTAATCAGTGTGGACCTACCAGAGTTAATGGAGGAAAGGTCTTCAGGGATTGGTCCACCTTTGGTTGGACTCAGAGGCATTGAATGAAGTAAGTTCCTCGATGGTGATAAATCACATCAAAATGGCAGCATGGTTCAGTCGCTGATGGGAAAGGTGACTAGAGGTCAGTGAATAATCGTTTATTCAAAGCAACTGAAATCACCCCCCAAGTGGTGCGCCAACAGTGTAAAAACTGTTGTGCCTGTAGCGCATGCGAGACGTGAAGAATTTACATGCGTGGCCAGTTACGAATGCTTGTGACGGCGTACGATTGAGACTGAGCCAGTGCGGGTCGGTGATCTTAAAGTGCAGACAATGTCAAAGTGTCAGTGAATAATAAATAAGTGGCTCCGGTTGCTCATTTATTATTCTTTCCTGTTCCTTTGTTTTGTATTATTTTGGTGGGTGTCCTGGTCCTACCTAGGATGACAATGGCTTGTTTTATTTGGGTGGGGTGGGTGGGGGGGGGGGGGAGGACAATGGAGGCAGCCCCATGTACCACGCCGGCTTCCTGCTAGCATCCCTACTCTGTGGGGTCGTGCAGAAGCCAACTATACTTTTTTGGTCTTTTTTTTAAAAGTGAGTGCCTTGGTCCCACCCAGGGCACCCAACATTTTTAATGCTGGAGGGTGTGAGGGACCAAAGACCTCCGCGGCCCACCAGCTTACCTGCAAGCACCCATCTTGTGTGCAGGTGGAAGCCAGCTTTGCTCTTGCCCGGCTGGGACTAGCTTTTCTTTATGCTCACACCGGGCAGGAACAATGCTCGGTTTCCTGCTCGACATAGCGTGGGCAGTGATAGACATTTGTACTCCCACCCGGTATATGCCTTTATGATCTTGTCAGGTGGGAGCATTGTAGTCTTCCTTGCTCATGCTCTTGCAGGCAGAGAACAGTGTCTCAGGGGATTGGGATCCAGAGGCACCACATTTTATCAGTCCGAGAGGATTGTGTCCCCTGGGCGAAACCATGGGTTGGGGAAGGGGCTCCCTGCCTTCCTCTCCAAAATATAATATGGCAACTGCGAGGATGAGGTCCCGATGTTGTCCCAAGGCTCAAGGAGGGGGGCCCACACCATTGGCAGCTGCTGCAAATAAAAAGTGGTGTGGCAGAACAGGGGGATATTTAAAAAAAAGATCTTACCTGCCGCTGACACAGTCGGCAACCTTGGTGCTCCTCTGCACCCAGCCGTCCATGGGCCACAAAGCACAGGCTCCTAGAATGCCCACCCAATCTAGACACTGCTCTCATGCCATTATCAAGCATGAGAGAAGCATCAGGATTGGCCTGAGCGGTCTGGTTTGATGCCCGCTCATGGACAGAGGTCTTGTGCCTTTTATCCACCCAGTTGTGCAATACAGCTGGGTTGGAGAAATACAAGTGTGCATGTCAGTTTGGCTGGCCTAAGACACCCGGCCAAATTGACTTGACATGTGCACTTACAAGTGTCCACCACTCCTCCTCCCTGCCACTGTCCAAGAGGATGGCCCAGCCCCGCCCCACCCTAGACTCGCATCGGCTCCGTCAACGAAAATAATAAAATTGTTTCCTTTTTTTTTTTTTTTTTAAACAGGAACGCCAATTTCGGCCCTGGGGACCCCATCCCCCGGGGCATGGCCACATTTTTTTATTTTTGTAAATTATTTTTAAAGGAAGGGGGCTGCGGGGAGCTGCTAACATGCAGCTCCCCTTGTGGAAAAGCAATCTGGTTTGGATTTTGTAAGCGAGTGCAGGAAACCTGCTCTCGCTTACAAAACCCAAACCAATGTTTGCTATGACAGGGCCCAAAAGAGGGAGCACTGCACCTCCTTGTTCAATCGCCAGTTCTCTCAACAGTGAAATCAGCAACAATCAGTGTAACTCCCAGGCAGAAGGGGACACTCAGAATAGAAAGCCGGAACACAGAAGCCTCAATCAAATAACATAGAAAATAGCACAGCCCACCAAAACAAAATGGACACAATACAGAGGGGGTGGTACAGAGAGTCTTTGTTGTAAATTACCCCTGAAAGTCGAGACATGATTCACACAGTATTTTCTGTGAGCAGCTGGATGTTACTCCAGGCTGATCTGAGATTTATTCATGTATTCCATGAAGTAAGCCATGATTATTAACAAAGTAACGCTCTGTGTATTACCAAATGTTGTTTCCATGAGTATGTATTTCCTATCCTAGGATCTGGAAATTCATGAGTAAGACATACTTGGCCTTACCATTCACCATTCTTGCTGTACATTAATATGTCATATACCGGCTCTTCTGCCACTCTTCACACTCTCACCAGGTTACACAGTTTTGGTCAAGCTCGTGGAGGCTGGAGTAGGGTAGGGAAGAAGCACCATGGCATTAGCACAAAAACCTGTGTGCCGCTGGGGACAGTGGAACATCTGTAGATCACGCTCTTACCTAGGGGGAGAATGTGTATGCAGCATTACGGAGTGCGGGTTACACCTGGAGAAATTGAGAGCTGTGAAGAGCCAATTTAAAGCTTTTCTGAAGGCTAGCAAAGGCCCCTCCCAATGCACGGCCAAATGCAGTTTCTTCCATAGTTTGAGTTCACACATTGAAAATCTTTAGTCACTATAGGATTTACATCTCGATTGTGGGACCGTAAGAAGATGGTTGCCTTTCAAAAGCAACACCCTCCCAGGGTGGTAAAAATACATTTTGTGTGTAAGATATGATGGCGCCAATCCATGTAAACACATGAATACTAATATCAGTATTTGAAAGCGGCCTCTGGCCTTCTCTGGAAGCCTTGGAATGAGTTCTGCAGATGGGAGACACTATCCGCCTTAGGGAGTTCAAATATCAGGAAATTTGTATCATTGTGTCCTTGCAAATTAATGAGTAATCCCCCACCCCACTTAAGAGTATGGATCCCTCCTGAGGAAAGAAGGCAAAGGAAGAAGTCTTTCTACTAGACCTTGAAAAGACACAAGGCACATAGACCTTTCAAGGGCCCTGTCAGATCTCTTGCTTCAGTAAGAGCCGTAGATCATTCGATCCCCAGAAGACAGAGGGGGTTTGCCCCATTCTTTCTAAGATGTCACTTTGAAGCACCTTAAACAAAGAGCATGATGATCACTGTCGTAAAGGTTGAAATAGGATATATGGCTCTTGTGAAATGCTTTTAATGGCTGACAGTAAGTAGAAATCCTGGGTAAGAAAATTTGATGTGATGATGTAACAGGAAGAGCTGCTGCCCAAGGGTTCAGTGACGAACAGTGAAGATAGGCGGAGCCCCTTGTACCCAGGCGGGTACTACTTTGAACAGTGGTGCCACCGAAGCAAGGGTATCTGTCAAGCTTAATTGAAACAGTTTCCAAAAGGAATATCATGATATTAGATTTGCCCTGAGACCACATTCTAAGGAGATGCCCAATATAAAAGCTTTGGTACCTGTACATGCCAACGTTTCGTTGGCTCATGTGAACAAGCATAAGGGTTGTGACGAAGTCCATCGTCGCTGACTGCATGTGCAGTTAAGAGGTATTTCATAACTGATGTATGTAGTAGGGATTTTCTTATGACACATGAAAGTTACATCCAAATCAGGCTTAACTGTATGGAAAATAAGAATACTGACTATTTACAGTGTGCATGTGAGAGACTTTTATTGTGTATTGTACATAATGAATAACTTAGAATTATTATAACGCCAACAGCTGCATGTGTCTACAGCTATCAGGAGTCACAGAGTGGGTCCACACATACAGATAACCCTGCAGAGGAAAGCTTCCCTGGCAGGACTGTCGAGATGAACCTAACTCTTTATAGAGAAAGGTAAGAGACGCCTACCCATGAAGGGGGAGGGGCAATGTAAGCAAGATCCCATTGGGACTAATGAAAGGCTTTCAGGTGTGCCCTCGAATGGGGGGGTCGGGGTGGAAGATGTCATGACAGAATATTATTATTACCTCTTCATTGATTTTCTACAGCACACAAGGCCTAACAAAAGGCTGGATTCCACATACTGGGGTGTATCACAATTTAGCACCACAAACGGAAAACTGTCCTGGAGTACCGGGGACTGGCTGGGGAACCATGATGGGCTCAGGGCTCTGAGACATGCTCGCCTTACAGCCCGGCAGACATTAGCTGTGCAAAGCTGCCCAGAGCTGCAGTACAGAAGCTGCTCTATAAAATGTAGCTTTAGAAACACGTTTTGACATTCAGAGGTTATAATAAGGTGAAAGGTGAACATTTACAGTAATGAACCAGCAGAGAAGCATCCTTTAAAAGAAAAGGGGGCAAAGGCGTGTCCCAAAACCCTTCATGCGGCCGGACCCATCCAGTCCATCCTTCTGTCCCTGCTTTACCACCGTACTCCACAATACAACTCTAAAAGCTGGCTCAACAATGCTTATTCATAGCACTGAGATGCATAGTCGAAAAATGCTAGAGTTTATTCAGCTCTGGTGCAGAAACAGAGTTAAATGTAATAAGTCAGAGAAATGCGACTCTCAAAATGCTTTGCCATCAAAAACATTCTGTGGGCAAAACAGCAGTCCCTGTATTCAATTATATGAGAAACTATGTGAAGCAGATCTACCTAGTCAGCAAAGAAGCACTGGCTTTACATTTGCCTGGGAACAGACCAAAATGAGCAGGAAAGCGTCACCTTTCCACTGTAGGCATCAATTACGCAGTCTTTATGGAGCCCAGGAATCCAGAAAATATTCTGCTGTAGCAAAAACATCAATGACAAACGATACCACTGTGGTTTAGAAGCCTCTCTGGAGTAAAATGCAAACAACATGACTGCTGCCCCTGCTAGGTCCCGCCAGCTTATGTGAAATCCATTATCTCTGGTAGCGCTTAATGGCTTCGCTCCCTATCATGTAAAACAGCACACTGCTCCCATACACTCAGCAGTAAGCAGAGTTCAATAAGGCAGGCCAATGGAGTTAAGACCCACAATGGCCATTACATATTTTCTTTGCTGTACAAGACCTTCGCGCTTGGTTTCCCACAAGGACAGAACCTAAGGAATGTTGACATACCAACCTAATACCCAGTCACTTAAACCAATGGTGGCATAACAACCTAATACCCAGTCACTTAAACCAATGCTGGCATATCAACCTAATACCCACTCATTTTATCCCACAGCATACCCTGCAATATGAAACTTGGTCAGGCTGTTCTGACTTTTCAACTTGAAACCTTGCCAAAGGGGGGCTTATAACTGCAAAATTAACTATGTGTATAAGAATGTAATCGCAGAAGGCTGTGACGCCACCGTAGCCCATACAATGTGCATACCATTCACTGCTCTATGAAGGCATGGGACCAGAATATCCTTGTCAGAATGTGGTCTGACCTAATATTGTGTCCGAAATATCGATTACAATAATATTGCCCATTGAAGATAATAATGGAAAATCTACACACAATCGGGCAACATTTTTGTAATTGACACTTAGGACTCGAAATTCATGTCAGAAAATATTTCTCCCACCAATATTCTGACCTAAGGACCTTTATGTACACAGCACAAACTCGATAAAACAGCCACTGAGGAAAATGGCGTTATGACTGTATTTATTCTTACATTTATGAATATAAATCAAATGGACATCCTAGTAATCATGTGTGATTTTCTGTACTGGCCCATATACAGAAGAGTAATACCCTCATTACAAGATGGCCGGCAATTTGTGGGATACTTATCACACCGAAAGAAATTGATGTCCACTGAGTCAGCATTTAACAGGTGGGATTATTACCCCCTCGCCCCAAGCCTTAATTGTGACTTTTTGCAGATAATGGGGAATAACATGCATATTTTGTTGCTTACAGCACCAACATTGCATGCCCTACTATTTACCAGGCACTTTTCAAATGATTAATAGTGGCAGGGTTGACTGCCAAAATTTATCCAGGGGATGCAATATTTATCAAGTGGAAAACTCCTAAGAAATGTGGATGCAGAGGAACATACAATCAAAATTGAAATACATTCATTAACAAAACGATTCAGGAAACTAGACAGCCTAAAAGGTTTGCCCATGTGATGGATTTAAATTGGACATCGAATTAAGCGTAGCAGTGAACTAAGGGACAATCAGGAAATAGAATCCGTGATTTCAAGAAAAAATCCAATCTTCAAATAAAACAAATATTCTAGGCCTTTGAGAACAAAAGTAACATGTACCTGTATCTCCCCAGCTGAGCTGGAATGTGGAACGATGATGAAAAATAATCATGGCTAAGGGAAATTGCGCAATGTAAGTAATGTCTAAAACTGCTTATCACTCATAGTAAGTGAAACAAAACAACAGTTTCTTCCTGGGCCACTTCTAATTCTAACCTACTACCAGACAGTGCAAGCTGCCTGGTTGAAAAAGACCTCCTGTGGGCTTTCCAAGAATTGACAGTGGGCTTTTAGCCCCTCCACTGTTTACTATTGGTTGCCATTATTGCCACTCATATGCTGTTTTCTTATTTGATGCCTTTCCTTTTTAGGTCGAGCCTGCAAGAGCACATGCGGTGCATGTGCTCTTGCTTGTGAGACAGTATTGGTTACGATAAAGGGCTTGGAGTCTGCCCATTGCACAACAGGTCTTAAAAACACACACAAAGCCAACAGATCTCGAATAGGCGGGAAGTAATGGTGTTGCCAATGCTTGTTCATCTCGTTTGTTCATCTGCGGGGGCATGGCCTCTTTGTCATTCTCTCGATTTGGCTGACTTGTGTTCTTCCATTACTGTATTTGGGTTGTGCGTTTTTCTTTTTGATTAAGTCCTTTGTGAGAGTGCAGGTATTATTTTCAGCCGTCTACTGCCCTCATCTCATGTGCTCCTAAAAAATAATCACCATTGAGCACCCCATGCTTCTCGAGTACTTTTTCTCCATCCCCACGCTCTGTCGTAGTTTCTCCCTCGTGTGCGTCTTCCCTGGCTCCCATTGTTGCTGCTACCCTTGTGTGTTGCTTGCCCTTGCATGCTTCCCATGAGTCTACTTTTTCTTCACTTCATCGCATGCTTCTCTTCCTGCCCACATATTGCTTCTCTCTTCCATGTTGCTGAATCTCCCCTTCTCCACGTGTTGCATCCTCCCTCATTTTTTTTTTTTGCACTTTCATACTAAAACTTCTAAAACATTTTTATACTCACTTATCTAAGTGGTGTCCGCCATTTTAGATTATTAAATAAAACACAAAGCAAATACAGCCTGCACAATTCTGCTGGAACACGCGTTCATTTTGACATGTCTGCATGCGAAAGGCATCACACAACGCCACACCAGCAGAATGATGCAATCACCAGCAGCATTTTAATTTATTTTTTACTGATGCTACACAGCCTCGAGAAAAAGCATTTTGCTCCCACTTGTAGTTGCAATCAGTGGATTTTGGTGTTGGAATACTGTCTGGAATTGGAAATTTCGCTCTCTGGTATCCCCCTACCAAATCCGCCAAACTAGTAATGAGAGCCTTAGAAGGCATTTTTAAGAAACGCATGCAGAATGACGCATCCTGTTGTATTTCAATTCCTCCGATCTCACTCATGGTCACTTCTCGGTACTCTTATTGCCCACTTCCTGCTTGTGTTGTTCTCCCTTGTGACCTCTTCTTTGACTCCTTTGATCTCCTCCTTGCTCCTCCACCAATGCTTTCCAAGCATGTTTATTTATGGCCTTCACAGTTTGCCGAGGTCTTGCTAGCAAATGTTCTAAGACTTAACACATTATATTGGTACCGAGATCCAGATTAGTTTTCTCTTAAATAGGAAGTAGAATGATTTGGGTTCTTCTCGAATTTCAGACATATATTATATTCCTGAGCATCCATTTAAGATGTGCACCTTATTATTTACTTTTGCTAAAGTCCTGCTTGTTGAGGAGATTAAATATTTCCCCAGCACAGTAACTTAAAATAGTGCCAAATGTATAGGACACAGTATAAATTAATGGAAACATTAAGCAGCGCATGCATTATCCAGATGCAGCGATGCTGAATGAGCTAGGGTGCATTATCCAGATGCAGCAATGCTGAATGAGCTAGGGTGCATTATCCAGATGCAGCGATGCTGAATGATCTAGGGGGCATTATCCAGATGCAGCAATGCTGAATGAGCTAGGGTCTAATATCCAGATGCAGCGATGCTGAATGAGCTAGGGTGCATTATCCAGATGCAGCGATGCTGAATGATCTAGGGGGCATTATCCAGATGCAGCAATGCTGAATGAGCTAGGGTGCATTATCCAGATGCAGCGATGCTGAATGAGCTAGGGTGCATTATCCAGATGTAGCGATGCTGAATGAGCTAGGGTGCATTATCCAGATGCAGCGATGCCGTATAAGCTAGGGTGCATTATCTAGATGCAGCGATGCTGAATGTGCTAGGGGCATTATCCAGATGCAGCGATGCTGAATGATCTAGGGGGCATTATCCAGATGCAGCAATGCTGAATGAGCTAGGGTGCATTATCCAGATGCAGCGATGCTGAATGAGCTAGGGTGCATTATCCAGATGCAGCGATGCTGAATGATCTAGGTGGCATTATCCAGATGCAGCGATGCTGAATGATCTAGGGGGCATTATCCAGATGCAGCAATGCTGAATGAGCTAGGGTGCATTATCCAGATGCAGCGATGCTGAATGAGCTAGGGTGCATTATCCAGATGTAGCGATGCTGAATGAGCTAGGGTGCATTATCCAGATGCAGCGATGCTGAATGAGCTAGGGTGCATTATCCAGATGCAGCGACGCTGAATAAGCTAGGGTGCATCATCCAGATGCAGCGATGCCGTATAAGCTAGGGTGCATTATCTAGATGCAGCGATGCTGAATGATCTAGGGGGCATTATCCAGATGCAGCGATGCTGAATGTGCTAGGGGCATTATCCAGATGCAGCGATGCTGAATGATCTAGGGGGCATTATCCAGATGCAGCAATGCTGAATGAGCTAGGGTCTATTATCCAGATGCAGCGATGCTGAATGAGCTAGGGTGCATTATCCAGATGTAGCGATGCTGAATGAGCTAGGGTGCATTATCCAGAGGTAGCGATGCTGAATGAGCTAGGGTGCATTATCCAGATGCAGCGATGCTGAATGAGCTAGGGTGCATTATCCAGATGCAGCGATGCTGAATGATCTAGGTGGCATTATCCAGATGCAGCGATGCTGAATGATCTAGGGGGCATTATCCAGATGCAGCAATGCTGAATGAGCTAGGGTGCATTATCCAGATGCAGCGATGCTGAATGAGCTAGGGTGCATTATCCAGATGTAGCGATGCTGAATGAGCTAGGGTGCATTATCCAGATGCAGCGATGCTGAATGAGCTAGGGTGCATTATCCAGATGCAGCGACGCTGAATAAGCTAGGGTGCATCATCCAGATGCAGCGATGCCGTATAAGCTAGGGTGCATTATCTAGATGCAGCGATGCTGAATGTGCTAGGGGCATTATCCAGATGCAGCGATGCTGAATGATCTAGGGGGCATTATCCAGATGCAGCAATGCTGAATGAGCTAGGGTGCATTATCCAGATGCAGCGATGCTGAATGAGCTAGGGTGCATTATCCAGATGTAGCGATGCTGAATGAGCTAGGGTGCATTATCCAGATGTAGCGATGCTGAATGAGCTAGGGTGCATTATCCAGATGCAGTGATGCTGAATGAGCTAGGGTGCATTATCCAGATGCAGCGACGCTGAATAAGCTAGGGTGCATCATCCAGATGCAGCGATGCCGAATGAGCTAGGGTGCATTATCCAGATGGATGAAGATGGCCACCTTTGAGAAGGTAGAAACGGTGAAGTGATGGGGCTGACAATAGAATCCAACTGTCTCCAAAAACATAGACTTTTACAATCGATCATGCTTTCAGATAATTATTTTATTAATAGTGTTATGGGGAATAATTCAACGCACACCAATGAAAAAGAAATAGATATTGTATTCTCTCCAAAAGAGGACAATAAAAGGAGGTTTTAAAAAAATAAGTCAGTTCTCGAGGGCTTCAAAGCTACATAGACAACTGAGACATAACTCGAAACCGGTTGATATCAGAAGTTTCTAGTCAGTGGTTCATCGGCAAAGAAAGAGTAACAAGATTCACCTGACATAAAGCAGCTGCTTTGGACAGAAATTATAAAGTCATATCTCAGTTGTCTCAGTGCAGACTCGGCTTCCCCTATGGAAAACCAACGGATGTAGGCAAAAGTGCCACTTGAGGATACGTGGTTGTGTGTCAAATCAAAGGCAAGGAGGCAAACTAACCAGGGTCCTACTGAAAAGTACAGCACTTCAAGATGCTTGATAACATGACACATTAGGAATACAACTCTCCTATAGTCCTGCCCTCTGTGGAACATTTTATATTTTTTTACATTTTTGTCACAGTTCAGATTCAATAAACTATAGACTCAACAGGTTCAGTAAATCCCAATTATTCAGCAATGACTCATAGCTAGGAGGGCATCAGTTATGGCTTGCTTTCAAACTGCGTTCTGACAGATGACACAAATTCAACAACTTGTCGAACAGGTTATCTACCTTCGGTGCCACCTTATCTTTTAGGGACTCTATCTAGCTGAAGATTCCCAACCTAAGACTATCCCCATGTGTCATACTGGACTGCGTCGATCAGCTCTGCGTCAGCCGCGTTGGAAGTGACATGTGAGGTGCCTATATAAACGCCTTCCCAGCCCTCTGACATCAGTTACTTTGTGCAACATTTCTTCAACAGAAGCACAGAGCCATGAAAGATGCTGATGTACTAGTGTGCAGATACTATGGACCTCATAAAAGTTATCCTATATGGAGACAACAATTCACAGAGCAGGGACGATGAGAGCATCAGTAATGAATCTGCAGCTAGATAGAGTCTCTACCAGATAAGGCGTTACCGAAGGTAAGTAACTTGTTCACCTGATAGAGACTTCTAGTCACAGATTCCTTACCTTAGAATAGATTCCCAAGCAATACCTCTCCGAAGGTGGGTCTAGGAACAGATTTAGACCAGGAAGTCCTGGAGGACCGAACGGGCAAAGAGCCTGTCAGGCATTAGTGCTTTGTGAACGTGTGCAATGATGCCTACGTTGCAATCTGGCAAATGTCCAGGACAGGGACTCGGCTAGCTACTGAAGTGGTCGCAGCCTTGGCTCTGGTGAATGAGCACACAAGATCTCAGGGGGTTGCTTTTTTGGCAGTGAGCAGCAGATTTTAATGCAAAGCATAATCCATGTAGAGTTGGGGATGGTGTGCCAGTGTGCACTGTAGCTTTTGTTCCTGGGGGCCGATATTGCAGCACCACAGCCAAACAGGCTCCCCGTAACAAGACCAACCCCACCACTGAAAAACCAGTTCCCACTCTTCCAGCCTCTTGGGGAAATGCCCGAAGCCCGCTACAGCCCGTCCGGCTCTGGTCAATAGGCATATAAGGCAACTGAGCAAAGGCTCAAAGGGCGAGCACACAATGAGGGTCAAAACCAGGTTCAGGACGCATTGGGGCATGAGGAAGGGTTTTGGAGAGAACATATAGTGTAACTCTATGAGAAAATAAGTCACAAAGGGTGGGTGTCTTGAACAGGGAGGACTGATCCAGCAACCACAAGAATGCAGATATGGTCAGATAGTACCTTTTACTATGTCCAAAGCAAAGCCTTGCCGGGCTAACAAGAGAACAAACAACAAGACCTCAGATAAAGCGGCAGAAAGGGGATCAACATTTTTGGAAGTACCCCAAACCACAAATTTCTCCCAATGGCAGGTGTATACTGTCTTGGTTGAGGGACACCTCACTGGCAGAATGACATCACAGACTTCAGCAGGGAAGTCAAAGACTGTCAACTTCCATTGCTCAATTTCCATGGATGAAGACGGAGTGTGCACTGGTTCAGGGGCAGGGCCCTGCCCTGCCCTGTTGCTGAGACAGAAGATCCTTCCAAAGGGGCCGGCTGATTGGAGGACCAATGCTCATGCTCTGGAGATCTGGATAACATACTCTCAGTGCCCAATCCAGAGTAACAAGAAAGACTTGATGTCCTGATTTTTTGAGAACTCTTGACAAAAGTGGTATTGGCTGAAAGGCATACAGGAGGCCTGAGCTCCACTTGAGGCGAAATGCATTTCAGAGGGAGAGTTGCTTCAGAAACTAACGACGCAGATGTTACAGCCATCTCTAGAATGCTGGACCTCTTGGCACTAGGTCCATGACCCCAACCCAACCTGCTTGTTCCAAAACCACATGGCAGTGATGTTCTCCGTGAAAACCTTAACTAGCCTACCCTTGATGGAAGGAAGAAAGGCAATCAATGTGACTCAATTTGCTCTAAGCTCCAGCAGGTTGATGTGGAGCAGAGACTACAGCGGAGACCACAGGCCTCTGATCACCACCACACCCAGATGGCTAATATTGCCCCCGAGTGTCACTACATGCAGCTTTGGATGGGAAAGAGAAATGGGGTTGGCTGCTGACTCAAGTGCGGTTTGTCAGCCACCACTGCAGATCTTTTGCAGTTCCCTCCAATATGTGAGCCAGGTAAGAGAAATTCCCCTGATGCTGCGTCCACTGGAACGGGAAAGGAAAAAAGAATCAATCTAATAATAATCGAAAACAAAACAAAAACACTGATGTGGGTACGTTCTTCCTCAAAAAACACAGCTCGCCTGTCAAAATAAATTCTCACCATGAACCAACTCGGGAGAGGGTACCCTAAGTGCAGTGATATTGTTTTAGTTTACTATTAGGTTGATTCTTTTCTCCTTTCATCACATTTTTAGTTTTAACGTTGTTTTTTTAATGATTTATGAAACAATGTCGTGAGGTTACCCCAGTGGGGTGCTAGAGGACTGGACTAAGCCACTTGGCAGAACTCCCTCATTTTTATGCAATGTCACATCACATGTATGTGTATGCCTTTTGTGTATGAACATGAATAAATAGGGTGGTTTATTAACTGAGGTGTATCCCCCATAGTGATCTTACATGAATAAGGTACTGGCTGATGTTTATACACTGCACTAGCATTTGATTGAGTGTTGTGTTTTGAACGCAATTGGAAAATATATAAAACATACACATTTTTACAACATTAACTGTAAATAGAATAGCAATCATGTTGAATGTGTTTATACCACCATGAAATATATACTGTTTTTCATCTTTTCATATGTATGAACCAGTCTGTTTTCCCTTGGATTACACCTTCGGCAGAAGGAGCACCCACGGGTCTGTTTTACATGTTTATGTAGGTTTTTCATTTCTGATTTTAGAAAATAGAGCACTTTCATAGTGGGAGCTATGGCTTTGACAAAGATCGGAAAGGTTGAAACACGTCAGCCAGCCAAATAAAATTGGTTCTCAAGATTCCTGGAGTGCGGGCTCTTTCTTCCGCTGCAGAGCAAGTATTGGATATATCTATATCTTTCTATCTATCCATCTATCTATCTATCTAGATCTATTTATATATCTGTATATATCCACTCTAATCCTGCTCCACACTTGTTCCCAAAGCATCCATTCTCTTGTTGGAGCCTTCAAACTTTTAATGGTTATCCATGACAGGGCATTATCAGATACTGTGACCGGGCCAATCTCTGCCTCCCTAATCCTGTGTGCAATTAGACTGGACAGAAGAACTAGGTCTATTCTGGAATATATATGGTGAGCCTTTGAGGAGGAGCAAAAATACCATTTCCTCTGGAATTTTACTCTGCATATATCCACCAATCCCAGCTCATTTAACTTATCCTTAACTTCTATTTAAATGCCCCTAGCAGAGTATCTCTATGTAGTTAATTCTTCCACTTCCCCATTCATCACCAGGTTAAACATTCTAGCCATCAACAGTGTCAGCATAACTTTGGTTAAGCCTATACATTTACATAGAATGTTTTTGAGGAATCTGTTTGAATCCTGGTTGTGGGCATAAAGAGCAACTTCAGTACGGTTTTCAGCCCCAGCTTTACCTTCACCATGGCATTTCGGCCTTCTCTAGCAATTAAAATTCTTAATATCTCGTACTGAAGGAACATGAAATCAGAATGGCCATTCCGCCGATGTTGATGACAAACTGGAGTTGCTTATAAATGGATTTCTTGTATTATAACTATATATGCTTTCTCAGATATTAAATAAATATCAATCCTTGCCCTTTCAGAAGGGAAATTCACCATCTTCACATTAGGAGACAAGGTGGTAAATGTTAATATTTAATCATATGAGCACTTCAGCAATATCCCACAAATCTGAACTTGTCAGTGTCATTCTGTCATCATGATCTTTACTCCCTTCCAAACCCACACCCTAACTCAAACACTATAACAAATAATGCAAAATGAATAAAACATATAAAGTTAAAGATAACAGTTTCAAACCAGCCTGCCATTGGGCTCAATTTCCACAGATTGGGCTCAATTTTCACAGATATGCCTGTGGAGCACTCCAGACTCAAAACACTGAATCCAGCTTGGGACCATCCAGCATCATCGCAACACTGAGTGAGGATCCCCCTCCATCCCTATAACATGCAGAAACTGTGGATAATTAACAGAGAGGATGGGAGGCAAACTTTGGCAGCGCCTCCCATTCAGGCTTAACTATTGATTCTTTTTTCCAGCATATACCCCATGACTTCAGCAAGCATTTACACTTGTCGTCTTTGGCAACTCGTGGGTAGAAAGCAGAAATTGTAATCAATCTTTCACAAGGTAGCATGTAGAAAAAAACCTGGTAAGAGAGGCACTCAATTTGTTTCTCTGTCTCTGGATCATGTAAAGTGATGCATTAGATATTTTGGAAGAAAAAACATGTTCTGTTCTGAGAATCTTTGAACCCTAGTTGTCCAACTGTCTAAAAGGGGCATTTCCAGTCCTTTCCAAAAAGCAAAAAATGTTTGTATATGGTGATCCTTCTGCAAGTAAGACAATGTCTCTGGGGTGCACAGAGAGTCCCCTCTTTTAAGGATCTGCTCTATGCACTCTCTGAATGCCCTTGTCTTCGGATTCATTCCATATTCTGACACTGTCTCTTCGTATCTCGGTCTTGACACTTCTGCTTGAGATCGTGCACTTAAACATATAAGGCACTGAACTGATTGTCTGTTTCAGACATTTTGGTGGAGGTTGCTTACACGGTTTCTTCTGCTTTCACCACTCTTGAGCCCCACCCAGCAGGTCTATGTCTTGTTGTAGTGAGGTCATCACTTTAGTCAGACTTTTCTTAATGTCTTCCATCGCCTGGGGCAAATCTGCATTTCACTCCTTTGCAATTCCTACAGCCAGGACTTAAGATCATCTTTTGTAATACCTAAATCCTTTTTTCTAGGTGCATGCCTCTTCCTCACATAATGACCTGTTCTCTGAAGGCTTGCTTGGTTTACCAGTAAGATTGTATTCCTTTGCCACTTTTCATAGAAGACGCACATTTCTTTCAGTCTATCAGCCACCCATACCATCCTAGGTGTCAGCTAGTGATGTTGAGTGTTGACCGGGCTTCTTGGACCATTCAGCGTAGGTGACTCAACTTTTTTCGTCAGTTGTGCTTTCCACAATGTAGCATATGTTCCATATCTTGTCCCAATGTTAAGGATGTTGGTTGGTAGAAGTATTCTCCCAACCACTCCTAGACGTGTTGGGGGCCCCAAATAGACATATTATGTTCATTGAAACTCCATATCATTGAAGGGCAAACACCTTCCTACGGCACCACTAGCACCGAACACCTCATTTTTTAGTGAGGAGATTTGTGAGACATGAAGAGTGGTGAGCTGCACCCTATCCAAATAGCACCAGTGAACACCCATCAACCACTCATGCCAGTCAGTGGATCATGGCCACCATCATTCCTCAAAGTCTCTCTCTTTTCATGCATGCAGCAAACTGCAGTACAGAAATGAGTGGTGTTTTTGGTGATTATTGTTAAATGGTGAGCAATTCAATGAAACCTTCCAGATCTTTGGCCTCTCTAGGAGTCTTCCTGCCTTGAAAATCACAGTTGACCATAATGCTGATCAGGGATAAGGCCTTTTGTGTTCGCCATAAGTGCAGACCATCCATCAAGCCTTCGGGGTATGGTATGAGATTATCTTTGGCAACGGCTACTTCGTGGCAACAGCTACACCAGCCTGCCGACTTTCAGTGCCTGCCACCATCATTCCAAGGTCATATGTGTGGCAGGAATCGGTGGACAGTCCTCACCAGCTCCCTCCGCTCTGCTGTGAGCAGCTGTGGCCCTAACATCTATTGTACAGAAAAAGGTCTCAGGGCCACAAAAACACTTTCTGTATCCAACTCGGGTAAAGTACGCTCCCCTGATGTTCGCTTTCATCATGCAGTGGGTGCCATCTAGGAAAATGCAGGTTGCCGTCACCTTCGAGCAGGACTGTGGGTATTTATCAGTGGCCGATCTCCTCTTGGAGTTGTCCAATGGTATTTATATTTTCAGGTGCCAAATCAGATTCCCCCAGCCGTAACTATTACTCCCAGAGTTCCAGACAGGCTTGGCCCACATTCAGCTCCCCGGGGCTAATACTGCACCCATATAAGGGTTCGAGACCGCCATATTAGGGGTCCCGCAGCATCCCTCTTTTAAAGGTAACAAGCAGCCTTTGAAGTGGTAAACGCATAGAACAAAATTATAATTTCACACACACTTAAAGCAATTGATCCATACCTGACCAGTTTCATAATGCCTTGCAAACTGGTTAACTACTCGGTAGTCACTGGCAAAGTACTCCATTAATATAGAAGGAACTTCAGCGAAATCTGTAGCACATCTGGTCCCTAAGAAAGAAATACGTACAAAATTAGTTGGACAACTTCAACATATTTTCAATTCAAAGGACGTGTGGTTTTCAAAGAATCTGAATGCTCTGCACTCTAAAATACAATCACATTTTGTTTCGCAACGTACAATCGGGCAAGAAAGTGCTCCCAGAACTGTGGCCGGCTGTTTCACAATAAATCACCATCAAAAAGTATAGAATAATATTTGCACAGCTGGATCAGGCAGCTCATAAAACAGTGTGAAACACCCTTTATAAACAAAGCCAGCTTACCCGCGAAGCAGGAAACAAAATCATTTCATTAAATAACATTCAAATCAATTTGCCTTCATAGCCTTAATTTAGTTAGACATTGTAGGTTTCTGGCATTGTTCCGCTCATTTTTCTTTCAAAAAAGCCAGTTTAATATGAGTTCCACATCCAGCCGGTTTGTAAGTACAGGTGAATCCACCTCACTTCTTTTATCACACTATGCAACTACACACCTGCTGCACCCCAACACTACTTTAGGTATTACACAATTCTGCCATACAGCCCATAGGATGAAATTAAGCAGACTGGGCGTTTGATTTGCTGCTTAATGCCTTCAGTATTGCTTTGAAGTTTATATTAAATTAATGATTGGTTCTAGTCTGAGATTGATGTCGAACCTGCTACAAAGCAACACTAGACATCATGAGACAATATGAAAGGGTATTTTTGAATCTCATACATGTTTAATGAATGGGTGGAGAATTAATCTCTTAATCTATATGCAAAACCAAACCTGCGATATGTGTGAAACTAGCAAAATTGTGACGTTTGTTCAGAACTTGGAATATGTTAAAGACAAATGTGAACTGGTTGAGCAGCGAACAGGGCGCCTCCCGACTCCAGGAATGACAGACACTAGCTCTGCAGACTTCTGGGAGTTGGCAGAAAGCCACACATGTCCCCACATTCAAACGCCACCTGCCTTAAATGGGAGCTCCTACCTCCTCAATCACTCTTAAGGTTTATTATGTCTCGTTCCAATCTTTCAATTCACAGCTGAATGGGCAAAGTTTCCTGCATGGCCGGGGAAGTTGTGCCAATCCCGTCCTTGTTGGCATTTGCCTGTCCTGCGTTACCTCCCAGCCGCAGGCACTCAACAGTCCGAGTACAATGGAACGGATTCACAATATTTCATGAAGTTTGCCAGTAGAGCACCATGCTCTGCTGAGTAAGAGTTGCACCAAATATTTAAGCTCCCACCTACATCCAATGGGTTGCATAATACCTGTTCCTTTTAAAAAACGCCGTGTGGAGACGGCCAGTTGGTAGGCGCCAACTATATGTCCTCGTGCACAGGCATTTTTACTTAAACCCCGGGTTTGGTGGTGGCTCCTGTTCTTTGCACAACTTGGGGTCCTTACGTCCCACCAATGATGGCTATACAGTGTTCTGTGCTGGTGGTATGTCCTCTTAGTTGTGTTTGACCATAAGGAAGGTAGGAGTGTGGTATGGAGGACTCAGGGAGCATTTGCACAGAATGCTGGTTCCACTTCAGGTTAAATCTACTTGGTAGATGTGACAAACTGCATCCTGCTTGTACTGGGACATGAATTCGGGGGGCCCACAGATATTTGGTGGAATGAGGTAATACACATCTGCATCCTGCTAGCATCTCCTCCTCTACATGACCCGATTATTCTCCCCGCCCCATGAGAGTAGAGCTGATAATTCTCTACAAACATGAGATTTATGACAAAAGTATGTAATTTTGGGATAGGAAGCAAACTTTGCTGCTGAGAAGAAGTTGTGTTGCCTGCTGCGGTGTGAACCTGTGCTCCAATGCAAGAAGAAACAAAAGTAAGCCCCAACTCTGCGGTGTTTATCTCAAAAGAAATAACCACACAGACGCCATGAGCTTAAACAGCCAGAATTATCCAAGTACTTTCAGACCACAAAGAGGAAGAGGATTTGCAAAAAACATTTTACGACTGAATGTTAAAAACCTGAACTATTGCTGTCCCACACAATGATTGCCTCCAGCCCAAGAGGAATTAGGAGGATTTACTTCATCCACTAGTGTCCAGGTGAAGGAGGCTGGTCAACCTAAATTCTGCAGTCATTGAAATTTTCCTAAAAGTTCTTGTGGTTGAAAAGTTAATGCAAACTGAAGTCAAGGGTACTCCTTAAATCTTATCCTGTGTTACCCAGTCCGGTACAGTGCATCCCCACTCCTGTGGCTGCCGTGAAAAACTGAAAGTCTTGAGTGAGGACCTAGTTTCCCGATATGCACTGTGAAGTTCTTGTATTGCTAGGAAATTCACTTTGAGTGCTAGCCCAGCTCTAGCCCTAGTGGTCGCCCTGCATTCAATTGAGATTTTGAGACTATATCAAACCACAACGGGTCCACCCTGAACTGTATACCATTTCTGGGCACATTCATTAAACAGCTGATGCTGAATTACACATTTGGCACACTGTTTCGATTTGCACTTTGGACCACCCTGGACTCGTTGCAGGGATTCTGTATAGGAACAGAAATATGCCTGGGATCACAGAATGCGAGTAAGTAGGGGACTGTCACTATACCACATCAGTACTTATGGGCCCAAATCTGACTTTGCTCATAGCGGCTTACCTGCCCTCCTAATCTTCCAAGAGTAACAGGCAAGTTTGCACCTCAGAACACAACACTCTAGCCCCCTCAGGGAACCGTTACTGGATCATCACCTTACGTTCTTTCACTCATGCCCACAATAAACAGAAAAAAGAAATGAGAACAGTTTGCAATATTTATTGGAACTATCTTTGGGATTGGTACTGGGCCCCATAACCTGGCATTTGACGTTAGCTGGTCTGCATCTCATATTGCGCAGAGCTGGTGAGCTCGTCCCGGGACCTTTCCTCTGCTAGAAATTCTCCTCTCCATTTACAAAACAGCAAGTCTCGGCTTATACGTTAAGAAATGCTATGCTCGGGGGCGTGGCCAACTACAGAAGGGAATGGCCACACGGTAGCCGAGTTCCGCTGCGCCACTTCCGATTAATCCGATATAAAACATTGTGCCCCGGCCGGACTTGCCGGTGAGTGTGCCTACCTGGTCCTGACGTTGTGCCCTGCAGCTGGGCGAGAGGCGACCTAGATCGAAGGCGCCCCACAAAGAAATCGCTTCCTGGGTGTTCTGGCTGCTCTGGCGGCTCTGGGAGTGCTCTGCTGATCCCTGGGGAGTGTGCTCAACTCTACGCCGCAGCTGCAGCCTTATTGAAGAGCCAGCCCTTACGCCGAAGTAGCCGTGCCGCAATACCAGCATCAGCGGTGCTGACGGTGAATGCGCCGCCCCCACAACTGCTCTCCTGTGTGGGGGCCAGATTGCTCCAGAGTTGCGGACATTGCTGCTTCCCACGGAGACTTTGCGGCCTACGTGCCCAAGCGCTGTGAGCCCCGGACTGGCGAGGGGCCGGATTGACCTGCGCTTGAGTCGGCGCCTTACACTGCACCAGCTGTGAACCGGGTGGGGCACACAAACTGTTCCTCGGCGGCCCTGGTGGCACGGGAGGCACCCCGCCGGACCCCCAGGCAAAAGCGCTAATCAACGCCGCGGCTGTGGCCTACTGGTGGATGGGACGGCGCCTGAGGTAGGGGAGCCGAGCTGAGGGCTCGGTGTCGACGGCGTTGGTTGTGTGTGCGCCGCCCCGCATCTTGTCTTCTTGCTACCCGCTAGACTGCCTGGGGGCCGGGAGAGTAGCCGTCCGCGCCATGCCCTTTGTCCTCCTTGGGCCTCCCGGAGGATGCTGCGGTGTCTTGGTGAAACTGTGTATCCAGCAGTGAGGCCCCGGGTGTACTTTGGCCCAGCGACGGCACAACAGATCTTGCGGGTGCGGCACCCTATGCATGAACTCTGCGCCTTGGACTGCAGGGGTGGTCTATGACCTGAGCTTGCGGGCCCTTGGCTGCCCCAGTGCTGAGAACGATATGCGGGCCCAGACCGCTCCTGGGCTCCGGTGGTGGTGACAGGGCTTAGCCTGCCCCTTGCGGACCGCGGTTGCATCCTTTCTATCCCTGAAGGTTACACAGGGCCACTGCACTACTTGTGAGGTGCTAGTAGGACATCCTTGTGCTCTGAGGTCTGGGCGCTGCTGGTAAAAGCCGACAAGCTGGTGTGGGCGAGACCCACTGCAGGCGGTGGTGAGTAGCTGGCGTGGCTCAACTTCCTTTGTACACCTCACACCCACCTGCGACATCATGGAAACCGGCCGCAGTGGCTGCAACGCGGTGCAGGCGAAGCTGGACAAATTTGCGTGGCAAAAGGGCCAGGATGGGGAACACACTAACTCCAAATCGCATGGCGAGCAACCGGATCCCACTTTGCAGGACATTTTAACTGCCATAAACTCTGTGTGTACTTCACTTGAAACCTGCATTGATACTGTCGCTATGGAGGTTTCTTTGATCAGGGCGGATATGCGGAAGATGTCTGATCGCGTCAGCGCCGTTGAAAATACAACCAGGGAACAGATGAGTGATATGGATCTTCTGAAGCGTCAAATGACTGCACTTCAAACTACACAGGAGGCACTCGCACTACAGCTGGACGATTACGAAGGCCGCATGAGATGCAATAACATACGAATCTTAGGGGTTCCGGAACAGGCTGAGGGTCAAGCTTCTGACCTCTTTGTCGAGGAATTGGTCCTCCAACAGCTTCAGCCAAGGGGCCTCTCCAAATGCTTCTCAATTGAACGAGCGCATCGTGTACCAGGGAGCAGCCCAAAATCAGGAGCGCCACCCCGACTTCTTCTCGCAAGGGTTTTTAATTTTCGAGATAGAGATGCCATTCTCCAGATGGTGAGGGCGGCCCCTCTGTTGATGATCGACAACAGTAAAGTCACTTTTTTCCCTGACTTCACCCTGAGGGTCCAGAAACAGCAGCGCAGCTTCTAGAACATGAAGCGTGCGCTAAGGGACCAAGTAATCAAATACGTATGCTGTTCCCAGCAAAGCTGCGGATCGAGTCAGAGGGTAAACTATGGTTCTTCACAAGGCCCGAGGACGCTTGGGACTGGCTTGATGGCTGGCGAACAGTTGGTAAGCATCCCCACAAACCTGCGGGCGACGCTGGCAATTCTAGCAACCGACACCAGCGGCAGGGGTCCCCACCCAACAGGGACTTAGTGGCACAGAGCCCGAAGGGATGAACATTGAAGATCGGCAAGTATAAGTGACTAAGTGATTGTCCCCTGAGTCATTGACTTCCTGAGCATGCATCTGGTAACGGCTTTCATATTTAGGGTGCCTCACCTTTTGCATGGATTCCAATGGATCAGGGCTCATGCTGATTCAATTCCGTCTTGTTCTTGGTTTTCAGTGTACTAGATAATGCTATCTCTTAGCTACTGCAACAAGTTATTCATTGTGTTCACATACTAGGTTATGGGATTATCTGCCGGGGCTGATCCTGTCTTCATGAACCGTTGCCCCAGGGAGTGGGGTTGTTCACGTACCAGACACTGTTGAGGGAGCGCAACAGGCACTCTGCAAGTTGGGGGTGGCGGGTGGTTTTTTACCCATTGTGCAGGGAGGCAGGGTGGGGGGTGGATGTTGAGTTTCAGGGGGAGGGGGGATTTGGTTGTCTTTGGTGTTTCGTTTACTGTACTTGTGCAAAGCTATTCTTTGTTTTCCTTTTCATCAATGGGTCCAATTGTCCTATGCACCTATTCACTTTGACTGCGACAAATTATGCTCACCGCCAGAATACCGAGGCATTACAATGGGGAGTGTTGGGGATACTTAGAGATCAGTACATGTGTCCACTCGTTGAAGCGACTGGACCCCGATCCGTCTTATTGACGTACGGCAGGTTCCCCCACCTCAGCTGCGCCGGTGCCACAATCCTGACCTCACCCTCTGAGTTCCGACAATTTGTCATCCAAACATATCACCCATATGGCTCCACACTCAGTTCTTAAACTCCTGACGTGGAATGTTAATGGCCTGGGTGACAAGATTAAGCGGGGAATAGTACTGCAATACCTAAAGCGACAGGCGCCGGATATCGTCCTACTCCAAGAGACGCACTTGGTTGGGAACTCCTGTGGGGCACAGAATAGGTCGGTTCGCGGGGGGCGGTTGGAGGGAGCGGGAGTACCCCTCCGCAGGGGCTGTCCATACATGATCCACAAGACTTGGACGGATGCGCAGGGTAGATATGTAGCATTATCTGGCACCTGGGAGGGACAGATTCTCAATGTCATATCCATGTGTCTCTCCTGGATTACAGCGTCCTGTGTTGCGAGACATAGAAACGCTCATACTTGACTTGCCGTTGGATATACTAGTGCTGGGGGGTGACTCCAATTTGACATTTGATGGCGCTAGGGATCACCTCCCACCCCGCAGGGACCCTTCCCCAGGGATACCAACTGAATGAGTTTTCGCCCGCCATGGGCTTGGTGGATATCTGGAGATGGCTTAACCCGACCACCATACAATTCACATTTCAATCTGGGGTCCACAATAGTCAATCCCGTATTGACCACATGTTCACACGCGCCCAAGATATTCATGTTTTTTCTGAGTCCCGGTGCCTTGCGCGGGAAATCTCTGACCACTCCCCCATTCTCACGACTTTAACCTTGGGGCAGACCAGGTGCTGTACTACCCTCTCTATCAATCCTTGGGCGCTTAAAGTCCCCCACATTAGTAAAACATTGCTTATAGACACTGACTACTATTTCACAAAAAATGTGGGGTCGGTCACTTCCGCCTGTGTATTGTGGGGGGTGTTTGGCACGGTCATTAAGGGTCGAGCCTCATCATTGATGATGGGGCATAGGAGAAAACTCTCCAAACGAGTAGTGGAGTTGGAAGAGGAAATCCTGGTCAAGGAAAAAGCCCTTGCGTGTGCTCCTGATTCGGGCGCACAGCACGCACTAAATATGGTCTGGACTACCGGCAGCTACTGACGGAGGCTGCCAAGACGCGCTATCTTGCTACCTGTCACAAGATTTAAGAGCATGGCGAGCGCACGGGTAAACTCCTGGCCTGGCTAGAAATAAGGGAGCTGGCATCCGTGTGGGTCCACTCAATATCTGGGGCTGACGGTGTGCTTCTCACTGACCCTCAGCAGATTGCCGAAACATTCACCTCTTACTTCCATCAGTATATACTACTGCAGAGACGTCCCAGGCCCTTATGGCTGCAGACCTCCTGTCTACTATCAAAGTTGCTCGCATATACACGCAGGACAGTGACTCCCTAGAGAATGACATTACAGAGACTGAAATTCAAAAAGCTATTCAGGACGTATGATCAGGTAAAGCTATGGGACCCAACGAGCTCTCAATTGAACTCTTTAAACCAATGGCTTCTAAGCTCTCTCCCCACTTATTGCGCATGTACACCGAAAGTTTTGATCTAGGTATCCTTCTAACTGATGTTAGGACAGCCTCAATTGTGGTAATACATAAACCAGGCAAGCCAGCGGATGACTGTAAATCCTATCGCCCTATATCCCTCATGTCCCCAGAAGCGAAAATTATTGGCCAACAGACTTATCCCCCATATCACTGAGTTGGTGCATCCGGATCAATCCGGGTTTATGCCAGGAAGGAACACATCCTTGAACCTGCGGCGGTTGAATGGGGTCCTCGGCAGACTAGGCACTATCAGGGAAGATGCGATCCTGCTGTCATTGGAGGCCACCATGGCGTTTGACACCATTGAGTGGGATTTTCTCTTTGCAGTTCTGGCTCGGATGGGCTTTGGACCCAATTTTATCAGATGGATTCAGCTACTTTACACCCAACCGACTGCGCATGTAACTGTTAATAACCATGTCTCCAGTAGTTTCCCTTTTCAGAGGGGCACGAGACAGGGGTGCCCTCTGTCGCCCCTACTCTTTGCCCTTGTATTGGAGCCGCTGGCTGTCTGGATCAGGGGTGACCCGGAGATAAGCGGACTTAAGTGGACTGAGGATCACGAAGATCGCATTTCGCTCTACACGGATGACATCCTCCTCTACTTGGCCTCGCCCTCACGGTCCCTACATAGAGTGCTCCATATATTCCATATATTTGGTGCCCACTCGGGTATACGATCAATTGGGATAAGTCCCAGTTATATGTGTTGTGGGGGAACCGCCACTCAGCCTCAGTGGCTACAACTTACCTGTGGCATCTCAGGGCTTTAAGTACCTCGGCATCTTCATTACCCTGCACCCGACTTTATTCTATGAATCCAATATGCTGGGGCCCCTGACCCATCTGAAATCGGACCCTAGACATTGGCGATCTCTCCCTCTGACTCTTCTGGGGCGGGCGGGCGGAACTCTTTAAGGTGCTTGCACTACCGCGCTTACTATATGCACTGCAAAATACCCCCAATGTGATCCCGACGCCTATTTTGCCAGTATTGACAGCATAGTATGAGGACTGCTATGGGAGAAACAGGCACCGCTCATAGCCATGAACAAACTTACCATGGGAGGGTATGATGGAGGTATTGCATTGCCTGATATCCGGCTCTATTACCAAGCATCGCAACTAGTTGCGGTTAATAGATGGGTACATGGGGAGTACTACGATCCAAACTTTCGCACAGACCGCTGGCTTTTGGGACGGGGAGGATACTATAGAGCACTCTACACAAACCCCCATAAGCTTCGCCTCACGGGGCCCACCTCACGCACAGTGGAGGTCTGGCACGGAATCACTAAGAAATGGGGATGGCACAACCGACTTACTCAAGCTATGCACTCTGGGAACCAGATATGTTGGGTCAGCTTAGTAAATGCCCTGGCTTTGACAGGTGGGATATGATAGGCATCTCAACGGTGGGGGACATGTGGGTGAAGAGGAAATTGGCCACTTTTGCCAACCTACAGGCCAGGTATCAAATAGTGCCCACCGAGACCTTCAGGTACCACCAGATCAGCCATGCTATCTGAGCTGCCATGCCCAAGGAGCTCCCCCGCCTGCGTCTTCTCCACTGGAGGACAGATCGATACTTGACCCTATGCCCACAAAAGCCGCATCCCTTACCTATAAAAAACTGTTGAATAATCAGCCTGATTCTATGCAACGCCTGCGGCAGGGCTGGGAGTCGGACCTGGGGAGCATGGATGATGAGGACTAGCATGACGCACTGGCTTCTCCTAGAGAAGTGCCTATCCCTATGAGACTGCGCTTAGTCCAACTAAAAATCCTCCATTGTGTGTATTTTGATGCAAAGCTTCTATTTAAGCTGGGTAGGAGGCCCGATTCCTTATGCTTACGAAATTGCAACCAGACAGGCACCTTCTTCCATATCCTATGGGACTGTCCAATAATGGGGCAATACTGGGATAAGGTCACAAAATAGATGGAGAGGGCGTGCAGCAAGACCTTGAAGGCCTCCCCCCAGCTGTGCCTCCTTAATGTGTGGGAGGCCACTGACCTCTCGCAGATTGAGCAAACATGGGCCTCAATGGGATAGGCCATCACAAAACGCAACATTGCGCAGAAATGGGGGGTAGGGACGGCCCCGTGTTTGCGAGATTGGGGTATTGATATGGATAGGGCAATGATTGCCGAAAAGGATGTGTTTAAACATAGAGGGTGCCCCAAGAAATGGGACCATAAGTGGGGAAAGCGGAACAAATACAGAGGTAATATATGTGTATCCCCTTCAATTGAACTGCAATGTGGATGAGCTTGTGAGTGATGTGACGACTATGCCCTAACTCATGTAGTTACTGACCCAATTACAAGAAGCAACCTGATATACTTGCTGTTTGTATGCTTCTATCCCTTAGTACTAGATGCCTACTGAACAGGCAAGACACTGTCACCCTGGTTCATCTTTGGGAAGTATATGGTGCTTACCGATTTATCTCTGTACTGTAATATGTGTCATTGTATTGCAGACCCGACTATTGTTTTATCATTGCCTTGTACCTTTTCTTTTTTTTTCTAATAAAAATTGTTAACAAAAAAAAAAAAGAAATGCTATGCTCGGAAATAGCAGCTGGGTCTCTCTATTATGTCTGGGTGTTAGTGTCCGACCACAGAGAAAAACAAGGCACAATGTTGTTTGGCCTTGTACGAAATGTTCAAACTAAATCCCAGCAGAAGAGCTGAATACAAGACAAGTGCAGCCTATTTCTAAAATAATAGTGTGACAAATACAAACGTGTTACTTCGTATCGTGTGCAAAGTAAAAGCAGCCTACAATATGTGCAGTTAGGCTAACATAGGGGAAAACTACAGTCGGTTCTATAGGGGACTCACGACAAACTGGGTACATCTGAAACAGACAGCTAGCGCGAGTAAAATTACAGTGAAAAGGTGCTTTCGCCAGAGCAGGCTCAAACTCCCATGATTCATGCCTGTATGGGAGAGTGCATCAGTGGCAGAGGGATCGTTTTAAGCTGGAGGGGGACCCAGCCTCATTGGTAAGAAATGGCAGCAAGCCTCCGGACGTGTGTACAGTGAGTGACTGAACCAGTCTGAACGGGATGCCACCGTGGGCCCTGCAACCTTGGTGCCCCCATTTCAGAGTCATTATTAGGTGTGACTGACTTTATGCCACCTACTATGTGATACCCAATCAGTGCGCTTCTCGACAGTTTCTTTGCCACTATGCCTCTGTCTGTAATATAGTGCAGGTGAAAACACATTTTGCGCCCGGGGCACTTTGTGTAATACAGCCCATAACAGCCATGTTTTATGGATGTAGATGATTACTGCTATGCAGGCACAATAAACCATCACCATTGACTTGGCGGGGGAATCTATTGTCATTTTGAGAAGTGAGAATTTTGGTTTTTGGACTACTTTGTTGAACTCCCAGTCATTTTTGATCAACTCACGTAGTCACACAGAATAGAAGCAATGGCTGCTGTACAAGTGGGGCAGCATGCAGAAGTATCATCGCATGTTTCATGAATGATGGAATCCTATCTGCCACATCGACCTACAGATTGACTAGACTGAACATATCCCAAGGCAACTCAACAGTTCATGAACAATTCTAAGGAACCCTGAATCTTTCTCCAACGAGATGAGACTCGCCATGGGGTCTATGTTATATGTTCTAGTGCACTTTCCTGCATATAACAGCCTCAAATATGCTTGATCCTTATTTCTTTGCTTACATGTTTTAACCACCTATTTTCAAACACATGAATAAAAACTATGTATTTTACATATTTCACTCTTGCTGCTATTAGTAAGATTGCATTCACTTGTGTCCGACAGTTTCTGAACTCCAACATTCCTGAAGTAAGTCTTGTCCGCTCGCCCACGCTATCCTTACAGAGTCAAAAATAGAGAGGGAGCAACTTCCTTATCCAAATGGAGTGCAATAATAGCCTAAGAACAAGAAGGTGTTTGCTGGCTGTCGTATGATGGGTCAGATGGATTTATTGAGGAGGAGAAGCGGTTTTTGTCACCTAATGAGCGATGGAGCATGGGTATGTGGCTGATGGTCATTGGTCTCACTATCCGTCCACGGCACCTGTTTCTGGAAACCAAGGGTGTGTTGCAGTGACCGAATGCGATGTCTTTGGCAGCTTCCTAGCACTACTCTGGATTTTAGCTGAGCCCCGGCACCATCTTCAGATGGGAATCTCTCCTGTGCTCCCAAACCTGCAGCTGAAGTATTGCACTGTGTCCACAGTTCCTGCAGAGTGAGTCTATGCAATCAGGTGCAGTTTAGAATTTTCGTTGTGTTGCTCTCCTTAGATGCCTATTTTTGGCAGGGGTTTCTTGGATTTGTGGTGTTTGCTGGTGTGTGTTTCTTCCCTGTGCGTGGTGGGGAGTTTGGAGGAGTCACTTCTGCAGTAACTACTGTTTCCAGCTGTGCGCCTGATTTCCTGTGCTTGTAAAGTTTTTAAATACAACACCATCCCAAGTTGACTATTGCTACCTTCTACACTTTTACTGTGTATTTCCATCTAGACTTCTCCTTCAATTTCCATCTTCTGGCCTAAGTTTCCTGTTTACCTAAACTATTTAGAAATCTGTTATAATTCATTTGAAAGGTATCAGTGCTTTGTGCTTTCTGCTTGCAACAATGATTTTCCCTCTTCATCGTGGGTGTATTTTCTTAATCTAATTTTGATATATATATATATATATATACATACACCTGAGGCACTGGAGCATTAGGATCCACCATGAACAATGTACACTAACCAAAGACTGCCTCTGAAATCGGAGAAAAGGCAGGAGTTCCATATCTTCGCATATTCTAGTAGCAGGAGTACAATTTTCTGCAACATTCCTTAAAACTCATTTAAACAATAATGACAAATATACAAGTACACGTGGGAATCCAAAGGGTCACCCTATTTTGCTCAAGAGAAAATTTGATTCTGTGGCAAGACCAGAGTTTCACATTATGCTTTTTCTTTAGGACAAGTTAGCAGAAAAGTAAAACTTTCACAAAAAATAGATGACAACTTCCATCAAGGCAGGAAAAGGTCCCTTAACACAACATACAAGATAATCTTTACACAATTCGTTCTTGAAGTACAAAATCTTGTTATTCTACTACATCTTTCTTTGCTGCTCTGCTAACATTTAAGTCCATTCTATGTCTGGCAAAACATTTTATCATGAACAAGACGATTACCGAAAGGGGCTTGGGGCGAGACCTGTTCTGCCACTGATTGAATAAATCTCTATTCACAGTTCTGATGAGCCCAATACAGTATTTCTTTCTCCACAGTATTTCACTGATGGATTGGGAGTTATTCGTCCTTCTACCGGGTGGCACTTTTCAGCGCCTCTTTTGTAAACGTCTTGACACCGAATCATTTTTATTTCAAACATTAAAAAGCTTAGTGTCTACACCCTGTAGTTCATACTAAATACTTTTTCTAACTGTGTTTCTCTGTAACCTATTTTTATTATTTTTTTTTAACAATGTCTCTTCTAGCTTTGTCCTTCTTTCCAACAGGTGGTGTGCTCGTTTTGAACTTCTGGTTCGACAAAACTGGAGAGGATCTGCCGGAGAAATGAGTCCACTCAGATACTACAAATCTTGGCTTGGAGCCTGATAGTATTTAAAGAAAGCTTTCAGTATTCCATACAGTGAGCCCTGTAGCTAGAAGGTCACCTAGTTTCCTTTTCTTCTGGACCTCACCCCTGCCTTCTCCCTTCCCCACTCAGGATACTAGTCTAAGTGGGCATCTTTAATGGGTGTGCTTGGATTCCACAAGTGCAGTGGTCGCTCTTTCGTCAGCGTTACTGCTCTTATGACCCCAACATTGTCCAATTAATGGTCAGAATGTGAATTTCATTAGTGAACCATAGGTTACACTATAAAAAGACTCATTGAGATTTCTTCTCAGAGAACATAGGGTTATAATATGGGGAGGTACAAAGAGTCAAGAGTTGTTTCTGCCGTCTTTAAGACTCTGGTATGGCCAAGAAGAGAACACGGGTAAGTAGGTCTGTAACTGGGCACAAGCTTGCAGCATGTCCACGGTTCGAGGCTGTACTTTGGGATGTGCAGCTTCACTGTGGCACATGATGTGCCTATTTCTTCTAACTCCTGTCCTCATAGTTGGTGCCGGAGCCAGCCTTGTTTTTAGGTCTGGTCATAGCAAAGACGTTTTACCATGAGCAAAGATAAAGGTCAGGTAGTGATTTTCTATACTGCTTGCGTAGATCAACAACACTATCAGTGGATATATTTACCCTGATAGAATGCACATGGGCATCACATAAACTAGATGATTTGGTAGGCAGAGAGACAAGTTTTGGTGAAAGATTTTTCTCAGGGAACCAGACCCACCGTTCTAGGTCAAATGGGCAGTTGCAAGCACGTATCATGAACCCAGAGATAGAGGGATGTCCAGAAGCGTCAGTCCGTCGACCATAGCTGGCCACAAATGCAGCAGACGTGATCATGTATAAATGAGAGCGTGATAAACCGATTAAATGCAGTAACTCAAGAGGTAGGCATTATACAATTAGAGACGCACATCTTCAGTGTACCCGACATCAATGCTTATGGGGATAGGTGTCCTGGTGTACTGGGATCATTTAAGCTCTGCTAAGGCTGTATGAAGCAGGAAAATGAATTCCACAAATCTAGTGATTGTTGCTCGTGAATTAGCATTCACTACATTATAAAGCACTGCAGCCTGTACTGACTGTGCGGCTCCAAGAGTTTATAGATGTTGGTAAAGGATTTGTCTAACCCTCCTGCCACCCACCCCCATTTCAAGAGAGGAAGGACAGAGTTAACTGCACTACAACAGAGTATTGGCCTAGAGTGTTAAGAGGGTTCCAGGTCTGTTAGTGGGTGTAATGAGTCAACAAGGAGTTTCAATGGCACATTAAGAGCAGAGTAGAAAGATGTATAGGTGGTACTCAGATTCACAGTGTCCTCGTCCACATACAAAATGCATCGGAGGAAGTGGTAAAGGGATTTGCTGTATTTGTTCCTGAGGTGATCTTGCATTTTTACTTATAAGTAAGGGATTCACTTAAACAGAATAAAGCAATACTTTGCAAACTTAATTAATCCACTCTTCGACTGGGAGATCTTGTAACCATTCAAAACAGAATGTTCTAGGACCAACATATGTGGGGAAAGTAACATCACCCTAGAGATAAATGACTGTATGACTACATTTATGTTCAAATACTCAAAACTGATGTTGGAAATTGGGTTACTGGTTGAGGGGGGTGAAACCCTACTCAAGTAGAAACCACAATCCGTCAGGATGAAACAGAAGCAAACTCCAAATTAATCTGTGCTTAACCCTCTGGTTGCTTGGCACAAAGCAGCAAGGCTTAACTTAGAGGCAATGAGTAAAGTATGTATACAGCACTTCAAAAAGTAATGAAGCAAAAAGAACATTCACCCCAATACAGAGATCTGGGCCTAAATTCATCGTTTTTTATGCTCACCATGCCATTCCAGTTTGAACCCTGCCATATGCAAATCAGTCTTGACTCTGTGCCCAATGGGAACAGTCCAGCCCAAACTGCCAAGCCAGGTCCTCCCTGGACTGGAAACAAGCATCCTAGGACCAGTTTGGGGGTTTCACCCCACATCAGCCAGGATAGCTTGACTCCAGTGGCATGGAGACCACGGGACCCATGTCTGTGCGTACCTGTCCCACAAGGGTGACAAATGTAAAAATAATAATTGATGGACAGAATGCAGAACAATGTCATACATTCACCCCAGTACAGAGATCTGAGCCTAAATCCATTGTTTTTGCTCACCATGCCATTCCAGTTTGAACCCAGCCATATGCAAATCAGTCTTGACCCTGTGCCCAATGGGAACAGTTCAGCCCGAACTGCCAAGCCAGGTCCTCCCTGGACTGAGAAAAAGCATCCTAGGACCGTTTTCAGGGTTTCACCCCTCATCAGCCAGGATAGCTTGACTCCAGTGGAATGGAGAGAATGGGACCCACGTCCGGGCATACCCGTCCCACTCGGGGTGACAAATGCAAAAAGAACAATTGATGGACAGAATGCAGTGAAAACACAACACAAGAAAAATCCCACACCAATTTAGAAAAATAGAGTTAGATTTGGTAAATAATTTGAGAACAAAACAACATAAATCCAATTAGTAGAAGCGGCGATATGCAATGTGAAAGATTTAAGTGAAAACAGTGCCTAGAAGCACAAAGCGGCAACTGTGATTGCCTGGTCGTGCGGGACCGGGACAAAGTCATAAGTTCAGGCCCACTGGGGATGGGGAGAGGAGTTGGCCTAACGGCTAGGGCGGTCGACCTCGAATCTGGGGAGCTGGTTTCGGCAGTGACGCTGAACATCCTGTGATTCTGGGCAAGTCATTTAATCTCCCCGTGCCTAACAAAAATGAATGTGTGTCCTAATGTAACGTAACTGGTGCTATGTAAAGCGCTATGATACCCGTTACGGTTCAAGTTCGCGCTATATAAAACTAGGCTAGATACAGGGACCACGTTAGGCCCGCTGAACACAGTACTATAAATCCCGATTTGAGGAGCGTTGCGAGGCACTGCGTTGGTGATGTGTCACATAATTGGGGTTTTGAGGAACCTACGAAGCTGCAATGCGGATTCCTGTATTGTCTTCAACGATGCCGTTGACGAGGGGCTTGCGAGGACAAGGCCTGCGTCAGAGATGCGTAATGCAGCGGCGGTTCGGAAGCGACTGCGAGGAGATGTGTCACGCTGCATCAGTTCTGCTCATAGGACCAGAGCAAGGCTGGCAGAGCAACTTAAGTACCACTTCCAAGGGTCCAGGACTGGGGTGGCACCACTCACAGGACTCACAGCAAGTAAAGTCCTGGTGCTGGGCTCAAGGTGGTTGGAACCTTTTCATTCTCTGTGGCTTTGATCAAGAGGCCAGCCAACTAGCCTTTGAAGTCAATCTGGTGGTTGTGGGTTCAAGATGCAGGTTCAGGCCTTCTTACTCAGGTAGCAGGTCCACAGAGTATCAGTCCTTCTTGCGCAGCAGCACAGAAATCCTTCTGAGTCTCCTACAGGCCCAGAGGTGTACTGAAGAGTTGAGTCTGAGGCCCCTTTATTAATAACTGGTGCCCACTTTGAAGTAGGAGAAGGTTCTGGAGGTTTCCACCCACAGAGGTGTTTAGAATTTCCTGACTCCCTGCCCTGGCCCCAGCTTTCCTGTGGTCACAAAAGACTAGTGTCAATACCATTGTGAGCCTGGTCAGGCAGAGTCTTTGTGATGTGAAAGTGTGGTAGGTGACAGCTCCTCCCCCTCATCAAGTCGGAGATGGCCCATCCTGCCAACACCTATTCTCCTTTGTCTCACTGTCTGGGAGCAATTAACAAAGATCAACTGCCAGCTGCACCTAGTCATGTGACCCTGGAGCAGGCTGCAGGCACCAAATGGTTAGGACAAGAAAACTCAAATTTTCTAAAAGTGCAGTTTTCAGACCTGTAGTTTAAAATCCAACTTTACAATTGAAGAGGGTTTTAAATTAGAATTCTTTAGACACCACACTCGATATTCCTATCTGCTACCCATTGAAAGTTACCACTTATTACATGTAATAAGGTAACCCAATGTTATCCTATGGGAGAGGTAGGGCTTGCAGTAATGAAGAATGAATGTAATTGTTTTTCACAACCAGGACATGTAAAACATAAAAGTACATGTCCAACTTTCTAAATACACTGCAGCTTGCCCTATGGCCTATTTAGGGCCTCCCTTAGGGGCAACTTATTTGTATTAAAAAGGAAGGTTTAGGTCTGGCAAAAGGTTTATTTTGAAAGGTCTAAATGGCAGTTTGAACTGACTGCACACACAGCCTGCAATGGCATGCCGGAAGCTTGTTTAAAATAGCTACTTAAGTGGATGGCACAATAAGTGCTGCAGGCCCACTAGTAGTATTTAATTTACAGGCCCGAGGTACATGTAGTACCACTTTACTAGGGACTTACAAGTAAATTAAATGTGTCAATTGGGTTTAAGCCAATTTTACCAAGTTTAAAGTAGGGAGCACAAGCACGTAAGCACTAGTTAGAGGTGGCAAAGTGCACAGAGACCTAAAAGCCAATAAAAACTGATGCAGGAAACAGAAGGGTGAAGGCAAAAAGTTTGGGGATGAACCTGTAGAAATGGCCAAGTTCAACAGCAGCCGAAAAACATAAGACTGAAGGGCATGGTAAGCATGCCAGTAGAGACTTCAGGCTAAGACCCTTTGACAGGAGTTTGGATATGCAAGGGGACGATGGAGTGACAGGCAAAACAGTAACAGAGGTGTTAGCTGATTGGGCGCAGGGCAATCTGCTTCGGGGAAAAAAACAACAGCGAATCACAGCAGAAAGCCAGAACTTAAAAGAGAATCAAAATTAGCAGAACTGGCTGTGTCCAAATCAAGACTTGCTGCACTAGAATTCCCCCTTGAGATCAGTTTGTTAAAGAGATGGGTACAGTTGTAGGGTGCTACGTGGCCCTTGCCAAGGCAGGTTCATCTAGAAAAGAAGGCATTCTCTGATGAGACTTTCACCAAAGCCAGCCTAAATGGCAGACCAACCTGTATCAGCACATACTGAAATCCTACTCCTGGAACATGAGCAAAAACCCCTCACCCACATTCGCTGTGGTTAAAGTAACAACCCTTGCGTTGAAACATGCCAACTAATGTGGATGAGGGGTTTGTGAACTTGTTTTTTAAAGCTCACAATAAATATATAACTGTAGAATCCAATTGCTCCCTTTGTCCCAAAACACAGGAATCCTACATTTCAGTAGTTAAGACTTTAGCATTTTTCTGTTGATGTAAATGAGGGTAATACTGGACCTACAGTGGGTCTCATCTTCTTTGATAAAAAATAGAAAAAAACTTTCAGGCCACTTTGCAACACAAACTGACGTGATCTTTGAGTATTCTGCTCAGGTACCCCCTTATTGGTTTTCATATATTCTTGCGTGCACATTTTTCATTTATAAATATGTGCATTTAGCATTAATTCTACATGTACAACATATGTTTACTTTATTATAGTTGGATAGCGACTGCATGAATTATACATACATATGCATTAATGTGATTTATAATGTGTGATAGATTTTAGTAAGTGTGCAACAGAATGCATATGTTAATTCTTACATTTTACATCAATCATCACAAGGTTTGGTCTTTTGACACCAACCAGAAAAATGCATGTACTAAGCAGAGAGCCATCTTCTATTTCCTGGAAGTTAAGAAATGAAAGCATCTCCAGTGGAGGTCATCGGCTCTTTAGAGCCAGTAGGCCCTTATCTGCTCGGCAACACAATAACTGAGACTGGGAGCGACCTTCCCCAAGTACAGAAGCTAATCACAACAAGGTTATGGTTCAGCTACAGTAAGTGGGTAAGCTGCCATCTAGGAAACTGAGAAAGACCCATCTGGTGACTAGAACGTTTCCCTGGGGCTGGAAGGGAAGGGTTGGTTACCAACAACTGATTCTATCATTCAATGCAATGAGTTATTGAAACGCCATCAGAATGTTGCAATTCTTTATAATAGTTTATTTAGGAATCACTTACATTGCCACTGTTGTTTTTTTGAGGTCAAAATTGTCTTTATTATTTTTTAGGTATACAAATAGCAGGACAGATCATGTAGTACAGTTTCTTCACCAAAGTACACAGCTAATGGCACATTCAGGTCTCACCATACAGAACTAGCCAGTTTCAAATATTATGCAAATTGCCCGCATCAGGCAGCACAAAAAACATAACAATTCTTCAATCCCCCACACCTTCTCCCCCCCCTCCCACCAGACCTAACCCCAAACTAACTACGGTACATAGGGACTCTCACAATTATACAAGTGGGATCATCGACTCCAAATTGGGATACAGCTAGCGAGCACCAGGGCGGCATAATCCGCGTCCCTGGCTCCTCTCACACATATTGCAACCCCCCTTCAGAACTGAAAAAGATGTACGCTTCTCGTCCCGGTAGGGCAGGTACATACCGGCAGACCCACAGGGAGATATTGTACAAGAGGACCCCAGATATATTCAACATTTTATAAGTATCTGAGAGTATATCTGTCAAGTGCTCCATAGTAACCGTTTGCCACTGTTTTTTTAATAGTTGAAACTATGCATATAAATTAGACTAGGTTAGGACATTAGTTTCAATAATGTCTTAAACATATACAGTGTGGCTTTCTTCTAGCCATGGTGAAAAGAGTTTCAGAACTCACCAAGCCTGTAGTCTCACGGGTTGTCAGAAATGAACAATCCTCAAATAATGCGTCTGTGAGTTATAGTGCACCAGATCCCCTAGCTCCGATTGGTAAGTAGGCAGGTGCCAATAACAGAGTCAGCATATGGTTCAAGAAACCGGTCTACAGTTCTGTTTGGAGGCCATAGGATGATACCCCACCCTTTCCGATGTGGATCCTACCAGAAGAAGCAAGACTTGTGGAAGAGGAAGTAACCTACTTTACCCCAAAAGGGACGATCCAGAAAGCAAATCCCCACAGGGAGATAAGGTACTTATTGCCTGTAAAGGGCTAAGAAGCGTATATATAAATGTGACCAGCAATAAATCTCAGGCAGTTTGAAGCATGAACGCGGATAGATTAATCTCCTGAGATACATCATATTGCCAGAGGAGTACGTGGCTCATCTGAACTCATACAAAATGGTACTCTATATTGCAAATTCATTCAATCTCTCCTGGCAGGACAGGCAGGGGAATTATACAGGCTGCTATTCCTTTGCCAATGGGTGTTTTGGCAAAGTGTTAAAACTAGTGGATGTGGCTTTGTAAGCTAAGGGAGTCCAGTCAATCAAGTATCTAGCAGATATAATTTACATATATCATAACAAAGATACTACAAAGCTAGGCTTTTTAATAAATTTGTTGATAAAGTGTTATGCCCAGCCTAACCAGTACATCGTCTGAGTGTTACCAGGACACACTCCAAGTGGCTCTTAAGGTTCCAAATTAGAAGGTCCACTCCACCAAGAGAGCAGACCAAGGTTGGCAAAGGATAACATTTTTCTTCAGTAACTGGCCAGTATTGAAGCGATTCACCCATTGTCCACTAAAACAATTTTTGTGGGGCCCCTCAATTGCACAGCATGCAGTGGCTCAAAATTAAGGCCTGCACATAGGTGTCCAAGATAGGCAAAGAAGACCAAAATCCCAGAAAAGGCTTGGAGTAGACATATGGATGTCCTGAAAAAAGTGTGCTATTTCTGAATTGTTCCCAGATATGGAACTAAAGTTGGATGTCAACAGGATGAGTTGCGGGGCTTAGTTTGGGAAAATCACAATTGGAGTTAAGCGATCCTAGAGTAAATTCAACTGCACATAGATTATCAAGAGCTACTTTGCAGTGAAATGCTTGGCTAAGCACACAGTACAATGGTACATCTTGTTTAGGATGTATTCGCTGTCCAGAACGTCATTCATATAACACTAAATCCAGACTCATTGAAGAACAACCACAGGATTTCTGGAACTACTGTTTCGTTCATCAGATCCCCATAAAGAATGAGTATTTACTGGGGCTCAAGAACCTGGGAGCTGATTGACATTGGTATCGCTTAACAGGTTACAGTAACTGACAGCTGGTTCTTGGGTATTCCATACATTAACAGGGATTTGGGGGTTTTGCCATATCTCTTTGATCCCTCAGGCTGACTGTGATATGCAGATGGAGGCCTGATCCGAGGACAGTGGGAATGGACACGTTTTTGCAGGATCGGGCCTGAAGTTGATTTATAGGTTTCATCCTTTTAAGATGAGTCCAATAATATTGATGAAGACCCAGAAAGAGGTAGAAAGTCTTATTTGGATAATCCATTTGGAATGTGAAAGCTTTGCTACCTGGTCTTCTGGAGCTTTCTACAAAAGTTAGAATCCATCTTCCCAAGATGGGAGTCTTCCAAAGAGTCTGAAGAGTTCTCCTCGTCAGCTTATGGTGAAGACAGTGATACTGGCTTGGATGGATTAAAGTCTTATTGTGGAATCTCTGGTCTTTCAAAGAAGGCTTAAGTTTCATCGGCATCTCGTTGGCAGAAGGTCAATCAAAGCAAGTCAGCGTGGATTCCATTATCTGGCTGGTAAACAGGACAACATCTAATTCTTCTTTAGCAGCTGTAGTACATATTTTTTATTTATTTGATTGGCATTCAGGACAGCCATTATTTGGGACACACTTTCTTCTAGTTATGAATGGAAAGCTGCAGTTGGGAATCCATTTATGTGTATGTTATTGTCATACAATTAATTCCTCCAAAGTTCAAATACTTGAGTTTGTCGAAGGAGTATTTCTTGGCTTTACGAAAGGCGATTTGTTACAGAAAGCCTTAACCAGGGAGATGATCATGTGGTTGATGTTCATTCAACACAAAAGAGTGTCAAACGGCCCAGCGTGCATTCATCTCAAAAATTATTTTCTTTAGAAGTGGCCTCTTTTAATAGTTCTTGCAGGATGAAAGCTATCAGTACGTTGCTACATACCCAATGAAATCAAACTCTAACTTTTGAAATTATATTTCAGGACAACAGAAGCTGCTGTGGTATTGCAGGGAGAAGCTATATTGGATTGACTGGGGGGTGATTAGCAAAACGGATGATGGAATGAGCAGGCTTGGACCTATTGAATTTTGGATCCCATTCAGATAAATAGGTGATAGTCTGAAAGACTTTGAGTCAGAAGCTAGACTGGAAGACGTTTTGAATGCTGCAGAGTTGTAAGATGCATGAATTTAGAGAAGATTTAAGTCAACCCGACTGAACAGACAGCATAGGAGATACTGGATGAACTTTAAACCAGTACAGCAAGAGCACCTGGGTCTTTCAATCAAATCTTCATTAACGTATACTACGGTTGTGGCTCATACACTATTGTACACGTTTGTGTATGAACAAAATGCAATGGCAAGTGCTCTGTAAGTTCTGCTGATAGTCTGAAACACAGGCTGCCATGCATTTGGATAAAAAGTGATCTCCAAAGGTAAATTCTGATTGTTGTCACTTGTCTGGGTTCATCTGGAATTTTGATGAAAAGCTGAATTACTTCTGTCATCACATAGCAGGGGGGCGGCTGCACTTGAGCAACTCTGGAATGCGTTTAGTTATTGACACGAAGCGAGGCCTAAATGGCTAAATCCTTCGCTGTTATGGTTTTCCCAACCACATTGCATCAAAAGCCCGTGATACCGCCCAGTGTCACAGCTTCCTCGTCATAAGATCCTGGCGATCAGGGCCACTGATCTGATGATTGTTGAGCATTCTTCACCATATCAGAATTCACTGAAACTGGTGCCACCATCAAACAGGAACCAGTCTGCAAGTATGTCTCGTGGCAATAAGATGGCACTGCTGGGCGCACACACTGTATGGATCCACTAGCATTCATGTTCTTATCTAATATTTCATTTGTCCAAAGGATGGATGCCACGCATGCTGAAAACAGTAAATAAATTCACATTGCAAAAACCGGTCGCAGAAGTGAAGGAAGGGAGCACTGTGGGGCCCTGTTGCACTGACCCCACTGGAGCCCTCCATTACTGAAAGGCTCTACCGAGGAAGCGGACCCAACCAGGGCTCACAAAAGCACCGAGAAAGCACTTCCGGGTGAGGCTCACACGTTTGGGCTCTGCAACACACTTCAAGTCACACTTCAAAAATTCTCTTTCACAGGGAATGCGCAGCTGGAAAACAGTTCGAAGCTGACGTGCCTGGCGCTCTCTAGGACTGTGAATGAAGGAGCCGACACCACAGCTCTGTTCTACAGCACCCAGAGGTATCATACAACCCGCCCACCTTCTTGCGTCAGCAAAGCCTCCCTTCACCCCTGCCAGACAACAGTTGGGGCTTACCACCCATAAAATGAGCCCTTGCAGTATTCCGCACTTTTGTTCCTTCGTACAGTTTCTTGCACCTGGTGGGCGAAGTCGTTTTTGTCTAGTGGACATTGTCTCCTAGCTGCAATCTATTTTCAAACATTTTCAACGGGTTGTGGTTTTATTAACATTAAGGGAATTACGGAAACAAGGTCAGAAATGCAATTCAACTAAATAGTAGTTAGACTTTAATGGACAGTCTTCTGATGCTGTGCTGTAAACAATGGTTTATTTGTTGTAATGAAATACAAAACATTAAACACGACAGCCAATCCTGTGTCCATTTCACGCACAATTCCGGACGGGGTAAGGTCGGGGGTAAGGCGGACGAGGATAACCCCCCCACGTCTACTCCGGGTAGCCCTTGCGCTTTCTTTGCTTCAGACGGCGTGAGGTTTTCAGCAAACTAAAGTAAAGCCAAAGTTCATTAACTGTCCAATTAATCGGCTGCATGGCAATACTGCCACCTTGTGGTGGCTACAAGAAACTTAGTCGGAAAAAAAAGGGACCAATGTTCTGTACTGCTAGCAAGTCAGTCATTAGTTGGCTGGTAAACAGAACATCATCTAATCCTGCTTTAGCAGCTGTAGTATATATTTTTAATTTCTTTGATTGGCATTCAGGACAACCATTATTTGGGACACACTTTCTTCTAGATATGAATAGAAAGAGAGAAGAGCTGCAGTTGGGAATCCATTTATGTGGAAGTTATTGATTGATGTAAAATTAATTCCTCCAAAGTTCAAATACTTGAGTTTGTCGAAGAAGAATTTCTTGGCTTTTACATAAAGCCTTTCCCAGGAAGATGATCATGTGGTTGATGTTCATTCAATACAAAAGAGTGTCAAACGGCCCAGTGTGCATTCATCTAAAAAATTATTTTCTTTAGAAGTGGCCTCTTTTAATAGTTCTTGCAGGATGAAGGCTATCAGTACATTGCTACATACCCAATGAGTACACATGTAAAAACAACACCCAAACAAATCAAATGTCCTCTCGTTTGCCACTGGGAGGGGAATACTGTTGAGGCTTTAGGGGTGAGCGTGAGGTCTTATGTTAGGATGGGCCAGACCCACTTCATTATTTTTTATAAAATAATATATATTCAGGTATTCCTGCCATACAAAGGGCTTTCTGCCCCCCAGTGGCAAATTGGGGATACTGATTTGTCCTTTTAGGGTGGGGTTTGGCCAATGCCAGAGTGCAACACCCGCAGCCCTTTCTTTTGGCCGAAAGTCTAAATCCCTTGTGTCTGGTAGATTTTCTGTCCCCCGCGGGCAAGTTTGGGGCAACCTCTCCAGTTGGGACAATCCTTCTATCTGCCCCCAGCGGGGCAGAAAAACACCATTGAAAACACTATGGCAGGGTATGGCTCGATGCCAGGGTAGGCTGCCCCATCCTTTTGGTTGTTTTGGTGCCAATTCGAAATCCCTGGTGTCTAGTGGGTTTTCTACAACTTTAGATAGGGAATGAATACTTATCCAGAGGAGGGCCAGAAATTCAATTTGGCTCCGGGGTTGAAACAGCATGGGCCCACACCTGAGCCCCCACCTCCCAAAAATAATAAATGCAGTCCCTAGTGTCTAGTGGGCTTTTTGCCCCGGGGAAGGGGGGATAATCGCGCCATCTGCCCCCAGGGGCATGCACAAAGGGTGCTTGCATAGTTTTTGGGGTGACGGCATGGCTATGCCCATGGTGGGCAGCCTCCATCCCTATATTTAAAAAATGAATCCCAGTGTCTAGTGTACTATCTGCCCAACGAGGAACAGATTGGAGGTAATCACCTCCAACTGTCCCCGAGGGGTGGCAGGAAGACTGTCTGTACATTTATTTGGCATTGGAGCATGGCCATGCCAAATGTGGGCTATATAAAAAAAAATGCCCTAGTGACTAGTGGGTTTTCTGCCCCCAGGGAGAAAATTGTGGGTAATCACCCCCTTCTGCCCCACCGGGAGGGGAGAAAGACTGTCTGCTCTGGTTTGGGGGCATGGACATGACCATGGTGGGCAGCCTCAACACCTATATTTCTTTTTGTTTTAAATATAAATTCCTTGATGTGTAGTGGGCTTTCACCCCCGCCCCCCCCCCTCCCCAGCTCCACCATATATTTTTTGAAAAAAAAAAAAAGAACTTTCCCTGTCAACTAGTTGCTTTCTGACCCGCTTACCCCCAACCGGCCCTCCGAGGGAGGGGGGGCAGAAAAACTGATACCCTATTTAGTTGCGGTGGGGACTTGGACTTGCCCATGGTGGGTAGCCCCCACCCATATCTTTTTAAAAAAAAGAAAAAGGCTTTTACTGGCATCTAGTGGGCTTCCTGCCCTCCCCCCTCCCGGGGCAGGGGAAGACCGAAATAATTGCCTCAATCTGCCCCCCCGGAAGGGCGGAACGAGTGATGCCCCATTTAGTTGAGGTGGGGGCATGGTCATGTTCATGGTGGGCAGCCCCCACCCCTATATATAAAAAAAAATCCCTTGTGTCGAATTGGCTTTCTGTTGCCCCTCTGTGGGAGGGTTTAGCAAGCAATGGGGTAACCCAGTATCCCTCAGAACCTGGGCAGTCTTATATTAAAGAAACAATGGTTCTGTTGGGTGAAAAAGAAACCTTTCTGTACACATTGCATGAATCATGCGTTATTCAAAAATTATTTCAATGAGTCATAGGCAACACACACAACAAAGCAAATTATAGGGTAGTTTGAGATTTTTATATAAATTACGTCATTCATATATATACCCAAAAGTCATTTAGAGAGGCCAACAAGATACACAGTGATAACAATTAGTGACAAGGTGACAAGTGGTGCTCAGTGATAAAGTGCGTAATATATACAGTATGGTTTAAAAAGCTAGAAAGTTTATGGTGGCCAGAAAACAAGTATTCGTGGTAGATCCGCGAACTAAATCAATTTGTTTTGCGCAGATTCTAATTGCTGGTCCAGGGGATAGTGTCGACGTTTCAACCCAGGTACTGCACTACTGTGATGTCAGTGCGGGTCTTCATCAGGACAGGGACAAAGGGGTGACGGCCTAATTATGATAGCGGGGTTGAGTGTGGTAGGTTCACACATAAACCCTTTTACTAATAATGGGATCTGGACATCCGATTCAAATTTCAAATTGTGTCTTGGTGGTTATATGTGGAGGCGGCTAGCTCTGCACGTCCTTCTGCACACGGAGGAATCAAAGCATCCGATGTGTGTATCAGGATTGCGACTGTATACAAAGTAATCCAATCTTTATGAAATAAATGCTGAGGCGGCTGGCCGTCATTAATACGGGCGCTTCGTGCGTTCTATCTTAATCAGAAAATTCTGTGCGGGCGGCAGGCAAACGCCCTAGCTCGTCTGCAGCGGTATGACTCATTGAAATAATTTTTGAATAACGCATGATTCGTGCAATGTGTACAGAAAGGTTTCTTTTTCACCCAACAGAACCTCTGTGGGAGGGGGAGGTCAGGGGTAATACCCCATCTGCCACCCCAGGGGGGGGGCAGAGAGACCGAAATTATGCTGGTGGGAGCACAAGCCCTTGCCTAAGGGATGGCCCCCCATCCCTGGTGCGTAGTGTGTGGATACTTGCTTGGGGATCACTCTCCTGCTGCGATCCACAAGCCATAATCCACTGACTGGGTAGAGGTAGCACTGGAAAGGGGAGATTCGCCTCTTTCCAAAGATACCCCTCCCAAAGCCATCAGTGCAAGGGATCTGAGATATGTCCCCCCTGAGCACTGATACAGTGAAACAAAAACAAGCCCTTCGGCTCGTTTTAGTTTCACTTTACTGTAAAGACGTCAGAGCAACCTGCGCGCTGAACGTCTTTAAGGTTAAAAAATAAACGTTAAAAAAAAAAACAATCAGGCTGCTTGGGAAGGAAAAGCAAAATAATGGACCTCCTCCGCTGCCGAGCACCTGAGGGGCGTTTAATGACCTCCCCAGTTTCGGGGAATGGCTGACACGCACTGGAAAGGTCTGACACCCGTACTTAAGTGTTTAACTCCACATATAAGCACCGTGAAGATAAATATAGTCAAGGTACATATATGCAGAATTAGGTATAGAAAATCTATACCTATTTACCTTTTGATATTTTGTCTGACATTGTGTCCACGATGTTTGGTGACATTCCTAATTCAATATTCCAGGGGCACACCCTGCAGTAGACAACAATTCCCATGGTGTGTGCAGCCACATCTCCACCACCCCCGACCAAGAGGGTGCTTTGCTTTGTTGTGACAATAGGTGATGCAGACTGAGTTCCACATTGCTTTTCGTTGCTTTGTGGTATTCTTCCCTTTACTCTGCATCAAAAGACAAACAGCTGATTTGAGGTTCTTATGTCTTTGTTTAAATGAGTGCATCATTTTAGACACTTGAGAACATCGAGGGAAGGCAGTTTCCTTTCAACATTGGAAGTTTGATAAGAGAAGCAGGAACAGAGCACTGCTGCATTGTTTAGAAAGACAGCTGACACACCGTCCGCATGAGGTAACATTAATTTTCAATGTAACAATGTCTTTGATACATTGCAGGAATTGATTTGTATTGGCTAAATCTGGTCTATAGCACGCCAAACCTTGGAGAAGTGAATATTACCAAAGAAGGTACTCCAAGTCTGTCAAATAATTGGTTCAATGGGGCTGACATGAGTTGGCTCAGCATCATGTTCAACTCCCTTGGTACAGGGGGACAAGGCAAAGAGTTTCAAATTTGTACCATAAGTTATGGTGTTCGATAAAGCGCAGGCCCATGCTAAGATTTGTCTGCATTCCCGACAAATGACTATATGTTAGAATTCTGCATGATATGGAGCCGGGCCATGAGGTTCAAGGGCTGGGGATGGTGGTGTGGAACTTGCCCCTGTTGCTCAATGGCTGGGGTGGATGGATCATGAGTGCGACTAAAGGGCAGTAAGACAGCTACAGCAGATAGGTGAACCAACACTGTCCCCAACACACTGGTGCTCTAAGGGGTACACAGTACCAAACTACCCTAGTTGAGGATCTTGTGGGTTTTGAGAAACAGAGAATAATTGTGCCAAGTTATTAAAAATGCTTCCGCATGTTTAATGATTACCAGCTCTGTTGACATAGAACTGGCCTTCCCTGTTCAGTCATGAAGCGAAGAGGTCTAGCTGAGGCCGTTTGCTGCACTTAAAGATCATCTGGATCTCTTCTTGATACAGATCAAACTTGTGGCAGGATGACTAGGAGCGGCTTAGAGGATCTGCTGGATCCTTACTGAAAGCATGGAGATGTTCTACCGAGAGATGCATGTTATTGGCGTGTGCCCAGTCCCACAGCTCCTGTGCGTCTTCTTGACAGAATGCAAGAGCTTGTTCCTCTATGTCAGATCATATAATACAAAGAGATCATGTTCTACATTCTTATGAGCATTGACTGCTTTCTCAATATTGACAGGAAATAATGAATTCCAAGCCCGACTGGCTGCAACTCTTGGAGACTGATGTGAAGCTTTTTGTCCTCTTCTGTCCACAATCATTTTGTGGCCATATCATGCATGTAAGCTCCCAAACCTTCTATCGAATCAACAGGTATCATAATCAGGCAGCGGCACATGTGCTGAAATGGTAGCCCAATTGAAAGATTCTTGGGAATCCTCCAACACAGTAGCAGCCCCCTGAAGTGATGTGCAATTTTCACAAGTCTTCCCACATGCCTGAGGCTTGCTGCCACGGCTTTTATATTTCTTGCTCAATGGAACAAATTCATAACCTGCAGAAATGGATCAGCAGAATGCGGGAGGACACAAGGGCCAAGAATGTCCTAAGCAGGGCTGTGTTGCGCCTGCATACGTCTAAGGCCACTAAAACCAATTTCGTGATTCGGTTCTGTAAGTGATACACTTTATCCCAAATAAGTGCAAACAGTGGCTCATAGGAAGAAGAAGCTTATGGATGAAAATGAATTGACATGTTCTTGTCCAGGGTAAAAGTGATAGGCATGCTTTAGACATGTTTGATTCCTGTGCAGATGCAGCTTTCAGAAGCCAGACGTCTTTCTGTTAGAGACTCTATCTAGTCGCAGATTTCTAATTTTTTAAATATTCCCCAGGCATCTGACTGGATCTGGAAACTTTTCAGTAGTACCTCTGCGCACCTCTAGTTTGTGCTGTGCGGCTTCACACTGACACCATTCTGCTCCGGAAAGTATGTCCGGGACTATATAGGAGCCACTCCGGAACGCTTACGTTAGTGGCTTTCAAGTGTGTCCTTTCCCCCAGATGCAGAGCCACAAAAACAAATTGACATGACCAGTGTGCAGATTCCTAGAATTTGAATCTTACTAAAGAGTGGCATCTTCTCAAAGAATGGTGAGGATAGTAAGGTCTGTGAGGAAACTGCATTAGATAAGAGTCTTTACTAGAATGAGTGTTACCAAAGGCAAGTAACTTGTTCTTCTGATAGACTTCTTGCTGCAAATTCCTCACCTTCTGAAAAGACCAAAGCAGAAAGTAACTACAGTAGGGTCTGTGAATGGACTAAAACCAGAGTCCTGTAGAACCAAGCAGACAAAATGCATTTCTCGGTGGACCTGACTTTCTAGACAACAGCACTTCATATACATATGGAGGGACATCCATATAGCTGCCTGGCAGATGTCTAGAATAGGGACTCTGCACGCTTTGGCCCTGGTAGAATGAGCATGCAGTCCTTCAGAAGACTTATTTTTAGCCAATGTGTAGCAGATCTTAATTCTTCTGTACAGTCTTGCCTTTTATTTGCTCCAGCAAACCCGACAAAGAGCTGATCATCCACCTGGTGTTCATTGTTACAATCTATGTAAAAGCTTAGCGCTCTCTTGGGGTCCAAGCGATGGATTCTCTCCTCCTCCTCTCCAGAGGGGTGAGGTGGAGCACAGAAGACTGGCAGGGCAATGGTTTGTCCGATGTGGAACTGTGTCACAACTTTTGGTAAGAAGGATTCTTGTGTCCGCAGGACCAGGTTGTCTGGGAAAAAGGTGGTGTATGGCAGGTGAGCACAGAGAGCTTGAACCTCACTTATCCGCTGCGCCGATATAATGGGAGCGAGGAACTCTGTCTTGAGGGGGAGGAGCCGCAAGGGGCAGCGGTAAAGCAGCTTAAAGGGAGTACACATCCGGAATGTAAGGACCACATTAATGTCCTGCTGTAGCATGACAGAGGGAGGAAACAGATGGTGTAACAGTTTTAAAAACGCACAACTGAAGACTTAAACAACAAAGGCTGATTCAGCAACCGCAGAAAAGCCGAAAGAGACCCTTTAACAAGGCCCATGGCAAAGGCTTGCCGGGCATAGGCCAAAACAAATAACAAAATGTCAGATAACTTTGCCTGGAGACAGCCTATCTGGAGATTGCCGCACCAAGCTACAAATCTGTCCCAACAACAGGCGTATACAGTTTTCACTGTGGGACACCTGGCTTCCAAGATTACATCAACCACCTCCTGGGGAAAGACAAAGGTATTCGGCTGTAGCTGCCCAATCTCCAAGCATGAAGGTGAAGATTTCAAAGCCCCTGGTGCAGAACCCCGCCCTCCTACTGGGACAGCAGATCATTCCAGAGGGGCAGCCTGACTGGAAGACAGATACTCAAGCCCAGAAGTTCTGGATACCATACTCTCAGTGCCTGCCCAATCTGAAGCCACTAGGATGACTTGGCCTTGGTTGGTTCTGATCTTCTTGAAGACCCAAGGCAAGAGTCGTATCGACAAATAGCCATACAGGAGTTCAAAGTTCCACTCGAGGTGTAACGCTTCTCGAAGTGAGGGAAGCCTTGAAAACTCCAAAGTGCAGAAGTGCTGAGATTGAGAGGTTCATGGAAACAGCGAAGAGATTGAGTCAAGGTTCTCTCCATGCATGGAAGCAACCTTGTGTACACTTACGAATGCAATTGCCCCTCATGATCTAATAGGAATCTAGGCTCAGTTAGTCTCCCTGACATTCAAAGATCCAAAATGTCTTGGTGGTCCAGCCATTTCCACAAGCACAGGGCCTGCCATCACAGGGTCCGTGAACCCACCAGCCCTGTTTGTTGCAGTAAAAACTAGTGGTGGTGTTGTCTGTAAGCACCTGTACCAACCTCCCCTTGATGGATGGGAGAAAGGTTTTGAACGTCAAGCGTATGACCCTCAGCTCTAGAAGGTTGATATGGAACCGGGACTCCATAGAAGACCAGAGGCCTCAGATTTCCACATCTTGCAGATCGCTGCCCCAACACAGAAGCAATGCATCAGTCACAACTGTCGGCTCTGAGTGGGGAAGGGAAAGGGATCTGCGACTGTTCCATTTGCGGTCCAGTAACCACCACTGCATGTCTTTTGCAGTCTCCTCCTAAATCTGAAGGTGATCGGAGAGGTCCCGTTGATGTTGGGCCCACTGAGACTTCAGGTCCCACTACAGTGCCTACATATGCCACCTGCTGTGCTCGACCAGCAGGATGCAGGATGTGATTTGTCCCAGCCATAATGTCCAGGACTCACTATCCTGAGGGAAGGCTCGATACTGAAATGTGTCCAGAACGACTCCAATAAAGAGGAGCATCTACGGAGGAGTTAGGTCTGACTTAAGCGCATTGATAGTGAACCCCAAAATTGACAGAAGGCTTGCTAAAGTCTGGAGATGGTTGATGACTGCCTAGAGCAAGCCTGCCTTCATTAGCCAGTCGTCGAGGTAGGTTAAGACTGACACCCCTGACCTCCAATGGTGTGCTGCAGCCACCGCCATCACTTTCGTGAATACCGAAGGCAAAATGGGAGCACCGCAAATAAAACATGTTCCTGTCCCACCATAAAAATCAAGTAACGCTGCTGGCAGAATGTGTATATGGAAGTAAGTATCCTGCAGATCGAAAGCCATCCAGTCTCCAAGGGCAAACAAGACCTGGGCCAGGGTGAGCATCTTGAATTTCTCCTTCCGAAGGAAGGCGTTGAGAGGGCACAGGTCTAGAATGGGCACCAAAAAGTAGCAGGAGTAAGAACCACGTCCTACGTTTAGCACTGGCACCCTCTGAACAGCCTCTTTAGGGCTTGGACTTCGTGCCGCAAAATGGAGAGATGGTCCTTGTGAAAAATTGTGTTGTTCGTGGGGTGCTATCCTTGCTCAAGCAACAGCCACAATTCCTGTCAGAGGGGACCACAAAAGTCATTAAACAAATTTGTGCTTAACCCTCTAGCAGCCTGCCACAAAAGCAGTCATGCTTAACTAAGAGGCAATGTCTAAACTATATATGCAGCACACAAACAGTATAATAGTGAAAACACAATACAAGAAAAATCCCACACCAATTTAGAAAAATAGAGTACATTTTAATACATTATTTGACACCAAAACAACGAAACTCCAATCAGTAGAACTGGAGTTATAAAGTTATAAAGTTTAAAGTGAAATCAAACACATAAAATATCAAAGCGCCAACTGTGGGCATCATGCCGCCCAAGACCAGGGCAAAGTTGAATCTTATGGTCAACCGCGATGAAGCACTGTTCGGATACAAGAAGTGGATTGGGCTCAGTCTGCGCTTGCTTTCGAACTGAGAATAAATTTAAACAACAAAATGTCAGAAAAGGTAAAGTTCAGCCGAGCAAGGATGCAGGCGGTGTCCGAAGAGGTGGCATCATCATCGGGCAGGCACTGGATGAAGTTATGGTGAAGATTTCTATAATCTGCTATCCAGTGGAACGAAGCTTCAGGCTGTAGCTGACGAGGGCTCCACAAGGCCAAATGCCCCTTCACAGTGGAGCTACTGAACAGGAATTGCTGCTGCAGAGAAGAACATAGCGGGATCTGCAACAAAGTATGGCTTACCACGGATGCACCTTGGGCAGATGGATGGGTAGTTAGGTCCTGCTCGCTTCTTGGTTTTCAAAGCAGTTGTGAGCAAACATGTTCCAAGTCCCAAGTTTGGATTTTGCTATCTGTGCACCATTAGCACCACTTCCATGGGTCCAAGACTGGATGGGCACCACTTGGAGGGTCAAGATTCCCTCAGGCTGGGTTCAAGTGTGTGTTCAAATGGTCAGAGCCTTTTCTGTCCCTGAAGCTCTGATCAGAAGGCTAGCCAACTAGTCCTTGCAGTCATTCTGGTAGTTATGGATTCAAGCAGTGGAACAGGACTCAAGACAGGCCTATAAGGGTTCAAGGTAGGTTTCCAGCAGCAAATCAGTCCTGCCAAGTGCAACAACGCAGTCCCATGAAGTACACAGCTAGCCACAGCAGCAGGCAGTCATCTGAAAGCCCTTATGCAGGTCCAGAAAGTGAGCTGAAGAGAGGGGCTGAGGGTCATATTTTTATACCTGGTTCCCCTTTTAGAAGTAGGGGAAGTTTTGAGAGATTCTCTGTGAAAAGTGCTTGGAATTTCTGGCCTCCCTTCCCTGTGTGAAGTCAGGGCACAGCCTATTGATTTTCAATTGGGGCTGTGCCCAGTATCGACCCTCCCCCCCCCCCATCCTGCTAGTGATGGGCCATCCAGGCACACCTAATCCCACACCAATTTAGAAAAATAGAGTACATTTTAATACATTATTTGACACCAAAACAACGAAACTCCAATCAGTAGAACTGGAGTTATAAAGTTATAAAGTTTAAAGTGAAATCAAACACATAAAATATCAAAGCGCCAACTGTGGGCATCATGCCGCACAAGACCAGGGCAAAGTTGAATCTTATGGTCAACCGCGATGAAGCACTGTTCGGATACAAGAAGTGGATTGGGCTCAGTCTGCGCTTGCTTTCGAACTGAGAATAAATTTAAACAACAAAATGTCAGAAAAGGTAAAGTTCAGCCGAGCAAGGATGCAGGCGGTGTCCGAAGAGGTGGCATCATCATCGGGCAGGCACTGGATGAAGTTATGGTGAAGATTTCTATAATCTGCTATCCAGTGGAACGAAGCTTCAGGCTGTAGCTGACGAGGGCTCCACAAGGCCAAATGTCCCTTCACAGTGGAGCTACTGAACAGGAATTGCTGCTGCAGAGAAGAACATAGCGGGATCTGCAACAAAGTATGGCTTACCACGGATGCACCTTGGGCAGATGGATGGGTAGTTAGGTCCTGCTCGCCTCTTGGTTTTCAAAGCAGTTGTGAGCAAACATGTTCCAAGTCCCAAGTTTGGATTTTGCTATCTGTGCACCATTAGCACCACTTCCATGGGTCCAAGACTGGATGGGCACCACTTGGAGGGTCAAGATTCCCTCAGGCTGGGTTCAAGTGTGTGTTCAAATGGTCAGAGCCTTTTCTGTCCCTGAAGCTCTGATCAGAAGGCTAGCCAACTAGTCCTTGCAGTCATTCTGGTAGTTATGGATTCAAGCAGTGGAACAGGACTCAAGACAGGCCTATAAGGGTTCAAGGTAGGTTTCCAGCAGCAAATCAGTCCTGCCAAGTGCAACAAAGCAGTCCCATGAAGTACACAGCTAGCCACAGCAGCAGGCAGTCATCTGAAAGCCCTTCTGCAGGTCCAGAAAGTGAGCTGAAGAGAGGGGCTGAGGGTCATATTTTTATACCTGGTTCCCCTTTTAGAAGTAGGGGAAGTTTTGAGAGATTCTCTGTGAAAAGTGCTTGGAATTTCTGGCCTCCCTTCCCTGTGTGAAGTCAGGGCACAGCCTATTGATTTTCAATTGGGGCTGTGCCCAGTTTCGACCCTCTCCCCCCCCCCATCCTGCTAGTGATGGGCCATCCAGGCACACCTAATCCCTCTACTGTGTGGCTGTCTGGGAGGGATATACAAAATCCATCTACCAACCACACCCAGTCACGTTACCCAGGAACATGCTGCAGGCACCAAATAGCTAGGGCAGGAAAATGGCACTTTTCTAAAAGTGGCATTTTGAAAATTTTGACTTAAAAGACAACTTTACCATTAAAGAAGATTTTACATTACAATTTCTCAACCATCAAACATTACTTTTCTATCTGACCCCAAACAAAGGGTAGCACTTATTAAATGTAATAAGCTAATGTTATCCTATGGGAGAAGTAGGCCTCACAGAAAAGGAGTTTTTCAATTCCAGGACGTGTAAAACTTAAAAGTACATGTCCATCCTTTTAATTACAAATGCCTTCTGCCCTATGAGCTGCCTAGGGCCTACCTTAGAGGTAACTTATATATAATATAAGGGAAGTTTAAGGCTTCTCAAGCGGGTTATTCTGCCAAATCGAATTGGCAGACTAAAGCTGCCAGCAGGCTGCAATACGTATGGACAGTGGTCCCAGAAAATAACAATACAATTTAAGAAATCAAAACAAGTATTCACAACAAAACATAAACCACAAGGTATTGGTTATACTCAGTGTTTTAATTCACACTGGGCATCACTCTCTTAATGCACAAATTTGTGTTATTACAAATATCAATGTCCCTAGACAGGAACATGGTGAGGGGGAAGAAGGGAAGGTGGGTATTGGTGTTTCGTGAGGATAGGGAAGTGATTGGAAAAGGCAGTGTCAATCAAAAACAGTACATTAATTCGGACATATGAGCCTCTACCATCGAGCCTATAAATCTCAATCTTAACAGAAATAACAATCAGCCATGGTCACAACAGTAACACAACATGAAATATCTTTTGGCTATGCTGGCTTTGCGGTAAAGTGTTGACGTTTCGACCCCTAAAAACTGTAGGCAGTTTAATCCCTTACGTCAATGGCAGGCCTGAGATATATTTTAAGGGCCTACTTAAATGGGTGACACAATAAGTTTTACAGGCCCACTAGTAGAATTTAATTTACCAGCCCTGGGTATAGGTTATACCACTTTACTAGGGACTTATAATTAAATTAAATAAGCCAATCAGTGGTAAGCCAATGTTACAATGTTTTACGGAGGGAGCAGAAGCACTTTAGCACTGGTTAGCAGTGGTAAAGTGCACAGAGTCCTAAGATCAACAAAAGACAAATTCAGCAATAAACAGGAGGGGTGAAGGCAAACACTTGGGGGTGACCCTGCAGAGAGGGCCAAGTCCAACAGTCCTCCATCAGTCACTGGGTGGGGAGGGGAGAAGGTGCGGCGGAGAAGAGATGAAGGGCGAAGCATGACCTCTGCAGGGAATCTGCAGGACTCACCTGTCTGCTATTGCAGGTAGCCAACCTGGATGAATCGTTGTATCTTGCCTCCCACCGGGTGTCTGTGCGCCCCAAAGGGCACGCTAAATTAGCAGGTGGGGGCTGCCTGCTCTCTTCAAATCACTCTAAAGCGGAATCAGCCATGTCCAAATAGGTGAGTCCCGTCATAAGGCATGTCCATAGGGAGGACTAAACTTTGCCAGAAAATCCAGCTGATTGCAGCCATGCACTGCGGCGACTGGCGACACTGGTGCCAATGACACACCTGATGGAATCTGTGGTGTCCAAGCCACAACGAATTGTAAAATTTGCCTCATCACGGCCATCTTGGATGGCCTGGGCTAGGACAGGTCAGAGATAGTCAGGGACACCAGGAAGGACTTGAGCCACCAGGTTCCAAAAGGGCTGGGAATAGTGTCTTAGGACAGCTGCCATTTAGTGAACAGAGAACTAGGCAGGTGGAAGAGAAAACTTGCTTCTCAAACATCTCCACCTGTTTACACTCCCTATCGGGGGTAGTCAGAAAAGTGTTGGAATTAGATCTGCTCAAGGATGCCTGCACCACTAAATTTTTCAGGGGAAAGTTGCTGAGAGAGGAAAGCAGGAAGGCCTCAAAAAATCATGAAAAAGTTATTAGAACTGCAGGTCTAGTAACTTAAATGATCTTCTCGACATAACTAATGTACTTGACCTGTAAACTGGTCATAAATGTGTTATCTTAGGCAAATATTTTATTTTACACAGCCACCTTTTTCTTCATGATCACATATGAGCGCACCTTCCAATTTGTGAGTTCAACATTCCAGCTGTAAAAAAAAACCTATTTGGTTTCATTTAACAGACTAAATGTTTGCTCCATGTATAGTAAGAATCTAGGCCACATATAAGACACACATGATCCCTGACTCACCTCTTACTTCACTAATAGCATTGCCATCAAGGCGGAGGCAGGAATGTTTCTCAGTTCATCTTTAAAACCCACTTTTTATAAATAATTACTAAAGCAAGAGGTGGTAGTGTACTGTCATTTACAGGCAGCATATTTTCCATTGAAATGGCCAAAAACATTACCACTAACATGCAGTTTTACTTATAAAAGTATAAAGAGTATAAACGACAATCTGTGGAAAATGGGTTTCAGCACACATATTTATCATTTACACGTCACCAAGAAAGTGTTCTGATTTGTTTTCATCCTATTAAACTATTTTTTTCATCACACAGAATTACAAATCAAGGGCTTGAATAACTACTGAAATATATTTTAAAATGTTTGTACAGATCACTTTTTAGCTATTTAAATGGGTGTTAGAATAGAACATGACATCCTACAGCCTTTCATTTGACACTTTTTTTACAGCACATTTTACAAAATCCTCGAACCTTGCAGTCAGAGAAAGAAAAGTAATTATAGATGTAAACTGACTTTTGATCTCTGGACATCCCTCTTGCACCAGGAGTCGAAGACTCAAAAAGATGTAGACAAAAGTCAAAAAAGGGTTAGTCAAAAAGTGACTAAGGGGCACGCTCTCTCCTGGTCCGTGCTGGATGGCGCAGAAAAATAAAGAACTGATGTCAGCGCGCAGGGGCGGTGTCTAAGTAGACACCGCAACGTCATCCCCGCGACCTCAACGCCGACGACGGACGTGGAGTCGACCGACGCCACCTACTGACGCGCAGGGGTACGGCTTGTCTCCAGATCCAGTCTGACGCCTGGGGGTAATTCTAAGGTAAGTGTGACTCACATTTCCTCTCCCAACACCCTACTCCTGAGAGCTTGGTGGTCCAAGCCTCCTCCACAAACAGCGCATTCCCTACTGCTCCCCCGGATAGGGAATCCAACAAGCTGAACCATCTTGGGAAGAAGAGATTTTCTTCCGCCAGAATGGGACTGCAGTTGGTTAACACCACATGTCTCTTGGGCCGTTATACACAACCGGTGTGTGATACTGTTGCGCAAGTGCTATCACAGTGCCCGGAGAAGGCCCGGGCCGTGCTCACCCGCGCTGTTGCTGAGGGTCGAGATGCAGCTAAGTTCACCATCCGGTGTTTGCTGGATACCGCCAACTCGCTGGGTAGAACAGTTTCCACGTCGGTAGCCCTGAAGCGCTACGCCTGGCTGAGAACATCTGGCTTCTCTGTTGATGTCTAATCCACACTTTTGGACATGCCTTTTGATGGCTGTCGCCTGTTTGGTGACAAGGCGGACAACACACTCGAGCGCTTCAAGGACTCTAGGGACAAGGGCAGATCCCTGGGACTCGCAGCAACTTCTCGCCCCATGGAGTCTGCCTTTCGCCCCTTTTGTGGCTACTGAAGGGGTGCCCCACCACGTTCCACCAAGAGCCACAGGGCTGCGCAAGCTACCCAACCTACGCGTGGCTGGGGACGTGGGACGCAGCGTCGCAGTTTTGGGGGCCAGCGGGCGGGCCAGTCCACCAATGCCCCCTCTGCAGCAGCCTCCAAACCTTCCTAGTCCGACCTTTCAGGGCCACCAGTTGCCAGTCTCTCCTCCTCTTTGGAAGGGTGCACAGGCGGGAAGAAGGTGGGCAATGTGATGGTCTGACCTATGTGGAAAGAGGTAACCACTTTGGGCAGAAAAGAGGGCCTAGAGCGAAGAATCACTTTGTCCGGATGGATAGCAAGAAATGGAGGTTTGGAAGATAAAGCCTGAAGCTCACTCACCCTGCGAACAGAGGTGATGGCAAGCAAGAAAGTAGTCTTCAAGGTAAGGAGACAAAGAGGGCAATTATGCAGTGGCTCAAAGGGAGCACACATAAGATAAGTGAGGACAAGATTCAAGTCCCACAGGGGCATTATGAAAGGAGGAAAGAGATGAGTAATGTCCTTTAGAATTCTGTTAACAATAGGGGACTTGAAAAGACAAAGCAAATCAAGACGGCGAAGAATAGCCGAAATGTCCGAAAGATAGCTTTTAAGAGTGCCAGAGCAGAGCCCGGCTGGGCCAAAGAAAGAATGAAGAGGAGAACCTCTGAACGAGGGGAAGAAAGGGAATCCACAGCCTTTGCTGTGCACCATGCCATAATTTTGTTCCATCTACAGACGTATATCGTTTTAGTGGAGGGATGCCTGGCTGACATTACAGACTTCGGGAGGAAGGTCAAAAGCTGTCAACTGTTGCCGCTCAATCTCCACGCAAGGAGGTGGAGGCTGGACAGGTTCGGGTGGAGGATCGCCCCCTGCCTCCGCGACAGAATATCCTCTCGAAGAGGCAGTCTGATCGGAGGATTGATGGCCATGCTCAAGAGCTCGGGGTACCAGACGCTTCGTGCCCAGTCTGGGGCTGCAAGAATTACTTGGGCCCTGTCACGCTTGATCTTCTTCAGCACTCTGGGTAGAAGTGGTACAGGCGGAAAGACATACAGAAAGCCACAATTCCACTTGCGACGTAAGGAGTCTCCGAGCGAGTGCCGCCTTGGAAACTCCAACGTGCATAACTACTGATATTGTGCTTTCTCTTCACTGGCGAAAAGATCTAACCAAGGCTCTCCCTACTGCTGAAAGAGACCTTGCACCACCTCCGGGTGAAGACTCCATTCGGTGATCCATCATGCACTGGCGGCTGAGTACGTCCGCCCTGGCGTTCAGGGAACCTGCCAGGCGTTGTGCCACCAGGGACATGCCCTGATGTTCCAGCCATGTCGAAAGGCGAAGAGCCTCTTGACATAGGGTCTACGACCCCACCCGCACTGTTTGTTGCAGTACCACATGGCGGTGGTGTTGTCCATGAACACCTGCACTACTCTCCCTTTGACAGATGGAAGGAATGTCTTCAGTGCAAGACGAATCGCCGGAGCTCCTGAAGGCTGATGTGGAACCCAGATTATGCCGGACACCAGAGGCCTCTGATCGCCACCTCTCCCATGTGGCCACCCCATCCCAGGAGTGACGCATCCTTCACTACTGTGAACTCTGGTTGGGGAAGGGAGAGGGATCTGCCGTTGACCCAATACTGGTTCGTGAGCCACCACCCCAGCTGACTTGCAGTCCCCTCTGAGATCTGGATGACATCGGAAAGAATTCCCTGATGCTGTGCCCACTGGAACTTCAGGTCCCACTGCAGAGCCCGTATATATGCCATCTGGCATGATCCACCAGCAGGATGCAGGAGGTCATGAGGCCCAACAGTCTCAGGGTCATTCTGACTGAAATCTGGGATAGAGGCTGAAACTTCGGTATCATAGCCTGAATATCCCAGACTCGCTGCTCAGGAGGATAGGTCCGATACTGCGCTGTATCCAGAACTGCTCTGATAAAAAGGAGCTTCTGAGAGGGAATCAGGTGCGACTTCTGCACGTTGACTGTGAATCTCAGCGAATACAGGAGGTCCGCCGTAGTCTGGAGGTGGGAGACAACAGCCTGGGGCGAGCCCGCCTTCAACAGCCAGTTGTCGAGATAGGGGAAGACTGGAATCCCTGATCTGCGCAGATGGGCTGCGACCACCGCCATCACGTTCATAAACACCCCAGGGGCACTGGTAAGTCCAAAGGGGAGCATGGTAAACTGAAAATGCTCATGGTCTACCGTGAACCGTAGGTAATGCCGATGGGCAGGCAAGACAGGGATGTGAAAATAAGCATCTTGCAAGTCCAAAGTTACCATCCAGTCTCCAGGGTCGAGGGCAGACAAGACCTGAGCTAAGGTTAACATTTTGAACTTCTCCTCCTGGAGGAAGCGTTTGAAGTACCTGAGGTCTAAAATAGGATGCAGGCCTTTGCCCATCTTGGGTACCAGAAAGTAGTGGGAGTAGCAACCACAACCTACTTCTGGCACAGGGACTCATTCAATAGCTCCCTTGGCAAAGAGAGCCATAACTTCCTGGTGGAGAAGGGTCAAATGATCCTCTGACATGCTTTGGAATGGTGGTGGCATGGAGGGAGTGGTAGTCTCGAAGGGGAGAGCGTAGCCCCTTCAGACTATCTGCAATACCCACCTGTCCGAAGTGATGTTGTGCCAGTGGGGGAGGTTATTCTATAATAGACCCTGATAAGGTACCAATGGGAAGTCCTATTGTGAAGAGACCCACTAGCGAGTGGGGAAGGAAACAATTCCTTTTGTTTTAATTATCCCCACACACCCTAGTGGTGTCATGCTTCATCATTGGGTCACCCTGACGCCTAAAAGTCAGGGTGGGCTCGACCGTATTTCAGGGAGCTCTTGGTTATATGACCAGAGGGAATTAAAGATTAAAAAATGCAGGCAGATCCCGGTATTCCTTTATTCTAGGATCTGCTAGGGTTATTAAAAGGGGGGTCAATGGGAGTAATTATGGTCCTACGACGCTAATGTCAACATGTTTCAGTCCTATATGGTCCTGGACTTTTTTCAGGGCAACAAACCACCCTCCCTGGAAAATGCAGAAGGAGATTCCCTATACTACTGTTTATATAAGGGCAGATAGCTGCTCCTTACTGTTTATTAAAAGATCATTTATGTTTTTTAATTCATCTTTTCACTCCATCTGTGAATACAAACACAAAAAAGAAAGAAAATCATAGTGTATCATTCATTGAATACATATAGATGCTTCCCAAGTGTGATGTGCTTACCGATGCACCTGTGTTGTCAACCCGATGTGAAAAACACATCCTCAATCATCCCTACTTGGTATGTGATTATGACACTTGTTTAGTTTTACCACACTCACATAGGTGGCAAAATATGGTGTTGTGGCGATCATTGTCGCATACTGTCATTATCCACATTCTTGTGTGTGCATAACCAAAGTGAAGTCAACCCGTGTCACTCACACTCAACAGCACAATGCTGCTATCAGTCGCCGTGTTTAGCCATTCTTCCTACTCATTAACCCTGTACCCCTTACCCCGCTGTGGCAGAGGAAGCTCATCTCCGGGCACCTCACGGCTTCAAAGGGTAGCCCTGTAGTCACACACTGCGTGGCGATAACAGATGCCCAACAAGAAAAAACATAAAACAAAAACAAAACAAATACAAGGGTTTTATAGACACCAGCAATGCACATGTCATGGCGGACGCGCACGTACCTGTGTTAAAGTAAGTCGTGGACAATGGCCACTGCTACTTACAATATCAAGGGTCCTGCCCCGTTCTACAACCTACTCGGTGCGGGTCCCCGGGATTTTGCTCGGAACAAACAGAGGAAGAAGCTTAAATGTACCTCCCGAGCGCAGGAAAGCTGATCACTCCGCATACTGGGTGCGGTCAAAATCGCGCGTAGTAAGTGGGACGCATGCAAATAGCGTCATACGTATCGGATGGATGCTGGGAACTGTGGTTCCTACCACCGGCTATCGTCCCGATCGCGAGTGCCACAATTGTCAAAAGTAAATGTAAAAATAAAATTGAAATTAAAAGAGGCACATAAATACATTCTCTGCCACACGCCATAGGATGGGATTCTAAGTTATTGTTATCGCCTGCAGACCGAAAGTCATATTTTGTTCCGTTATTCTTGTGAACCGGCAAGGTATTCAACCCATGGATAACGTTATTGAGATGCATGGTCACTGTGGGTCAGTGATGCCCTGGTAAAAGGGCAAACAATCTATAGCGCTATATCCTGTAATTTTTATGGCCCAGTACTCATCGTGAATGCCTGTAGAAATATAAGGTTGCACGTTTAAATTAGGGCAAGGACAGTAATTCTGCTCTTACACTCAAAAATAATAATGACGTGTATGCGCTGTGCTGTTTTGTTACTAATTAAACCTTACACAGGGTGCGAGCTGGATCAGTGGTATGTGTACTGCATTACACTACTCATACTGATGAACTGCGAATCGTAGTGTGTTTTAAGATGTGAAGTACTGGAATCATCTTTTATTAAGTAGGTTCCAAGGGATGGAATCATTAAGTCCAGTTATATGGGTCTTCAATCGGTAGACCCATTGTTGTTCTCGCTCTAACAGTCTATTAGTAAGGTTACTAGTGCCAATGACCGTCCATTTGAAGCCTGTGTCACTGTGCTTTTTTTCTAGATAGTGGGCAGTAAGTTTGGTTGCCGCGATTGCCCGCCTAATTGTGCTTCTGTGCTCGCTTATCCGTATTTTTATTTTCCTGCTGGTCATGCCCACATACATCAACTGACATTGGCACTTGATAACATACACCACGCTGTACAATTAGTATGTGAACTTTGTTCCCACAGATATGTCATACCAAGATCGATTTGTTTGGTGTGTTCTGTCAGGGGACACACCACACATGACCCACATGTATAGTGACCTGTAACTGGTGGGTTGTTCCAAAGTGTGAGTTGGTTAGGAGTCTTTGGTCTATGTGTGTTAGTGTGTATAAGTGTGTCTCTTAGAACCTTATTTCTCCTAAACAAAAACATCGGTTTCTCAGACGTGAGTTTCTTTAATGTTAAAACCGACCATTTTTTGTCGATGATTTTCTTAATGTCATTAGACCAGGAATTATAAGTTGTGACGCACATCAAACTGTCCTTTTCTGGTTACTTGTGGGATTCAAATAAGGCCTCCTGGGGGGTGTTACGTGATCTTTTATTGGCTCTTTCAATGATTTTTTTTGGCTAGGCCTTCTGTTGTAACTTCGTGGTTAATATTTCTGCTTCTTTTTTGTAGTCTTAAGTTAGTACAAGTTCTGCGGAATCGGAGGAACTGGCCGACTGGTAAGTTCTCCCTCAGGGCATGTCAAAATGTAACAGACTATTTCTGTCTGTGGGCTTGGTGTAAAGTGAACTGACCAGGGTGCCTCCCCTGGCGATGAACTTAACATCCAGGAATGAGACCATTTCACTGTTTGTGGTCATGGTAAAGTGTAAGTGTGGGTTTAGTTGGTTCATCCAACTGAGAAAATTATTCAGAATTGACTTGTCCCCCTTCCAGATGACCAAGATGTCGTCGATGTATCTAAACCACTTACAGATGTTATCAGAGTAAGGGTTTGTGGGCCAGATGTGTTGATCTTCAAACTGGCCCATGTACAGACACGCTATGCTAGGCGCAAAGGTGCTGCCCATAGATGTACCATGGACCATCAAGAAGAAAAAGCCCTTGCTAATTGGTTCATACTAGTCCATGCAATTGATATACTGAGTGAGCAAGAGAAACCACGACCCGAGGGACTCTGGGAAACTTGACTTGACTTAGAATGGTTCTCTCCTTCTGCCACCTTATTACTTCTATTTCGCCCCTTCTTTCTCTGTCTCTTTTTCCTTGCACCCCTCACTATCTTCCCTCGTAGAATAGAAACACTATTACAAATTACAAATATTTGAGATCTTCTTTATACAAATGAGACTTAATACACTTGTGTGTAGAAAGTAGCTGTAGCCATACAGCACTGTATTCTTCCAAGTATCCGCTTTAACCACCAGTTGTTAGCGTATAAACAAACAAGACAAAAGTACAGTGTCCTATAAGTAAAAGAAAAGCACAAGCATGTTTGTGTGACTGGATTGGCTCTCTGTCTGAGTACTCCAAAATGGTAATTAATGCAGCCACACATCTTTATGACAAATGTATGTGTACGGAACAATCATCCCAGACGACCAATCTACAGAGGGGTTCACAATGTAAACATAGCCTACTAGGAACATCTCACACATACACTGCTAAATGGAGCATACAGGCATTTAGCTAAGCTTAACTTGATTGGGCCGTTATTGGGGCACACTACATGGAGGGGGTGTCAGTTGGCTGACTGAATAGTTAAGATCCAATGCAACATGTGACTGAATAGTACTGATCAAGCATCCACTAACCAAACACCTGCCTGACATTACCCTAATACTACCTGTATGATTATCACCTTACAATAGTGGTTGGGGTGAACCCTGAGGGACAGGTATGCTATCAAGGGAGACCCAGAAAACCTGAGATGCATTACATAAAGAATACTACTATCCTTTGTAATAGGTTTTTGTGGGGCAAAAACAACAGTACATATACTGTTTGCCTGGAGCACGCTTGGACTACAACAACAGTGTCTAGGCTAGAGCTAGAAAATCAGGAAGTGAAATGAATTTGTGCAACAGCCCATATTAGCGCATGCCGGAAATCCACACTGTTGTGCCTCAAACAACATGCTGTAGCTTTAGAAGTACATAGTCTGATGGGAAGCATCAATAGTAGGGGTCTCCAAGCATTTCTGCAATAGGAGCTACTTATGATCAATAAAAAACATCCCGAGCTCTCATTAGTGATGTAATAGTGACCACATCAGACAATATTACATCACTCTACTATGTAAAATTATCCATCGTGATCACCTCAGTGTATCACGCAGGATTGCCTTACTAAAGTATACAAAAAGGGATGGATGGAATGCTTGCACTCATCTAAGCCACCAGTAATTACTCAGGACCGTATCCCAATCTGTCTTGGACGTTTAGGTTGGACTGGAGCTGGCTCAAGGCTGATTGGCATACGACGGAGTCCAAACTGAGGTGGCATGGTGGGCGAAAAACAACTGCTTGGGATGTGGCCCGGAGCAATTGCCAGTGGCTGAGATTAATTCAAGCATTCCATCCACTGCCTTGTTGCTGTTTCAGACAAGATTGCCAGCAGTAATGTAAAACTTTGGAATGCCTTACGTGGGTAATACAGAACGGCCAAAGCTTAAATGCCCCAGGCACAAAGGTAGTAATATTGGCAATAAACCTCCTCAACACCACATGATTTATCACTCAAATATCAGCTTTAAATTAGTTCTGGAAATTCAGAAATTAGCTTATCAGTTCTGAATATTCACACATTTTAATCTCCAATGCATACCTTTTTGTTTCGGACATATATCCAGCCAAGCAAAAGCTTTTAATTTAGTAGGGTGGACTAGACACAGGAGAGCTACTAACAGGAAGCTAGAGAGCTACACACAGCTTGTGAGATACTTGTTGAAGCCTGAGAGTACTTGTGGGAGTCTCTAATGTCACCTACAATAGGAAACAGAATAAAAGTTGAGAAATGGCAGTGAGCAGTGACGTCACACAGAACTTCCACAATGGTGCCACGCGGATCTCAAGGTTAAACCTTCTGTGCTAATTTTGTACATTGTCTAAGGCCACACATGTTCACTGCCTGAGGCTCGTTGGGTGTGATATTGGCTTTACAGGTAGTCATTTGAAGAGTGCAAGTAGAAGGACCAGTGCCAGCCTTGACTGGCAGGAGTGTGGCACGGAGAGATCAATGCAGTGGATGGTGGGCCTTAAAAAATACAGCATGCAGACCACCAGCCCACTGGGAAATGACATGTAGCCAACACTGGCTAGCCCAGCACAGTATGCATGCGTTAGTCCAATAGGTTCTTTAAAAAAAAAAAAAGTCATGCAACCCCAAAAAATATAGGCTTCTCCCACTCCACCCCACATAATTTCCCAATAATGCCCCACAGTCATTAATCCTTACCAGTTACGTGCTGGTAGCGCGTGCGCCCAAGCATGGAATGCATGGCATGGCCCATTTCATGGAAGAGGTTCTCCATCATTCCAGGAGTCAATAATGTTGGCGTGTTTCGAGTGGAACTGGGCAGACTCAGCATAAGGACGACCACAGGAAGCTGGTATTCCCCATTCTCTTTTAACCTCCCTCCGCGAATTGTAAAGTGGCAATCCTGCAGAAAGAAAAACGAGCGGGAGAGAATGATCACAAGTTAAACATTTTAGTGTTGTGCTACGATTTGCAAAATGACAGTAGACTAGTAATAGGGACGACAGTGGCAGAATAAGTGCAGACTGCCTTTCAGTGACCTCGCGTCTGGCAACACAGGTTCAAATCCTGAGCTCGGACAAACAAAGTGAAAAGACACTAGTGTCTCCGCCCAACTCTTGATGAATGCCTTTTACTGCATTCTTACAGCAACCACAAATTAACAACTAAGAACTGGGAGGAAGTATTAAAAACACCAAAAAAAAACTACAGCCATTACCCATATTTACACATAAAAACGTCCCTTTGAACATGGTACGTCTTTATAATGTACCTAGCACATAAATAAACTTGCAGTTTGGCTATGGGTAAGCTGGGGCCATCATTTCATAAAAAAACTAAAAACCTTTACAGTTTCCTAAATTTAACGCCAATGCTTTTCAGAGGAAGTAGTGGGGAAGAGAAGGCCAAGGACCAACGTGGGTACCCCAGGAGGCTTTCCTTTCAGAATCCCAAAGGTCAACTGGAGTGACTGGTGACGTTTCCAAAATTCCCTCTCCTTTTCTAATTCTATGATAAGCCCCACATGAATAGGAGAGAACCAAAAAATGACCTTTGCGATGATTTAAGACAACATCAACAGAATTAGAAGCACTGCCACAGGCAGAAAATATATCTAACGAACAAGCATAGTTCCAGACCAGAAACCACTTTTCTAAAAACGCAACCTGATCTCCCATAATTTAGAAACATATCGAAAGTCTGAAGGCACCGCTATGATCCCAAATCACTAGAAATATTAGTGATTTTTTTTTCCAACTGGGATGTTTGAGAAGCCCCAGTCAAGAGATGAAAATTGCATCTAACTCTATCTTTCCATGGAACTAAATAGTTCTTATGAGAGTGCATAATGTACTTTCAAATGTACCGATTTCCTGTCCGTATGCCTATTTTCATAAACCAATACACATCCTTAGGTTTCCTCCATGACGTATGTCGATATTGACTTTTTCTATAGCATTGCCACCTTCTTTAAAGGAAGATCAATCTCTTGGTGCTATGTACAGTAGCCACGTTCTCCCTCTGAGGAATGCAAATTGGCTAAACATATACAGCGTGGACCTTCACCCTTCCAAGGAAGAGCTCTTGGCAAAATGTATGGACTGAGTGAGCTTCCTTGAAGGTGTATATACCCAATTTCAAATCATAACTTTTTGCTACTAACTGCAGTGTGCGTACGTGTGTGCCAAGGGATGGAAATGTAGGAAAAAAAGTATTTTGTATGCACTCCTCAGCAATGTAGAAGCAAATATTTAAGGCAGGAAGAGACAAGCGGGAATTTGTGCCAAAGTAGCCATACTAGGGGCCGTCTTACCCTAAGTGCCCAGGGGTGCAACAAGAGTATGCACCCACTTTCTAAGCACCTCTCTACCCCCCAGACACTTTGGTATTACAGAAGTGGTCGCAGGCGCAGTTGACGCCCTTTCTGTAACACAGATCAAACACGCATTTCAAGTGCACTGGCGTGATGTCAAGAGGGCATTCCCTCATTGGCAAAGGAAGGCGGTGTCTGCTCCCCTTTCAAACGCAAGCTGTGCGGACACCTGCAGTGAAAGACAGACCAGCACTTCCTCTTTCATTAATGCACTGTTCCCAGTGCACGTGCAAGTTTGCACCTGTACTAGGAAAAGTGCAATTGTTGTAATACAGCATACTGTCCCACTCTGCACACAGACTTAAGTGTGCACCAAAGGGCTGAGTGGGTCAATGCGCCATATCGATAAAATGGCTCAAGGTACCCTCAACTGAGCGGCTCTACTACCAGCACCGCTCACCTGCTCGTCACGTCACCGGGCGCGGGGGGGGGGGGTTGTGGGGGGAAGGAGGAAAGCACGGATGGCTAGTTGTCCGGTTTTAATCCTGGCCAAAAACCCTGCTCTTTTGCACTGCGGCACAGCCCACCCCAAAACCGTTGGGCTTGGAAGTTTCCAGGTAGTTAACATGGAGAAACAAGAAAATTGTCAGCAGCAATACATGGCTAAATCAATTATGGCATCTCGTTCACATACATGATTAAAAGTGCTGCTCACAAATGCAACAAAACATTGCGTTGGCAAATTTGATGGAGCGCCCTTGCGCTGTGTAATATGAAAAAGTTCTCTGCCTGCCATGAATGATGGGCATGCTCTGCCATAGGAACTACAGTGAGATATCAGTGTATATGAGGACTCCTTGCTGAGAACTTTAAATAATCCTATTATGTCTGGTAAAGGGTCGATGAGGAAAGCTTTTTTGCGTGGCACAATGATTCAGGTTGCACTCCCTCACGTGAGGTCTGGCTCTTTGAGCCAGCTTTAAAAGTCTCACCAGAGGTGTCTTTCTCCCAAAAAATCATACATAATACATCCACTTACATGGGATTTCGGACAAAGAGCATCATCCTTTGGTCTGTAAAATTGTCCCTTTCCGGGTTGGGGGGAGGGGGAAATGGGGTGGAAAAACTCAGAGAGGTAATTAGCAAGACTTTACAGCAAAATAGTAAAACTATTAAGGACAGTGACCTAAATTGGAATAAATCGTTACCTCCAGGGTCGGAGGGGGAAGAGGTTTGGTATGAAAACTAAGAAGGATCACTCATTCAGACCAAATGGGTAAGATTACTATCTGCTCCGTTAACATAGGGGGCTTAGTGGATAGGAATAAGCGGTCTAGGACTATGGAGTTGATAACATCTATCAATACGGATATTATCGGTCTCCAAGAGACACACATACCATGGGATGAGAGGGGGTTAATCACGGTAAAGGGGTACTCCCTAATGGCCTGTTCTTCTCAAACCTCCAACATCAGAGGGGTGGCCATTTTAGCCAAGAATAAAATAGGATCAGCTAAACAGAGACTGGGTGACGCTGGTGGCAGATGGGCTCTGGCAGAACTAGAGTCGGGAATAACAATAAGAACGGTTTATGGCTCAAATCAGGATGAGCCAAAGATATTAGAAGATCTGGAATTTGAGCTGCCATCCTGGCCTACCCCCTTGATTATGTGTGGAGATTTTAATATCCATTTAGGTGTAGGCAGTTCGGTGTCAAGCAGTTATCAAGGACGGGAGCCTAAAGTATACAGAGACTTGGCATCATTAATGAAAAGTCAGGGATTAACGGATGTATGGGACTCTAGGTTTCCTTCTGACCCTGGATACACCTATTTTTCTTACCCACATAGAAAATATGTCAGGTTGGATTATTGTTTTATTTCAAAGCAGATTCTGGGTGGGGCAGGGATAGAAATATTACCGAAATTAATGTCAGATCATAATCCCTTGACTTTGGCGGTAAAAATGCAGCAAATACAAATGCAGTCGTACCAATGGACGTATGATCGGAAGTTGTTGGTAGATCAGGAATTTGTCGGTCATTTAAAAAAGTGGATAATAGATTTCTTTAACATGAATAGATATAGTGCATCGCGCAATATGGTGTGGGATGCGTTCAAGGCAGGACTAAGGGGAGAGACGGTTAGCTTTGTTTCATACAAAAAACAACAACAAGACCTGAAGAGTAAGCAATTGCGAACCAAGCTACGGGACTTAGAAAGAGAACATCTGGGTAAGATAATGTGGGGGTGGATGTGGCCACAACTCAGTTAGATATTGCCGTGACCAAAGCAGAGATAGGCTCGTACTACTCCCAAAAGGCAGCAGCAAGGTATCAGACCCATAGGGCTGAGAGGTATGAGTATGGGGAAACAGTTGGGAGACTTCTCGCTCTAAAGACGAGACAGAAATCGATGAAGAGCCAGATATCTTTAATAACAAGTGGAGGGGTCTCATATACAGACTTGGCGGATATAGTTACTGTGTTCCATACATTCTATCAAGACCTTGATACGGAGGAGGTACAGGGCCCTCAGGGAAGCTCACAAGTGAGGTTGCAAAACGAAGAGTACAGAAGGCTGGGGGGGTATGAGAGGGATAGGCTGGAATCCGAACTGGCATTGGATGAGGTACAAATAGCAATACAGCAACTGGCCTCGGGAAAGGCAGCAGGTCCTGATAAGTTACCATCAGAATTCAACAAAAAATTTCAAGTAGAGCTACCCCCCCTGCTTCTGGATCTGTTTTTAGGGGTACAATATTCTGGAAACCGGCCAGTTTCTTTGAGAGGTACCAATATTGTTATCTTCCCAAAGAAAGACAAGCTACCTGATAAGCCTACTTCATATAGGCCCATCTCTCTAATTAATGCGGATTCCAAAATGTATTCAAACATTTTGGCAAATCGCTTTCGGGGGGTGTCATAGCCAGTTTCGTATCGCCTTGGCAACGTGGCTTTGTACCTGGCAGAGACACTACAGCTCACGTAAGGTGAGTAGTGGCATTGTTTGATATCACCAAGGATCCTCCTGGATGCAGAAAAGGTTTTCGATCGAGTGGCATGGGAGTTTTGGCAGCTAAGGGAATTGGCCCTTGGGTCATTACTGCAATCAAAGCAATGTATAGGGCACCACATGTGAAGCTCCAGTTGATAGGCAAAGAATCTGATATTGTAAGAGTGGCAATGGGAACAAGGCAGGGGTGCCCCTGCCCCCCAATCTTATTTGTCCAATACATTGATCCGTTCATCTAACAGATTATTGAAAATCAGGCCATTATTCCGGCGGTAACTCAAGGGTTCGAAACTAAAGTACTAGCCTTTGAAGATGACATTGCGGTATTAACATCTAACCCAAAGAAGGCAATTAAGGAAATAGAAGCCATGGCTATCACATTTGGAAAGGAGTCGGGGTATCTACTAAACAAGTCTAAGACTCAAATAATATGTACTGAAAATATTATTTTTCAGGATAGTGGTTGAGCACCTATGGCCATCTACCTTGGGGTTAGGATTAGCTCGGATATAGGTCAGATCACACAAATTAATTTTGATCCAATGATGAATAAAACAGCCTCGGACCTTAGGCGGATGAACTCATTGCATTTGACCATCATAGGGAGCATTAATGTTCTCAAGATGGTAATGCTTCCCAAGATATTGTATCTATTCAGGGCACTTCCAGTAAAAATCGAAGGGTCAATAATAAAAAAACTAGATTCTGTATTTAGTAATTTCATCTGGCAATATGGTAAGGTTAGGAGATCCCTGAAATGTCTTACTTTACGGAAATAACGAGTCGGCTGGGCTGCTCCTAATCTTACTTTTTATCATTGGACAGCATCACTTCAGTATATGAATATATTCTTCTTTGAAAACGATGGTAGAGATAGAGTCGCAGGGGTTGAGGGTCTCCCAACAATTTATGAGCTGGCACTTGGGGAAGGGGCTAGAGCGTTGTTGCTCTACTTCAAAAAGGTACGATTTAAAATCATTAGGAACGCATGGAAAATATGGGGAAAAATTCTAAAACACATGATTATAGAGAAAGTTACAAGGTATACACCTATTTGAAGATCATCCTTATGTCCCCCAGCGTTCTATGATGCTATTGGGAATCAATGGGAACAACTCAGCCTAAGGATAGTGGGAGATATTCAGCCAATAGATCAACTATATCTCTTTCCCAAGTTGCAGAGAAAGTATGGAATCCCTGATAGGCATTAATTTAAATATCTACAAATTAAGGGATTCTTTGGTAAACGAAGGCAGGCGATCTCAAGTGCCAAAATCCTACTGTTTGAGACTATGGGGAGATCTGTCTGTAAAATAAAACACCTATATGGTATTATGAAGGAGGAAGCCCCTGATGTTATGGAGAAAATGGAGATGAAATGGGCCAGCAGATTAGAGAATGAAGATGTAGACATAGATATGTCATTGTTGCTGGCAAAGAAAGCGCTTTTATCAGCGAATCTAAAGGCGCAACATTACAAAACTATTTTTAACCTATATTTTACCCCTGCTAAACTATTTAATTGGGGCAAACGGGAGGATGACAAATGCCCTAGGTGTGGGATTGGACCAGCAGAGGAGATACATATGTTCTATGGCTGTCTAAAGTTAGACCAGCTAAAAATGGAATTGGCAACATTTTGGGAGAAGATTTTGGGCAAAAGTGTGGTCATAACCCCCTCGCTCATGATGGTAGGGTATGATAACAATGTAAGGTTGGATCAAGGCCAGACCAGTATCGTATTTATCTTAGTCACTGTTATCAGGTTATTAATAGCGACTAGATGGAGGGATCCAGAGCCCCCTAGGTTCCACGAGTGTCTGGCCCGTTTAATTGCCATATATAAACTGGAACAGGCACTATATGAATGTAAGGGTCATCAGGCCAAAAAGTGGGGAATGAAACTCTGGTCCCCAATAACAAAGTGGCTGTCCAGTGTACGGTAACGTGTTTAGATTATGGTGATAACGAACTTCGCATTAATGTCTGATCTGTATTTTTTTTTTCTTTATTCTAAATGCATTCGGACTATGAGTTATCGGTGTAAAATTAATTCTATATGTATTTTGGATCTGTCATTTTCTGAATCTATATTTGTAACAAGTATTTATTTTGATGGCAATGATAGTAATTGATATTGTATAATGAATGAATAAGTCATGGATGTAAATATACATGCAATACCTCTCTGAATAATAATAAAAAAAAAAAAGGTCTGTAAAATTGTCAATTACCTTTTGTTTCCGCCCACCATAGCATACAGCATGAGGCAATGGATAAGCCCACCTTACCCCCTGGGTCCCTTCACTTTTAATAACTGCCCAAACCCAGTACATCTTGTTTATTTCCGTATAAAAAACAGTTCCTTTGACTTCAATGACAAATCTGGTTTTAGGTGTGCTCCGTATTTTATTTATTTTCTATATTATTTTTAACCACCATCTTTTTATTTTACCAACACTTTTGGTTCTCATTGAATGGCGATTTATTTTCTGTCTCAGTTTAAAGTTATGAAGTGTTTAGGTAAAATTGTAACTTCAAGCGATGTGAGCACTTGGTTATATATTGATTTATTCTGGTCTCCCTTAGAAATATCATTTTGATAAAATGCATGGCACAAGGAGTCTTGATATTTTTTTTAAAACATCACTAATAAATGGCCACCCAAGTGAACGTTTTTAAATTTAAAAAAAGTTAGTGCAGAGTTTAACAACCATGTCTAGTTTTTTCAATTTATTTATCTTTTTCTTTTTCTGGCATTTGCCTGCAATTTAAAAAAAAAAAATAAGCATCGTACAACGTTCAAGGCTACATCTACTGGCTTTGAAATGTTTATTCTCTTTTGAAGTGAGTGTTTTAACGAGGCACGCTATTTCTGATGGTTAATATTATACTAAAATATGAAAAATAAATTTTTGCCCAGTGAACAAGCTGCTTTAGAGTCCATTTTAGAAACCTCGGTTGCTTCAAGGTATCGGGTCTAGGACTCAGACACTATTTGGAACCCGAAAAGGTTTCTTTGTCAAGTTTCAATTATTGCAAGATGTGGAATGAACTACGGTCCGGCTTAGTTAATGGCAAAACCTAGACGTTCAACAATGAACTATAGGTAATGCACTAATTACCGCATTGGGAATTTTCAAAAGTTGAGTTTTTACTGCTAATCCCACAATAACCCCCTGACAAATTTCAGCAAAAGAAACCTGCTGAAATTTATGTGGGCAAAATGTATAGAAAAGATGCAAAACAGGCGGAATTTGGAGAATGAAATACCACATCTGCTCGGTATGTTCATCTCTGGCGCAATAACTTGGAATATGAAGTTTTTACTGCTCCCCAGGGTAGCGGTATTTAACTGGTGCAGGGGCTGTATAGCCTTATTAAACCGCTTTGGTATAGTATCTGGGCTACATATTAATTGGCAAAAACTCACTTGTTTCTACTTTGCCGAGATGCCGCACAGCCCCTAAATTTACATGGGCTCAATTGGAGCCCGACCTGCATTAAATATTTAGCTGTAAAAATATATCACAGCCAGCAAGATTTATTAGAAGGGAATATTGGAGCCGCTGTTAGAACATTTAGAACTAGTATTAATTTTTGGACGAGCTTAACATTATATGTGTCTGGAAGAATAGCGGTAGCTAAGAAGGTGGCGCTACCAAGATTGCCCTATTTCTTTAACTCGTTGCCATTGGTGGTGCCTCGCCAATTATTTAGGGAATTCAAATCCCTACTTCAGAAATTATTTTGGGGAACAAGTAGGCGTAGAGTAGCACTAATAAAATGACAGCGCCCTGTAATGGATGGAGGGTTGGCAGCTTTTAATCTTGAATCTTATTATCTGGCGGCTCAACTGCAATGGTTAAAAAGGTGGGTTTGCTGTCAAATGAACCCTGGGGAGGGTGTTATTGGCTCACTGCCTGCCTGATTTGCAGAACTTATTGAAAGTCTTCTTGCTTCATCGGCGGAGACTGCCAGCAATTTCTGAAGAGCTGCTAGTGAGAAAGTAGTGCTGGCAACGTTGCCTGCAGCAAACCAGAGTCCAGGTACCCTACTCACGTGATATACCATTAAAATGGATGAAGATAATGGCCCATTAGCAGGGATTGAAAGATGAACTACCTTTGGGGTTAACCGTGTGGGAGACCTATATCGGGATGGAGTATTGCTTACGTTTGAAGATTTGGCTTAAGAATTTAATATCCCTAGAGGACAATTTTTAGCACATAGGGCATTGGTTGTAACAATAAGGAATTATTGGAGAAATGGAGATGCTGAATCTGCCACACATCAGGTGTGTAAACAGCTCTGTACAACAACAGGGTGTGTATGAGCAGTCTCATATCTATATTGTGCGATTCATGCAAATATTCTTTCTCCTCTTGCTGAGTTGAAAATAAAATGGGAGAGAGACGTAGAGCTCCAAATCTATGATTTGGACTGGGATAGCATTGTAGCGCACATACCAACTGTTTCTAGAAATGCTAGGTTCAAATTAATTATTTTCTATATCCTGCATAGAGCTTTTCTTACACCTGGCAGGATTAAAAATGCCATAGATGTGGGGAGTTGGGGGCAGAAATGTTCCACATGGTATGGTCCTGCCCTTCATTAGTAGTGTTCTGGGAGGAAGTGATAGAATATATTAATGGAATAACCTTGAGTGGTATCCCTTGCACACCCTTGGTCTGCCTTCTAGGGGGGTACCCTCATCCTAAAAATGATAAAACTGCAACTAGATTTACTGACCTAAGTTTGTTTTTGGCAAAACGAGAATTGACTATGCACTGGAAATCAGCACATGGTCCTTAAATTACTAGAAAATGTTAAATGGGTAAGCTTGGAAAGTGCTTTGTTGTTTTGTGAGATAAAAAGAGGGTGAGGGAAAGTTGAAAGGGTTAAAGTGTGGGAAAACCTGGCGGATAGTTTGTTGGTCTCAGAAGCAAACACAGATTCATCGAATAGCTCCCTGAATCACTGCAGGTAAGGGAAGGGAAATCTAGTTTAATTCTGATAAATTGGGTGATAATGGGTACTACTGTGACATAATTTTCCATGTGGAATATTTTGACACTTATTTAGGACTGCTTTGCTTGATTATGGACAACTATGGATGGGGGATTGATGTTTTATTGCACTAATTTTAGTAGACCTAAGATATGTATGAAATATACAGTAGTTGGAATACGATTGAATGCTTGTGTACGCAGGTCATATGAGATATATTGATAGAACTTTTAAACTGTAAATTATAGTTATCCGGGTATTTCTCCTTTTTAACCTAAATTTTCAATCTATTTATTACAATTATCTGAGTACCTTTTTAAAGCAAATTGCTGTATATGTAGTGTACATCATTTATGATCTGTATTATATGCCTGCCCCTTTTGCACTAAGGTCTATTTAATGAAACAAACAAAAATTATTTAAACTAATTAACACCAACAGGTGCAGTAAACACCTCACCTCATTCTCACCCATCCATAACAAGGATCAAAGGCACTAAATAAAACTGTTGGGAATTTCAAGAGATTATAAAATATCAGGCTAATCCCTGGTGGGCAGGGTAGAACCCCGATTACACATCTTCCCAAAACCATTAGCTTATCACTCCCCAGAGAAAATTCTCTTCACAAAACAGACAAAAGAAACTTTTTCTGAGGGTTCCAATCAGTGTAAATCTGACGCTGGTGAGTGTAAACAGGAGTGTGGTTCAGGAGCAAGTTTGCACTTAACAAGCATTCACAAAGAGTAGAGATCTGGCTTTATTATAAATAACATGTGTATTTGTAAGACCCACGTTCACCCTGGGTCTCTTTGTAGTAAAGTAAGAGATGTACATATTAGCCAAATGAATGGTACAGCATACAAATAGACAACAAACAGGCATAATTACAAGCAGATATGCTCACCCATAAAACACGAGGCAGACTTGCCCAGAAGCTAACATCACTCAAATGCCATTTTATTTAGTTGTGCACACTTAACACATAAATTACAGGAACTTAAGTAAATAAAATCATAGATAGATATATTTATTTGCGTTAATAATTAAATTCATTACAACCAGAAAATTGAAATCATAAGAGAAAACCTTAAAAAGCACTGCCCCCAGCGCCTTGAGACCCTCACGGCTGAGTAGCTGCGCTATACAAACTCTGATTGATTGATTGAGGAGAAGTGTGAGGCAGGGGAATGGAGGAGCAAGGAGATCGACGAGGTGGGACGTTTTGTATTCTGCAAGCTACGTGTTCCGATAATGTTGCAGAGAATCGTTAGTAGTTGGTGATTTCAAGCTGTATATGCACAGCAGACATTTTGTTTTCTTCTAGTCTCCTTTGGAAATCGTGACAAAAATTGTGAAACAAAGAGGTGGAAGAGAGGTAGATGGGAAGGAAGGGACACTGATACTGGGTGGACAGACAAGACAAGAGAAAAAAAACCTGTATGGGTTTACACTCCGGAGAAAGCCTGCAGCACATAACAAACTCGTGGCACCCTCGAAAACAGTGCCTGACGTTTGACCTCAGTCTGGGAATGCTCTGCATATGTGACTAAATGAGAAAAAGAATTCCAGCCCTGTTTACAGAAACACATCCGAAGCGCCTGCTCCTGTTAAGCGATGTTAAAAAAATATAAAAAGTAGTTAGCAGAACAGATGATAAAATGGGACAAGTGTAAGGCTACAAGTAATTGGGTGGTGCTTCGTGGACGAAGACAAAAGACGAAACGGAGGGACAAATAGGAAAGATTAACCACTAGCAAGCAAGCCTTTTTAAAGGACAATTGAAGTAACACATGAAAAGGCAATGGGCTGTAAGACCACAAAGTGTATACAACATATCTTGAAGAGATAGCACAAGTGGTGCCTACGCTCGGTCTAAAAAATAAAGATAACTGTGACTCACATGAATCTCTAAAACAGGGTCCGCTAGACGGGAACAAATATATTTGTGACCATAGCGTGCCTTCTTAGAAAATGAGAAAAAAATGCTACAAATTAAATACTATTTTTTTTTTTTAAATGACTTCACAATAGTTGCGTTTTCAGGACAGTTATGTCAGGACGGTTCTCATGGGTCTCTAGTACACAAGGGACATTAGGCCATCCTTGTGATTAGCATTATCAAGGAACTACGGATTGCCAAGTACCTCCCCTTTAGGCTTTTACATTAAGATGTAGTGAAGTGGAGGGTGGTGTGGAGCAGACCTTCTAGCCCAACACAGAGTAAAAATTGACAGATAGCATTATGTACACTAAACTCAGGCACAAATAGATCAAAGAGCAGCAGTGAAAACAAAATAGCGCACGGCGACAGACTCTACTCAATGGTGGAAACCGCTGTACTGCTTGCTAAGGGAGCCCCAGACAATCATCAACAAAAGGCCACACTTATGGCAGACTGTGGGCTCATAAAATACCAGCCATCAGGATATACAATAATTTGACCATAAGCCTTAGAGCAGTAAAAAATTTCCATACGCCAGTAAGAACAGTTAGAATTAACCAGCTGCTGATGAATGTGTTGAAAGAGACAATAAAAGATGGCGGAGGGAAAATAGTACAGCCCCTTCTCCAAATAGATTGCATATGCTCTGGGACTTTGTGTGTGTGAATGACATAAAACAAGCATTTGCAATGCAATAGGTCTCGCATTTACGTGAGTTTGAGCTATTGACATTGCAAATAACAATGCCTTTTATTTTTGTTTTCGTTTTCAAAACATAAATAAAAGGCATTGTCATTTACAATGCCAATAGCTTTAACTCGTGTAACTGCGAGACCTATTGCATTGCAAATGCTTGTTGTTTTGAGAATCTGGTCACCCTATTACAAGGCCAAATATTTTAAAGACTCGGCTTGTGCACTGACTCTCGGAGCCAGAACCGATCCGTGCCTCTGCTACCCCTGTTTATTTGTTAGCTCGTCCAACTCTAAAGATTTATTTTATTCTCCTTAACGTTCCCAACATCTGCAGGCAGTGGGCGGGGCCTGATGAGCTCGCAGGCAGCACTCGCAGTGTGCGCCGGAAGCTGTAGACCCAAGGTACGCCAGGAGCTGTAGTTCGTTCGTTCCCGGAAGCCGGAAGTGGGGGCGGGACACCTACGAGGCTGGGCCAGCCAGGCAGCTGCTATGGATTGGGAGTGAAGGGGAGCGGCTGGTGCAGCAGTGACCGGCTGCGGCGATGGAGGTGTGCAGTGGCCGTCTGCAGGAGCCGCCGCTGCAGGGTGACAGCAGGTGAGGAGAGACAGAGACTGTCATGGTGGGAGTGGCGTGGCTGTGTGTCTTAGGGGCGGCGTGATGAGTGTGGGGGGTCATCGCTGGGAGTGGTCTTCAGTGGAGCAGCTGCAGTCATATGGGACAGTTGTGTGTAATCCTGTTTTGTGGCCAGAATATTCTCTCCGTCCTGCAGCCTCTTTCCAAAATCTCAGTTGTTTCTGTAGCGAGGTGACATGGTTTTGTTTACTCCAAGCAAGTTCCATGCGTGTTGCAAGAGCCTGCCATCGCATCATGATTTTGCCTCCTCAGCTGGAAGAATAAGCATCGATGCATTTCTTTTGTGCATTTTGAACTATTATTTTTAAGATGAACATATAGTACCAGCATACATAATATAGGTTATGCGCATGTCTATTCGTACATGAAAATAAAGGGTGTGCAGTGTAGTTTCACCATAATAATAAGAGGGTGTGCACATGCAATCCTACTGTACGTAACACTAATTTTAAAGGGTGTGTACCCATAGCCATCCTATACCCACACCATCGTTATATAATTTACTAATCTCCATTGTGCACCACATAGTGCAGAGCCTAATCCCCCCTCGCCATACCCTATCGTTCAACCGCAAGCTGCCATTTGCTGACAATGCCAATATAATCTGTAAATTTCTAACAGTGCGGCTTCGGTCTGTCTCCCTTGAGAGGCATCTCGGTGGCGAGGTGTGTGCGCGCACGTTAGGTAGCCGCAGATGCGATGAGGGGGGGTCGGCAGCAGCGGGGTGTGTGCGCGCGCGCGTGTGCCTGTGTGTGTGCGTCTGCGCAAGCGCGTCTCAGAAGCGCGTCCACAGACCCCGATCGCTGCACGTGCCCCGGTCTGTTCCATGCGTGTTGCAAGAGCCTGCCGTCGCATCATGATTTTGCCTCCTCAGCTGGAAGAATAAGCATCGGTGCATTTCTTTTGTGCATTTTGAATTATTATTTTTAAGATGAACATATAGTACCAGCATACATAATATAGGTTGTGCGCATGTCTATTCGTACATGAAAATAAAGGGTGTGCAGTGTAGTTTCACCATAATAATAAGAGGGTGTGCACATGCAATCGTACTGTACGTAACACTAATTTTAAAGGGTGTGTACCCATAGCCATCCTATACCCACACCATCGTTATATAATTTACTAATCTCCATTGTGCACCACATAGTGCAGAGACTAATCCCCCCACCATACCCTATCGTTCAAACGCAAGCTGCCATTTGCTGACAATGCCAATATAATCTGTAAATTTCGAACAGTGCGGCTTCGGTCTGTCTCCCTTGAGAGCCACCTCGGTGGCGAGGTGTGTGCGCGCGCGTTAGGTAGCCGCGGATGCGATGAGGGGGTCGGCAGCGGCGGGGTGTGTGCGCGCGCGTGTGCCTGTGTATGTGTGTGCGTCTGCGCAAGCGCGTCTCAGAAGCGCGTCCACAGACCCCGATCGCTACGCGTGCCCCGGTCTGTTCCATGCGTGTTGCAAGAGCCTGCCGTTGCATCATGATTTTGCCTCCTCAGCTGGAAGAATAAGCATCAGTGCATTTCTTTTGTGCATTTTGAACTATTATTTTTAAGATGAACATATAGTACCAGCATACATAATATAGGTTGTGCGCATGTCTATTCGTACATGAAAATAAAGGGTGTGCAGTGTAGTTTCACCATAATAATAAGAGGGTGTGCACATGCAATCGTACTGTACGTAACACTAATTTTAAAGGGTGTGTACCCATAGCCATCCTATACCCACACCATCGTTATATAATTTACTAATCTCCATTGTGCACCACATAGTGCAGAGACTAATCCCCCCACCATACCCTATCGTTCACCCGCAAGCTGCCATTTGCTGACAATGCCAATATAATCTGTAAATTTCGAACAGTGCGGCTTCAGTCTGTCTCCCTTGAGAGCCACCTCGGTGGCGAGGTGTGTGCGCGCGCGTTAGGTAGCCGCGGATGCGATGAGGGGGTCGGCAGCGGCGGGGTGTGTGCGCGCGCGTGTGCCTGTGTGTGTGTGTGCGTCTGCGCAAGCGCGTCTCAGAAGCGCGTCCACAGACCCCGATCGCTACGCGTGCCCCGGTCTGTTCCATGCGTGTTGCAAGAGCCTGCCGTTGCATCATGATTTTGCCTCCTCAGCTGGAAGAATAAGCATCAGTGCATTTCTTTTGTGCATTTTGAACTATTATTTTTAAGATGAACATATAGTACCAGCATACATAATATAGGTTGTGCGCATGTCTATTCGTACATGAAAATAAAGGGTGTGCAGTGTAGTTTCACCATAATAATAAGAGGGTGTGCACATGGAATCGTACTGTACGTAACACTAATTTTAAAGGGTGTGTACCCATAGCCATCCTATACCCACACCATCGTTATATAATTTACTAATCTCCATTGTGCACCACATAGTGCAGGGACTAATCCCCCCACCATACCCTATCATTCACCCGCAAGCTGCGATTTGCTGACAATGCCAATATAATCTGTAAATTTTGAAGAGTGCGGCTTCGGTCTGTCTCCCTTGAGAGCCATCTCGGTGGTGAGGTGTGTGCGCGCACGTTAGGTAGCTGCGGATGCGATGAGGGGGTCGGCAGCGGCGGGGTGTGTGCGCGCGCGCATGTGTCTGTGTGTGTGCGTGTGCGTCTGCGCAAGCGCGTCTCAGAAGCGCGTCCACAGACCCCGATCGCTGCGCGTGCCCCGGTCTGTCTCCCTTGAGAGGCATCACGGCAACAATAGCTCTCGTTGGCGAGCGCTTCGGCTGCAACGCAAGCGAGACCTAAAAAACGATACCCTGTTGGACATTACACACATTCACAATGGTGAAACCAGACAGGGTCTCCCTTACTCTCTGGGGGCAAAGCCAGGGAGATGGGTCAGTATTAAGACTGCTTCAGGCGTCTTGCAGGGTTATTTGTAAGGTGCACCCCGACCTTAAAGAATGAAAAGTTAAGAAATACAACAATCATAAAGTTAAACATTTTTTACGACACACTAGCAAAATGATAGAAAATGATGGCCAATTTTGATAGCAATAAAGTTAGCACAGGTGCCTATTAAGGACTGAATATGCCTACAATTTTAAGAGAGGCCTGTAGCAGCCTATGTTTAATTCTCTACCGTGATCTAGATATGCATCCCAATTCCCAACCCCCAATACATTTTCTCAGACTAGCCAGGGAGACCACAGGCCATGTGTTCACAAGGCTAAAAGCAGAGGGTTTTATACACTGTCACAGTGTGTGAAACACGTCCGGCCTGACTCTCACTTTTCCAACGTTATGTATGGGAATAGATAATGTGAAATATACATACATCAGTTAATGAGAAAACAACATGCAAATTGCACAAGGTCTAAACAAAGAGTTGACCGACATACACCAATGCCAAGTAAAAGGATTAGTCACATATATATAAAATCTGTGCAAGCACTCAGTCAACATCATCAGTATATTGAAATTATCAGTCGTAAGGCTTTCATAACCTAAACAACCACAACAAAAACACATGTGTTACCCCACTCTGGATTAGGAGTCTAGGGTCACATGTCATAACGAGATTTGTGACAGTAGGAGTCCTGCCGGAGCAGGAAGTCGTACTTTTCCTCCCTCAATCCTCTCTCAACAAGAGCATTCACTGCAGCTTTTCTGCTTCTCACCTCGCAGGGGTTTTAAGATGGGTGACATTTCCTGGCCAAACCAGCATGGGTCAAATTGTGATCGCTTCCGTCACATGAAAACATCTTAGCTTTCCACTGAAAAGTGGAATCCCACTGTTTTTCCCCCCAAGAGATTTTTAAGCAACAATCAGCATGTCTTCTGTCTGCATAATAATAACTGTTTCGCTATAAGTATAAATTAGTCCTAAAACCATACATACATTTTAGAACATGTGCCAACTGTTGTTCTTATGCATTGAAAGTAAGAAAAGGTGAGCAAGAGGTGTTGGAAAATGTAAGATTATTAGCTGAAAAGTTATAAACAACTAAATATGTGGAAAATACTGATCAAAAAGGAATTTTTTTTTATGTTTGAAAAGCTTTATTCAAGAAGAAATAAATACATAGACATCAGCTGTAATATAAGAGACAAGTAAATGGAATGAAATGGCATTGAACAAGCTAATATCATTAAAAAACAGACAAAAGCATTTTATACAGTTTTAAGGAAAAATGGGAAGGGAGGAAGGGGAAAGGGGAACAAGAAAATAAAAAGGGAGAAAGGGAAACGGCAATAACATATTATATAATAAAAGACCCTAAATCCTTGCTGTAAGGAATGAAAGCTGTAGGCAAAACAACAATCAAAATGTTACATAGCAAATCCAATAGAATCATAAACAAATCAGATATTATTAAAGTAGGAGAAGAAGGAGTAATTCCCTCAAGGTGGTTTGAAGTTTTCCGAAGTGATGGCGGAAACCTTCCTCGGGACCATCCGATCTAAGTATGTGGTAAGAGGTAGCCAAAAAAGATCCCTATTATGTGTAGGATTATAGGAGGAAGCAAAAGCAGTATCTAGTCTGTGAAAATGACACAAGGAATTCCACCAGTGACGGGTGGAAAGGTTTGCCAGGGTTTTCCAGTTAGAGGAAATGTGCTGAAAGGCGAGAGCAAGCATGAGGTCAAAAAGACCTCGAGAACATAGAGGAAGACTTAAAGACTCAGATAAGCTGCCTAAAAAAAAGGGTAGAAATTGAGTATGGAGAAGGGAGAGTGAAAGTACGAGAGATATAGAGCCAAACAGAGTTCCAGAATTGAGAGACAGAGGGACATAAGAATAAGAGATGAAAGAGATTAGCCTTAGGGGCAGAACAAGTCCAACAATTAGAATCAGAAGAGGAGGAAAAACGGGCTAGAGAGAGTGGAGAGAGATATAATCTATGGTATAAGTAGAATAAAGATTGAGTAAGGGAGGCCGAACGAGAAATTTTCAAAGATCTAGACCAAAGCTTATCCCACAAGGCGACGGACCAAGCACAACCCAAGTCCTCCTCCCAAGCAAGTTCTAGTTTAGATTTAAGGCGCTCTGGATTAGGGGATGAAAAGAATTTATAAATGAGAGAGGCCTTGGGAAGGGTTAAAAGAATTTTAAGAAGAGGTGCTTGGGAGAGCGAAGAAGGGGAGGGGGGAAGAGAGTAAAAAATATCAAGGATAAGCGTCATCAAGATAACAAACTTCTGCAGAAAGGAACGAGGACAGTGAAAGGACATCTGAAACTGGGGAAAAGAACACGGAGATGTTCCTTCAAAAAACTGGTTCACCCAGATGATGCCCAGTGATCTCCAAGATTTCCAGAAGATGGGTCTATTCTTTATAAGAATAAGGGAATTATGCCAAACAGTGGAATTCAAGAAAGACTCCCGAGTAATAGGCGTAGGATTGAAAAGTGGTTTTAGAAGAGAAGAAGTATGCTTAAATAAGGGAAGTGCCAAGTGCGGGACCCTGGCAGAGAAGCGTATAACCTCCCCAAAAGAAAAGGGTAACAATAATATATGTTCGATGCGAAGCCAAAGGGGAGCAAAAGCAGAAGGGACAGAAGCAAGCCATCTAGATGCCTGGCGAAGGGAAAAAGATTTATGGTAAAGACGAAAGTCTGGGAAGTTGACCCCACCATTGGCCTTCGATTTACGGAGCGATGCCAAAGAGATTCTAGATCTTTTCTTGTTCCAAAGGAAACTAGACAAACAAGAATCGATACGCTTAAAATAAATTGCGGGGATATGAACAGGTAGCATAGACAGAACGTAGATTAAAATGGGGGCTATCATCATTTTGATGGAGTCTAATCTCCCCCACCAAGAAAGGAAAAGGGGATTCCAAGAAGAGAATAATCGTTCAATGCGGGACAAAACCGCTGACATATTAAGAGCAATTGAAGAAGAAATAGAGTTAGAAAACCATACTCCTAAATATTTAATTTTAGAGCCATTCCAAGCAAAGCCAGTAGGGGAAAAGGCGTGAGGAGTGCAAAATTTCGTAAGGGGAAGAATTTCAGTTTTATCCGAATTGATTTTATAACCAGAAACCTGTGAGAAAGACTCGAATTCGGACAGTAGTGGGGGAATGGATGTTTCTGGAGTGGAAATGAAAAGAAGAATATCATCTGCGTATGCAGAGAGTTTCAATTGATTGTCGCCATAGGGAAAACCAGTGATGGCATTATTGTTACGGATAGAAGACAGAAAGGGCTCAAGGGCAAGAACAAAAAGCAAGGGAGATAAAGGGCAACCTTGACGAACCCCTCGCTGAAGAGGGAAATACGAAGAAACTTGACCATTAACCAGTACTGAAGCCTTAGGGGCAGAGTATAACAAGGAAATAAGAGAGATGAAGCGAGGACCGAAGCCATGCCAGCGTAGTGAAGCAAATAAGAAAGACCAGTCAACTCTATCAAAGGCTTTCTCTGCGATCAAAAAGGAATTTTAATTTGTAAAATAATTATACTGTGGAATAGTTTTTATTTAAGTTCATAAAGTGCAGAAAATACAATTCTTACCTGATTAGGTTTTCCTGCTCGATGAAAGAAATCACAGTAGATGTATCCTAGTAATCCTTCTGTTTCATGCACCACAGCCTTGGAAAGAAAACAAACTATAATCAAATGGAGAGTACTAGACAGGCAGGTTCTGCAATGGGTAAACCCCTTGCAAGCAACATTTCCAACTTTGACACATTTAAATCATTCATAATACACAGGGATTGCATACTTACAAACCTTTGCCATTTAGGAGGTGAGCTACCGATTTCGCAGCACTACTATTGCCTACCGGTCCAACAGTGTTACCTCAGGGCTTCTTATAGGGCCAGCAAAAGACACACAATTGATTGACAGAATGCAAAACAAATCAAAATATTCACCCCCAGTCAAGAGATCTGGGTTCAATCCATCATTCTTTTGCTCACCATGCCACCCCAGTTTAGACCTAGCCATATGCAAATCAGTCTTGACCCTGTGCCTCATGGGAACAGTCCAGCCCGAACTGCCAAGCCAGGTTCTCCCCTGGCGAGGTTATTGATCAGGGTCGAGTTGCTGTCGTCGTTGTTCTCCAGGTGAAAGTTCAGGTCTCCGAGGAGGATGTAGTTGGTGGAGGTCAGGGTGTGCGTGCTGATGAAGTCGGCGATGGAGTCGCTGAACTGGGGTCAGGGGGTCTGTAGATGAGGGTGCCTCTGAGGGTGGAGTTGGGGTCTGTGTGGATCTGGAAATGCATGTGTTCGGCGGTGCTGAGCGTGTCGTCGGTTCTGGACGAGACCCTGATGCTGTTCTTGTGGACAATGGCGATTCCTCCTCCGGCTCCGTTGGTGCGGTCTCTGCGGGTGATCTTGTAGCCGTCTGGGATGGCTATGGCGATGTCGGGTGCGGAGGAGTCGTTCATCCAGGTCTCTGTTAGGAAGGCGATGTACGGGGATGATGTGTCTAGCATGTCCCAGAGCTCAACGGCGTGTTTGCGTGCAGAGCGGATGTTCAGTAGGATGCAACGGAGGTGGTTGAGGTCTTTCTTGGCAAATTGTTCGGCGGCTCTGAGGCTGGTGTAGCTGCAGTTCCGGCAGGTGATGGGACCGTGTGTGCGTTTCGGGGCGGCCTTGAAGCAGGTGTGGGTCCGTCCGGGGTTGAGAGCGTGGAGTGTGCTGGCATCGTAGCAGTGGTGGTCGTTGTGGCGGGTGCGGGGACCAGGGGTTCTGGCGCTGGGCACATTCCAGGCGCGGACGGGCTCAGACGGGCTTGCCTTCGGCGCGCACGCAGCGCGCGACCGCATGACAGCCGCCTTATATGGGGATGTGGGAGGGAGGAGCAGCTGGGAGGCAGGGGCAGTGAATAGGCAGTGAGGGGGGCGGGGCCGCAGGGGACGCAGCGGCGGGAACGGGAGCAGCGAGGACACCTGAAGGCAACCGGGCACAATCAGGGGCAGCGAGGGAGAAACAGAAGGCAAAAACAGGCACAATCAGGGGCAGCGAGGGGGAAACAGAAGGCAACACGGGCACAATCAGGGGCAGCGAGGGGGAAACAGAAGGCAAAACGGGCACAAATCCGGGGCAGCGAGGGGAAAACAGAAGGCAAAAACGGGCACAATCAGGGGCAGCGAGGGGGAAACAGAAGGTAAGAGGGCACAGAATGAAGGGGCAACGAGGGGAGCAGTGGCAAGCAAAACGGGCACAGATAAAAATGCAGGCAGTACAGGGGAGACAGACAGCGGCAGAGATACAAACCGAAGGCCTACCACTGGCCAACAGGGATGAGGCACAGGTGGTAGCCTGTGGGTGGAAGAGGGCCTCAACTTCTACAGCAGCGGCAGCGTCAGGACACACAGGCGGAGCTGTGTAGTGGGGGAGCGACCTGACAGCAAGGTCAAGGGTCGCTCTCCTCACCGCGCAGCGACCGCCATATATGGGGATGTTGGAGGGAGGGGCAGCTGGGAGGCGGGAGGCAGGGGCAGAGAATGGGAAGTGAGGGGGGCGGGGGCCGCAGGGGACAGCGGCGGGAGCGGCGAGGACACCTTAAGGCAACCGGGCACAATCAGGGGCAGCGAGGGGGAAACAGAAGGCAAAAACAGGCACAAATCAGGGGCAGTGAGGGGGAAACAGAAGGCAACACGGGCACAATCAGAGGCAGCGAGGGGGAAACAGAAGGCAAAAACTGGCACAAATCAGGGGCAGCAAGGGGGAAACAGAAGGTAAGAGGGCATGGAATGAATGGGCAACGAGGGGAGCAGAGGCAAGCAAAACGGGCACAGATAAAAATGCAGGCAGTACAGGGGAGACAGACAGCGACAGAGATACAAACCTAAGGCCTACCACTGGCCACCAGGGATGAGGCGCAGGTGGTAGCCTGCGGGTGGAGGAGGGCCTCAACTTCTACAGCAGCGGCAGGACACACAGGCCGAGCTGTGTGGTGGGGGAGCGACCTACCAGCTAGGTCACGGGTCATATGACTAGTTGTATCTGTTGCCTAGCAAATATGACACTAACAGAGGTGTTCCGTATGTCCCTTCCCGTAACATCATGTGCATCCCACTCAAGCCTATGGACACGTGTGCAGTATGAAATGGATGTGTATTAGGTCACACAAAGAACCTTCAAAAGCTGGCAGTTCATACAAGGCCTAGTGGCTTAACAGGGTAGCACACCGAAAAATGATCAAAGCATTCATTCACATTGGTTTCAGGACTACAAAAATGATTGGTGGTTATTATTTTAAAAGTTCCATACAATGGTGCCAACAAACAGCCCTATTTTTCGAACATTGATCCCAGAAGATTACCAACACGTTGCGCTCCATTACACAAACTTTTTCAAGGCTTAATGGGTCTGATCCACATGGTCTTGCCCATGTACTGGCAACAGTTCAGTAATATGGCAATTAATGGCAATGAAAGCTTTACGGTACACATGATGATGGTTTAGTAGAACCTCAGTGACTAGTGAATCGACAGCGTGTCTCCCTCTTATAACAGAATGTCAGCATAGTTAACATCCTGTAGTGTCTTGTTGCTTTTTACTTACACATAATTTAAACTAGTGCGGAGTGGGTGTTTACTTGTATAGCAGTTGCAGTAGAGTGTGTTTGGTGTTTACTTGAACTGATTTTGAAGTACTGTCTGGCTGGTGTTTACTTGCAGAAGAGGTGCTGCCTCCAATTCTCAATCTATGCTCACATCCAAAGTTGCTGTAAAGTACCAACATTAATGTAAATATTTAATTTGTGGTGAAAAATGTTACTTCGTCTTTTGCTTCCAGATTTCCGATGAAAAAGATATTCCCAGCCCTACAGTTAGTGAAGACTGCTGTTCTCAGCCAACATAACAGACTGCTAATACATTCCGCTTTCAGTTCAATGCCAATTAAAGGAACAGGCAAAGAGGACCTGAATTTTCACATGAAATGGAAATGTTTGGAATGGTTAAAGACACAGGTGACAGTCACATGTAATGATGGCTTTTCCAATATCGCTACGGGGGAATGCTTGTGAAAAATACTGATCCGAATCATTAGGCCACTGTCTAAAGAATTGTAGTAAGTGTCTCCATTGAACTTTTTGTTCCAGGACATTTCATAAGTCCTGCTCTTTTAGTGCCAGGATGCTTCAACGGGTGTTCATTTTGGGAGTCAGGATGCTCAAGCATCCCTCCCTTTCCACGAGAGTCTGTTTAAAATTATCCTAACGATCTGTAATGCGATTGCACCAAAGGATGCTTACTTTGTCTTGTGATATTCGTCAAGCGACAGACACATTCTGTGCCAGATGCTTCAATGACCTTCCTTACATGTATTTCACATGACCCTAACTTTCCCAGCAGGGTGTTTCAAGCAACCCTTACATTTCATGCCTTTACGTGAACCTCCCTTTCCATATCAGTATCCTTCAAGTAAGCATGGCTTTCCATGGGTGCTGCAAGTGCCCATGGATTTCCTTGCTAGGCTGTTTAAGTGACACTCACATTCTGTGCCGGGGAGCTGCAAGTGTCACGTTCCGTGCCTGGGAGCTTCAAGCCTCACATTCTGTGCCTTGGAGGGGGAGCTTCAAGCCTCACATTCTGTGCCTGGGAGCTTCAAGCCTCACATTCTGTGCCAGTGAGCTTCAAGCCTCGCATTCTGTGCCATGGAGCTTCAAGCCTCACATTCTGTGCCGAGGAGCTTCAAGCCTCACATTCTGTGCCAGGGAGCTACAAGCCTCACATTCTGTGCCAGGGAGCTACAAGCCTCACATTCTGTTTCAGGGAGCTACAAGCCTCACATTCTGTGCGGGGGAGCTTCAAGCCTCACATTCTGTGCGGTGGAGGGGGAGCTTCAAGCATCACATTCTGTGCCAAAGAGCTTCAAGCCTCACATTCTGTGTCACAGAGCTTCAAGCCTCACATTCTGTGTGAAAGAGCTTCAAGCCTCACATTCTGTGCGAAAGAGCTTAAAGCCTCACAATCTGTGTGAAAGAGCTTCAAGCCTCACATTCTGTGTCGGGGAGCTTCAAGCTTCACATTCTGTGTAGTGGAGTGGGAGTTTCAAGCCTCACATTCCGTGCGGGGGAGCTGCAAGGCTCACATTCTGTGCCGTGGAGGGGGAGCTTCAAGCGCCACATTCTGTGCCAAAGAGCTTCAAGCCTCACATTCTGTGCAAAAGAGATTCAAGCCTCACATTCTGTGCCGGGGAGCTTCAAGCCTCACATTCTGTGCCGTGGAGTGGAAGCTTCAAGCCTCACATTCTGTGTCTGGGAGCTTAGAGCCTCACATTCTGTGCCATGGAGGGGAAGCTTCAAGCCTCACATTCTGTGCAGTGGAGCTGCAAGCCTCACATTTTGTGCCGTGGAGGAGGAGCTTCAAGCCTCACATTCTGTGCCTGGGAGCTTCAAGCCTCACATTCTGTGCAGCGGAGGGGGAGCTTCAAGCCTCACATTCTGTGCTGAGGAGCTCCAAGCTTCTTATTCTGAGCCGTGGGGGGAGCTTCAAGCCTCACATTCTGTGCCTGAGAGCTTCAAGCCTCACATTCTGTGCTGTGGAGGGGGAGCTTCAAGCCTCACATTCTGCACCTGGGAGCTTCAAGCCTCGCATTCTGTGCCTGGGAGCTTCAAGCCTCACATTCTGTGCCTGGGAGCTTCAAGCATCACATTCTGTGGCGGGGTAGGTTCAAGCCTCACATTCTGTGCCGTGGAGCTTCAAGCCTCACATTCTGTGCCACGGAGTTTCAAGCCTCACATTCTGTGCCACGGAGATTCAAGCCTCACATTCTGTGCTGTGGAGGGGGAGCTTCAAGCCTCACATTCTGCACCTGGGAGCTTCAAGCCTCGCATTCTGTGCCTGGGAGCTTCAAGCCTCACATTCTGTGCCTGGGAGCTTCAAGCATCACATTCTGTGCCGTGGAGCTTCAAGCCTCACATTCTGTGCCACAGAGTTTCAAGCCTCACATTCTGTGCCACGGAGATTCAAGCCTCACATTCTATGGCGGGGGAGCTTCAAGCCTCACATTCTGTGCCACGGAGATTCAAGCCTCACATTCTGTGCCACGGAGTTTCAAGCCTCACATTCTGTGCCACGGAGATTCAAGCCTCACATTCTGTGCTGGGGAGCTTCAATCCTCACATTCTATGGCGGGGGAGCTTCAAGCCTCACATTCTGTGCTACGGAGCTTCAAGCCTAACATTCTGTGCCGGGGATCTTCAAGCCTCACATTCTGTGCAGCGGAGCTTCAAGCCTCAAACAGAGGGGAATTTTTTTGATTATGAAAGAGCACATTTTAACACAAGGAAAGTCGGTTGAGCCCCCAGCAACAGAAAGAGTGGGGCCAAGGAAAACTGGAATAAATTACATAAATGGCTCTAAAATACAGAAAAGTCTCGGGGATGTCGTCCAATGTGGACAGAGGTTACTTTAGTTTCCAAGGGTGAGAAGGGAGATAAACCCTTGGTATACTAAGGAAGAGGCCGAGAAAAAGCAGTTTTATTAGGGAGTGTGTGGAGGGGGCAAGGGATTAGTCTGACTTAGTATTCACATAAGTGTCAAATGTGTTCTGTGTATTGCAAGGCTCGGTGAAGAATACCAAAAGGCCAGAGTCATAGGATGTAGACTTGCGGATATGAGAGTGAGAGGAAGGGAGAGTTTTAGAGGGCCAACAGTTCCTCATGACTGATGCTGAAAAGAAAGAGTTTGCAATCCAGGTGATGTTCTGAGCATTGCAAGAATACAAAACAGAAGGTTTTGAAGTGCCAATAGAAAGGAGAATGGGCCTTAAGGATACACAAATTAAGAGCTTCCCTGGCCTTCCCCCTGGTGCTGAAGGAACCCAGAAAGAAATCTGAAACAAAGATGGGTATTTATTGCCTGTGGCAATCAAGGACAACAGTGATGCTTCCTCCATGGAATCAAGCCTTCAGGGAGGGGATACAGGGGAAGGGGGTTCTTTAATCAATGGTGTTTTGAAAACATCATTAGAAACGACTAGATGCTGCTGCAGTTCAAAGAGACGCTATAGATCAGGGACTCCACAGGGAAACAGAAGGGAGTCTGGAGTGTGATGGCCTGCTCAGGCAGGCAAGAATGCACCCACTGGAAGAGCTAGGTTTAGTTCCCCTGAGCATCCCCATGGAATAACCAGAGCGGGCTGAGACTAAATATACTGCCTCAAGCCAATAAAAAGTGGCAAGTTTACACTTTCTGATTATCTGGTTAGACGTATTCATTGTCTAATGTTTGCTCTGGACCGAAGTGCCAAGACGAGACGAATGGCCAAACCGCACAGGTCAACAGAGTTTCTCAAGTGGATGAGGGCTTGGACCCACGTTGGGGCCTGGTATACCTTTTCCACAACCACAACAGCTGGATCAAGCTGAAATCATCTTTCATACCCCAAGTGAGAAATCGGTAGACAGCCAGGTAACTTCCATGGGATTACAAGCACCTTTCGCTTATGACCGGTGAGGGTCAGTGAACAGTATGTCCTCTCGCATCACAAACAGAAAGTGAACTCATTTCCAAACCTTAAAAATGTAACTTTTATAAACAGTTCTTTACTATGAAATCAAGTGTCTCATCTAGAATACGTTTACCCTTGCTCAGCACGAATGCCAAAAGGTTCCCGAAAGGATACTATGCCAATTAGTGGCCTTAAATACAGAGGAACATCCTGGATTACAATTCACAGATGGAAGACAAAGAGGGTCTGCTGGGGCAAACTATCAGTGACCCAGACATGCAAGGCTTACACCCAGAGCCCTACAGCAAAATATACCAAAACTGACAAGAGAGGAGGGCAGGGGCAATCCACATGGTGACAGTGGGTGAAGAAAGCCATGGCACGGGGAACTGCAGATTTTTCTAACTGATCTCAATCAATAATAGAACCGTACTAGAGCCATTAAATGGACTGTCCAGCAATGTATATGCCTTCTTTAATATTAAACATATATATTTTGTGTGTGACAGCAAAACATATGATGCCTTAAACTGATACATTATGTATTTGAAGCAAATATAAGTGAAAATGTGTCCGCATATTTTTAGACAGTCTACGACAATTGCATTTTTTTTGGTCTGCTACAAAAAAAATATACCTTTCCATTTTTTTTTTATAAAACCGTTTTTATTGCAGAACAGTATTATCAGCAGCGTACATTCTTACTTTTCCTGCATCGCTTTTACCAGCGCCCTATTTCTCGTGGGCATTTAGACAGCCGTACACAGCTCATGAGCCCACATCCCGGAGGCCGGGCAGCGACATTCAGGGTACCATAATACTGAACTATATTGTGAACTGTACTTTTGCCGCTAACATGGTAGGGTGTCTGCGTTCCGCTTTAGAGTTTTCCTCCCCCCCGTCCCCCACTTCAACACTGCCCCTCCCCCATCCCTATCCCCTATCCCCCTCCCTCCCTCCCCGCCACCCGTGCCCCCGCCCGCGACTGCGACTGCTCCCGGCCTTAGTATTTAGTCTGGGGTACATTTCGGAAGTACTTAACCATTCACTGTGTTTGTGTGGGTGGAATGCTCCGGGGGGACCCCCTCGGGCTCAGATGGCGTCTCGTCCTCCTCCATCACGTTATTGCGCAGGGCCTGCACCAACCCCTCCCATGCTGTGGCCGCCGCAAGCGCCCTGTCATCGGCCCTGCGAGTCGCTAGTTGGTATCTAAGCGTGCTTTCACTCGCCGCCCATTTCTGTAGCTCCTTGGCCCACCTCTCGTGTGTGGGACCCGCCTTCGACTTCCAGAGTCTCGTCACCTCCCTTTTGGCCAGAAGGAGGCCCATGTCGATAAATTTACTGGTATTCTTGTTTTTGGGTGTGTGAGGAAACCAGTGTAGGACACAAACCGCCTTGGTGTATTGCAAGTCCCTGTCCGTCACCTCAGCCAGTGTTTCGCCTACCGCCCTCCAGTATTCTCGCAGGTGAGGGCAGTCCCACAACATATGCCCGAGCTCCGCTCCCACCGTTCCACACCTAGGGCACGCCGCATCTGCCACCCCGAAATACTTCCCAAGTTTACTCGGTGTAAGGTAGGCCCTGTGGAGGATATAAAAATGTATCAGCTGAAAGCGCGCGTTCCTGGTGCTTTTCCTAGCCCTCCGCACTAGTCCCGCCCACGTAGTGTCAGGGATCTCAGTTTGTATTTCCAGCTCCCATTTTGCCTTTAGCGCCGCCAGCGGCCGCAGGGTTTCGCGCGACATCCTGGAGTACAAACACGTCACCGCCTTATAAGTGCCAGCAGACATCATGGTGTACTGGCAGGCTGCGGATGTAGCGGGTTCCAAGAGCCCCTCTCCCCAATGCGCCTGCATCGCCCTCGTCACCGCCGCATGCATCAGGTAGTCTCCTCTCGGGAGATCGAATCGCTCCTGCAGCGTTTGGTAAGGGATCAGCGCTCCCTCTTCATATAAGTCACCCAACATTTGGAGGCCCGCCTCCTCCCATACCTGCAATCCCGACCAGTCTCCGCCGTGCGGAAGTGCCGTTACCATTCCCAGCGGGATCTCCGCCGCATACGGTCACCGCACCCCAGCCCGATGCTGCGACCGATTCCAGCATTGCCGGAACATCTGCTCCTCCAGGGATAAGTCTCTGATAACCAGCCTCTGCTGTAGCGTGATATACGCCAGTACATGTCTGGGGGTGCCCCCCTCCCTGTCCTGCTCCGGCCCCCGGTACACCCGTGCCACTTCTTGCGTAAAGATCTGCAACTGCGCTGCCAGATAATAAAGCTCAAAGTCAGGCACCGCCAGGCCCCCCTCGTCTTTTGGCCGGGTCAGAGTCGCCATCGCAACTCTGCGCCGTCCTGTGCTCCATAAGATAGAGACTAATAATGATCGCAGCTGACGAAAAACAGAGCCCGGTATCCACACTGGTAGCGTGCGGAAATAATACAGAAGGCGCGGCAATGCAATCATTTTCAGCAGCGAGATACGCCCCGTTACCGAGAGCGGGAGTGTGGACCAGAAGGACATGCTGCCCTTCAGTGCTCGGATACAGCGCCCCACGTTGCCTTCCAGCATATCCGCGGCAGTGTGGTATATATGTACTCCGAGGTATTTGAGGCAATCAGGTTCCCAATGAAGCAATGGCCGGACCGCCGGCCGCGGCTCGCCTTGTCGCAACGGGAACAAACAGGTCTTGGCCCAGTTCACCCGCAGTCCAGATAGCCTGCCAAATCGCGCAGGAAGCCGCTCCGCTCTGTCCAGTGCCTCCGCCGCATTCTCCAAGAACAGGAGCAAATCGTCCGCGTATAATGAGATGAGTTGCGGGGCCCCTCTATAGTCCAACCCCCTGTAGTAACAGCCTGTTCTGGCCTCCGCTGCGAGGGGCTCCACTGCCAGTGCAAATAGAAGTGGGGAAAGCGAGCATCCCTGCCTGGTGCCCCGACCCACGCAGTACTGGCGCGATACCAGGGGTCCCACCCGCACCCTCGCCACCGCCGAGGCGTATAGGACCTTCGTCCAACCGATGTATCCCTCCCCGAGGCCGAAACACCGCATGGCTTTGTACAGGTAACCCCACTCCAGGCTATCGAAAGCCTTCTCTATATGTACGGATAAGACGAGTGGCGTTCGTGCGTTCTCCTGCGGGTCCCCCATCAGACGGACAAGGCGTCGGATGTTAGCAGTGGTGCTCCTCGCGGGGATGAACCCCGACTGGTCCCTGTGAACCAGTCTCGGCATGTGCCTCAGCAACCTGGTCGCCAGAATGGTGCTCAGTATTTTATAGTCCGTCGTCAGCATCGACAGCGGCCTATAAGAAGCGGGGTCCTTTCCTTCCCTTCCCGGCTTCAGTAGTGGGATCATCAGGGCCTCACACATAGAGTGGGGCAGCCTACCCCTCGTCTTGGCCTCCCTATACACCTCCTGAAGCCGCGGGGCCAGTTGAAATATACCTTTCCATAGACTATTATCACCTTCACGGTAACTTCAACCCTCACAGAGGCAATTATCGTTCCCTAGGATTAGCGAGGGGTGAGTGGTTGACTTTGGGAAAAAAACACAACGTATGCTCAGATATTCTTACTCTTGTAGCGCAGGTCTGCCAACCATTGCATAGTTATATTTGGAATTTGTGGTTCAGATACGTTTCTTTGCATCTGGTGTACTTGCATTGTGCCTTCTGATTTATTGTCTACATACAATTAACTTTTTTTCCATATCTGCTACTGTCATAATGTGGATCCACAAGATTGTATTTGTTTCGTAACATGCGCCTATACCACGTTAGCCCACTTTACTGGAGGAATGAAGTCAATTCCCTGTAACAGACTGGTAGAAACCACATTTAAAAGCCATCACAGATGTGTTCTTTGCTTATGAATTCTGTTGCCAGTGTATTTATAGGGACTAATTAATTACAAAAACTTCACAAGGAGAACTAATGTTGCTGGCATTGTTCTATTGGGTTACTTTGTTGTCAAATCAATTATTGGCAAAAAAATATCATGAGGACAATACATCACCGTTACAAGCCTCTGTTTTTTGGTGAATGGTTCTATTTCCTGTCCAATCATATAAGCAATTGCTTACAGATGAACACATCTGGTCGCTTTGTTAGTAGGGTATGCACATACACAGTGGCATTAATATGCTACTCACCAACTTGCGAACATCCTCAGACCAGACCTCTCCATTCTCAGGTTGTTCAGCATACAAGGCGACACCTAACAACTGGCTGAACAGCAAATTGAGTCCTTCCATACAAGCTCCAAGTGAGAAAAATGGAGAGTACAAGCTGGGCTCTATGTTATACCTGAAAGGGAAAAGAAAGCATTATTTTGATCAAGAACGGGGCAGTAAATGCAATGTAGGGTGAAATGCAATGCACACTGCATTACATGAGACAAATGTCAGAGATAATATCAAGTGAAACACCAAAATCTAAAAAAAGACAAATGCAGCTAATTTTCCCATTATTACAAACTGTGCTTTCATTATCAATAACTGGTTTGATCATTCTGGGTAGAATATGTTTGCTGGGTTTACCCGCCTTGTGGAACCTAACAACGAACAATAAAGCAACTACATGTATATTGAAAAATATATTTCATTTTCAATACAATTGAATACCCGAACTAGGTGCTTACTTTTTGTGGAAATTAAATCAGTATGTTCACAATATAAAGTAAATATCCAAGCTCTGGAGAAAGGGAGCTCTAAAGTGGAGATCTCATAGGTCCTAAAAGGCATCCTAATATGCAAAACCCTCAAGAAAGGAAATGCCAATGTCGCATTTAAAATGTGTGATAACAATGACCCTGGAGCTTCTGGGCGCTAGAGAGCACACGGCAAGATGGCTGCGCTGTAGGTGAAGAAGAGTGATAACCACAGAACCTTGAATATGGATGTGTCAGCTGTGCACCAAGACTGTGCAGGGGGATGTTTCTGGTTTCCTATTACGCGTTTGTTTTTTCAGGCTAGATGAATGGGGGATTTGAAATGTGGCACTCCTGTATATTATTCAGACTGGCTGTTCAGCTTATTGCTTCCCAAATATGATATAATGCTACTGCCCAAAAAGAATGCTAGCCTCTACCCTTCTCTAGCTCGAAAATCAATAATTTTGGGAAACCTATCTCTATTGTTTGGCCCCCTCCCTTCTCATCTGGGAGGTTAAATGTGCTCCAGCGTTCCCGCATGGGTGTCCGCCACAGTTACCTACAGATATGATTTGCATCTGGGATTTGTTTTCGAACTTTTGGGATGGCTTTACCAAGTTGGGGGTGCTGAAGTGGGCGGGGGGTGGTACTGGGAGATCGGGATTTATGGGACTGTTTTACGTGGCTAAATGCAATTCACAATTAAAACTAACTATCTATGTTTTGCCTCAATCCTCAGATGCAACACATATGTCGATCAATAAGGCTACATGACAGTACAAGATACTAAAACAATCACATGCATGACGTGGAATGTTCGTGGGCTAAATTCCCCTAAAAAAATAAGACTAGTATTAGCCTATTTAGATGGGATGATAGGCATGATATAAAGATCGCCCTCATTCGGGAGGCACACCTGACGAAACAATCGAAGACCAGGGTAGGTATGCAATGGGCCGGATATAGACTGGCATCCTCATACTCCTCATATGCAAGGGGGGGGATTACACTAATAATGCACACCAATTTGTCCAATTTTGTGCAAAAAAATTCTCTGCTGATTTAATCCATTTGATTGCAGTCCAGATAATTAAGGTTTTGCCCTACAACCACTTAAGTAACGAATATCAAGGTGGAGCGATCTCACGCTCCTTATCGGACGCACAGCTGCCTTTTGTGCGAAGGACCATTTGTACTGTAGGGAAAATCTATAACTGTATGCAGAGGAATTGCCGGCCCCCTCGAGACCCAAAGACATTTGGGAGCCCTTATTGCAATATTTGCGGTCCACTGAAAAAGAAACGTCATCTGGAAATGCAGAAAAGTAGTACTGTACGTATATAATGATTGTGCAGCAATTTACCAAAATGAAGAAGACTGTAACTGAGGGCAAATGATTAATTGTAATATATAGCCACGGGTTGTCTGTTCTACCATGTTTTCGTAATGTATGTGAATTTGACCTTGTATACAATGTATGAATAAAATTAATTTAAAAAAAATAAAAAACAATGGCCCTGGAGCTCTTGCACATTAGGAAAGAATATGCTATCCTTAAATGTGTTTGTTAGTCTTAAGTTACTCCAACCAAAACAGTTCACCATGGAGCAACCAGTATAATTACCTGAGCTACAACACTGGACAGCATAGGTTCTTTCCTGCTAAGCCGGATTGACTTACCAAGGATGCACTGATAATTTAAAATCTCTCTTGTGTCCTACACAGACCCACAACTTGGCCAACCATCTTACCTCAAAGATAAACTCAACTAATGGTGGATTCTTCAACACCAGTAAATCTCATCTCACACTAGAAATTCTCCTCACACCCCCAAAATCCTGATGATGTCCACCTCTCTACTAACCAGAAGGCCTTTCGTATGGCTCTTGAAACAAACTTTTTTCAGATCATTTAATGATTTACTTCTTCAAACAGGGCTCGTTATCACCTGACTGACATTATGTATTTCCTCCGTTTTTTTAATGCACTCTGTTCATCAAGCAGTTAGATTCATACTCTAAAAATGGCAAAAACAAAATAATAAATCACCTTTAGTTATAACGGCCATATATTAAATTCACTTTGTCTTGACTGAAGATTATTCGAACCTCCAATGACTAAGTGCCTTCAAGAGTCCACAAGTTTCATCAAATCTCCACTATAATAAGGGTGCTATAACTGCTTCCCTTTTCTAGAGATATTGGGTCCTCATATGGCTACATGCATATTTTCACTCTAAGGGGAACAATCGTCTTGAATTCTTACTTCAGATCTCTGAAATCCTTAATCACAGGACATGATCCACCCATCAAGGGCTTTGAAAGAATCTTATCATGAGGTTGCTTTCCTTAGTAAAGAAGACGGACCCTATTTTCAGAAGGGGAAAGTCAGGTTGGCTTCATTTTACTAGATCTCAACCTCACCTTATTTTGCTTCTCCAATCTATAAACGGCAACAAATACTACAGGTAGCTATTACATCTAGAAATGATGAATGAATACACACATAGATCCATGCTCAATAAAATTAAATCGATACATGCTCTTAGGCTAATTATATCAGCGCTGCTGCTGTTTACACACTACTCTTCTATAGAGATACATTATGTTATAATTCATGATATCAACAATGAACGACACCCGAGAAAACTTCCCCAACTAACTTGTACCATACATTACCAGTCAACTTCATGAGTGTACATAAGTGGCATGATTTTAAGTTAAGTGACTGCTGTACACACATCAAAACAAAATTCTAAAACTCTTGTTGTTATAAGGTATACAACATAATAATGTCGTATAGCAGAACTAAAGTATATCACTCTTCTGAGGTGTAAGGCTTGCAAACTAAACAACCAGTGATTCACAACGGTATGAGCCAACGTTCAATGGCTAAAACAAGACAATATTTTGTGCTGCATGTTATGAGAAGTCAATGCACGAGTCTTATAATAGAAATATAATCTAACACTTTCACAGCTGAAATATTCAAAGTAATTGCTTGAAAATATAAAAATAAGATCTAAACAACTGAGGATAAAATGCTTTCAGAACAAGCTAATCTATGTGCAACTTTGATTTTTTACTTTTTTTGTTGTTTAGAAAGATGAAATGACTGCTGAGTTAGACAGTTTGTTCCCACTAAAGTCCATAAAATGCTACTTTTCTTTGCCACACAAAGTGTGTGGAATTCACAAGCAAAATGGCAGAATCTGCTCTCACAACACCCTCTATCATGCAGTCACTAACAATGGCATGAATGCCAATAACCTTCTTGTAGTTCCTTAGTTTCAGCTTATGTAGTGAAGGTCAAGCTCAAAGCTTGACTTTTATCAATGATACTGAAGATGCGGCAACGGACAATCAGAAGACAAAGCATTCAGATATAAAAACAAAAAGAAAAAACTGAAGTTGATAAAAAATATATTAGCAAGATTTTAAGAAAATCCACTAAAACTCATTATGATGCTTATCACAGTTGAACTAGTCTAGGAAAGAGCGCCTCTTCAGGTTGTTGTAGTAGGTCCATCACCGAGAACGAGTGGACAATATCAGCCTAATGACGCAAGGATGGAGATTTGACATAGTGAAAAAATAAGTTACCAGAGGACTTGGGGTACAGTTAACATCAGTGATAGCAGGTTGCAGTTAATATATGTTAGAATTGGGGGTCTCTAGTTGGCAGAGGTAGGTACCTTTGTCCAAATAGGGACCCTTGCTTCTAGTCAGGGTAAGGGGGCTACACTCCTAAATAACCCCTGCCCACCCCCTTGGTAGCTTGTCACAAGCAGGCAGGCTTATCTCAGAGACAGTGTGTAAAGCATTTGTGAACACATACTGTAATACAGTGAAAACACTACAAATGGACACCACACCAGTTAAGAAAAATAAGTAATCTTTACTGGACTTAACACAAGACCAAACAACAAAAATCCACAATACTGTAATCAAAAACAAGTCTTTAAAATGGTAGAAAATAGCTTAGTTCAATGTAGATGGTAAATGCAACACTTTTCTCTCAAAGTACCTTAGATGCATCACGCAATGCAAACAAAAGGGTCGCAGGGAAGTTGATGTTCCGTTCCTTACACTCAGGGGAGTGGATGCGTCGGTTCCTTACTGTGTGGGGAGTTGATGCGTCGTTTCTTACTGTGGCCCGGTGACGATGCGACAAGATGGCGCCTCGATGCGATGCGACGATCCGGTGCGATGCGACAAAATGGCATCCTTGATGCGATGCGACAACGTTGGATGCGATGCGGGCACGCCCGACGGCCGTGCGGCAAACACGGTAACTTCTGAGCTGCAACAGGCCCTGCGAGACGCTTCTCTGGTGATGCGACGGCGACCTCTGTGGCGACGACACGCATCTCCGGTGATGAGACACGCTTCTTCGGCGATGCAACGGCAACTGCTGCGGCGGCGACACGCTTCTCCTCGTTGCGTCGCGCTTCCAGCGACACGCAGTCTTCTCAGAGGGCCTAAACAACAGTAGGTACCTTTCTGCAGGTAGAATTCCCAGCAAGGGAATTCAGGGGAGCTGGTGGTGTAGTCTTGTATCCCTGGGAATTCAGGCAGGAGGTAAGCACACTTCAAGCCCTTGGAGATTCTTCTTCAAGATGATGAAAAGTTCACAAAAGTAATCTTCTCCTTTCCTTGGCAAATAAAGTAACCACTGCAGGCCAACCCCAGAAATAGCACAGCACAGGGGTAGTCCCCTCCTTCAGCTTTCCTGGTTCTTCTCCTTGGCAAAGGTTTGTCTTGATTCCCAGAAGTGATCTAAAGTTCTAGGGTCTGGGCCCCAATATTTACACTGCAAAATCCTTTGTCCTCTGAAGGCAGATGGTGTCTGTGCCCAGCAAAAAACAGTTCTGTGGAGCTTCCTGGCAGGAGGTGGAAACAGCATTGTTGAAAGCAGACCTGGCCCAGGTAGCTGAAAGGAAATCTCTGCCCCCCACTCTCTATTCAATGCAGGTCCTATTCATCCCAGCCCTGACCCATCAGACTGCTGGAGCCAAAGCCCTCTCCAGCCCCCTGTCACTCACAAACCAGACGTGGAATACACAAACCTAGCAGAGGCATGCTGGATGGTTAGGCAAGAAAATACCTACTTTCTAAAAGTAGCATTTTCAAACACAGAATGTAAAAATCACCCACACTAAAATATGTATTTTAACATGCTGAGTTCAGGCATACTAAACTTTATTTTCCTATCTTGTTCCTAGGGTCAGTTATGATTATCGGATGTTATAATCAAACTGCCCATTCTGGCCTATGGGAACAGATAGCCTTGCTATAGTGATAAAATAAATTGGCTGTAATTCACTATCAGGACAGGCAACACACATCAGGGCATGTCCTACCTTTCACATACAATGCACCCTGCCCATTGGGGTATCCTGGGCCTACCTTAGAGGTGACCAACATGTAGAAAATGGAAGGTTTAGGGACTGGCAGGTGTGTGCACTTGCCAAGTCAACATGGCAGTACCAGACTGCACACAGGCTCTGCAATGGCAGGTCTGAGCCATACTTTACAAGCTGCTTCTGTGGGTGGCACAATCAGTGCTGCAAGCCCACCAGCAGCATTTGATTTACAGGCCCTGGGCACACATGGCGCACTGTACTAGGGTCTGACAAGTAAATCAAATAAGCAAATCATAGAGTCACTATTCCAATACAACACTTTACAATAGGGAGCACTTGCACTTTGGCACTGAATAGCAGTGGCAAAGTGCCCAAAGCATCTAGACCAGCAAAAACATAGCCAAAACACAGGAGGCAACAGTGAACAAAAACGGAAGGGAGACCCACGCCAATGGTGCCAGGTCTAACAATATAAAAATCAAATTTCTCAACCTGAGGTCAGCCTGACAGGAGCAACTACTGAAGCAGTGGAGAGATGGAGAAAAATCCAATCAAGAGAAGCCATCTCCAGAGGGCGCAGCAGAGTATGCAACCACCAGATCTACTATGTGGGTTTCTGGGAGAGCAGTACTCCCCTACAAACACAAATCAAAGGTGAAGCTTGGAGATGGCTTGACAGCCTCAAATTAGCTTAGTGTAAGTTCATAGGAAAAATTATTTACAAGATGAACATTTTCTAAGCAGTAGCACGCACTGCTGAAGCCTGAGAAGAGTAATCACTGCTGTCTTTCAGGGCAGTGCCCGCAGGGACAAATTATGATATTTAGATTTCTGCAGGGACTTTTTCACAAAATTCAGACTTTGGGAGCTTTTTATTCATGCAGTCCTTGATACTAAAGGGGAAGATCATATGAATTGGACTTCACACTCTGCAACCAAAAAAAATTCCAATCCACATAGTTGAGCAGCATAGGTCACAGTGCTTCAAGACCACAGCTATCGGCTTCAATGCCCTCTTTCGTTGGTCTCTTTAAGAGGCCCACTGGGTTGAGACTGAGACTCGTCAATTTCCTAACGACTTGGACAGCTTGCACTACTGCTACAATGCTCTTATTTTGCAGGATTTCAGAGGTCTCAAATCAAGAAGCCACATGGCTACCCTAACAAGAAAAATGTCAGGTTTGTTCTTTGGCACTCGTCAGGTAACTGCAAGACCAGTCCTGGAAGCAACTGTCAGTTGAGCAGGGATGCTAGCAGCCATTAATGCTCTTGAGATGGGCAGAGAGTAGTATCTCAAACAGGCTTCAGAGAAAAACTTGTGCTATTAGATGAAAAAAACAAGCAGTATGCAAATCATGTATATCTACAGCCACACATGCCTCGAACAAAGTGTTGCATTAAGTGCAGCCTTTGGTACCCAAGGCACAAGAATCGTCTACCTTAAACAGCTTCACAAAAGGTGGTAGATGTCCTTTAATTCCCTAGTATGTTAAGACTATTTAATTAGGCTATTCCTGGGCATAAAAATCCACCCACATCTATCTTTCTGGCTTCCATAAGAAGCACCAATTACACATGTTTAATAACTTGTCATTGAGCAGAAGGAATCGCCATGGCAATGTGATATATTATTGTAGTAAAGAGGTTCCAATAAGAAATATCACATTTGGTGCCTCATGACCAAGTATTAAACAAGCATTGAGAAAGTAATAGGCCTGGCATTGTCATGCTTCTGCTATGGTTATTTATTAATTATTATTTTTAACATTGTTTTTATTACAAGTATATACACAATATAAATAAAAAGAAAAAACGGCTGCCGACTATACGCGGCCACCGAATGCATGTAATAAAAATGTCAAACTTAAAAAAAAATCATAAATGTGGCTATGACAATGTTAAAAATAAGCCTTCCAGAAAAGGCATGCAGTTTTTTATTGTTTTTTGTGAAAGCAACAAGAATAAATCATCATTCAACCATGGACTCAAACTGCAGCCAGCTACAATGTCACTTAAACACGTTACAACAGCAACTCTGAAAAGGAGACAGGAAATAAATTCCTATCGAACTGAACAGCTGAAACGCAGGCATGATAGACATTTAAAAAACATATTATATAAAAAATAAAATTAAAAAAGCACACTTTGAAAGAACTTTGTCACAGAAGAGATGAGAACTATTTTCAAGTGGATTTGAATAATGTACACAAGCTTTGTGCACTCACTCAAAGGGATGGGAGCCAATGGCTAAAGTGGGCAGAATCCACAGGCCTATGATGTATGGTGTAGTGGGTGGAAGCAAAAGACCAAAATGCGAATAACAATTCAATAGAACAATGGATGTTGCCTCTTGACGACAATAATCTGGTGAAACAGCAAAAGCTGCCTCAAAGACCAGACCTAAAAGTAAAATAGTTAAAGGCTTTTTTTATGTTCAAGACGTTTTGGTCACACAGTGTTGGTGTCACCAAAGATGTCACTTTGCAGCAAAAATGCATATTGTTAACATTAGAACAGCATTTAGTGCCACAAGTGGTTTGGCTGAACCAGAAACAATGTTCCAGGATTCCCTTAAAGCATGTCTAACAACAGGACAGAAGCATTTACTTAGCCATGAAAACGTAGCTACTATCAAACCACTATTTAAAAAAAACACAACCAGTATCTTATGCGGCTAAACATTCCAATGCCTGATAAAGCTTAATAAAATGGTGCAACACTTGCAAATAATAGCATCTTTTAGCAAAGCAATTAGCAGAGTGCTACTGAATGACTACAAATGAACTCAAGTGATGTTTGAAGTATGGAGTGGCTTTTCTAACCACTATCAGGATGAGGGGAAGCAGTGGGAAGGCGTAAACAAAGGTGTTTTACACTGAGATCGAAAATGTGTCTTCCATCCACAATGAATTTCCACTGCCTGCTGGTGAAGTACTGGTACTTCCTGTTTTAACGGTGTTGCAAACAGGTCTCAAACTGCTTTACCTCAACGACGAAGAGTATAACTTCATGATGTAATTCCCACTTGGGGATCGAGTCAGGCCCCTGTACCCGAGGCTTGGTATAGGGCGCTACAGCACTGGGGGTGGGGTGAGGGGAGTCCCTGTGCTCTGAGGAGGTCCGTCATCTACACAAACGACCCATTTCCCTTGCTTGGGACACCCTCCTGGACCACTTTCTCCAATTAATACGAAATGATGACCTACTCCTGTGAACCCCAGCTTGCTGTCTCCTCGGGCCCATTGCCTTAGCTGCTACCCTTCTGTTTCCTTTCACCCTTTGCTCATTCCAGACAATATTCGACTTGCTGCCTCCCTGTCGCACCAGGGGACCCCTCCTGCCATTATGCCAACTTTGACGAAATTGCCTCTTTCTGCAAATCGCACCCTTTGTACTTATTCGCAATCTCTGCAAAGCCGTGCCCTGGTCCTGCCTCGCCCCCTCCTTCTCCCTCTTTTTTTCTTTCTCTCCCCCAGTTTATGAACACGCCCCCACTATTATTAGTCTGGGCGCATTATCCGAGCTGCTCTCCTTGACATGTCTCTCATGTTATTCTCTTGCTCATCATATGCCACATGTCCTTCATTAACCTGCTGTCGCCAATGCATTTTGATGCATACTTGCATGTTACATGGGCTGTTCATGCCACTGTTATTGTTTAATGTAAAATCCTAATAAAAGCACTATAAAAAATGATGTAATTACTGCTCGTGGGACTTGTTTTCTCATCTGCTGGGAGCATATGTCCACATGTTTTTTGCCTCTGGAATGGAAACCGCCTGGTAGTAGGGAAGGAGACATCGACCCTGGTGTGCCGTAAGATGATCCACATCCTCCTGCATGACTACTCTGCACTGGACGGATCAGATGAAGACAACAACACCGATTGAGGACCCAAAGGGGTCCCCTTGTACGCTACCATAGGGGGGGGGGGGGGGGGGGGGACCCCGGAGGGCAACTAACCTGTTTTTTTCCTTTTTTTCTTTAATCCAGGAACCGGTTGGTGATATGGGAGAAGAGAAGGCGGATGAAGACAGGTGGGGTAAATATAGTTATTTACTGTATGTATTTGACTAACGTGACTTTTCCCTTCACAGGTAAAAGGCCAATGGGATAGCTTGTTACCAACGACTGACGAATAAATTGGGTGTTGTGGAAGGTGGCGATTGATGTATCTGAACCAGAAACGATGCCCTGACAAGAGGAAAAAGAATGTGTTGCGCTGCAACAGAAATTCTGTGGCGACTCATCGACCCCATAGAAGGTGTGTTTCTGCCGCTAACAGGTGAGACCTTATGCCTCCTTGCTTGCTGATGTGTATTGGCTGTACTTACTCAGACTGCAGATTTTGTAACCTGGAAGAAAGAATTGTAATCATTTCAGGACAGCTCCAAGTTCTAGAAAATTTAAATTAAGGCCCTCCTCCTGGGTCGACCAATGGCCTACAGCCTTCAATTTGTGAAGAGGGCACCCCAACTTTCCAGAGAGGTATCTGTGGTCATCACAAAATGGGCTGCTTGTGGCTGGAAAGCAGACCTATTTGGAAGTTGGCTCTTGTCCTCCAACACTGTACGTCATCCTTGATGTTGTTTTGTTACCTTATTAAAATTGTCAAAGGATCTGGAAACTTGCTGCCAGTAAGAGTCCAACTACTCCTGTACAGGACACATCTACAACCTGATATACCGTAGTAGTGGAATACATGTGGAATTTCCAGAAGACATTTAAAGAGTCGAACAGAAATGCTTATTTTTTGCACTTGAGTGAGGACTTGTAAGTGGAAGAAACCTCTTTTGAGATGAAAAGTCTTGCCTGTTTTTGTATTAA